>NC_134491.1:30839855-31439855 GCF_040206685.1 Ascaphus truei
GAGGTCAAAGATGGGGGCAGTGTAGAGGGAGGAGAGGACCAAGTGTGTGTGTGGTAAATAGAGGGTAATTTTTACAGGCTGCTCCAATGTGTGGTTGGGCTATACAGGAATAAGACAATGTACACTAGCAGGTAGTCAGCAATAATCCCTTTTTATCACTGTATGAAGCCTGTGAACATTGACTGTAGGGTCTGGAGCAGGGGAGCACAAACTTTTGCTGCTGCGCCCCCCTGTCTTGCCTGCCCCGGTGCTTGCACCCCCCTACCTTGGAGCTGCGTCAAATGACGCTGCGGGGTCATGTCATGTGGCCCACGGCGACATTTGACGCTGTGATGTCACATCACATGACCCCGTTGCGTCATTTGACACCACGTTGCGATGGCGACGTGTCACATAGCCGTCTGAATCACGGTAAGTTGACAGTTGCAGAGGCCTCAAGCGATCCCCCAGCATTTAATTTAAATGCTTTGGGGAAGAGCGCGGGGCCCATGCAACCGCCACACTTCCCCCCCCCACCCACCCTGCTGCCCCCTGGAAAATCTCCAGCCGCCCAGTTTGCGCACCCCTGGTCTGGAGCACGGAAAATAAACCTAAGCAAAAGTTCATGAAAAGTACTTGGCTCATAGCGGTGCCCAGAGAGGAACCAGGATCATCATTTCAGCTCAATAATGGCATCAAATAGAACAAATCCACAGCACTCGCTGTTCTACAGTAGAAGACAGAGTATAGTGTGTGTGTGTCACATAGACACCTTAGATTGTAAGATTTTCGCAGCATGGACTCCTTTTCCTACTGTTACTTTTATGTCTGAAGCGCTTATTCCCATTATGTGTTAGATTATTATGCCACATGTATTACTGCCGTGACACACTGTACATTGATGGCGCTATAGAAATATGTGTGTGTATGCATGTATACATACGACCGAAACCAGGGAAAGGTGCTCAATGGGATATATTGGACTCCGAGGCTAGAATGCAGTTTCTATCCTATTTCGGACAGAAGATGAAGCCCCAGGGTAAATGTAATCCACCCCACAGTTGCTGAAACCGGTAAATGGTAAATCCAGGCCAGAGTTGTCCGTTGTTCTCTGGTTTCTCTCACCTGCCCTGCTGATTGGATTAACAGGTATCTAAGGCTGCTTTCCTGCTCTCTATCTCCAAGTTCCTGGAGACCGGGCTTCTGCCACCAGATAAATAGGGGAGAATATTCCTCCTGAATGGTAAAACTTCCTTCCTCTGTACTATTTTGAACACTGTACATTTATTTAATTGGAAAGTGCATAACCCGCCCAACGTTAGATTCCTCTGTTTAGTTAGTGCTCAGCTGAGCAGGGCTTTATTTTGTGTTTTGTTTAAAGTGTTGCAGTCCCACTTCCTGTGACAAATAAAGGAGGCAGAAGCCTGAGGAACCCAACATTATGAAACATTATCTATAGCAGGAGTGCCAAAGAGGGGGGGGGGGGGGGCGCAGTGGTGGGATTAAATTTTTTTATCAACCGCTTCTATCTCACCTTACCGCACTTTCATAGTGAAAAATCACCATCAGCTTCTCCTCGTCATCATCAGCTTCTCTCCCTCATCATCAGATCTCCCCCAGTCCCTCTCATCAACCTCCCCAATCCCCCTCAGCATCCTCAGATCTCCCCCTCACCTGTCCGGGCGACGAGCAGAGTCTCCCAGCATGCTCCAATATACAAGTGAAGGTGATCAAATAAGGCGCAACAAAACAGTGATCACTATTCTTAATGTGAATAAATGTTTAAATCTGTAAAATACAGAGATATGGTGAACATATAATTATAAAGTGACTGTATAAATACAAGTATAACGTTGAAACTCCCTGCTCAAACACTCTGGTTCACCCCACCTGTCCTCACTGGTCCCAAACGTAGCAATATATGCTCACAATCCAGGGGGAGCATACATAAAAAGAGAGACAACAACACAAAAATCTAAGTGCAGGTGTATTACAATGATGGGCAAATATCAGGTCTTTATTTTGGCCGTATGTTCTGCCTACTCACAAGATGTACAGGCATACCTCGCATTAACGTATGCAATGGGTCCAGAGCATGTATGTAAAGCGAAAATGTACTTAAAGTGAAGCACTACCTTTTTTCCACTTGTCGATGCATGTTCTGTACTGCAATCGTCATATACGTGCATAACTGATATAAATAACGCAATTGTAACAGGCTCTAGTCTCCCCGCTTGCGCACAGCTTCGGTACAGGTAGGGAGCTGGCATTGCTGTTCAGGACGTGCAGACAGGCGCATGCGCGAGCTGACGTTTGCCTACTGGGCGATATGTCCTTACTTGCGAGTGTACTTAAAGTGTGTCCTTAAACCGGGGTATGCCTGTAAGTGGTTTTCAGGCATATATCACAATGCTGTGGCAATCTGTAGTCTGTATGTCAGGAAAAGCTGTATAACCTCCCAGCAAAATCAGGAAAGATGCACCTCAACAGTAAGAGACTAATAGCTCCATAGCACAGATCAATTGAGTATAAAATGTTTGTGAAAAAGTATAAAAAATGCAATATTAAAAGGGCACATCGCACTAACGAGTCTACTGGCGAAGCCACACATAACCACTCACTACCCCGCCTCCATTGGACGTCCGTCCGGTCTCTGGTGGGTCCTCTGGGGTCAGTAATCGGCCAGCTGAGGTTCTCTGCTGGTTTCGCTTCCTCGCGTCCCCAGGGGATGACGTCACCCTTCCGGCTTCTGCGTTTTTTTATACTTTTTCACATACACATTTTATACTCGATTGATCTCTGCTATGGAGCTGTTGGTCTCTGACTGTTGAGGTGCATCTTTCCTGATCTTGCTGGGAGGTCGCTCTAATAATGAAGTCATTTTAACATAACTAATTTGACAAAAAAATACATATTTTGTTCTCTGTTTTTAAAGGTTCCTTGAGTGCTTTGTGGATTCACCTATATGTCTCATTGTCAAGGCGGGAATGAAGAGAAATCACTGGAGAGAAGGAAAAAAATGCGGAAGGGAGCACAGACCGAATTGGAACAGGAGACACCAACACAGAAGCTTTCATGAAAGGTGGGTGTAGGAAACCACTTAACTTTATTCTGACATTGCACAACTTTAGTCTATTTGTCCTATGTACATAAAGATACTATTTCTATCAATCTATAATGGTACAATATAATATTTAATGTAATTTTTGTGTCATATTAAATATTATAAAAAATAAAATTGTCATTAAATAGTAAAATGTACACCAATTTTTTCTTGGGGAACCCCTGGTAACCTGCTGTGTGGCACAAACTTTGCACGAATCACAGATTGAAAGCCGCTATTCTCGTGGGCAACATGGCAGTAATCCGGATAAACTCGCAAAGAGCGCTAGTCCTAAACGGTCGAGAGTCTGAAACGCAGTAGGTGACACCCCAACATTTAGCACAGATTTGGAAAGACCCATAGTCTTCAGATGAGTTTACCTAAATTAATTTTTGGTAGCTTAAGAAACCATCACCAAAGTCATTAGAGACCAGCGGTGGTCCAGGAACCACAGCTATAAAGGCATAAAAAATGCACCGAAATTACCAAGCAATCCATGACGGTTTTGAGCCTCTTGGGGCCGGTGTATCAAACCTGTTCTGTTTAGATAGATGATTCAGCAAATTCATCTCTTCTGTCATTTGAGTCAAACAATTAGGGAGAAGGAGCGGCTCAGTTAGTAAAGACACTGACTGTCACTGAGTTTGGATCAGGGGAACCTGGTTCAATTCCCGGTGTCGGCTCCTTGTGACCTTGGGCAAGTCACTTTATCTCCCTATGCCTCAGGCGCCAAAAAACATAGATTGTTTACGGGGCAGGGACCTGTGTCTGCAAAATGTCTCTGTAAAGAGCTACGTAAAACTAGCAGCGCTATACAAGAACAAACAATTATTAAATAAGAAACTTGTTCATCTAGTTTCATAATTCAACATCAGTTTCTTAGGCTGATTATCTTATATACCTGTTTAAACCTGTAAGATTTCTGGCTGGGCATGACGGCCAGAAATTCAAAACAATGATATGTCAATACAATTGGGGATTTCAGTTTACCTTTTTTACCTTTCAGTAAAACCAGTTTTTGTTTCTATTTAAACAAGGTTTGTCTCGATGTGTGTTTGTCTCGATGTGTGTTTGTCTCGTCGTGTGTTTGTCTTGTCGTTGGTTTGTCTCGTCTTTGGTTTGTCTCGTCATCTGTTCTTCTCGTTGTCGGCTTGTCTCGTCGGCGGCTTGTCTCGTTGGTTCATCTCGTCATTTTAATGGGGGTCAGGGTCTCTGATCTGGAAAGTGGTATTAAATAAGGGTGTGTAACCTGACAGGTCGCGAATGTTTTCTATAGGTTTTGACTCAGTAAAAGATTAGTCGGTGGTGTTTTTAGGAAGGTATAAAGCTATAAGTGCATACAAGTATATACAGTATAAACTTGCTCTATATGTTTTACTGATATAAACCGAATCATAATTATCAACCATGTGTAGCTGGAGGAGAAATGCAGAATTTCGTAGGACTACTCACCTTTTCAGCAAATGAGTGCATGGCTCCTAGGTATTTGTTGTATCTTTTTCAAGAAATGTATACAGAGGATCTGGGGTTCCTGACATGAGCGAAGCTAGACTGGTTTTAATCATTGCCTTCCAGGAACCCCGTAAAGGAGACGCTCTTCACACAATAAGCAAGTGTCCCGAATCCTATAACTTTCTTCTAAATCTTCATCCAAGTAAAAATGTAAAAAAACAGAGGCAAACTTTTTGTTGGTGGCATTACAATGTGCGTTAAGCTTTCCCAAGACTGATGGTTTATAGGAACATAAGATGGGACTGTCCTCACTGATGAATGTGGCGGCAGGTTCTCTGTATCCATGACAACGTTTTATTGACATCATAATGCTGCATGTCTTAGAACTATGCATGCGACAACTGTTGGCCTGGAGTAAGAAGGTGCTTTGGCAAAGTATTCCTGTTGGTTGATCTCACAGCTCTGATATATAATGCCAGGCAGTCTCTCGGAGAGACACATTTTCTTGTGGTTATTGTAAGATTCTTAGAAAAATGCTTTTAGAGTTCTAGTCAGATGCAAAAGTTGGAGTATTTAGTGTGAAACCTGGTGCTGTGATGGAAACTAATCCAGTTTCTGTGTGTTGATACTGCAGGCACAACACCGGGGAGCATCAAGACACCACATCCGCTGAGACTATCAATGCAGAAGGTGCCTCCTCTGGCAATGCTTCTCACCCAGCAGCAGCTGTACCAGGTAAATCCCACAGACTGTGTCACAGAAGCTCGCGTCTGCGTGTACTTTCGGACTGCTACCTTTCTGGCTCTCACAGGCCATGTCAGCTGTTTTGAGAATCTCATTTCTTGTTGTTCCTTTTTGCTCTGTGGCACCTGCTCCTTTCTTGCCCATTTTCACCCCCTTTCAGGGCTGGAAGTGGGTTTAGCCGACTTCTCTCCTTAGCTGGGCCTGGTCGCTCACTACCACTGCTGTCAGAAACCTGCAGTTCTCTGCTACAGCTCTTCTTTTCTTAATAATAATAATAATAACTTTATATAATGGGACTCAGCGCTTCTCAATCACAGTATAGCACGCGGTACGCAGCACATAGGATTGTTACAGACACATGGTCCCTGTCCAGGTGAGTTTACAATTTGTTTTTGCTGCCTAAGGCACAGGGAGATAAAGTGACTTGCCCAAGGTCACAAGGAGCTGACACCGGGAATTGAACCAGACTCCTAGCTCTTTTACTCACTGAGCCGCTCCTTCAGCCCCTAGTTTAACCTGTTTTGGAGCAGGTTATCAAACGCCTATATTTGGACAGACTTGGTCCTTAGGTGGGCTGTGTTTTTCTGCCATGCTAATTTTTAACCTGACATTCACTTAAATGTTATTGAATCAATGAAGTAAATTATTACATTGGTAAGCTGTTGGGGAGAAAAGGTGTCTGCAATGCACAAGAGTTAAGGAAGTCACCACGTCCCATTGCACTCGCATGAATACGTTTGCTGGAGCTTTGGAAATGCTGTATGTACCTGAAGGCCTTCAAGGACTCTGGAGTCCTGTGGGGAAGTTTCCTGCGGGGCCGTGCTGTGGGAACACTTCCTGGGGGATTGCTTCCTGCGGGGCCCTGCTGCGGGGACGTGCTGCGGAAACACTTCCTCTGGGGCCGTGTTTCGGGGATGCTTCCTGCGGGGCCGTTCTGCGGGACGCTTCATGCGGGGCCGTTCTGCGGGACGCTTCATGCGGGGCCGTTCTGCGGGACGCTTTATGCGGGGCCGTTCTGCGGGACGCTTTATGCGGGGCCGTTCTGCGGGACGCTTCATGCGGGGCCGTTCTGCGGGACGCTTCATGCGGGGCCGTTCTGCGGGACGCTTTATGCGGGGCCGTTCTGCGGGACGCTTTATGCGGGGCCGTTCTGCGGGACGCTTTATGCGGGGCCGTTCTGCGGGACGCTTTATGCGGGGCCGTTCTGCGGGACGCTTTATGCGGGGCCGTTCTGCGGGACGCTTTATGCGGGGCCGTTCTGCGGGACGCTTTATGCGGGGCCGTTTTGCGGGGATGCTTTCTGTGGGGATGCTTCCTGCGGGGGGACGTGCTCTGGGGCCATGCTTTTGGGACTCTTCCTGTGGGGCCGTGCTTTTGGGGCACTTCTTGCGGGCCATGCTTTTGGGGCACTTCCTGCGGGCCATGCTTTTGGGGCACTTCCTGCGGGCCATGCTTTTGGGGCACTTCCTGCGGGCCATGCTTTTGGGGCACTTCCTGCGGGCCATGCTTTTGGGGCACTTCCTGCGGGCCATGCTTTTGGGGCACTTCCTGCGGGCCATGCTTTTGGGGCACTTCCTGCGGGCCATGCTTTTGGGGCACTTCCTGCGGGCCATGCTTTTGGGACTCTTCCTGTGGGGCCGTGCTTTTGGGACTCTTCCTGTGGGGCCGTGCTTTTGGGACTCTTCCTGTGGGGCCGTGCTTTTGGGGCACTTCTTGCGGGGCCGTACTTTTGGGGCACTTCCTACGGGCCATGCTTTTGGGGCACTTCCTGCGGGGCCGTGCTGAGGGGCCCTAATGTGGGGTAGCTTCTTGCGGGGTTGTTCTGTGGGGACGCTTCCTTCGTGGCCGTGCTGCAGCCCAGCAGCTCGCTTGTGCGTGGTCTCCCGACTTCCCCCAGGACACACCTCCCTGCATATCCAATCAGGAGCGGGGGGTGTTGAGGGGACCCGCGGCAGGGCACGCTAGTAAGGAGAGGAGGGAATTTAAATCGCCATAGGGAAGGGATAGAGGTGAATGACTGAGTGCATTCCAGTATATATATTTGAAGCAGGGGCTCCTTGAGCTGCACTGTGTTAATTTTAGCTCTAGAGACCTCATGCTTCCTGAGATACCTACCCCTGTAGGGGGTGCCAGTATGTCTTCAGTTTAAAGCCCACAGTCACGCGGGCCAATAGGAGGCCGCAAGGGATAATGTCACAGCTTCCTATTGGCCCGTGTGACACTTGAGTCGTCATTTCGTTAGCATTACAAACTTCCTGACTGAATTAGATTGTAAGCTCCTCAGAGCAGGTACTCCTCTTCCTTAATGTTACTTTTATGTCTGAAGCACTTATTCCCATGACCTGTTATTTATATTATTTGTTATTTATTTGTTTACACCGTGTATTACTACTGTGAAGCGCTATGTACCTTTATGGCGCTATATAAATAAAGAGATACAATAATATAGATACAGGCACCCACTGCATGGGTTAGTGTTTCAGGAAGCAGGGGGTCCCCGGAGCTGACATGAACCCTTGTTTCAATCCTAGAACTAAACAAAATTTTGTGCAATTGGTTTTGCTGCTTTAAAGGATTGTGGATTGGTTTAATTCATATTGCTTTTATGTTCTTGCTGATTCACCTTTTTGAGGATCATTCACAGAATGATTATAGCTGGAAAAAAAAAGTTAGCTCCTCAGAATGAATGGGCCATGTCCCACACAACATTACATTAGATAGCTTTGTGAATGCCCCTTTTGAATGTGTACAGCAAACACTGTCCGATGCTGAAATAATTGTATTGTTTTACATCAGTAGCACGTGTCATTCTTACTATAAAAGATGCGCAGGTTCCCAGTTGACGCTTCTTTCTCGCTCCGTTGTAAAGAGCTGCCAGGGTTTTACTATGATCCAGAAAAGAATCGCTACTTCCGTCTGCTTCCGGGACATAACAACTGCAACCCTCTGACAAAAGAGCGCATCCAGCACAAGGAGATGGAGAGCAGGAGACTGCGACTCCTCGAAGAAGAGAAGCAGGGGAGAGTGAGTACATGTAATACGTATACTTGGCTGCAGCGCTGTGTAACTGGATGTTCGGAAAAGAACCCATTTCTTATGTTGGTAGTTACGCCAAGTATCCACGTATCCCTATTTCAGTAAAACGTTATCTCTCCACACTGTTAGCCATTACATGTATGCCCAAGAAAACGTGTGAAAGTTGCTTCTCTGTTAAAAAACAAAAAAAAACCTAGACAATGAGTATTAAATGCACATACTTTGGAGCTTGGAACATTTAAACTGGGTGAGCCCAAACAGCCCCTTTATAAAAAACTGGTATTTGAGCAAGAAATCTCCAATTTCACTCATAGACTTTGCATGCATGAGATGACTTTGAAAACTTTTCAATCACAATCAGCTCAAAAACGGTAAAAAAAAAAAAAAAATCGCTGATCTGATAATCAGATTATTAGTGGGAGTTGGTAAAAAGAAATTGAAACAACAGATGAGGTAGTAGGTTGGTAAAAGCTCTTAAAATATTCCTGTTTTTGGCCCCAAAAACTTAGCACCACTCTCGTAGCAAACGTTTGGTTTAGAAGTGGGACAACTGGGCTGAATACCTTGTGTCCGTGGGACGCGTCAGTGTTTCTTCCTCACTTCAGGTACAACTTTACCTGAACAATGCGACTGCTTGGAAGTTAATACATTGTTAACTGTGCCCTACCATATTCAACGTGGCCATCTTTTTCATTGTCCTTGTAAATTCATTTATGTACAGTGTTGTGTACACTGTCCGCAAACTACAACAATAGTATTAACCTTTATTCAAAAAGGCACTGTATATTGAATCAGCATTAACATGTTCTATATATCCTCACTATGAAGCTGCAAATATTATTATTATTATGATAGTACAGTATATGGGAGACACAATGTATCAACTGGTTGAGTGAGTAGACCAAGTAGTATAGAGATGCCTGATGATGACCCACTTTGTAAGATAAAATGTATTTTATTTCAAGTAGAAACCCACAAGAACTGGATTGCACAACACTTTGCTTCTGCAGAAGAGACAGCTGGGATTGGTGCCTTCTGTAACATATTGCCGGTGAGAACGTGCCTTGTTCCCTTTACATAGTTCTGTTAGTTTACATCCACTCTTATAGAATAATGAGAATGTAGTGATCCCCTCCTCTGTACGGCTGTCATTTGGTAAATGATATTTATTTGATATACACTGGAAATAAACGGTCTTGTCCAGAGTCACAAGGAGCTGACCATGAGATTCAACCCATATTCTCTCAGTCCCAAGGCTGTGACCTGCTCCTCCTTCCCTCATTGTTAAACCAGGCAATAACTCAAACGTAATGTAACGGTTATAGTCGTACTGTTTTGTTATAGCACAACCTTCATTTGTGTCCCTTAATAAAATTATAACTTTGTGTTTGTTTTAATAGACGCGTCCATGAGTTACGGGTGAGCTGCATGCAAAGAAAAAAGGTGGCGATTCAGAATCAAGAGCCGGCCGGTGCAGAGATGCACAATTTTAATTTAATTTTGGTAAGTTTGTCCCCTAAAGGTGCGCCAATACTAACATGACAATGAGGCTAAGCTGCAGAAAAAGGGGACCCGTTTCGATCTAAATATTGTCGAGCCTATGTTAAAACTTTTTATTACAGAATATAAGGTGCTTTATATGGTGACTTATTTGGTGCTAAGAATTGTGGAGTCACGGAAACCCACAGGCGTAGTATGCCCGGTGTCACTGGATTTCTTAAATATGAATATTCAAGTTCATCTGAGAGTTAGTTGTGCTAACCACAGAAAAGGCCATTTTTTTAAAAGTGAAAAATACCACTTACCTGGCCACAGAAAACGAGTTTCTTTCTCATACTGATGTATACGAGTACAACGTTGGTGTTCATTCATTACCTACAAGTAGGTACTTGTTTCTATGGTGAATGCAGTGACCTTCAGTGTACACATAAATACAAACGGAAGCGGCCTCGGTGTCCTGGGCGTGTGCACTCTGAGGACATATTGATATTGAGGACAATGTTAGATAATTTAACAGCGATGGAGCCGACGTTTACTGATATAAATATGACTATTCACATACGTGTGTTTGTGTGTATACTATATAATCTCTTCATTATTATTATTGTTTAATTGTTGCATAGTAGATGAGGTTGAAAAAGACATATTTCCATCAAGTTCAACCTATGCTAAATATATTTATATTTACAGTATTTTGATCGCGAGAAAGACAAACAAAAAACCCCAGTGAAATAACATCTAATATCTCATCTCATAAGGGGAAATTAAATTCCTCCCTGACTCCAAATAATGGCAATCAGATTTCTCCCTGGATCAACATCCTTCCCATGTTTACTTATATCTAAATAAGCTTTGAAATTTTGGGTCAAAGCAGAAAATCATAACTAGAATCTGTCTTCCAATATGCAGCAGATGGGAGTGTGCAGCAGAGCGATGGCAGAATATGGCAGTACTCTCACTTTGTAACGCAGAAAGAAATCTTTAAGGTGTTTTAGGTGTAGAGCTGCTTTGACATTTGGAATTTAGATTGCTAAATGTTCAAGTCAAGTTTGTTAAATCCCTGGCTGCAGTGGAAGCGCTGTTTGCTAAGCGATTGTCAAGGATTGGGCTTTGGCTGAAGTGGATCCCAGTGGCAGGAACAGCAGGGAGCGAAGTAGGGGTCACAAGCAGAGATCAGAGGCAGGCGGCAGGTAGCGAAGTCAGGAAACAACCAGGGGTCCGAGGCAGGCGGCAGGTAGCGAAGTCAGGAAACAAGCAGGGGTCCGAGGCAGGCGGCAGCTAGCGAAGTCAGGAAACAAGCAGAGGTCGGCAACGAGGAAACTGGAACAGGATGATAGCAAATAGCTAACACAGCAGTAAACACAGGAACCTTGCAGGAGCTTAGGAACCAGTATAAACAGGCAAGGAGGAACAGGAAAGGGAGGTTTATATAGGCAGGCTGGGAGGTGGAGCACAGGTGCAGAGGTGTCAGGTATCAGGTTCTGGAATGTTCCTAGTTTTGCAGCAGCAATCCCGGTGGACAAGTTTAGGTACTGCAGGCTATAACAAGACATTTAGAGTGGCAGCAGTCCTGGTGGCCAAGCATGAGTACAGCAGGCTAGAGAATATGACATTACTCCCCCCTCCCAAGAGCGTTCTCCGGACGATCCTTGCTAGGCTTGTCTGGATATCGTCGGTGGAAAGCTTTGACTAGTCGCGGAGCATGTACAAAATCTTTGGGTTCCCAAGACCTCTCCTCTGGGCCATAGCCCCCCCAGTGAACCAGGTACTGTAGTTTCCCTCGGTGTAACCTGGAATCCAAAATTCTTTCCACAATGAATTCATCTTCGTTATCCACGAGGACGGGTTCAGGGGGAGGAAGTCTCCGTCCAGGAAACGGGTTCTCACGGAAAGGTTTCAGCAGAGAAGAGTGAAACACGGTGTATTTTGATGGTCTCAGGAAGCTCTAATCTGAAGGACACTGGATTTATTAGTGCTGAGATGCGAAATGGCCCGATGTATTTTTGGCCCAATTTAATGGTTGGAACCTTTAGACGTAGATTTTTTGTAGAAAGCCAGACTTTATCCCCAACTTGAAATTCTGGGGAGGGTCTGCGGTGTTAGTCTGCTGCTCTTTTGTACTTTACTTGAGTCTCACGAAGTGTCTCTTTGAGGGTCTCCTGGATGTCTCGCAGAGTCTCCAGTTTCTCTGTAACTGCCGGAATGGGGCCCGAAGATGGAAAACGAGGAATAAAGGTTGGATGAAATCCATAATTTGAGAAAAAGGGGCTCTTCTGAGTCGATGAATGATGTGAGTTGTTGTATGAAAACTCAGCTAATAGTAGAAAATCAATCCAGTCATCCTGGAGATGACAAACAAAACATCGTAAGTATTGTTCCAAAGTCTGATTGGTCCTTTCTGTCTGGCCATTGGATTGTGGATGATAGCCAAACGAATTCCTAGAGAGGAACAGAAGGTCCTCCAAAATTTTGAAGTGAATTGTACCCCTCTATCGGATATGATCTCATCAGGAGCCCCGTGAAGCCGAAACACCACTTTCACAATCAACTTGGCTGTCTGGTCTGCAGAAGGAAGATTCTGTGCTGCAATGAAGTGAGCCATCTTTGTAAGTCGATCCACCACTACCAGGATGGTATTATGTCCATTTGATCGTGGCAGGTCGACAATAAAATCCATTGATATGGACCCCCAAGGACGAGTTGGAACCGGAAGAGGCTGCAGTAAACCCACAGGTGATGCTCGAGGGGTCTTGGTCCTAGCACAAGTCTCACAGGAGAGGACATAGTCTTTAATATCTTGTGCTAATTTAGGCCACCAAAAAGAGCGAGACAACAGTTCCTGTGTCTTGAGGACACCTGGGTGACCAGCGGGTCGGGAGTCGTGCATTAATTGGAGCACCTCTAATCTTACCTCCTTAGGGACGAACAGACGATCATTACAGTTCCAGAGACCATCACATAGAAATAGTTCTGCTTCCGGAGGAGGGTTTTTAAGAAAAGTGTCATTTGAGTAGGCTCCCTTTATTCGTGTGAGGAGATCGGCAGAGAATGTGACGCCCAAAAAATTTCTTTTTGGAAGAATATTTTCTTGAGATGTGGAACTGAAATCTTGCAAAGAAGAGAGCCCATCTGGCTTGTCGTGCAGACAGTCTCTTTGCGGATCGAATGAATTCTAAGTTCCTATGATCCGTAAAGACCGTAATTGGATGATTGGCCCCCTCCAGTAGATGTCTCCACTCAGAGAATGTAGCTTTTATAGCCAAGAGTTCTTTGTTTCCGATGTCATAATTTCGTTCAGCTGTTGACATTTGGTATGAATAAAAGGCACATGGATGAAGGAGCATCTTGGGTCCAATTCTTTGTGACAGAATGGCACCAACAGCGGAGTCGGATGCATCCACTTCCAAGATGAATGGTAATTCTGGATTTGGATGGATGAGGATAGGGGCAGATGTGAAGAGTGACTTCAATTGTTCGAATGCCGCATCCGCTTTAGGAGACTATTTGAAGGGGAATTCTTTCCGTGTGAGTTGGGTGATTGGAGCAATAATGCCAGAGAAATTTTTAATAAAACGTCTATAGAAATTGGCAAAACCCACAAATTTCTGAATGTCCTTTTAATTTCGAGGGATTGGCCATTCCACCACGGCTTGAATCTTGCCTGGGTCCATACTCAAACCCTCGGGAGAGATGATGTAACCGAGAAATTGCATGTTGGTCTTTTCAAATTCGCATTTTTCTAACTTGATGTACAATTTGTACTTACGGAGACGCTCAAGGACAATTCGGACATGTCTCTGATGATCCATGATGTTATCTGAGAAGACAAGGATGTCATCCAGGTATGCCACTACGAATTGGTCCAATAACTCTCGGAGAACATCATTAATTAAATGCTGGAAGGTAGCAGGGGCATTACAGAGTCCAAAAGGCATCACCAGATATTCATAGTGCCCATAACGGGTTCGGAATGCTGTTTTCCATTCGTCACCGGGTCGAATGCGGACCAAATTATACGCTCCTCTGAGATCTGATTTGGTAAAGATTTTGGCTGACCGAATTCTTTCCAATAGTTCAGGTATCAGAGGTAATGGGTACCTGTTCTTCACCGTAATCTTATTTAGTTCCCGATAGTCAATGCAGGGGCGTAGAGAACCGTCTTTCTTTCCCACGAAGAAGAGCGCAGCGCCTGCTGGAGAAGTAGAGGGTCGGATAAAACCCTTTGATAGGTTCTCCTGTAGGTAGTCATTGAGGACCTTCAATTCCGGTTCTGAGAGGGAATAGATTCTTCCAAACGGAATGGCAGCACCCGGTAATAATTCAATGGGACAGTCATAAGAGCGATGTGGGGGAAACGTATCTGCATTCTTCTTGTCACACACATCTAAAAACTCAGAGTAAGGAGCCGGCAGAAGATTTTCTTGAGACGAGGAAATCTTATGTATTCCTACACACTCTGGTATAGGAGTTTTAGGTAGACAGGCTAGCTGACAGTGCTCTGAGGGAAACGTGAGGGTCTTTGTCTTCCAGTCAATTAGTGGGTTATGGATCATGAGCCATGGAATTCCCAGAATCACTGGAAACAAAGGTGATGGAATGAGACCAAAAGAAATCTTCTCCTGGTGATTGGGCTCCATGATTAGTGTTAAGTTACTGGTTTCATGGGTAACAGGTCCAGAGCTCAAGGGAGAACCGTCAACGACTTCCATCCTTTCTGGAGATTCCTTGGCTACAAATGATACCGAATTGTTCTTGGCGAATTCTATGTCCATAAAATTCCCTGCCGCCCCTGAGTCAACCATTACTGTGGTTGAAAAACGATGTGTTCCTTCCTCGATTATAATAGGAACCAGGAGGTGAGGGTGTAGCGAAGGAGGGTTATCTTTCCCTTGAGAAGCAGAGAAAACAGTCTTTGAAATTGCGTGCAGCTGATTTCTCCTAGGGCTCTGGAAAGAAGACCGCCTGGACTTGTTTGGGCAATCGGTGAGATAGTGCCCATCATTTCCGCAATATAAACAGAGATCTTCTGTTCAGCGTCTATTCCTTTCCCCGGTTGAGATGGGTCCCCGCAGTGTATTTACTTGCATAGGCTCCTCCTCAGTCTCCCTGGAACGTCTTGGGGTACTGACATCTCTAAACCCAGAGTTGCTTGGCATGAACCCCTGTCTCTCCAATCGTCTTTCCGTAAGCCTGCGATCAATTTGGATGCATAAACGGACAAAGTCCTGAAATCTCTCTGGGGGCTCCACCCGGGCTAGTTCGTCTTTAACTTGCTCCGAGAGACCCTGCCGAAAATGATATTTCTGCGCGACCTCATTCCAATCAGTATCGTTAACCCATCTGCGGAATTCAGCGGCGTATTCAGCTACCGAGCGTCTTCCTTGACGAAGATTGTTCAGAGTTGCCTCAGCGGTTGCACTACGATTTGGGTCATCAAAAATAAGACTCATGGCTTCGATGAACTCCTCCAGGTCCCTTAGTAGTGGGCTATCTTGTTCTAACATAGGGGAGACCCATGCAAGGGCCTCATCCTTGAGCAGGGTTATGATCAGTCCAACCTTGGCTTCTTCGGTATGATAAATGATGGGCTAAAGCTTGAACACAAGTCTGCATTGATTAAGGAAATTCCGGAAAGATTGTTTTTTCCCCCCAAATTTTTCTGGAAGGGATATACGGGGTGCGGTTTGCACAGGCACAGTGTTTTGACCAGACAAGGTGATTAAGGCTGCACGTAGTTCACGATTCTCAGCTTCCGCAGTGGCGGCTTTTTCTTCCAAGCGGCCAAGACGATTAAACACGTGTCTTTGTTGTTCCTGGTAACCAACCATGATATGTTGTAAGTCATGGAGTGTCTGAGCCTGAGTCGGGTTTGTTCCAGCGGAATCCATGGTAGGGCCTGTTTATTCTGTCAAGGATTGGACTTCGGCTGAAGTGGATCCCAGTGGCAGGAACAGCAGGGAGCGAAGTAGGGGTCACAAGCAGAGATCAGAGGCAGGTGGCAAAGTCAGGAAACAAGCAGGGGTCCGAGGCAGGCGGCAGGTAGCGAAGTCAGGAAACAAGCAGAGGTCGGCAACGAGGAAACTGGAACAGGATGATAGCAAATAGCTAGCACAGCAGTAAACACAGGAACCTTGCAGGAGCTAAGGAACCAGTATAAACAGGCAAGGAGGAACAGGAAAGGGAGGTTTATATAAGCAGGCTGAGAGGTGAAGCAGAGGTGTCAGGTATCAGAGTCTGGAATGTTCCTAGTTTTGCAGCAGCAATCCCGATGGACAAGTTTAGGTACTGCAGGCTATAACAAGACATTTAGAGTGGCAGCAGTCCCGGTGGCCAAGCATGGGTACAGCAGGCTAGAGAATATGACAGCGATAATGGGCAAAGATGGGGTCTTGCAGGGTTGCGGACCTGTCTGAGACGTGCGAATACACCGCAAGTGGGATTTTTATTTACTTTAAAAATGGCAGAAAACCAATACGAATATAATCCCTTTTAGTTAGATTATTTGCTGTTATTTGTGTTTTTTTATGATATATTAAAGCCGCAGTCCCACCTGACAACGCTTCCACCCTTTATTTTTATTTTTTTACAGGATTGCTATCTCAGGTTAACTAACATTCTCTGGAATAGAACAGCGCTATTTTCAGTTACTGTGTCCCTTTGGTTCCCAAGGTACTCATCTGGGGAAGGGGTTTAAATGGCCGGCTAGTAGGAAGCTGCAACAGATGTTGTCTTCCTATTGGTTTGATATTTGGCAGCTATTTTGTTTTCACTGGAGGGAGATCTAAACTTGGTGACTTGAGCGTTCAGTATCCCTACACCTGGAAACAGCTACGCCAAGCTCCTACGGTCCCTTGCTGTAAAAATGGGGGTAAAACAAAAAAGAAAGTAGGGGAATTGCTGCTCTAAAATATTTTTAGTGTTCATTCAGCATATGTGTCTGTGTTGTATTTGGCTTCTTTGGTTGATTTGACCTTTGTCTTACATAGTTACATAGTAAAATGTATGCTTGTGTTTTCAGAAAGCACGTCCTTCACTCGTGTCCTGTTTGTTTTCCATTCTGCAGGCAGATTCAGCCTGTGAGAGAATATTCACCGTGAATGACGTGGAGAATGGTTACAGCAAATATGGTGTCATTTACCTTAATGGCCTATGGAAGGACCGCCCCACAGTGGGGATGTACGATCAGCTACACTCCACTAATTGCAAGGTATTAACCAGCGTAGGCTGGTGATGCTGGTGATGGACTGAGGCTCACAGGTCAAAATCATGTCTTGATGAAAAAGTCCTGAATAATTGCAGTCTGTATTGTGTATATAGAGTGCACACTGTATTGTGTGTATATATATTTTATGCAGGCAATAAGATATGCAGCACACACATAAATTATATAGTGTATATACTGTATTATATATATAATATAACATAATAAATAATATATTATATAGTATAATATAATATTATATAGTATAATATTATATATATACGCTCTTACGCCGCTTTGCAACGTTGTTTATGTGAATGTGTGTGTATATATATATATATACACATACACAACGTTGCAAAGCGTCG
The DNA here is from genome assembly GCF_040206685.1 of Ascaphus truei. Lineage (NCBI taxonomy): Eukaryota > Metazoa > Chordata > Amphibia > Anura > Ascaphidae > Ascaphus > Ascaphus truei. The sequence continues at coordinate 30,857,239 of NC_134491.1, forward strand.
TAAGAGCGTTGGATAAGCCATTTTGGCGTTGTAAAAATGAACATAGGTATGCATTGTATAGCGTTGGATAAGCCATTCGTTGTAAAGCGAAGCGTTGTAAAAAGCGTTGTAAAACGAGGACTGCCTGTACAGACAATAAGTGGGTACAGTGACAATATAGGTATAAGTGCACAAAAAGAAATGAATAGAAGTAAATAGAACCCAGTCCTTAGAAAAGTCCATCAGATGGTGAATAATTTAGTGGATGATTGGTAGAAGTGTGGGGGATCTCCGGCTGCTCTCAAAAGGATGAACCACATCCAATTAGCACCTAGAGGAAGAAAAGAAGGGAGAGCGCAAGCCCCATCACGTAAAAAAGTACATTTAATGATGGAAGGAGGGGGAGGAGGGGGGAAAGAAATACACTCACAAGACTGAATCGAGTGCGGGACATTCTGCGGCTGCCAGCAACAGCACATCTGTTTTTATTGGACTTTTGTCAAAGATACCAGGTGCCCTGGGGTTCCTCAACGTTGCGCTGTTTGCCTATACCACGGAGTGTGATTTGGGCTGTGGGTTCCGGACGCAGAGCCACAAGCTGGACGGTGATTATATTCACAATCGCTTATTTTAAACTTACCCTTGTGAGTGTATTTCTTCCCCCCTCCCCCCTTCCTTCCATCATTAAATGTACTTTTTTACGCTCTCTTCTTTTCTTTATATATATATATATATATATATATATATATTGTGACAGAAACCAGGGGTTGGTAATAAACTCCATATACAGGGCTCCCAGGATACTGAACAGTTTCTGTCCTGTCTAAGCTGAACAGGGCAGCCTCGTGGTACAGGCACTCCATTCCACAGTTTGTCTGCTGCCTGTTTTCTGTCACCTGTCATGCTGATTAGAGTTCAGGTATATAAGACCTGTTTCCTGTTTCCTCTGGGCCCCGCCCAAGAGCCTGGAAGGCTGCTGAACTGCAGAGGGGTGAGAAAGCCTCTTTCCCAAATCGCTTCATTCATTCTGTTAGTTTGTCTAAAGACTGCAAAGGTACTTATTTTGTTGGTGGAAGTGGACAAGCCACTTCCAACTCTGAGTCAGGGACATCTAAGTTTAAGTTATCGCTCAGACGAGCAGCTTTTTGTTTGGCTTTGTTTTCTGTTTAAACTGTGGCAGTCTCAGTGCCTGGGACTGAATAAACCAGGCATAGCCTGTTTAAAGGAACAGTACGTGACGTCTCATCATTTAACCTACCCTAAAAGACCGTGTTCTAACAGTCCCGGACAGACGGCGGAGCCCCGGAGTAAGCCGTTTGTCACAATATATATATATATATATAATCTATCACAGAAGTCAACGCAACTTCAAAAAGGGATCAGCCAGATCCAGATTTTGTTTTTAATAAGAACAAAGCAGTGAATGCTCCATACATTATGCACATAATTTAACGCAGCAAAAATGATATATTAATACAAAAACACTCCTATACAGAGCTAGCAACAAAGTCACTTAAATCCCAGATGCCAGTCACTGATACATTACTCTGTACAATTGATTTGCTAAAATATACATTTATATATGTTATGTGGCGAGAAATATACTCTGACAATGTTCATTTATTATACATCTATGAAACACATGTTTATTTCATAAGATCTATGTGTATATTATACACAGACCAGTGCTTATCTACAGATGGACCTGTTCTGATTTTCCCTATTACCGGATCTTGCCGGGGGATAAAGGACTGCGGGAAAGCTGCTTGCAGCCCAATATGAAGCCGTTACTGCCCCCTGAGCCCTGTTTATTTTTCTGTAGCTGCAGGGAACATTAGCCGTGCTATATCTGTATGTTTTACACAGAGTCCTGTGATTGTAGAACATAGAAGGGATGTTCTCAACTATAAGTTCTAATGGGGCCTGCAAACTGCCTTTCATGGCCTTTAGTGTGAATACTATACCAAATGTCCTTTTGTTTTATCCTATAGCAAATACAGCAAGATTTGTTTGATATACCTCTTTACTAGACCCGGTGTACCACCAATGTTACTCATACTGTAGGTTTGGAAAGTGGAAATCGCTATGTAATAACCTGGCTTTTTTTTCTTTTTGTAGGTGAAAGCTGCATGCTGGGCATCATTGACAGGACCCGATTCTCATGTTCTGTATCCTTTAAAATAAGAAAATGTGGCCCAGTTTTCTTTATGCAGTTTCCCATAAAACCGTGTTGCGCTGGATTATCGTCGATGATTCTTTAACCTTTTTCTCTAGAGTTTGCTTTATGGGCATGGCAGAGACCCCAGGCTGCGTCAGTCTTCTTCCAGCTTCCTTATTCGGCAACACAAATCCAGGTGTGCGTTGTATTTTTATTATTCCAAGTGGGGTGGTTTTTTGGTTTGTTTTATCTTTTCTGAATGTCTTTATTTATTTTTAGTGCGTATCACATATCTCATAGTATATCATTGTATTTTTGTTGGAAAATCCTAGTCCCGCTTAGTTAGATATCACGGATTTACAGTACAGAGAAATCATTACATTGTCTACTAATTGCAACATGTTTTTAGGCTAGGCCAGGGTACCCTTGTATGTTGCGACCTTCTGTCAAAGGTGCGGCGGCCCCAGGGGAAACTGACGTGCTGCGTGGAGACGTAGAGGCTGCAATCTGCTTCTTCTTTCTTAGGCTGTGTCCATAGAAGGACCAGCCGTGCTGAGGCGTGCGGACGCTCCGCGCTGAGCCCCTGCATCCTCAATGAGGATGCCTTGAGAGGGGGCTCACGCGAGCGTCCGCAGGCGTGCGGAGGCTTTGGAGTTTTCAGCCGAGCGCCAAGCTGTTTTTCAGCGCGCTGTCGGCTGAAAACATCCAATCAGCCTTAAGCAGCGTCAATGTCACGGCGCTGTGATGTCGGCGCCGTGACATTGACGTCAGTGCGTCGCGGGCGATTGGCCCAGCGACGTCACTGCCCCGCCTCCAGCCACCTCCCCCCGGCTCCCTTCGCGCACGCTGGCTCGCCTGCAAGTCCGTGGAATCGCGCTGACTGAAGCATGCGAGCCTCCGCATTAGCGCGCCTCCGCTCTCCCCACCCCTCTATGGCCCGGGCCTTAGCCTGGTGCAGAGAAGAGAGAAGCCTATTGTCTACATCTCCGAACAGTGTAGGATGTGCACACTGAAGATAGTAGAAAATTAACACAGAAGCGCACCAAGGGTTAAGATAATTATATTATATTATATTAATTATATTATAATTCCACTCGCCCGAGTGGAACGTGTGCTGGGAAGGAAGTACACAGGCAATTGGAGGACTACTCAAACACGGGTCCTGCGACAAGCCGCAACCCGGAAGGAACATCTGAGGTCTTCCAAGCAAGTCAGCCCCAGCGCGCGGGACTGATCTGCGAGTTCCAGCTTTTACCAACTGTGCCTACCAACTCGTTTGGACTTATCATCTATGCACTGGCCGCTACTGGACTTATATATCCTTATATGTAAGTTTTTATGTGTTATTATACCCTATGTGTAATATAATTATCTTAACCCTTGGTGCGCTTCTGTGTTTATTTTCCACTATCTTCTGACGTTGGAGTCTTCCTACGGGGGTGCCTTCACATCACAGCAGCAAGAGGGGAGAGCTGATCTACTTCAAGATCCCCTTTAGGAAGCATGAGCGCGGTTTGATCTTCCCATCCATGGTAGATGTGCACACTGAGCAGCTGGCAGATTTGAGGTGTGGGAAGGAGTGAGGAGTGTGATGGCTTTGTGTGGGGAGGGTAAGGGGGACTCGAGCTTTTTGTGGGGTTGGTCAAGGTATGTGGTGTAATTAGGAGAAATGGAGCGTGAATGCAGTGTTTATGATTAAGAACGAGGGCAAGTGTGCTGTTTGAGAAGGGGATAAATGTGGAGTGTGTTGAGTAAAAGGGTGATGTGTGGGTGAATGTGGAGTGTATAAGAAGAGGGTGGGTTGTGTGTTACGTGTAAGCGAGGAGGAGAAGAGTGAGGTCTGAAGAGCAGGAATGTCCAGAGATTTGGAAAGTTCATTAGGGGTACCCCTGTTTTAAAAAGGTTTGAGTATAGACAAACCTCCCTTGTAATACACAGGTTCCCCAAGCCGACTCCTGTCTTTTACATCATTAAAAAAAGTGCCATGAATATTGTTTACTTGCAGTATTGGGAACATTTTAGCTTCCTGTCCTCCCTCTCTGCCTCTCCATTCAGCAGTTTGTTCCGATAACCTGCTTTCTGGGCATAAAAAAAGGTTGCAAACAATTTATGGGCTGCATTGTTGTCCTTTTTGGATTCTTTAGCCTGCCCGGGTTTGCAATAATAGATGAGTCCAGAATAGTTTTCAAGTGAGGTAATGTGAATATCTGTTTGCAGGAGAACAGCCCGGGATGCTGTGCAGCCTTCGGATTTCCAATGCCTGGTCATGTGCATGGTGCTCAAACCCTGGACTAAAGAACAGCTTTGCCACAGGTTCAGATGACCTTTCGTGTTTCTCTTCTACATATTTTAGTTATATTGCGCCCTCTGAGGGTACGAAACGCGTGTCGGTCCTTGTAGTGACGGCACTTCCTAAGCGATGTCTGTGAGGGGAAACCGCTACTTAGGAGGCACTATGTGCGTTGGAGGGTCTCTCCCTCGACCCCTGGCACCCCACCCCCTTCTCCCAGCATTTTGGCCGTTTTTAGTGAGTGGATAGTTTAGCTAGTGAGGGGGCTTAGCTCAGCACAGTATTGGTGTTTACAAATCATTGCTCCTTTCGGATTGAATAACCATTATTTGGCTTCCTTTTCTTTGTTTATGGGTAGAGATTCGGTACCATTAATTTGATAGTATTACAGCACTTTTTTACCGTTAGGGAGATAAATATATTCAAGAAGTGAGTTACCCAGAGTCCATTAAGACTCCTTTAAACTATACGGCTGATCACCTTTCTGGTTGCAACGACAATATTTTTTGCTTTGAGAGACTATGTTCAAGGCCCATTGGACATTCTTTATTACTGTGGGCAGCTTTATTTATTTGACCTAGGTCAGTGGGGAACCAGGCATCGGCTCTCCTCTCCCCCTAGAACCTTACCTGTGGAGTGGGTGCGGTGGCAGCAGCTGAGGGAGCCCACCCAGCTAGTGATTGCGGAAGTTGGGCCTAGCTTCCTTGTTAGACCACCTGGGTGGGTTCCCACCACCGCAACCGCTCCTTGGGTTGGACCCCGGAATGAGAGGATGGCCTTCAGAAATGCTGCTAAAGTTTGTGCTGTCATAGTGTTCCAGCTCGTGGCTGCACTTGTGGTAGATCCACAACTCCCCTAAGTATCATAATCTGGAACGCAAGCTTACATTGTTGTACTTTTTAAGTGTTGTTAATGTGAGCCATTTATTGAACTTTGTCTGTGTTTCTTTGAAACGTTTATTTACTTTTTCTTTTAAGGGTTGAGGCGCCAAGTCCTGGTAACTAACACAGTTACAGGCGTTCGAGAGACTTTTAAAACAAACAGTGACATTTTGGCCCAACAGTTTGCCACCCAGGTGTGTAGATGTCATTGGGGGATTCAGGCAGAGGGCTTTTCCTTGAAGTTGGGAACAAGCTTACCTTCTAATGCTATCAATACCAGTCTCTTGTGGGGAGGGATACACACAAGAAAAACCCGCACAGCTTATGCTAACCACAGTGAGGTGCTGACTGGATGGAGACTGATTATATCATATGGGAGAAAAAAAGAACCCAGTCTTCCAGCACTCAATCACAACAGATGTAGAATTGTAAATTTAAAATACTTTATTAATAACCAAGAATAAAAAATAGGGTGTTAAAACCTAATTAAATGGTGTATTACAACAGCACTTGACTGTATCCTTCATAACCCATCCGAGGTTAGGTGGGTAGATATATATAGATACCTTATAGATATTCGGGATCAAGGCGCTATATGTTATAGCTTCCTAAAAGGTATAGGAAATGGGTCTATTGGAGCTCACTAAAAGGGTAATCTCAGTATTAGTGTATCAGTGCATGTGTTACGCACTCAGATGATATACTAATAATGTAAATGTTATATGGCATAGTAAGCGAAAGGTCAGACCATATCTGCCCCTGCTTGAAATAGCGCTGCTTGCTTGATAATCTTGCTAGAGTTAATGGTGCTAGGTCTATGGTGGAGTCATAATGTGCCCACAAGTGAAATACAACGCAGGCTAGGTATAAGTTAGTTGGCATTAATCAGGTGTGTGATATGTATACCAAAGACACCTATACTGCAGAGAGATGATTGATGTAAACCACCATATGTACTGCTGATAATATCGTTGGGTTTATGGGTGTGCTCTTAATCCACAGAGCTCACCTATATTATCAGTAAGGTATGGGTGCATCAATATTGAGCTTTTTAGTGCAATGTGATTACCAGTCGTACATTAGCCATTCTGTTAGAATCCACAGAAAAACACCTAGCACACACTCATGGTCACTGTTCCCAGGGCTGAGTGATGTGGTGCATGTGAGGAGGCGGCTAATATTAAAGCAACCCCCACTGTAAGATCACCCCACCCCCCTTTCCCTTAGTAACAGATGTATACCTAATACGTGGTATTAGGTATACATCTGTTACTAAGGGAAAGGGGGGTGGGGTGATCTTACAGTGTTTCCATCCCATCAGTAACCCCATATATACCCGTTTTACTTATCAGCTGACACTGTTGGCATTTTGTCAGTGTACTCACCGAATATTGGCAGACTAGCTTTTGAGCAGTTAACAGCTGCTATGTGTATTTAATAGCGTCAGCAACCTGTGTTGACACCAGCTCTAGCCACCACAAACACAGTGGAGGTTGCTTTAATATTAGCCGCCTCCTCACATGCACCACATCACTCAGCCCTGGGAACAGTGACCATGAGTGTGTGCTAGGTGTTTTTCTGTGGATTCTAACAGAATGGCTAATGTACGACTGGTAATCACATTGCACTAAAAAGCTCAATATTGATGCACCCATACCTTACTGATAATATAGGTGAGCTCTGTGGATTAAGAGCACACCCATAAACCCAACGATATTATCAGCAGTACATATGGTGGTTTACATCAATCATCTCTCTGCAGTATAGGTGTCTTTGGTATACATATCACACACCTGATTAATGCCAACTAACTTATACCTAGCCTGCGTTGTATTTCACTTGTGGGCACATTATGACTCCCACCATAGACCTAGCACCATTAACGCTAGCGAGATTATCAAGCAAGCAGCGCTATTTCAAGCAGGGGCAGATATGGTCTGACCTTTCGCTTACTATGCCATATAACATTTACATTATTAGTATATCATCTGAGTGCGTAACACATGCACTGATACACTAATACTGAGATTACCCTTTTAGTGAGCTCCAATAAACCCATTTCCTATACCTTTTAGGAAGCTATAACATATAGCGCCTTGATCCCGAATATCTATAAGGGATCTTATTACTATATCTACCCACCTAACCTCGGATGGGTTATGAAGGATACAGTCAAGTGCTGTTGTAATACACCATTTAATTACGTTTTAACACCCTATTTTTTATTCTTGGTTATTAATAAAGTATTTTAAATTTACAATTCTACATCTGTTGTGATTGAGTGCTGGAAGACTGGGTTCTTTTTTTCTCCCATATGATATAATCTTGTGGGGAGGGGTATGATCTATTCCCTTGCCCACACCTTGAACGGTCCGTTATAAATACATGGGTTACATGTCACACTTTGCTCCAATCTTACCTTCTCCTGAATATAAGGGTGCACTATCCCATTGTGTGCATAGCGCACCACTCTCTCTCCTCTACACCTCTAACCTGTTCCATTTTGCTTCTTGCAGACATTGTTGCTTTACAATGGTTGTCGCTCTGGGGAAGTGTTCTCCATTGACCTCCGTGTGCCTGCCACAACGGTTAACACTTGGAAGAAGGGTGTCGGTTTCTACCATAACTCTGCTGTCACGTCCTTGCGGCTTCTCCAGGATGAAAATTACTTGATGGTGACTGATATGGCTGGGGAGGTACATCCCATCTCTTTTCAAGGTCTCGTTGGATGTGCTGCCATTTTGATTCTTTAAAGCTGTTTAGGACAGCCCCAATATTATACCTGTCCAGTCTTCTACATTCATTAGCTCTGAGCAGCTAATGACGGTTTTCTTTGTGCTTACATTACCAGATTAAGCTGTGGGACATGAGAACTGTGAAGTGTGTTAAGCGTTATGAGGGAAATCACAATCAATACGCTCATTTACCATTACATGTGAATGAAGAAGAAGGGTTACTTCTTGCAGGTAGGAACGTCACCATCGGCTCTTTCCTTATCTGTTTGTATTAGTTCTTCAGATAGTTACCCTGTTTAGAATCTGCACATGCATAAATGCAAGTGATTCATTGGCCCTGTTACTAAATAATCTGTTCGGTGCTGCAGGTAATAATGTGACTACGTTCACTCGGGCCATTAACGTGTTTGTAACACTATTTACATAAAGGGTATCTCGCACTCCTAATGGAAAAGGAAATGAATATTAAAAGTATCAAAAATACAGATTTATGTAAGTGGGAAAACTCAAAATAACATACTTAATAAAGAGTCCAGACACTTAAAAATTATGGTCAAGAGAAATGTATGTGTGGTCACTAGTATCTCAAAAACACTAAATGTTCCCATAACCAAACTGCCATCATGTAGTAGAAGATAATATAGTATATACTATTAAGGGAGAACCCAGCCCGGTAAAGACGATCCCTAAATATTCTATGGCGAGCAAAGAATTAAATCCATAAACTGAAACAGCGAACATAACGGAACGTAAGAGGAAAAAAGAACACATTGGAGATCAGAACTAGTTGGAGGAGGTAACAGAAAACCAATAAACGGGGGCAACGATGGGGTATAATACCCCTTCTTCTGGCCCATTCCCACGCTTCAGGGAAGAATGGGGTACTTCCCTTAAATGCTTTCTGATCATCCAATGTTCTGAAGTACTGTGGTTTAGTTTAAATCTGCGCTCACTGTAGTCTACCAATTCCTGCTCCCTGCCACGTGCAGGATCAATAAGCATTTAAGGGAAGTACCACGCCAGAGGAAGGGGTATTATACTCCAAAACGTTGCCCCCGTTTATTGGTTTTCTGTTGCCTCCTCCAATTAGTTCTGATCTCCAATGTGTTTTTCTTTTCTCTTATGTTTGCTGTTTCAGTTTATGGATTTGATTCTTTGCTTGCCATAGAATATTTAGGGATCGTCTTTACCCGGCTGGGTTCTCCCGTAATGTCATGTACCATTATCTTCTACCACATGGTGGCAGTTTGGTTATAGGAACATTTCACGTTTTGGGAGATACTAGTGACAACACATACATTTGTCGTGTCCATATCACACTTTTGAATTGCCTGTACTCTTTAGTCGGTTGTATGTGAAGGGAAACCTTTTCCCTGCCTAGGCTTCTGTGACTGGATACACACATCTGCACCGTGCAGCAGACTCCCCCGGGAAGCTTTTCGCGCAGTGACACCTGTTATCCGATTTTGATGATGTCACGGGCCCGGAAAACGAAGGAAAAGAAACGTAACAGAAGTCAGATTTCAAATTCCTTTGTCACAATTTATTAAGCATAGGGTAATGATTTTTATACAGAAAGAAGAATGGGTTTGGTTAGAGGCGTAACGTAGGTGTGGCTTGGATTAGAGGCGTGATTTAGGGGCAGGACATATTAGTGGCATGATTTTGGGATGTGATTCTCCCAATACAGGCACTGTCTGAATACATAGCTTATTCATTGTCTGTTATCAAAAAAACCTTGAGTCTCTAGCAACTAAATGATATGATTTTGCCTCTTTCAGAGAATCAGTCTATTGTGTATTAAAACAGCAGGAAGCTGACAATATAAAAAGTATCTTAGCAAAATCCTGAGCAGGAGAGAAAATGTAAATTGGCAGAAACTGAATACATAAGAAATTATATTTCAGCAAAAGGCTGACTACAGAATCTTAACTGGTTATAAACAGACAAAATGGATGCTTAACACAAGTGCAGTTTCTGGCCTTTACCTACTGTCCCTAACAGTATGTTATCTGTAAAATTCATTGTCTTTTCCATTAGGTGTGCAGGATACCCTTTGTGTATATAGTGTTATCATTAGGGGATTTAGGTGTCCTTCTAGAGTCCATCTCACTCAGTTTTCTATTTATTCTCTAGGTGGCGCTGTTTGTCTATTTTTGTTCTATTAACATTTTTGCATTAGTCCAAATGTCTTCTCTGTTGCAAGAGCAGTAATATTAGTTGCAAGAGCAGTAATATTAGTTGCAAGAGCAGTAATATTAGTTGCACGAGCAGTAATATTAGTTGCAAGAGCAGTAATATTAGTTGCACTTTAACCCACAGTAATAAACTCTGGAGACTTTCTGTTGATGTTTGGTTGCTGTCACTGTCATTATTGGGGACTGTCCCAGTAATTATGTTTGTCTTTCTTGTATGGAGAACAGTAAATACAAATATTTGGTTTATTTACTTAAAAAATAATTTTTTTGACCAGGAAGTAGTGCATTGAGAGTTACCTCTCGTTTTCCAGTATGTCCTGGGCACAGAGTTATAACAAATACATGGTAACAATAAATGAACAGAGGTTATACAGGAGGGCCCCGGGTATACGACGGGTTCTGTTCCAGGGGCCCGCCGTATAGTGAAAATCGCCAGAAAGCGGATCCGGCGATTTTCAGTGATTTTGCATGCGCAAATCGGCATTTTTTCCGTTCTGCGCATGCACGACCTATGGTCTGCGCGCGCAAACTACAGTATGCGCCCACAAACTACGGTCTGCGCATGCGCGCCGGGCACACCCGCCCCTTCGCATGCGCGACTGAGGATCCAAGATGGCGGCCCCCTTCTCGGTGCCGCTGTATCAGCGGGGTGCCGAAAAGCGGGGCCCTGCTGTACATTAAATTCAAAAATGTCATGTCCCCTGTGAGCACATTCACATGTCTGACAGGTCGGCAACCCTGCTTTTTACCATTATCTCTTGGCTATACAGTGCTTCCACTGTAGCCAGGGATTCTGGGAAATCACATGCAAATGCGCAGAGTGTCACATTTTGCTTGTATGGGTAACACACTTGAGTGGGCTGCTCAATTTACAATGCTACTTTGAAAGGCTAAAATAGGCTGTGAGGAGATGTGATGTATGTTTTCTTAATTTCTGATCTTTCAATCCCTCTTACAGTTGGCCAAGATTGCTACACAAGAATTTGGAGTCTTCAGGATTCTAGGCTCCTGAGAACTATCCCGTCCCCACATCCAACAGCAAAGGATTCCATACCCAGTGTGATTTTCTCTTCCCGCCTTGGAGGAAAGCAAGGGATACCTGGCCTACTTATGGCGGTCAAGCAGGACCTATTTCACTTTTCCTATGACTTGTCTATTTAATAGGAACTGTGGAGAAGAGCTGGAGAACACCTATATCCCATACAGATAAACTTAACCGTGAATTCTGGCTTTCCTGTAAAAAGTTGTGGTTAACTTTAGGTACAATAGTTACTGTTATCAGTGCCTTCCTGATGTCTGTCAGTAGCCGAAATTATTATTTCACTACGGACTGCCATATATTGATACGTGGTTAAGTATTTCCTGGATAAAAGCCATTGGTCAGTTTGAACACGCCTGTTACCAGAGCATGTCAACTCTAATTCATTGGTGACAATGTTAGGCAAAAAAAATTCTGATAGCAAGACTTTTGTTTACATTTTTTAGGGAGTTTGATTAAACTTTATATTCCTTGAGATTTCCCTGTTTTGAAAGTTGGAATAAGGTATAGAAATAAAGATTTTAATGGTGAAAATGTTTGACAGTTCAGTCTAAGTATTGCAATTAAAAGAAAATGACAAACCTCTTTGTTTGCTTGCAGCTGTCAGAAGGGCAACGAAATATATACTTCAATATTTTTTAATGTATATTTATTTGAGTTCAGTCTGCGATCCATTTACCTTTAATCAGGGTTTTTAGCTTGTAATTAAAAGTAATTGTTTTAGTGATTAGCTACTCATGCTGTTAACGGAGCAGATCAATGACACCAATCACAGAACCCAATTCGTTTCTGTAAATGAATTGGTATCTATTTTAGGGATGTTTTTGCTTTCACGCTGTAAATTGAGGCAAATCAATGCATACCGGACAGCTACCATTATGCAGTGAGTAAGGCAATCGGAGCATACCATTTAGCCAATATAATGACTTGCTGCTTGAGTTACAAGTCATGCCAGTTGCAAGCTTCAATAAACCATAAATAACCAGTCGGACATCAATTTCAGGTTGGTTTTATTGTCATTTGAATTTAAATATTTACAGGGACATGAGAGCACATTGTTTAACAGCAAAACTTTCCATTTATATAGCACCTTGAATCCATGTAGGATCTAAAAGCAAGTTAGTTTTTCTAAACGGGTAAGAACTGGTAAAAAGTTGCCAGAAGGTGATGCTTTCAGTGTAATTCCCATCTGTAAGACTTCTAGTTGTAATATTCTTGATTCCTTAGATCAGTGTTTTTCACCATTGGGTTCCCCAAGCATCCCTAAAGGGCTCGCTGCAATTTTCAGTTAATTTGAAAATTGTACCAAATACAGATTAATTTATAATGCATCTGATATCAGCTGCGCTATTGGAGGATTGGGGTTCCTTACAATGCATCTGATCTCAAATGCGATATTAGAGAGGGTTGGGGTTCCTCAGAATTTAACACTATAATTATAGGGTTCCTTTAAAAAAAAAAAAAATAAACACTGCTTTAGATTACTGCTAGTAATGGCTTCCTCACAGAATGATCAGAGGTGCTGATACGTACTCAGCACAAACTTAACGTACCCTTGTTTCATATATTCTGGTTACATACTGCATTGTGATTCTTCAGTAAGTGTCTCTTAGAAATATGATACATACATTTTCAGGGCCTTAAACTGCACAGTTGTAAAGTTGTAGCACTATGAAGTTGGAGTTTTGGCTTTCTTTCCTTTTTGTAATTCTGAAGACCAGCCTGACCCCAAATGAAAGCAATACAGTATGTGTTGTATATTCTGCGCTGTGCCATGGTTTGTCTTTTTTGGGCTGTATGTTTCCAAAGATATTTGGAACAACCTTTATTATAAAGCTAGGAGCAGCTGCACCTTGAACACTAACCATTGGAGTGGCCGGTTCTACAAGTCCATAACCATAAATTATCTGTATTATCAGTTTACACCACTAAAGCAACATGTTATCTTACACTGGAGTGGTTTTGTGCTGCTGCATAATTAAAAGAAAATGCCTACTATGGTCCTGTCAGGCCCCTGCAAGAAAACCCAATGTAAGGCTTAATTTCTAATGCGGTTACTGCGGGGTTCAAACCCAAACAATACATTTCTAAAATCCTATTTATCATACAGGGCCTTTCAGTGTTGAAAGGGCACAGTGATATAATGCAGACACCTCCAGCTCTTTAAAAGGTCCACTTGCCAAAGACCTATGAAAATATAATGTTAGTCGCTTAATGTATGAGGGAGGTATTATATTGAAAAGGAGCATTTATTGTTTTAGAGCAAGAGTGAATCAGCCAGCAATTGGAAGCAGTAAATAAATTACAAATACTGGAGATCTAAGGAAACAAGGGTGGAAAACAGCTGGGTTGTAAGGTTTTACAGCTGGGTTCTAAGGTTTTACAGCAAGTAGGGAAATGGTCCGTTCTAGGATCTTACTGTTATTTGTTTATATGCCTCTGCATTGTATACGTCCGGTCATGTGACACAGCGTAGGAAAGATAAGCCAAAACATTCTACTGCTGGGATTCACCAAGCGCTGAAAAGCTGCACGAGGCCTAAAACCAGCCATTCAATTGAATAGCCGTTAACATCAGATCACACTACGATACCCTTTATCGTATTTAACGGAGACCCCTCACCCCCCCTGGATTCAGGGGAAACCATTTGTTTTTTTATGTTGTAGTCAATTGACATAGCTGTTTGATTAGCGCTATTTCCAGGCTGTAAGATTTACTAAATTAAAGCAGCATTTCATGTTTAAATATATATTTTAAATGCCTAAGGGCAGCCAACTTCAGTCCTCAAGGGCCACCAGCAGGTCGGATTTTCAGGATATCCCTGCTTCAGCACAGGTGGCTGTCACTGATTGAGCCACCTGTGCTGAAGCAGGGATATCATTAAAACCTTACGTGTTACTGCAGTTGCTTGTCCCTGCCCTAAGTGGTAAGCAGGGGGTCTCGGGAACAGATTAAGTAATTTCAGATCTGGGGATCCACTGCTTAACAGGATACTTACCTCCACAGGTGCTGCAGTTTTTTCATGGAGGTTTAAATCTCCTGGGCAATAGGGAGCTGTGACAGATGATGTGGCGGCTTCCTATTGGATCCAGTGCTGCAGGAGATTTGAGCCTGAGGTTTGTTCACCAGTCACGGAAACTACGGACAGCACATACTGAGAGAAGTATGTCTGAACCCCTACTTCCCAGCAACAGTATAAGGGTTGGGGGGAAATCTAGGCTGAACCACACTTTTAAAACCGCAATCTGCACTGATTTTGGGGGCATCACGTCCTTCCCAGCACTGTTTCTTTATCTTTAATCTGAGGTTTTGTTCAGGAGAGAAGAGTTTGCAATATTAAGCAGGTTAAGATGGAGCGCCTTGCATACACCAGGAACCTCAGACACTAGAGGTTAAATAAATCATTATTTTAACATTAAAACAGGAGAAAGCTGGACATGTTCGGGGTCTGACACTAACCATAAAGAAGTTACTCATGTAGGTTTCTGGGGGCTGGAGATTGCTGATTTAATGCTTGCAAACCCAACTCATTTATCATTTATTAAGATTGCACTATCTGCACTCCCTGGTACTACTGCACAATATGAACCCAACAAAAAGAGACAGTTTGTTTAGTAAGAGGTAGGGCTTGTAGTGTTAAACCCAAGTAAATTCACAGCAGCGATTGGATTGACTGTTACATCTTGATGATTTTTTTTTTTTTGCAGACCAAGCACAGTTGTTGGTTTTACATTTTGTTTCACCATCAATTTCTTCCAAATGAGAAGAACGGGGGACACAACAGTTCTGTGGGTTTTTTTTTGATAGTGAAGCTTGAAAATAATTGAACTTTATAACCTATAGGCTGGGGAAGCTTTGAGTTTAAACTTTAAATTCCCACTCAACCAACTTATACGTAGGTGTTAGGTGGCTATGTGAAGTCATTTTAATTGTGTGATCCTTATATAAAATATACTGTATTTCAACACATTTTCCAGTATCTGTTTCCGGGTACCCATGGCACATTTAACAATAACCCACTATGGAACACATACTTCTGTGTTGGAGGAATGCAATAGTACGAGGGAGGACAGTATGACTAGATAAACAACCAGCCAGGAATACAACCACACAAGTTGTACAAAAGGATCATTGCATATTAAATTATTTATTATGGTTAGTTACAAAATGCTTACACATGTAGTTTGTATTTCCAATAAATCAACTCATCACCAAGATTTAACAGCTATCAATGCTGTGAGGCCACTTCAGGTCTGGGGAACCTGTGAACTTCATTTAAATGAAGGTAGCCCCGTGATATCCATGAAATGCAGAGGCAGCTTCACATCTTATTAAACAGAGGCACTGGATGTTCAAACTCCTGGGAGCTGGTGTGCCAAGATCTTGCATTTGAGGCAGTTTTCATACAGCGGTTTAGAAAATCCAGCCTCAATCAACGGGGTAATGAGCTTATTACCAAAACACTGCAAACCAAACTGCTTAAACCGTCAGCCAAAAGCACCACATCTGCCTTCCACTAATTCAGATGCACAGGCTTCATCACAAAGCATTTCCTCTCCAAGTACCAATCAGTGGTCCTATGCAGCAGTGCAACTTATTCACTAAACTTGACTCCATCATCTACATTATAACGATCATACAAAGTGTTTGTTCCTGACAATTTGAGGTACCACTGTAAATGGAAAAAAAACATGGACCAAGAAAATGCATGATCTATTTCATTTACAAGATAGGAGGAAAAAGGCACTTACAGGGTTAACAAAACAGAAAATAAATTACTACTTCCTCTGTTCTGTATATTTCAGAACATTAAAAACAAACTGGTAAAACGCGGTCAATAAATACAAAGCCAGCTACTGAAAATTCAAGACAGTCATTCAGACACACGGGACGGTGTTTTCTACAAGGAATGTCATGTTTTCTTAAAAAGACTCCTTGGTATTTATATATGGCATATACTACATGCACTAAATTCACAAGCTGGGTACACATCGTATATACTAGTTGTAATAGCACATGGCATGTAGTAATTAATCACTACAAAAACACAGGATTTTTTTTTCTTCCCCGCAACCTTTTGTTTTGTTTAAATAGAAATAATTAAGTAGTGTGGATTGTTCTGCAGGGGTGCTCAATTCCTGTCCTCAAGAAACACCCCCCCCCCCCCCCAACAGATCAGGTTTTAAGGATATCCCAGTTTCAGCACAGTCTTCTTGTACTGAAGCAGTGATATCCTTAAAACCTGACCTGTTGGGGTGCCTTGATGACTGGAATTGAGAACTCTTGTTCTAAGGAAAAATGAAAGCAGCATTAAACATGAGTATGTTGTGTATTGCTCAGAAAAGTCATTGTAGCTTTACCAAAAGGTGTTTTTTTTTAAAGAGATGATTTCCTTATACAGAAGGATACTTTCTCTATCCTTCACAGCGTTCACATGTAGTAACATTTCAGAGAAATTGAACCATGGGCAGCTGGAGCGTGTGTCAAACTCAACATCTTTGTTGCTTTTGCAACAATACTGTGAAAGATATTTAGATTTTGAAAGCAAACGCATTACAGCAGAGGCTGCCGCCAATAAAAAAAATTCCCTCAATGTCAGTTATTCTAATAATTATTCCTAATGTTTAATTGTTGGGGTTTTTTTTACACCAATGTAAAAAATTTTTAAAAGTGGGCAAGACTTCAGCATTTATAGTCCTGATATACGAATGCAAAATAAAGTGCGCATACTGCTAATGGCAAAGGGACATTGTAGCAGAACATGTCACCAATTCTGAAAGCAGGGTTCAAAACATTACAAGTCTACACCATTATCCAGAAAAGATCCAGTAATAAACCAGACACCATAAGATTATTGGTATTTTGGTACTGCAAAGTGCTTGTGAAATGATTTGTTCTTGATCCCATGAGAACTTCCATTGTATCATTTCCTCCAGAATTAAAAAGGGTAAATGACATCTTCTTTCCTCCTGAACGCCGCTGTCTTACGTGTATTTTTTTAGTAGGAGAATGGGCTAATGAGACCACAGTCGACAGGTCACAGCATGCACTGGCAGACACGCCAAAAGATGAGAGGTTCCACTTGTTTCTATCCCTGAGAATGTACTGGTGAATTTGTGAAGGATTGGAATGGAAACAGTGTGGTTAAAGGTCTGGTCTTTTATTGCAGCTAAAGCAGATACGGACGGGATGGTCCCAGCCCCGAGAGGGCACGGCTCTTCTCTCATTTGAGCACTCGTCACAGAAACCCTGGCCACATGCCCGGCAGTGGTGTTTGGAGAGTTTGATGTGGAATTCTTTCCTACAGTGGTAGCAGTGAGTTATTTCGTGGTCTGGGATCCAGTAGGCAGGTCTTGCAGCATCTTTCATGAGCCCTGTGAAGATTGCAACAATTATTAAAAGACCATTCAATCTATCATTAGATTCACGACTGGAAAGATTACAGCTCAGGATATAGGTGCACATGCAATGGTTACACACCTGTATCGTCTATTGCAGGGGTGCTCAACTCGTCCTTAAGCCACCCCCCCCCCCAACAACAAGTCAGGTTTTCAGGATATCACAGCTTCAGCACAGGTGGCTCAATCAATTGCTCAGTCGAAGAATGAGTCTCCTGTGCTGAAGCTGGGATATCCTGAAAACTTGACCTGTTGGGGGGAGGGTGGAATTGAGCACACCATATCTATTGGATCCATTAAGAGCTATCATGATAGTAAGCATAATTGAACTCCTTAAGAAATAACAAAAAGTGTACTTGCATGTTGCTCCCAAAAGCTGCTAAGAAAATAGTGCCAACAGAGAAAGTATTGAGCAGAGAAATCCTGTGTTAGGTTTACAAACAAGTTCTTCTTACCTAGAGGGATGTCTATAGCTGTGGCTACAGCTCCTAATGTATTTTGCACGGCCTCCCCAACCTTCCTTGCAATCAGAGTACCTCCTTCTTCATCTTCGCAGGAGTCCGCTACAACTACAGAAGAAAAAGGGGTATGTTCGAAGTTTTCCTGATGCACGCAAAATATTGATCTCTAATGCCAGCTTCTCAAGTAATGAAACCACACATAATAAGGATACAGGCCATCTTCTAAATAAGCTTCAAAACTAAAGCTCTCGAATAATGACTGCTAGGGGTTGGCACTTTCTGCTTTATTCCAACAGGGTGAAACTAACTGTGTTATAGAGACAACGCTTAAATTAACACATACATTATTACAGGAATCAGTATGTTCTTTTTTTCAAAAGAAACAGTAGCATTAAGAATTATGCAGAGGAGATGAAAGGCGGTAACAATAGAAGTGCACCTAGAAGCCACTGCAAGCTCAAACCCCAAACCCACCTCTAATATATATAAAAAAGTAGCGCTACTGAGATTGGGACCTCATGTAATAGAACAAAAGATTATACAGATTCTTAAGCGCACTCATCCCACCTTTTAAATGGCCATTCTCGTTACGCACCTGTGAATGACCAGTCTATTAAGACAGTTCTCCCTGGTTAGAGAGGTTAGGAGAGCTTTTTGCGGGTACAGCAGTGTCAAAACTTGCAAAAAAAGAGGGTGCACCGTGACGCGGCTTGAAAGCTTAAAATGCTTTGGCCAAACAATTAAACAAAATGACCCACACATATGCAAAGAAAAACAGATAAATATTGAACTATATAATTTGTCATATTGGATGTAGCGCGGAGGCTTTTTGTCTTTTGTTATAGAACAATAGAAGTAGAACCAAACATCTTCACCAAGAGCGCGTGGGTTCATAAAACAGCCTCCCATCCTAGACAATGCAAATGTAGTGAAGGAACCTGTTAGGGAATAAAAAGGCAGCAAAAGGGTGTCTGAGGCTTTATAGGAAATGGGAAACTTGCAGAATAGAAAGGAATACGGTTCTTAGCTGTCCTCGATTTCCATGATAATAAAGAAACCGATGTTAAATATACCGGATTAAGGTGGAGGTAGTTTTACTGAAGATGTATTCACCATTTACAAAGAGGACATGTAATGGCTCAGATGCATACGCTGGATTACAGTTCCAGCAGTAATAGATCTGAATGTAGCACAGGCAGGACCTGTCATATGTGATGAAAGAGCAGCCAGGACTTCGGGGCTTCCTTGGCGCTTACCTATGGGAGCGCCTGTCTGGTCGTGGCAGTTGTCACAGACGCGCACTGGGGACAGGCCCCAGCCTCGCTCAGGGACCGGGCGGCTCTTGGATGAGCAGCCGTCACAGAATCCCTCTCCGCACGCTCGGCAGTGATGTTTGGTATCGTTATCTTTAAAGAGGATTCTGCACTTGGAACATTTCTGTGGAAAGCAAAAAAAATAACTTCCTATCTAGCAACTTTCACAATCAGAAGCCTTTGCACTTTTAATTAGTTCAGGAATTGTGACTTCTTCATATTCTAATTTTGCTTTTAAACTATAGTTTTAGAAGGAGCATATTTCAGAGCAGAATATGCTTTTTTCACAAACATATAAAGCTTTCTCCGGTCGATAGTTTCAAAAATTAGAGTGTAAGCTCTTCGGAGCAGGGACTCTTCTTCCGAAATGTTAATTTTTATGTCTGAAGCACTTATTCCCATGATCTGTTATTTGTATTGTTCGTTATTTATATGATTGTTACGTGTATTACTGCTGTGACGCGTTATGTACATTAATGGCGCAATATAAATAAAGACATGCATACACATGCAAGAAAAATGGATTCTGCATGGCAGTGAAACCAGCTCCGTACCAGTATTTGGGAATTAGGTTTCCAGTAGGCGGGGGCGATCTGATCAGTCAGCCAGGACGTCACTACTTTGGTGGGTCCGATGCCCAGGTCAGAAACAGACTGCGCCATAAAATTCATTCCGTCCATAAGACGTTGTGCCGCGTTGTTGTTGTCTTTTAAGAATCCATCTGCCTGAAAGGAATAAAAATTACAGAGCAAAAAAGACTATTTCCATGGGAAATGTGGTGATCACACTATCCTATGTGTAGTGCAGTGTCCCACAACGCGGAGAGACGATATATGTATTCTATGTACACACACAAAGCTACTCGACGATGAAGTCAGGATGTGGGAAGAGAAATGGAGATCTTTATACTTGAAAACTAGGACCTTGCTATCACACTAAAGCCGTAATAAAGGTGCTGACTGGCTTTATGGAGACGTTGAGCCCTCCCGCCACCCTTCTGCTCTTTTCCTGACCGCAGGAAGTATGTGACATGTTCTTACTCCCGGCCAGACGTGCTGTATCTCTGTGCGCACCACCGTGTCCACTGGATCTTGGTTTCCAAACCAGTATTGCCGGCTGCGATAGATCACTGCACAATTGGGGCACTCGATCACGTACCTATGGAGCATCAGCAAGCCAGAGTTTATTAGGAGGCATTTTAGGTGCTTTATTTCTGTTTAAGAACAGCGCGGAAAAGACATTGCACAGAAAGTCTTATATGGGCTACAAGCTGCAATGCTTACCCAGACCAGGCATACTTGGCAAGGCCCAGCCAGGGAGAGTCTGAGGAAGCAGATGTTTTGGGCACCACATTGACCTCCTTCCCACCTTCATAGCAAGCCTGCACAACAAGTAATTCATACATCTTATTGCCTACTTACCAGAATATTGCTACCAAAGCCGCTTGCCCTCTTAGTAAGTCCCCAAACCACTCCGTAGCGTATGCAGGCACCGAGGATGCTATAACTGGCAATCCCTGGCAGAGCTTCCAATGTCACACAATGCTTTCCAGCAGCGGATGCGCAAACTTAGGAATGTCCCGTGGTAATTGACAGCTATATCACCCATGCCGAATCCCCCCATGGACTCAGGAACCAATTGTAATGCCCCAGATGTTCCATTACATATCTTTTCAGGAGAACCTCTTGGAGACACCTCGCATACCCCCAAGGGGGTTCAGAACCGCAGGTTGGGGAATCACTGGTCTGTTATAAAGTCACACTTTCGCCTGCTCAGGTAAGTATCTTGGGAAGCAGGGGTCCCCAGAGCTGAAATCAACACGGTTTGGCTCCAGAGACCCCCTGCTTTCCACCTAGAGGGAAAGAATGTTTTTGGGGAGCATCTGCTCCTTTAATGAATAAGCCCTATTGAAGAGTGGCCCTCTGGGCAATTGACCCCATTAATCTCCTTTTCATTTGTATAGGACATTTTTCTCTGGACATTACAAGTGTGTTGATCACGTTTCTTTTACTAAAGATTTCTATGTGTAGGACATCAGCAGAGCTTAGATTAGTAACTTTTTTACATGTATAGTTTAGCCTATATTTATTTAAGCCCCCAAGTAACAACTGGGGAGGTCAACAGACCAGACCTAATTTAGGGAAACGTATTAGTTCTACAGAGAGGGAGAGTTCTCTCATGGGAAACCAGAAGTGAGCTCTTTCTGGAGTTCTGGCGTACCAGCCTCTAAGGGAATTTACCAGGTATTGTACGGCCATTAGACACCTTGTAGCGCCAGAATGAATCAGGTGGATAACTTCAGTTGTATAGACCAGACTACTGGAGAGGGCGCTGTTATCAGAGTAACTATAAAAGGGTACTGTACAAAAATAACAACGGAACAAACACAACTAAAATGCAAAAAAGTATTGTATTGGCCCAACATTTCGGCGCCCCCTCTGGCAGAGGAAGAGCTCCTGATAAAGGCTCCGAGCAGAGGGAGGCCGAAACGTTGGGCCAATAAATGACATTTTTGCATACTTTTGGTGTGCCTATCCCTTTGAGATAGAGATATATATATATATATATATATATATATATAGATATAGAGATAGATATAAAATTATCTTTCATTTTGAGCTCCCAGTCCTAACCAACTTCTTTGTTGCTTACTGAGTCCTCAAAACACCAAAGCCCCTTCAACATCACACATGCAGAAGAAGCAGGAAACCAAACCCACTTGCTTCTCGAGCTCTCCCTATTCCTGGATCTTAGATGCCCTTTTGGTCCGTTCTTTCGTTCTTGCTCACCTTGCAGGTAAATACTCGGTTGTCATACTGATGGGAGTATCTGCACCGGCTCATGGCATCGTGAGCAAGTCCTTCCTTTGAGTGATTCATGCTGTTCTTACATCCTGCTCTAGAAACCAGGAGAACACAATGAAACCTTGAAAAATGACACCAGGACTTGTGGCGTAGCCGGGCAATTGAAACGGAAAGATGTCAAGTCACTTAATTACAACAACAACAATGATAGATAGTGGTTGGTTATCCCCAGATTGTAGTTTGGCTGGTTGTGCATATGGTTGAAATGTACAGTGTTATAGTGGGAGTCTTGAGTACCCAAGGTTGTTCGTAAAACCTTCCCTACATAAGGTTTGAACGATGAACAGATTTGATCTCGGTTTACCAAGCTAGTTAATAACCCGAATACCATTTGAGAATCCAATTGCTGAGGCCCTCTGTCCACGGACAATGAACAAACACTTAATGCAGCTTCTAGTGTAATGGTCCTTAAGTGAGAGGTCAAGATTCCAACTGGTCACTAAGAATAGGTTTCAAGCTTGTTCGTCTAGAGCATGAGTTGCCAACTCCAGACCTCAAGGGTCAGCAACAGGTCAGGTTTAAAGGATATCCCTGCTTCAGCACAGGTGGCTCAATCAGCCCCTGCTTTAACACAGGTGGCTCAGCCACTGATTGAGTCACCTGTGCTGAAGCAGGGATATCCTTAAAACCTGACCTGAGGACTGGAGTTGGCCAACTCTGCTACATAGATTATGCTAGAGTTTTTCTTCTAGCATGCAAGATCGGCAAGAATAGTTATTATTAGAAGTGTCTCTTAGCGGGTAAGGGATCAATATTCTGAAGGTGAAGACTTTTCCTTATAAATGTATATCTGCTGGTCTTCAAAAAAGGCCGGAGGTCACATACAGAAGGGCCTCTGAAACAGTGTTGCACACATACCCGCAGCTAAGGCAGACAGAGGAGCAGGTGAAATATTCATCTGGGAAGAAGCAGCTGTGTGTCATCTGGTCATCTGGGATCTCGCCACTAAAGCGGTCACTCAAGGCCTGAAAAACAACATACCCCATCCAATGTTTCTAAAACATTTAAACTGCGTCATTTTAAAGTAAAGGGAAATACCTCTTCAAAGGTAAGGAACATGACTTTTTAAGCAGACAGCACCATTTTAATCACGTTAAGAACATAATCAGAAATAAAACACCTGAGATTCTACTAGCGTCTAAGATATTCAACATGGTGCTTTCTATGACAATAAGGCAACTTAAGAAGGGTGTTACTCTGGCCATCACACACACACACGCGCACGCACACGCACACACACGCACGCACACCATACCAGATTCAAACTGAAAACAGGAAAGCAAATAAGAAGATCTCAAAACTAAACTCATAACACGAAACTCAAGATTGTTTTAGCCTCCAGGAGTCTGCAACACTTTGCAAAGTTTAACAAGTTGTAAATGACGATACTGTTCCAGGATGCCCTGCAGACCAAAGTACAACCCTAAGGTAGCTGCTAAACTGTATATACACTGAACACACACTATATATGCACATAGCGTTGTGGATTTATTTATATATATATATATATATATATATATATATATATATATACACACATATATACAGATATAGATACACACACTTTTTTCCCATGTGGATGTGTACGCACGCACGCAGAAAAATAATTAAATGCTAAGGAGATTGAACAAACAATTCGATAATTTGAGATGAAGTGGCCTGAATACATAGAGATTTTCTTCACTACTCTCCTTCCATCCCAACACTTGCCACTAGATCCGCGTGCACACCGACACACACACACACACACACCGACACACACACACACACCGACACACACACACCGATCTTAACACTCCTGTCCATTGGTTGTCTGGACCTGCTACATATCAGCTGGGACTTCTTGGGAGGGGGCGGGGGGCGGGAATATACCCTCATGCCTGTCTCAGTATCAGCTGAAGAGAGCATGGCCGTGCAGGGAATGGTTACTACGACAAGACCTTCAACTCCTGTTACCACGGTAACTACGTGAACCTTCTGCCACAATAGATCAAGCCCAGGTGTAGGAATAGAATTAAAGGGCCAGCATCACCACACTCACAAACAAATGTACATTAATTAAACATAAACCTAGGTGAAGCAAAGAACCAACTATTTGGGTTACCTCAAGAACATCCTGTAACCAAATGGACAATGTATGCCAGATAAGTGTTCCTTACCAGTCCCTTACTATCAAGGGGCCAAATCAGGAGGAGGTGACCCCTTACCTGTGCAAGGTCTTACCTAGCACTGGGACTTCACAGAAAGGGAGGGGGTAAAAGGAAGGAACACCTAAAGAAATAGGAATGGGATCTGTATAAATGGACGCTTCTTTTGTGATTTCTATACCAAGGGTTACCAACGCTAGTCCTCAAGCGCTTCCAACAGGTCAGGTTTTCAGGATATCCCTGCTTCAGCACAGGTGGCTGAATCAGAGGCTCAGTCTTCAACTGAGCTACTAATTGAGCCACCTGTGCTGAAGGAGGGATATCATGAAAACCTGACCTGTTGGTTCCCCTTGAGGATGGGCGTTGGCAACCCTTGGTTTAAACAGAATCTAGAAGTTTAATAGTGAAGAACACGCGCTCAGCCTATACACATGAATACGTACTGGACGGGCGCTATCTGGGAACAGAAAGATTTCCCTATAGGAAGCACTCAGATCCTCCATTAATGAGTAAAATGTAGTTTCATTTTATCTATTACCAGTGCTTGACAAATCACCCAAAAATCTACTCGCCGAACCAAAAAATCTACTCGCCACCTAGTCCCGCCCCAGTCCCGCCCACAACCCCGCCCCTAGTCCCGCCCCCGCTTTTAAAAAAATACATAAATAAAATAAATTGAATAAATTCCTAGTAAGAACATTCGTTTTTGACATAAGTTTATTTATTGTATTACATTATACTACAATTGGTCCTTGTTACGTGTGTGTGTGTGTGTGTGTGTGTATGGGAGAGAGAGATTGAGTATGTGTGTGTGTGTTTGTGTGAATAAATGTCAGATCTAGAAAAAAAAGCCAGATGTGAATGACTAGTTTCCTGAACCCCTTAACCAGTATCTGGACGTCCCCGCTTCACAATATTTAAAGCAGCAATCCCGCCTGGGATCTTACCTGATCCGCAGTCCCTCAATGTCCAGGTACCCTCATTCCCGCAATGTTATACATTGGAGGGGAGGTGTTCCTTACCTGTCTTCTGGGTTGGGGGGGATTCCGATGTCTCCCGGGTGAAGCTTGAGTGAGATCTGGAAGAAAGCAGTATAGGTTATTTCGGTGTAGTATAGGGCAGTTAAGATATACAGGGTAAATAAGATATCCAGATCGAGAGTGTGAGACAGAGAGTGTGTGAGACAGAGAGACAGAGAGGGGAGAGAGACAGAGAGGGGAGAGAGACAGAGAGACAGAAGGGGGAGAGACAGAGAGACAGAGAGGGGAGAGAGACGGAGAGGGGGGGAGAGACAGAGAAGGGGGAGAGACGGGGGGTAACTGACTGACGGGGGGGAAGGCAACTGACTGACCTGGGGGAGTAACTGACTGACTGGGGGGGGGGTGGGATGACTGACTTTGACTGACTGGGTGACTTTTGACTGACTTGGTGACTGGTTGTGGGGGTGGGATGACTGACTTGGTGACTTGGTGACTTGGTGACTTGGTGAGGGGATGGGATGACTGACTGGGTGACTGGGTGGGGGGGTGATATGACTGACACTGACTGACTGGGGGGCTTTTGACTGACTGGGTGGGGGGTGGGGTGACTGATTGGGTGACTGTGTGGGGGGTGGGGTGACTGGGTGGGGTGACTGACTGGGTGACTGGGTGGGGAGTGACTGACTGGTGGAGGGGGGGTGACTGACTGGGGGGTTACCTCTGGTGTCCTGCACACACACATTCTCTCTCTCCCATACACACACACAAACACTCAATCACACACACACACACACACACACACACACACACACACACACACACACACACACACACACACACACACTCTCTCTCATACCCATACACACACACACACACACTCAATCTCTCTCTCCCATACACACACACACACACACACACACACACTCAATCTCTCTCTCCCATACACACACACACACACACACACACACACACACAATCTCTCTCTCATACCCATACACACACACACAGGAAGGGACCTGCGCCGGAGGGGAGAGAGAGAGGGGGGGGGGGAACACCCCGCTACTTCCTCCCGCCCCGCGCGAGCAGCGGGAGCACCGAGGGGAGAGAAACACCGGCAACTGCAGTATCTTCAGACCCGCGCGGGCAGCGGGAACACAGGATTGGGGGGGGGGAGAGAAACACCGGCAACTGCAGTATCTTCAGACCCGCGCGGGCAGCGGGAACACAGGATGGGGGGGGGGGGGGAGAGAAACACCGGCAACTGCAGTATCTTCAGACCCGCGCGGGCAGCGGGAACACAGGATGGGGGGGGGGGGGGGAGAGAAACACCCCGGTTACTTCAGTATGTGACCCGCGCGGGTAGCGGGAACACAGGATGGGGGGGGGGCGAGAAACACCCCGGTCACTACAGTATGTGACCCGCGCGGGTAGCGGGAGCACCGGGAGGAGGGGAGGGAAACACCCCGGCTTTTGCAGTATGTTGAGACCCGCGCGGGCAGCGGGAACACCGGAGGGGGGGGGGAAGGAAACACCCCGGCTTTTACAGTATGTTGAGACCCACGCGGGCAGCGGGAGCACCGGAGAGAGGGGGAAGGATGTATCAGTGTATACAGTATATAAATATTTAAAGTGCATTAAATTCCCCCCACCTGAAGCATCTGTCCAAACTCCTCCATGACTGGATCAGTAAATTGTAAATTATAGGAGCTGACAGAATTATACAGCAGGATATGAGGAGGAGGAGGAGGAGCAGCAGCAGACGCGCATGTACGCACGCACGCACTCAACCCCCCCCCCCCCCCCCATTACTTACCCATGCAGAAAGGGCGGTTTGAAGTCCTGGCAACTCCATCCCGCGTCACAGCCAATCAGCTACGATTTTTTTTTTTTCAAATTTTTTTTTTTTTCCGAACAGGGGATTTTTTTTTTTGCAGAGCAGGGGAAAGGTTACTGGCCACGAGCCAATATCCGATCGCAGCTGGCGAGTTGGCGACCGGGTTTGTCGAGCACTGTCTATTACCATTAAAAGTTATAAGAGGAGAACTACAAATAAAAACTAATCGCGGAAATGACGGAGTATTCAGCCCGGACGTGAGGTATACATGATGTGCTAATGAAAGAAGATCTTATAATAGTAATAAATACATATTCATACACAAAACCGACCGCCGTGCTGGTCATTTTCAGTCTCCTACATGTGCTCATATACCATACGCTGTATTGTGCTGTGCAAGCGCGAGGTGTGCAAGCACGAGGTGTGCAAGCGCAAGGTGTGCAAGGTGTGCAAGCGCGAGGTGTGCAAGCGCGAGGTGTGCAAGCGCGAGGTGTGCAAGCGCGAGGTGTGCAAGCGCGAGGTGTGCAAGCGCGAGGTGTGCAAGGTGTGCAAGCGCAAGGTGTGCAAGGAGCACGGTGTGCAAGCGCATGGTGTGCAAGCGCAAGGTGTGCAAGCGCAAGGTGTGCAAGCGCAAGGTGTGCAAGCGCAAGGTGTGCAAGGTGTGCAAGCACAAGATGTGCAAGCGCAAGGTGTGCAAGATACCTCAGCACCAGCCGATAGATCATCGCAAAAATGGAACACTACATAGAGCTAGTGGCGACCCCTTAGGGTCCACATCATAATGACTGTATCTATAGAGGAACTCTGTGTGCGCGAGCCCCGCTGTAGCTGTCCGCAATACAATACTGTGTTCACACGCTGCCGCTTGCTGAGCTTACTGGAATCTGCCTCATGCTGCGGATATTTGCTCACAGTTTGTGTCATCTTTCAAGTCACACTTGGACCAGAGAAGAGTTGCACTCACGGTGTATGAAAAACTGCCGCGGGTGGCTAGCAACAGCGATCGGTGCAATGATAGACGCTGCCGAAATCCAATGTACGAGATGAGAATGAAGCAGCACTGCAGTGGTATTCCACAATAAAAAAGTGAATTTACTGGCACGTTTCAGTCCGCTGGCGAAGCTCTGCTCGCTTTCTATTTCCACATGCTGGCTTATTTCCCACTTTAGGAAACAAGTTAATATTTGAAGACAGACCAGTCGGTATCGTTACCAGCGCGTTGGCAGGGGAGTCAGACAGGCAAGTTACTTTGTGAGCACCGATTTCCTTACTCCTGGCAGACGGCCCAGCAACACATTGCTAAACCATCTGCCATTTATAGCTGCTGGTCCCGAATGCCAACACCTGGTGCACAAATTCAACACTGACACACACACACACTGACGCGCGCACACATACATACAGACGTGCGCGCGCACACATACAGACGCACACACTCACACACATTCAGAAGCACACACACACAGACGCGCGCACACACATTCAGATGCACACACATACAGACAGACGCACGCACACTGTTGCATTATGCGGGCATTGTAAACCTGGGCTTCTTTTGCTTATACAGGTGTCTCTTCCTATTTTATTGCACTAGACTACTAGTTATGTGTTTCAGGGCACTGCGGCCTCCCCAATATTGTTTGTCACATCAAACAACTAGAGCAGGGGTGGAAAACTCCAGTCCTCAAGGGCCACCAACAGGCCAGGCTTTCAGGCTATCCCTGCTTCAGCCCTTTGGCCAAAGCGTTATAAGGCCGTGCGTATAGTATCTGCGACCGGCGACGGGACGTGTCGTCACCGTCGCCGCTAGCGAAAGTTATATTTCGCTTTGCGGCGGCGCGGGTTTCCGGGCATTTGATTTGTTCAGGGGCTGTCACGAGGCGACAGCCCTTGAAAAATCAAATATTCCTGGCTTCCAAAGTCCGCGACGCGACGTCGCATTGCCGCTGTCGCGCTTACTATAAGTGCACGCGGCGGCGGCAATGTATTTGTTTTTGGGCGGCACCGCGTCGTCCGTCGAGCGCACTATTTGCACGGCCTAAGCCTGCAGCCATCGTTAAGGCACTAATCACAAAAGCACATGCTTTATTTAACCCTTCAGGGCTTTCTCACAAGTCCATGGGACAATAATGACATATATTCAGTGTAGGTACCTGCAAATTCGGTCAATGATGGCTGCAGGCTTATAACGCTTTGGCGAAAAATGGAGAAGGGCAGCGCACTGCCAGAAAAACAGGAGGAGGTTCACAATATAATGATTCCTTTATTCTTGCAATGGATCCAACATGATCCCTAGAGAGCTCAACAAATCACCACACCATAACGCTTTGGCCAAAGGGTTTCACTAAATAACCCTTATTCATGAGATCACGATTTTATTTTAGCCCAATTGCTAGGAGCGCAGGAATCACTCTTTTTGTTTTTCTGTATGTAAGATCTATCTTTTTACCAGCAGCAAAATTCTATAGGGAGGAGCACGGTAATATGTACAGTATCCCTGCTTCAGCACAGGTGGCGCAGTCTTCCACTGAGCCACTGATTGAGCTACCTGTGCTAAAAGCAGAGAGCCTGAACACCTGACCTGTTGGTGGCTCTCGAGGACTGGAGTCGGTCACCCCTGATCTAGTCGATTGACCATTAAATTTATATATAATATTTCTATTGACTATTGTGAAGACAAATAATCACATCCGAGCCACCCGCACAGCTCCATATGTAATAGTGCGCTTCACACGCCCCGCTACCTTGAGAGCCTTGTAAATGACGCCGGGCTGACGAGAGGAGCGGGTGGTGTTATTATCTAGTTGCTGCTCCACTGCTCGTCGCAGTCCTGAGAAGTCAGTGGGAGGGTTGTAGGTGCGGGTCCCCTTGTAGAGGATTGAGCTGAAGGCTTCTGGGAAGCGACTCAGCTTACGGAACCGGTCTTGAATCACTTTCTCTGGTATCTCGGAGGGTTTTTCTGCAAGGAAGAAAACACAGACATAAAACACGTCTTCTTACAACCGGGAGCCCGGCTACAAGCTGACAGCAGGTCAGAACCACACGCTCCCCGCAGCCTGCACATTTCCCATTGCAATAAGAGGATCAGCGACTGCTACAAACGGGGGTCTCGGTCTCTCGGTGTGTGTGGCCCACCAATCCCGGCACTTTGTGTTACTTATTCTGGTTATTGGTGGCCCAGTTTATAAAGTGGTCTCGATCCCACTGATTACACTCTTCTTTGACGCCACATTCAACTTGTTTTGACCCTTTTTCTACTTGCTCCAATACCATATCTGTGGATTAACCCTTTCGCTGCCAACAAGCTTCGCAAAAGTGCAGTACCGTTTAGTCGGCTCAATCTATTTCCTTAATAATTGCCTCTATTGGCTGTCACAGTAAAGGTCTGATCTCGGGGGTGTATCTGGGCCGGGCGATATCCGCAGCACACTCTAATCATAGTTATATGCTAAAATGGGCAGAAGATTTACATTTAGAATTAGATAGAGACGACTGGGAGGATATTTGGGAAGCAGCTTCCAAAACATCAATTTGTACCACTATAAAAGAGAACATATATAAAATCTTATTTCATTGGTACCTAACCCCGAATAGGCTGAGCCAGATCTTCCCCAAGTCCTCAGATTTGTGTTGGAGAGGATGTGGCTCATATCTGGTGGAACTGTCCAAAAATTCAGGGGTTCTGGATCATGATACAAACAATGATACGAGAACTCCTGGGGGTGGAGATGGAGATGGACCCGCTGTCTATGATCTTAACCAAACCGATGGAGGGCCTGCAGCTGCAAGTGGGTAAAATGATAAATCATGTCCTCACAGCGGCCCGCTGCTCGTTTGCTGCGGCCTGGAAAAAGATCAATGCCCCCTCCAGACAGACAGTACTGAGAGGGATTAGGGAAATTAAGGTAATGGAACTCCTCTCGGCACAACTTAGCCAAAAGGTAGATACATTTCACAAGATCTGGGAAATTTGGCCAGAAGATTGACAATCTTAAGAGATGAGCCACCGAATATCAGGACTGACAACCCCCTCCCTCCTCCCCCTCTTGCCCCCGCCCCTCTTTCTCTTCTCTTCTCTCTACTATCCTTTGACTTTTCACAGAGAGATACACAAGGAAGCGGCCGCTTCCCCAATAAGACTTGAAAAGGATACTTGGATCTCATCAAAAGAACGTAGATACATAGGAAAAGAAGACAACAGTGCAATGTTTATGTTTAAATGCAATGTTTAATCTTTTCTCTTCCTATGACTGTAAGTTTGTATCACTTATATGGAAACGTTTACTGTACGATGTCTATCTCTCTAAAAACAATAAAAAAATTGAAACACAAAAATAATTGTCTCTATTTCAGGAAAAATAGTAAAGTCATATTTTGGGGGGGAGGGTGGGGTGGTTTTCTTTAAAAATAGACCGCAATTAGGAACTCCTGGGCTAGATGTACGTCTAAGACCACATACCGAAACGTAGGAAAAGCAGAAATAAATGTGATGTATTTAATAATCTTCTCAGCAACCTCAAGGAACAAACTGACAAGATTTCGGCTTGGTAGCCTCCCAGATGGAGAAGTGACCTGAGCGTTTATTGCCATATGAATAAGACCGCTTTTGTAGGCAGATCTGTTGCAGAATGCTCTGGCGGGGAGGTGCTCATTGAAAACCTTCATCCAACTCCGCTGCCCATCGGGACAGCGCTTGGAAGTAGGAGGTCAGTGGTACGTGGATGCCGGATGTGAATACATGGCCCGCTGCTATCCCAGTGCAATGTCTCTGCCCGCTGCTATCCCAGTGCAATGTCTCTGCCCGCTGCTATCCCAGTGCAATGTCTTTGCCCGCTGCTATCCAAGTGCAATGTCTCTGCCCGCTGCTATCCCAGTGCCATGTCTTTGCCCGCTGCTATCCCAGTGCAATGTCTGCCCGCTGCTATCCCAGTGCAATGTATGTGCCCACTGCTATCCCAGTGCAATGTCTCTGCCCGCTGCTATCCCAGTGCAATGTCTCTGCCCGCTGCTATCGCAGTGCAATGTCTCTGCCCACTGCTATCCCAGTGCAATGTCTCCGCCCGCTGCTATCCCAGTGCAATGTCTCCGCCCACTGCAATCCCAGTGCAATGTCTCTGCCCGCTGCTATCCCAGTGCAATGTTTCTGCCCGCTGCTATCCCCGCGCAATGTCTCTGCCCACTCCTATCCCCGCGCAATGTCTCTGCCCGCTGCTATCCCAGTGCAATGTCTCTGCCCGCTGCTATCCCAGTGCAATGTCTCTGCCCGCTGCTATCCCCGCGCAATGTCTCTGCCCGCTGCTATCCCCGCGCAATGTCTTTGCCCGCTGCTACCCCAGTGCAATGTCTCTGCCCGCTGCTATCCCAGTGCAATGTCTTTGCCCGTTGCTATCCCAGTGCAATGTCTCTGCCCGCTGCTATCCCAGTGCAATGTCTCTGCCCACTGCAATCCCAGTGCAATGTCTCTGCCCGCTGCTATCCCAGTGCAATGTCTCTGCCCGCTGCTATCCCAGTGCAATGTCTCTGCCCGCTGCTATCCCAGTGCAATGTCTCTGCCCGCTGCTATCCCCGCGCAATGTCTCTGCCCGCTGCTATCCCCGCGCAATGTCTCTGCCCGCTGCTATCGCAGTGCAATGTCTCTGCCCGCTGCTATCGCAGTGCAATGTCTCTGCCCGCTGCTATCCCAGTGCAATGTCTCTGCCCGCTGCTATCCCAGTGCAATGTCTCTGCCCGCTGCTATCCCAGTGCAATGTCTTTGCCCGCTGCTATCCCAGTGCAATGTCTCTGCCCGCTGCTATCCCAGTGCAATGTCTCTGCCCGCTGCTATCCCAGTGCAATGTCTCTGCCCGCTGCTATCCCAGTGCAATGTCTTTGCCTGCTGCTATCTCAGTGCAATGTCTTTGCCTGCTGCTATCTCAGTGCAATGTCTCTGCCTGCTGCTATCTCAGTGCAATGTCTCTGCCCACTGCTATCCCAGTGCAATGTCTCTGCCCGCTGCTATCCCAGTGCAATGTCTCTGCCCACTGCTATCCCAGTGCAATGTCTCTGCCCACTGCTATCCCAGTGCAATGTCTCTGCCCGCTGCTATCCCAGTGCAATGTCTTTGCCCGCTGCTATCCCAGTGCAATGTCTCTGCCCGCTGCTATCCCAGTGCAATGTCTTTGCCCGCTGCTATCCCAGTGCAATGTCTCTGCCCGCTGCTATCCCAGTGCAATGTCTCTGCCCGCTGCTATCCCAGTGCAATGTCTCTGCCCGCTGCTATCCCAGTGCAATGTCTTTGCCTGCTGCTATCTCAGTGCAATGTCTCTGCCCACTGCTATCCCAGTGCAATGTCTCTGCCCACTGCTATCCCAGTGCAATGTCTCTGCCCGCTGCTATCCCAGTGCAATCTCTGACACATTATTAGGTTGGCAGCAAGGAAGCGGAAAAATGTACATTTTCCAAAGGTCCTAAATCTACAAAGTTTACATTTATTTGGAAAGTTAAGATCACATCCAAAAGAACTCATGGAAAATTAGCATAACAAAGTCATCGTTCAAAAGATAAATTATTTTCGAAAAATTGTATTGCTATCACCTGTGGCAGTAAATGGGTTAATTTATGAACTGAATGTATCAATTTTCTTGCAGCCAATTTTCTATTGTTTATCCCCGATCTAAGCTTATAGGAGCAGGCCACCCTACGTAACCTCCATATTGTATTATCATTACAGGACTGGAACTGGGGGAAAGATGGAGAGGAAGAGGGTCCTCCACATCTGAAACACACAATTTTCAACTCTGGGGACTCCCCAGCTCCCGAGATACTGGTGAAGTTACTGGTATTACTTTCTGGTTTTTAAAGGGGATTTAAATGGCCATCCAATAGGAAGCCTCAACTGATGATGTTGCAACTTCCTATTGACCAAGATTTGGCAGCCATTTTGATTCCCCTGAGGGAGATTTAACTTCGCTAGCAAGTATCTCAGGAACCGAGTTGAGAATAGGGACGTTTGACTCTGAGGGACCTCCAGTACCCACCCTGTAAAACAAACAAAAACCAACAAGACTAGGAGGAACATTCCCTTTAATGTTGACTGCTGTAGAATGCTGCGTCAATGTATATTCAGACACTTCAGGGCAGAGAGGCCAGGACAGCATTGCAGAGTCACTGACCCCGTGGCCGAAGTGACCAGGCGGCAAGGAGACGTGTATACGCACGTTTGGCTAAACCTGTGTGTGCTAGGTCGTTCTGACTTTGCTCTGTGAACTGGCCTAATCACTAGCCTGTATGTTTGATGAGCTTGTTAACTTAGCTTGTCCACTGGGCTGACCAGTAACCAATGCACCCCCTTACCCTAACCCCTCCCAGTCTTCACATGAATTCCCTACTTCATATAATGCCACATACTCTACTTCAGGGATGGCAAACTGCAGTCCTTAAGGGCCACCAACAGGCCAGGTTTTAATGATATCCCTGCTTCAACATAGGTGGATCAATCAGTGTGTCAGTCAACGATTGAGCCACCTGTGCTAAAGCAGAGATATCCTGAAAACCTGTCCTGTTGGTGGCCTATGAGGACTGGAGTTGGCCACTCCTGCCCTACTTGATCTCTAGTTTAACCCCATTGCAGTCATAGGGGCATTGCAAGATGTGTTCATAAACACTGCAATGCGTTGCTAAAATTTGGCACAGAAGAGGTTAACAGAGCACAAGTTATGTATGTATGTATGTATGTCTTTATTTATATAGCACCATTAATGTACATAGAGCATCACATTAGTAATAAATGTGACAATCATATAAATAACAAATAATATAAATAACACATAATGGGAATAAGTGCATCAGACATAAAAGTAACATTTAGGAAGAGGAGTCCATGCTCCGAAGAGCTTACAATCTAATTGGTAAGTAGGAAGAACGTATAGAGACTGTAGGGGGGCATTCTGGTAAGTGCGTCTGCAGGGAACGTGTATGTATCGTGTATAGTATTAGCCAAGGTGCTACTCATATGCTTCGTTAAACAAGTGTGTCTAAAGGTGGGTCTTAAAGGTAAATAGGGAGGTTGCTAGTCGGGTATTGAGGGGAAGGGCATTCCAGAGGTGTGGGGCAGAAAGTGAGAAAGGTTTAAGGCGGAGATGGCTTTAGATACAAAGGGGTATTCAGCGGTTGCAGAGGCCCCACACTCTTCCCTAAGGCATTTAAATGAAATGCCGGGCAAGGCGTGATGTCTCTGTAACTTCTCTTACCTGCCCTCAGCCGGCTCTTCGGCGATATGTCGCCATGACAACGCAACATCAAATGACATCGCTGAAGCCAGAGAGCAGGTAAGGAGGGGGGGTGTGAGAAGGGGGGGGGGGGGGGGAGAGCAGACAGGGGGCGCGAACAGAAAAGTTTGCGCACCCCTGACCTAGAGAATGTTTGTAAAGAGAAAAGATCCCAGGACAGAGCCCTGGGGTACCCCCCCAGAGAAATCGATAGAAGAGGAGGAGGTGGTAGTAGAAGAGACACTGAAAGTACGATGGGAGAGGTAAGAGGAGATCCAGGATAGAGCGTTGTTACAAATACCAAGAGTATGGAGAATGCGAAAGAGAAGAGGGTGGTCCACAGTATCAAATGCTGCAGAGAGGTTGAGTAATATGAGAAGAGTGTAATGACCTGTCTTCGGCAGCATGGAGGTCATTAGTTATTTCAGTGAGAGCTGTTTCAGTGGAGTGAGCAGTAGAGGATCTAGGAGAGAGATGGTGGTGAGAAAATGGAGCAAGCGAGTGAATACAAGACGTTCATGGAGTTTAGGGGCAAAAGGCAAGAGGGAGAAAGGATGATAGTTAGAAAGACAGGTAGGGTCAAGCTTGCAGTTTTTGAGTAATTGTATGACTGTTGCATATTTGAAGGAGGAGGGAGAGGTACCCGAGTGGAGGGAGGAGTTAAAAATGTGTGAGAGAATAGGGATTATAGTAGGAACAAGAGGTTTTAGGAGATGGGCAGGAATGGAGTCAAGAGGGCAGGTGGTAGAGGGAGAAGAGGAGATCAGCAACAATACATACTTCTCTGTGACAGCGGAAAAAGAGTTGAGGAAGGCAGGAGGAGAGTTAGGAAGCAGTGTAGGAGGGGAGGAGGAAACAGTGGGGATGTCCTGACATATGGATTCCACCTTTTCCTTAAAATAGTCAGCAATGTCCTCAGGCGAGATGGAGGAAGAAGAGGCAACTGGGGGTGGCCTGAGTAGGGAGTCAAAGACAGAGATGAGTTGGCGTGGGTTAGACTTGTGCGTGTGTGATTAGTGAAGAAAAGTATGTTTGTTTAGCCTGAGACAGGGCAGAATTGAAACAGGATAGCATAAATAAGTAGTGAAGGAAGTCTGCAAGTGTGTGCCAGAGGCGTTCAGAGGAACCAGCGCAGGAATGCAGCATGCACGTGTGGGAATTTAGCTACGGTCTGGGGTTCAAAGGGCGAGAACGGCAGAGAGAAAGCGGGGC
Organism: Ascaphus truei; assembly: GCF_040206685.1. Taxonomy (NCBI): domain Eukaryota; kingdom Metazoa; phylum Chordata; class Amphibia; order Anura; family Ascaphidae; genus Ascaphus; species Ascaphus truei. The sequence goes on from NC_134491.1 coordinate 30,893,974, forward strand.
ATGTACATCAAGAGGAGGATAAGGTAAAGTTGTAGTTCCTGACCAGGTTGTCAGGGTCAGTAGCAGAACTGAGAGAGGAGAGGGAGGAGCGTAAAGTAAAGCTGGTAGGTTAATAGAGCTCAGGTTTCTGCAGAAACGAGGTGTAAATGGAGGTGGAGAAGGGGAGAAGTGAGAGAGAGAAAATTAAATGAGATGATGGTCAGAGAGAGTAATGAAGGAAATTGAGAAATCAGAGAGATAATTTTTCTTGCGAAATCCAGGTCAAGGTACTGGCCACCCTTGTGGGTGCTGGCTGCAGTCCTCTGTTGAAGGCCAAAAGACGTCTGAGAGAGAAAGGGGGAAGCCCAAGGTAGAGAGGGGTCATCAATATGGCAGTTAAAGTCCCCAAGAAGAAGAACAGGGGAGTCCGATGAGAGAAAGAAGGAGAGCCAGGATTCAAAGTGAGAGAGAAATACAGAAGGGGGATGAGTAGAGGTAGGTGGGCGATAGATGACCGTCACATGGACAGGGAGAGGTGAGAAAAGCTGAACAGTGTAAGCCTCAAAGGAGGGAAAAGCAAGAGAGGGAGGAATAGGAAGGGTACGGTAACAGTAGATAGAGGAGAGCAGGAGCCCAACGCCTCCACCCCTGCCATCAGGGCACGGAGTGTGGGAGAAAGAAAGGCCACCATAAGAGAGGGCAGCTTCCAGAGCAGAGTCAGACTGAGTGAGCCAGGTCTCAGTTATAGCAAAGAGAAGCAGAGCGTGAGAGAGAAAGAAGTCATGCACAGAGAGGCACTTGTTAGAGAGGGAGCGAGCATTCCAAAGGGCACAGGAGAAAGGGAGAGAGGAGGGAGGGTGGCAGGGGATGGGTATGAGGTTAGAGGGTCGCTCAATGCCGCTGGTGTATGCCAATTGGATTTAGGGAGTGCAGTTATACATTCTGCCACCAGAATACTATACAAAAAACATTTTCCTTATATGCTCTTACACAACATAATTCCATTGCATCTATTTATCACTATGATGCTTACATTGTAAACTATACAGAATAAGGACTTCCCGCTTAATGTTATATATATATATTTATTTATTTTAAAGAGTGAGATAAAATGAGAGTTTTTTTTAAATATATATATCTTTAAAAAAAACTCTCTCTCTTTAAAATGTATATATTAAAAAATATATATCAAAAAAGATGTGGAAACCTCGCTCAAAACACCAAATATATATAGCTGCGTGCCGCCTGGGAATGGGTAGGATAATACAGAATAGGTGTACTATGTTGTCTAGACAAGGCACACAAAGAAGGTCCCAAATAATGGCGCACTGCAAACCAAGATAATGATATATTAAGGTCAAAAAAGTGCGTCTGAATATTAGCAGTTAAAATCAAATTTATTAGTAAACATAGTGGTAAAATAAAATATAGATCCTAGTTCAAGAAAATAGGATATATATGGTGTCCCCTAGGATGGAGTTCTGTGTGTAACTGGTTTTTAGTATATTCAGTAAGTAGAGTCAAGGTGTAGATACACCTGGATTATGGTATACCCTGTGTGTAGATATCAAATATCTGGGTATTGAAAATTTAATCAAGGTACCTCCTATGTATATTTTTTCCAACACACCACTACCTTATCTGTGCACAATGGAAGGTTATTGCTTCCAGAGATCTGGGGGATGGATTTCTCCTGTAACAAGTGATAACTCCTAGGTTTCTCTTAACCCAAAATAGATCGTCTTTAACTGATGATAGATGAATAATGCAACAGTAAATGTAAGTGGCTGTCTATATAGATGTACTAGCTGAGAGCCCCGGCGTTGCCCGGGATGTTTGTGGTGTGGGTGTGGCATTTGGGTGGGGAGTGGTCCACGCGGCCCATGTGCGGTGGTAGTGCTGCTGTGGCTGTACTGATGGTGATTGTATTGGTGTGCTGATTTGGGAGGGTTTGGTGCTGATGTGGGGGTGCGGATGTAGTCTGCTGTGGGGCTGATACACATTCAGGCGCTATCAAACTTCACTATATATATATAAAGCTGGGTGTCTCTAGAGCTGAGCCCCGCTAATTTCAAGTCTGGGGACCACCTGCTTCCGGAAATACTTACCTGCGAATTAGGTGAACGTGGTCGCTATCCTAGGCTACCAGGGGTCACAATATGTCCGCTCTTTGTTTTTGTTTGTTCATTTGACCACGCTCTGTAGCACTGCTTTTTGACACAACAATATAATGGTGTATATATGATGTGAGGGTGGGGTTTGGGGTTCTGTAGCCCTTCCTCCCCAGGGTTAAAGCTCGCCCCGCCCCACTTTCCAATTAGCAGTTTTTATCATGTCCCTGTGTATCACAGACCCAGTATGGGTTTTCTCCTCCAGCAACAAAGAGAGGTACATGAGGATTTTACCAGGTAGTGTTAGGACCTGCAAACTGGTCATGCCTTGATGTTGGCTGCAGGCTGATAACGCTTTGGTCAAAGGGCTTAACCAAATGACTCTTACTCGTGAGCAGATTAACACTGAAGTATTGTACTATATGTTGTGTCACAGTGCATGTTGTGCTGGGCCTTCCTGTTTTTGTGTGTGTATGTATGTATGTATGAGTATGTATGAGTATGTATGTATGTATTTATGTATGTATGTATATATTTGAAGCTGGGGTCTCTAGAGCTGAGCCCCGCTAAATTCAGATCCAGGGACCCCCTGCTTCCGGAGATACTTGCCTGCGAATTAAGTGAACGTGGCCGCTATCCAAGGCTACCAGAGTTCACAATATGTCCGCTCCAGATATTTCCCAGGCTACGGACCAATAGGAAGTCATGACATCATTAGTGTGGCTTCCTATTGGCGCATGTGACGCAGAGTTCGGAGGTAAGGAAACTCCCGAAGTAGGGGGCTCCGGAGCTGAAATTAATGGGGTTCAGCTCCCCTTGCTTCAATTCAATATTAAAAAAAAAAAAAAAAAAAAAACTTTTAAAAGAATTCGCCATCTTGGATTGCTCCTTGTGCTGTGGTGTGGGGGTGGTGTGCTGTGGTGTGGGGGTGGTGTGGTGGCAGTAGTTTAAAGGTTAACCGAGTCCCAGCTCTATGCTCCATTGTTATCACTATTTATATAATACTCAGTACTATTACTAAATGTTGAAGGGAGGTGGATAAGTCATGAGTAATCCTTACACAAGGCTGTGATACAATGCACCACTGCCTTTTCACTGAGTCACTGAGCCATCATTTCCTGCCTTGTCAATACAGTACTAATCAAATGGAATTTCATAGGCACCTACAAGATCAGAGTTCAGCTCCTTTGAAATGATAGTTAAATACATAGTTGAGGTAATAATGTATTCTATCGTCTTCTTTAAATCTGATGCCCCCCTCCTCCCCTCCCCTTAAAAGTGGCAATCCATCTTCCTCTTTTACTTTCTTCTCCCAGAATAGGAGCTGGAGCTTCCTACAAAGCCGAACCATGCTACTATTCTGAGGCGAGAGGCGCCAAGAGATTTACATTTTTATGTGCCAGTAATATTCGTATTATTTGGGGAAACAAAATGGCCGCCAAGTCAATTCCAATCCCACGAGCCTATAGGAAGCCATTTCCTATTAGATTATAACAGTTCAGCGGCACAATCAAAAAGCTATATTTCTCTCTGGAATAGTAGCATAGCTATACTTAGAATTGACGTTTAGTGAATAATTTGCCTGTGTAGGAACATTACTATAAATTGCTGTTTTAGAATAAACAATACAAAAATTGTATTCAATTAAAAGAATCACTCATGCAACACCTGATCCATCTTCTGAAAAGCCGTCTTAGAATTCAGTTAGTACAAAACTATCCCTAAAAAGCATAAACACAAAATATATTTAAAAATAAAATAAAAAAACATAACATTGTGTTGGGGGGGGGCGTATACTTCAATGAATAAAAGGACGTCAATTCCAAAGTTGCAACGATGATTTTAAAATCAAGAATTTCTTAAAGCTAAACCCACTCCTCGGGACACCCCACCCAGGTCACTCTTTGGGGAGAACAGCCAATATCAAAGTTAAATATAAGAGATGTACAAATGTGTACTTGGCCAATGATTGCTTATTCCAAACCCTGGTCTGGTTGGGATGCCCTGAAGAGATGGTTAAGAAACACTGCATTGGATCGGACCATCTGGACCCTGAACCCCCTCCCCCCCCCTTCCTTCCCTTGGTTATGTGGTTTGTTTTAGTTGATCTGTTGGTTTTGACACAAGAGAATATGTATGTATTCTGTGATAAGTGATATGATAAGAGATATGTGATAAATGTATTCTGTGCAAAAAACTCAATACAAATTTAAGTTATATTTAAAAAAAAAAACAAAAAAAAAACACTGCATTGCAGAACCCTCCAGTAGCGAAGTTCTTAAATCATACACCTTTTTATGTTCAGCAATGTACTTGGCTCTGGACTCACCTGATCCCAGAAGCTTGGTGTGCACAGTCTCATGAAAGATGATGACTCCAGGACCCAGGGTGGACAGTGGCACATCCAGCCCACAGCGTGCAGTAGTGGCTTTCAGCTCCTTGGTAAAATGTTTCAAGTAGGCTTCAGAGGCGTCCCCGAGGAACTTGAAGAGATCATTGTGCAGCCGATCGGCGTGAGTTCTGTAGATGACTAGATCTGAAATGGCCAAGACCTTGAGCAGCAAACGTGTTCTCTGACTCAGGTTGACGGTGGCTCCAAGTAGCCCTTCAGTGTCGATTACTACCACTTTATGGACGGGGTCCAACGCTGCCCATACACCCACAGTGCAGGACTCCTGTGCCGGAGAAGTCTTAAACACTTCGCGACCGTAGAAGAAAGTGTGGTTGAGGGTGTGTGACTTGCCATCTCCGGTGTTTCCAAAAATGGAGACCACCTTCAGCAGATCATCTTGGCTGCAGTCCAGTTTCTTCAAGAATTCCTCTTCGTCTTCTACCTTTAAATTGAGGTAAGTGAAAAAGGATATGAAAACGGACTTATTGAATGTAAGTTTTAATCTTTGGCAAGTGACTGCATCAAACATGAAATATTAGATTGTACATTCCATGTGCCGATAGAATTTGTGCTTATTGAGAAAAATGTTATTGGGATGGGGGGGCGGGGGGACATTAAGACAATTAATTCCATTATTACGAAACACAATATAATACATGACAAACATAAGTTATGTAAGTGACCATTACATCATGTTTCTGTGAAAAAAAGTGAAGTGTAAAGAAAATGTACAGTTATCAACATGTTGCCAAATATTCCTTGCTGCTGGGGATCTCTCTCCTAATCCTGGACACAGCAATATACACACCTGCTCTCACCCACACCCCCGTCTCCTCTTTACCTGCTAAGGGGGTTAACCTATCTAATTTAATACCGACCAACCTTAAAACTCACATCGCAAAAGAAGCATCCCAATAGCCTGGACTCAGGGCTACTGTCCCACACACCTATCACTCCTAACAACCATTGTAGCCAAGCAATGCCATCTACTGCACTTATTTCCTCACCTGCTGTCTCTAAATCTACCAACATACTACTTAGATTGTAAGTTCTCTGGGACAGAAAGTTCCTTTCCTATTGTCTGACTTTGCTGCACTTATTGTATTATTATAATTCCCTGTACTGTATTATTGTATAGCGCTGAGTACACTGTTGGAGCTATATAAAGATATACATACACTATAGGCATACAACTCCAACATTTACAGCAAGAACCTATATTTGCAGAAAACAAGCCAAACTCTAACCAATGGCAGTGTCAACAAGAATACTATCCATTAACACAGCATTGTTCATAAAGAATATATATATATATATATATATATATATATATATATATATATATATATATATATATATATATATATATATATATATATGCAATAGGCATGTGCACTAGCCGAATAACTCAAAATGATTTTGTTATCTGAAGCACAGAGAAATAGAGAATTTACCAAAGGTCACATTTAGTAGACAATGGGTCTCCCAAAGACTTTAGAATCTAGACACCAAGCCATTCCTAGTGTATATCATTATAAATTCTGCTACGTGGTTTTCAAAACAATTCCCACATATCCATCTCGCTGACACCTACTTCCACAATTAAACATACCTGAATCTGTTCGGTTTCATCAACTAGAAGGAAGCTGACAACATTTTCGGTCATCTTTTTCTTCTGGGCCTCCTCATCCACCTTTGCAGTGTCTTGCGGTTCCAGATTCCTAGACACTTGGTATACTGTGAGCGGATGCTTCCTCTTGTTTCCCCCAGAGTGAATTCGCTTCTGACATTCGGCACAGAGGTTCATCTTACAGGATAGACACCTAACAGCAGCCCGCTGCCTAGTGCCTGCTGTACTGCCATTGGCCCCTTTGCAGGAGCCGCAATAAGGGACGTAGCTATGGGTGATCCGGGTCCGCTCGTGGTTTTGAAACCTCTCTTGTCTGTGCAGCCCTTCTTCACATTGCTGGCACTGCAGACTGCCACACTCATCACATTCAAAGAAGGCTTCATCATTGCCACCACATGCATAATTCTCCTGGCACATCAGGGCAGTGTTCAGACCTTTATCTGCGGGTGGCCTCTGGGCACTCATTTTCCGTTATGTACCAACAAAGCACAATCACTTCAAATGCCTATTAAGGACCGGTGGTAGATATGTTGAAGAATTTAACGGCCTTGCAAAGTAAAATTGTATTTTACTTGTTCGTTAAAAATATATGTATAGCATTGAGCAAAACGGCCAGATCTTGATCATACAGATTAATTCTTAAAACAGTTTTGTGGAGGGAAGAAATGGGGTTCCTTAAAGTGCAGATTGAGTACAGGAACAGGCTTCAAAGGATATTTCTTGAAACACACAGTAAACCTGATTACTAGATTCCCGTGGAACTAGGAGACAGCTTAGGAAATAACTGTCATTTAATTTAGTGCCTCAAAATCTGAAGGAAACAGAGACACTGCAAGGGGGGGATGGGGTGAGAGAAGATGGTGCCTTACATGCAAGTTTCTAGAAACTGCAAAGGAAAAGAGATATGAAGGAAAATTATTAAAATGTAATTATACGCCTGTCTCAGTTACAAACGTACTTACTAAAATCCAGACTATGCTTGAAACATTGGCTAATAAAGGCCTAAAATAGAAATTGAAAAAAAAAAAGTGTTAAAAGGACATTTGCCACCTGAGATGTTTATGTCCTAGTACTGCACTTTGATAGCTGATGAGTCATTGGAACGCTGGCCCAAGCCAACACCTCCAGGAAGAACAACAACCCAGCCTGTCTGCCTTGCATAAATGCTCAAGCACCGTCACATAAACACAGTGCTTTTGGAAGTAGGGAGTGGGGGGTTTCTGAAGCCAGTGGGGATTGGGAAATGGGATGTCTGATGTTTTCCTAAAGCCACAGAAGTAGGAGTCAAGTTATGGCCAGAGATTAAACTTGTGCTACAAGAAGAGGGAGGGGATGTGAATTTCTTGTCAATAACAAAGGGGATCTGTTGGGGGTCCTACTGCCACTGGGATGGGGATCTGTTGGGGGTCCTACTGCCACTGGGATGTGGATCTGTTGGGGGTCCTACTGCCACTGGGATGGGGATCTGTTTGGGGGATCCTACCACTGGGATGATCTGTTGCGGGTCCTACTGCCACTTGGATGGGGATCTGTTGGGGGTCCTACTGCCACTGGGATGGGGATCTGTTGGGGGTCCTACTGCCACTGGGATGGGGATCTGTTTGGGGGATCCTACCACTGGGATGATCTGTTGGGGGTCCTACTGCCACTGGGATGGGGATCTGTTGGGGGTCCTACTGCCACTGGGATGGGGATCTGTTGGGGGTCCTACTGCCACTGGGATGGGATCTGTTGGGGTCCTACTGCCACTGGGATGGGGATCTGTTGGGGGTCCTACTGCCACTGGGATGGGCATCTGTTGGAGGTCCTACTGCCACTGGGATGGGGATCTGTTGGGGGGTCCTATTGCCACTGGGATGGGGATCTGTTTGGGGGATCCTACTGCCACTGGGATGGGGATCCTACTGCCACTGGGATGGGGATCTGGTGGGGGGTCCAGCTGCCCTAGATTGGGGATCTGTTGGGGGTCCCGCTTCCACTGGGATCTGTTGGGGGGGGGGTCCTGCTGCCCTGGGGTGGGGAGTTGGGGGGTCCTGCTGCCCTGGGGATCTGTTGGGGGGGAGGGGGCGCTGTCAGTAGATAGAATGTCCGTTTATGGGATGAGAATGGGCCTGTGGAGGGATGTGAGAAGAGAGGGGGTTTGGTAATGGGGACCCTGAATGTTGGGGGGAGGACCTGCTGCAATACAAGGTCGGAAGAGTCTGTAAGAACCACCCAAATCTAGAGGCCTGGTATCTGCTGAAGCCGGGAGCCCATATGAACCTGGGGAGAGCTGCGGGTGCCTCGGGGGCAGTGTCTCCACTCACCGGGAAACGCTGAAAACACAACAACAATCGGCTGGCTGCTCCGGTCCCGAGGCAGGGGAGCATAGAGATGGGAGAGGGAGGCCAGAGCGCCCTCTGGTGGGCTCCGAGGCAGTGCAGGGGAGCATAGAGACGGGAGAGGGAGGCCAGAGCGCCCCCTGGTGGGCTCCGAGGAAGTGAATGCAGGAAGCATAGAGAGGTGGGGAGGGAAGCAAGAGCGCCCCCTAACCAGCTCCCATGGACCAGCGCCCCGTGGCGGGCTCCCAAGCAGCACACAGTGAGTGTACCCCCTGCATGCTGAGCGCTCCACGTGCTGCTGGCGGAGGGAACTGGACAAGGAAGGTAGGGGCAATCATCCCAGTACCCCACTCACTATCCCAGTACACCACTATCCCAGTACACCACTATCCCAAGCGTCTCCCCTATTGTCCCTTTTCTTCCCCATCACCACTCTGCACCCCCTCTTCCGTGTGTCACCTCCTCTCCCCCTTACACCCCCCCTCCCCCTTACACCCCTCCTCCCCCTTACCCCCCCTCCATTATACTCTGTGGCATGCTATACTCGGTGTCAGCGCAGGCTATACGTGTCAGTGCTACTGTATACTCAGTGTCGGCGCAGGTTATACTCGGTGTCAGTGCAGGTTATACGTGTCAGTGCTACTGTATACTCTGTGTCGGCGCAGGATATACTCGGTGTCGGCGCAGGTTATACCCGGTGTCGGCGCCGGTTATACCCGTGTCGGCGCCGGTTATACCCGGTGTCGGCGCCGGTTATACCCGGTGTCGGCGCCGGTTATACCCGGTGTCGGCCCAGGTTATACCCGGTGTCGGCCCAGGTTATACTATGGTCAGTGTAGATCATAATCGGAGTATAACCTGCACTGTACACTGACACTGTGTCAGTGTAGGTTATACTCAGGGTTGCTGCACAGTGCAGATTAATCAGGGCCGGCTTGAGCCTCGCAAATACAGAGACCCTGCGCTCTGTCCCACAACAATGAAACAGATTGCCGGGGGAGAACGAGGGGCCTCTGTAACTCTCTTACCTTCTCCGACGGCATCTCCTCAGTGTCCCATTATCATGGCGTCGCGGTGCCATGACAATGGGATGTCATGAGGTGGTGATGCCACTCGGTGTTACATTGCTATGACAACGGGACACCCCGTGGCGCTGCATTGCCATGACACAGCGACATCACATTGTCAGGGCAACGCCATTTGACATCACGGAGCCATGATGACGGAACGCTGAGAAGGTAACGACCGAGGCCCTGCACCAAGCCCCGCAAACATCCTAGCTGGCCCTACAGGTTATACTCGGTGTCGCTGCACAGTGCAGGTTATATTCGGTGTCGCTGCACAGTGCAGGTTATATTCGGTGTCGCTGCAAAGTGTAGGTTATACTCGGTGTCGCTGAATATGCTCTGTCGGTGTATAATGCGATCTGGTTGTATACGCTGGGTCGGTGTATAGGGCGGTCAGGTTATATACGCTGGGTCGGTGTATAGTGCGGTCAGGTTATATACGATGGGTCGGTGTATAGTGCGGTCAGGTTATATACGCTGGATCGTGTATAGTGCGGTCAGGTTATATACGCTGGGTCGGTGTATAGTGTGATATGGTTATATACCCTGGGTCGGTGCATAGTGTGATATGGTTATATACCCTGGGTCGGTGCATAGTGTGATATGGTTATATACGCTGGGTCGGTGCATAGTGGTGTATGGTTATACGCTGGGTCGGTGCATAGTGTGATATGGTTATACGCTGGGTCGGTGTATAGTGCGATATGGTTATATACGCTGGGTCGGTGCATAGTTTGATATGGTTATACGCTGGGTCGGTGCAAAGTGTGATATGGTTATACGCTGGGTCGGTGTATAGTGCGATATGGTTATATACGCTGGGTCGGTGCATAGTGTGATATGGTTATACGCTGGGTCGGTGTATAGTGCGATATGGTTATATACGCTGGGTCGGTGCATAGTGTGATATGGTTATATACGCTGGGTCGGTGTATAGTGCGATATGGTTATATACGCTGGGTCGGTGTATAGTGCGATATGGTTATATACGCTGGGTCGGTGTATAGTGCGATATGGTTATATACGCTGGGTCGGTGCATAGTGCGATATGGTTATATACGCTGGGTCGGTGCATAGTGCGGTCAGGTTACATACGCTGGGTCGGTGCATAGTGCGGTCAGGTTATATACGCTGGGTCGGTGCATAGTGCGGTCAGTTATATACGCTGGGTCGGTGCATAGTGCGGTCAGGTTATATACGCTGGGTCGGTGCATAGTGCGGTCAGGTTATATACGCTGGGTCGGTGCATAGTGCGGTCAGGTTATATACGCTGGGTCGGTGCATAGTGCGATATGGTTATATACGCTGGGTCATGTATAATGCGATCTGGTTATATACCCTGGGTCCTGTATAATGCGATCTGGTTATATACCCTGGGTCCTGTATAATGCGATCTGGTTATATACCCTGGGTCGTGTGTAATGCGATCTGGTTATATACCCTGGGTCCTGTATAATGCGATCTGGTTATATACCCTGGGTCGTGTGTAATGCGATCTGGTTATATACGCTGGGTCGTGTATTGTGCGATTTGGTTAAATATGCTGGGTTGGTGCATAGTGCGATATGGTTATATACAGTATGCTGGGTTGGTATATACAGTGATTAAGTATAACCAGGCTGTATTGGTGCAATGCCGGCTCACCTCTGCAGCACGCAGAGCTTATGGTGGCACCGCTAGCGCGGTGCACCGCGCTTTGCCCCTGGATATATTTATTATATATCGCCATGATGAGATGGGGCTAGCAGTTACATGTCACTTACGCACACTGACACACACAGAGACCCGCACACTGACTGATGCGTGCACACACACATACCCGCATACTGACTACACACCCGCATGCTACCCACACCCACACAGATATCCGCACACTGACAGCATCCACACAGATATCCGCACACACACGGATACCTGCACACTGAAAACACACACACAGAGAGACCCGCACACTATTGGCACGCACACACACTCGCACACTCACGGCACATGCACGCGCGCGCACACACACACACACACAGACCCGCACACTGACATTGCAGCAGGTTTATTACCTGCAGAATAACAGATAGAAAGCAGGAAATCACACAGAGGGGCGTTTCTTGTCCACCTATGTGTTAAAACTGCTGTTAAATCTACTTATCACCTTTTAAAATATGTTTTTGGACAGGGAAATTTGATCTCTTGGCCAGTAAAGAGCAGGAAATGTAGGGTTTGGAAATCTGACATGTGAAAGTGGAAACATTGCTCAGGAGGGCATTTCCGTGACCTATTGTTTACTAACAGAACCCAGCAGCCGGTATTGACTCGGTTCCTTCAGCCTCCTTTTGGTACCCGACCAAATGATGGTAATCGGATCCTCCTGATCCAGGGAAGGGGATGCTGTCTGCTGCTTAGCCGGTTCCCCTCCGACTCCTATCTGCTCGAATCAGCTAATCACCGTGAACTTTGTCCTTATTGACTGAGAGAATTATACAATGATGTCACAGGAAGGCTTGGAGGAAAGCTGGGAACTGCAATTCATTCGGACCTCAGTCCTGCAGCGGGATTAACGCAATAAAGCTGCAAGACGTCATATCCCAGCATCCACCTGGCGAACTTTATGGGGGAAGCAAAGATATCGGGACTCTTACTTCCTATATGCAACGGACGTGCTCGCCACAAACCGGGACCGGACCGCGGGGCTGAGGTGGGGATGTGAATACACCGACCTTAAGACCTCAAAACCGGTTCTGGATTGCGCAGTTCGTAGTTATTCGTAGCAGGTTCAGGGTTGGAGAATGTAGAGTAATCATTAGACAAGCCAGGGTCAAGGTTGGAGACGTCAGGGTAATCGATATCCAGGCAGAAGTTCGGCAACAAGGAATCAGGTATGCTGTGCTTCAGCGTAGCAGCTGTACTGCGGGAATGGCCTCTACGCGAGGAGCGGGAGCGGCCCATAACGAAGGCCTCTGAAAGGCAGGAATGCAGCAGACCTCAGGAAACAGGCAGCAGAAGGTTAGCGCTGGGAAACCAACGCTCCAGTAGAGGAACCAGGACACGGCCTCTGCAATGGAGATATACAGCAGGCCCCAGGAACCAGCCCTATGCAAGGAGAGAAGGCAGCAGGCCTCAGGGAACAGGCAAAGCTGGCGCTGGGGATCCAGCACTTCAGCACAGGTACCAGACCTCTGCCAGGCGTGAATGCAGGAGGTCTCAGGAACAGGATAAGTTAGACACTGGGAATCCAGAGCTTCAGCACAGGTACCGGAAAGCAAACCCCTGCCTGGGGTGAATACAGGAGGTCCCGGGAACAGGATAGAGTGGCACTGGGAATCCCGTGCTTCAGCACAGGAAGCAGACCTCTGCAGCAGGTCTCAGGAACACTGCAAGAGTAGCACTGGGGATCCAGTGCTTCAGCACAGGAAGCAGACCTCTGCAGCAGGTCCAAGGAACAAGGCCAAGGCGTAAGTGTGTGGCAAACACTTACATCCAAGTAAACTTGGATTATGCTCGGCCAGGAGTCAGAGAAAGAGGCCAGTATAAGAAAGGCAGATAGTCAATCCCAAGACAGGGGTATATGGGAATACTTCCAATGCCAGAACAGAGAGACAGAGCAGCATGATTGCAAACACAGGTGAAAGTACTTGCAATAGTAAGGGGAGGTTTGTTTGAGAGCACACCAGCTCTGCAAGAGTGAGCTCCCGCCAAACCCAGGAACGGATTCCTCACACTATACCTCTATAGTTAAGTGTATGTATGTGTGTGTATGATATATATTTCAAAAACAGAAAAGGAGAAAACACATCTTGGATAATACATATAGGCGAGAGCACATATCATAGAAAACAAATACAGAGATACTTCACCAATATCTGTGGACCTCAGAAGAAGACACAGCACATCAGGTAAGTGAAAAAATGAATCCAACGTTTCAGGGCCAACTAAAGGCCCCTTCATCAGGCGGCGTACAAGTGAAGACAGACATCCCTATCTTTATATAGTGCATTACCCCGAAGCGAACCCAACTGAAAAAAAATAAAAAACCCTGCAAAGCTATAGGTAACGCTGATCAGCAGCGGTGGCAAAGCAACCCACAAACAAATCAATGTCACGGAGAGTGCGCTAAATATCTAAAAAATGTAAATCTAGGACAGCTGACAAACGAGCAGAAGCAACGTCGTATGCAGCCACCGTAGCACAGAGAAAAAGACCTTATGCGATTCCTAAGAGACTGAAAATGTGGGCACTGGAATCTCACATACTGGACTGTATCAAATAGAATGTTACATCAGAAGATACACGGACTCCTGTATTATAGTAAAGTGCCGTATCATAGCAAATAGAGTATACAGCAGATACCAAACCATAAAGAGCAAAAAGGAGAAGCAGAAAATCCTAAAAAGCAAGAAAGTAAACAAAATAGTCAAAATATTGTTTGTGTCCAAACTATATATAGAATGTCGTCATAGATCCAGTTTGCCAACCGTAGAAACATCCTCTCGAATAAAAAATCAGATCCATAAGGGCACACTGACAAGTGATTAGCTAAGCTGCAGATCGATCTGTTTTCCTGTAATCAATCACTTGCTGAGGGTTATTTAATTCAGTTCATTGTGGGCAATGTAGTCCTGGAATATGATTGACTGGGCAGTTACTAGATACAATTGGTGCACTGCTAGAGAGAGGGCGGGGCTCAAGAACCAGAGCCTATCAGAAGGGGTATGGGGACTGTCACTTTGGAAATGCTTCGTACATTAGAAACATTAAAAATGTCTTTAAAACATTCTTTTTTTTTTTTAATGCAACAAGTATTTTCTCATAGTACAGAACTGATTTATTATTATATAAAAAAAAAAAACACATGTAGGATATTGCTTGATCTGCTGCTTTAATGTTGCATTGTAATTCTTCATCTGCAATCGATCCTAGATTTTTACTGACTCTTTTCTGTATGTCTGAGCATTGGTCCACTTGGATTTTATACATATTCTGGGATATAGAGGTAATGAGTAAAAATGAGAAAGATCCTACAGAGCTATAAAAAAAAAAAACCAACCCAAGTTATATGAATTGACTCCCTGCGGTGAAACTAGCTGTCATTGGTAAATTCAAAAGGCGTCTTTTAGAAGCAAACATTGTTTCCTGTCTCCCCCTCTACGGTGTCTTCTCACGTGTTCAAGGATAAAAAAATTATCTTTATTCTGACGGGTTTTTTTTTTCAGAGAAATGTTGGGACAACCGGAGATTCTTCTTTTTTTAGCCTAATATCTGATATATGTTAGTATAGATGCAATGTAATGAATGTCCAATCCTATTATATTGTGTCTACAGGAGTGAATAAGTATTTTGTTTATTGCTTGTCACTAGCGTTCTACTTTATTTTACTATCCACTCCATATTTGTTATACGTGTATTTATTAAAGGCATTTATTTTTGCTACATAATTAGATCTTCTTTTCCTTTTTGGATTTCAGTTGAACATTTCTTCTTCTTGTGCTGGAGACCCCTCTTCTCGATGTATTTACTAACCAGGAATTGGGGGATTCCTTGTTGTCTTTGTTCAAAGCGCATGTGGTGAGCAAATAGCTTGCACAGAGTTGTGCCGTCTGACCAAAACTTGTTCTTAATTTACCATCTTTGTTTTGGTGTCTGAACCATGATGACATAAAGGGGACTTGCTGAAGGTCACAAGGAGCTGGTAAAAGAATACCAGATTGTTTCACCTACATCAAAAGCAGCAGCTTAATATTATTTCCTTCCATCTCCCAATGGGTTATTTCAGTTTCACACTGACTTCTAGGATACATGAGATCCGCATGTATTTGTGAAAGTGCTGATGTGATGGGTCTTCTCCAGCTGATCATTGTCTCCACAAACCTAGACCTTGTGCATCTCACTCAACAAAATAAATCAGTAATTCAAAATGATAGATTTTGTTTCTGTTCTTTTTTTTAAACACACTATTTGTTTTATAGTTTGTAGGGATACACAAAATAAAAATGGGGATGGGGGGGATACCGAATGAAGAAGCAAGGATGATGGAATTATGTTTCATAGAAAATGGCACTCATCACAGTACAATGTTATACAAAACATTTGAAATATTTCTATACACTGTACATGGAGTCCTTTTAGTGTTCTTTGGGATTTGCTGTCTGTTTTCCGTTTAGGCTATGGGTGTGTCAGTTTGTGGTGAATTTTGTGCCGTGGGGAGGGTTTTAGGCCTATTGTCTTTGTTTGTCGCGTGTATGGGACGAGTCTCGCTTGGATTTTGTCTACGTGTGGGATCGTTCTACTTTCTTGTGCTCAGTATGTAAGTGGGGTGAGGTCTTCCTGTGTCTCTGCAAAACTCCAACCATGGTTGCCACACTTGTATAAATTTGTGGTGATTGTCGTGTACTAGGCTAGTAAGGCTACATACTTTGTTTCTAATTTTTGATATTAAGGGAACATAAAGTGGATTTGTTATAGATATAGGCATAATGTTCTGGGGAAAAGACAAACTGCTTCTTTTCACCTGATAAAAGGGTGTTTACCCTGAAACGCTGTCATCATTTTTGTCAATTATCTATATATTTACTAAAATGGCCTTTTTGAACTACAGGTTTATTTTATCGAGTGCAATGGACTATAAGTGCTACATTTTAAGATCTGCTCCTTTTCCCAGGAAATAGAAGTGGTACTTAATAACTCTGAGAGTAATTTACTCTTAACCACCTCTTAGGCCTTACTAGCGGGCCTGAGTGGGAAAAATTCATGGTATTGCCTAAAAAGGTTTGTGTTCACTGAATAAGGCAAAGAGACTTGATAGGTGTGACGGTAGAGCTAGCTGGAATCACAAAACTGGGATGAAGCCCAGCTAGCTACCCCTAAATCCATGTAACGTGGCCACCTATGTAAGGCTTATTTTGGCCAAATGTACTTAATATTTGTGATCTATGTGTAAGCACTGTGATGTAATTTGGGAGTCAGCCCTGTAAAGTGTCAATTAGATTATGTACTCATTTCTAAGATAGCAGACTTGTAATGTGATTTGCATGCGAGTTGCATTCCTATGGAGGGGACTCTGATTTAATCAGCTGAGGTTCCTGCAGATAAATGTGTATTGAGACAATGGTTGGGAGCGTGGAGGTGTTATACATTTTGGTGAGTGAGAGAGTGAACAATCAGGGATGGGGATGGGTTCTTAGCACGCCCTTTGGCTTTTGTGACACCAACCTAATCCATGCTCTGATTGTCCAGCAGCCCCCTCCCATGCAACGGATAGCCACAGAGGGCTATATAAGGGGTGCTGCTGATCCGAGAATCAGATCTACCTTCAGAGAGCATCTGAAAGCAGTGAGTCTAACAGAGGGAGAGACACTTTGGGAATGTGTGGAGATTCCCTCAGAGAGGCTGTCAGACTGAGACACACTCTGGGAAGGAGTGTGGAGATTCCATCAGAGGACCATCTGAGAAACTGAGACACATTCTGGGAAGCAGTTTGGATCTTGACAGTGACCAGCTGGAGACACATCAGAGGGGCTGCTGTGTGTGATCAGCACTCTGATATCCTGGACGAGAAGCGGACAGGGCAAGCCGTCTTGAAGCAGGCCCATGCACCTAGCGAGGCTAGAGTCTACTCCCCAGGTCCCCAGTTGGTATAGTATCTTGAATTGTACATCTTTGTTTTGTCTGCTGGCGTGCCAGAATAAACCCCATTTTATTCAACAACTTTGTCCTGTCTGTTGCTAGTGATCCCGGTGGTTTCGGTTTAAAAGTACTGGTCTCCCGTGACAATAGGTATTTGATATTTATAACATGACTTACTAAAAGCTGTGGCTTGGTCTCACCCAAAAGAAGCATCCTTATGGGTTACCTGGAAAAAGGATGGATAGATTTTGGTACTATTGGAGGTACTTTTGCTGATTTAATTTTAAACAGAGACCGAGTTCAAATATGTGTATAGGGCCAAACCCATCATACCGATTTTCCATCATCTCCCCAAGGTGCACAAAAATCCATTGTGCCCCTTGGGGAGAACTGTAATATTGGGGGCCAGTTCCCTTAAGGGGATATCTGAATATGTAGACAGGTTTTTACAACCTTTTTGTATGTTACATACGTAGTTACATAGTAGATGAGGTTGAAAAAAGACATATACGTCCATCAAGTTCAAGCTATGCTAAATTTAGACAACAGATACTTTATCCTATATCTATACTTTTTTTATTAATCCAGAGGAAGGCAAACAAAAAAAGTCCCAGTGTTATCATTGGATGATATCACATAAGGGGAAAAATAAATTATTTCCTGACTCCAAGAATTGGCAATCGGATTACTCCGTGGATCAACATTCTTCCTATGTTTACTTATTTGGTATATCCCTGTATACCTTTCCCTTCTAAAAAATGTCCGAATTTTTTTTTTTTTTTAACAAATCTATTGTATCTGCCATCATAGTCTCCAAGGTTAATGAATTCCACATTTTAACTGCCCTTACTGTAAAGAACCCTTTCCTTTGTTGCTGGTGAAATCTCCTTTCCTCCAACCTAAAGGGATGCCCCCGAGTCCTTTGTACTGCCCTTGGGATGAATAGTTCTTTTGAAAGCTCATTGTACTGTCTCCGAATATATGTGTATATAGTTATCATATCCCCTCTTACACGCCTCTTTTCTAATTTAAATAAATTTAATTTAGCTAGCCTCTTCTCATAAGTTAGATTGTCCATCCCCTTTATTAATTTGGTGGCTCTTCTCTGCACTCTCTCTAATTCCATAATGTCTTTTGTAAGGAGTGGTGCGCAAAATTGTACTCCATATTCAAGGTGTGGTCTTACTAATGCTTTGTAAAGGGACATAATTATGTTTACTTCCCTTCCATCCATTGCCCGTTTAATGCAAGATAAGATCTTGTTTGCCTTTGCAGCTACTGCATGACTTTGGGCACTATTGCTAAGCCTGCTGTCTACAAGCACTCAAATCCTTCTCCATCAAGGAATCCCCCAATTTATCCCCATTTCATTTTTAAGTCGCCTGTTTATTCTGTCTTCCCAAATGCATAACCTTACATTTATCTGTATTAAAACGTATCTGCCATTTACCTGCCCACGTTTCCAGTCTCTCCAAGTCCTTCTGGAGAGAAATTACATCCTGCTCTGATTCTACTACCTTACACAATTTATTATCATCAGCAAAGATGGAGACTTTGCTCTCGATGCCAACCACAAGGTTATTAATAAACAAGTTAAAAAGCAGGGGGTCCCAATACCAATCCACGTGGTGCTCCACTCACGACCCTAGACCAACCTGAAAAAGTTCAATTTATGACAACCCTCTGTCTGTCCTTCAACCAGTTTTCAATCCAGGTGCATATATTTCTACTGAGTCCAATTTGCTTTATTTTGTACACCAACCTCTTGTGTGGAACCGTATCAAAAACCTTTGCAAAATCTAAGTAGACCACATCAACTGCATTACCCTGGTCTAAATTCCTACTTACATCCTCAAAGAAACAAATAAGGTTAGTTTGGCATGATCTAGCCTTCATAAATCCATGCTGACTATTACTAATAATATTGTTTTCCATTAGGTATTCTCGAATATTATCCCGTATTTAAACCTTCAAGTAGTTTCCCCACTATTGAAATCAGGCTTACAGGTCTGTAATTCCCCGGTTGTGATCTAGCTCCCTTTTTAAATATAGGCACCACATCTGCTTTACGAAAATCTTGTGGTACTGAGCCTGTGGAAATTGAGTCATTGAATATTAAATATAATGGTTTGGCTATTACTGAACTTAACTCCTTGAGAACTCTTGGATGTATGCCATCGGGGCTAGGTGCCTTATTTACTTAAATTTTTTCGAGCTGTCTATGAACTTCTTCCTCAGTTAACCAATTGTTCATTGATATGGAGGTTGAGGCTTCCTCCTGCGGCACTACTATTGCAATTGGTTCTTCCCTGGTAAACACAGAGGCAAAGAATTTGTTTAATACCTCAGCTTTTTCCTTATCTCCAATAATCTGCCTGCCCATCTCACACTGAAAGGGTCCTCCTATATTTTCTTTCCTCATTTTTGTGTTATTAAGGGACTTAAAGAACTTTTTAGGGTTGATCTTACTTTGTATCGCAATCCTTTTTTCATTATCCATTTTGCTAATTTGATTGCCCTTTTGCAATTTTTGTTACATTCCTTATAATTCTGATATGATGCGTCCGTCCCTTCTGACTTTAAGAATCTATGTTACTTATATTCCTTTCTAAGGGATACAAAGCATCTTTTGAGCACGGTTAAGGCGATTCATATGAGCATGGAAGCCCACCTAGGTGTGGGTTACTATGATGTTACCGCCTTATATTCTTCGTTTCAACACACTGATGGTCTAAAAGCCATCAAATATTTGTGCGTCAATTATAGTGATTATTCCACTTTACAGATTGATCTTTTTATTGCAATAGAATATTTGACACGCAATTATTTTATGTTTGGGGTTTACTGCCTCCGGAGATGTGGTACCGCCATGGAAGCAACATTTGCTCCCTCATACACCAACATCTTTATGGGGTGGTGGGAAGAAGAGAAACAGTGGAAGAATCCCTATTGATGCACTCACTTATGCTGAAAATCAAAATAATAAAATGTTATTGATGTTAACTTCTAAATGGTCACAGACCTCCGTGACAATTAACCCTTCACCATATTATTAGAGTCAAAGTAACAGCCTGACGTGTGTGAATTGCTTTGGTGAATCTATTTCAGCAGATGATTACATACAGTACAGTCTGCATGATGTCTCTGGTAATTTACCCTGCATTGGGGTAGCTGACCAAAATATGTGAACAGTTTTGGTCTATTTATTGTAGCAGGTGACCATACGGTCTACACGGTTAGAGTTCACTGGTATCTCTAATCTACCTGCTCACATTATCTGGTAATTAGGTCTATTACATACCTAGTCGGTCAATATTACTTCACTGTCCAGTTATATTTCTGGGCACTCCGACGCTTCCTATTGTCAGTAACTCACACTCATTAAACACCCACATATTTTGCGGTGTAAGAGCAACCTTACCACAGTACAACATTTGGTGTAGGACCATTTAGGAGGTACAATCAGAAGCACACATGCTACTATCTCTTGATCATTGATACTATATCCTTTGGCTGTCAAAGACTGGTGCTAACTTTGAGGTTTTAATCAGTTTATGTTTTCTACCATCAATAAAATTGTATTATTTTGATTTTCAGTATAAGTGAGTGCATCAATAGGGATTCTTCCACCGTTTCTCATATTCCCATTATCCATCCCTGATAGCACCACTCTTCGTTTCTATCACTTATGTAAGCAGCTTAGCAGGGCCTTTCCAATCTCTCTCCCCGTGACCCTCCCATATCAGTGGTGGGAAGAAGTCCATATCTTTGGAGATTGTAACCCATACAGATCACTTATTTATTTTTTTTAAACGCTGTATCGATATTTGTGAATGGGTTCTATATATCACTTAAGGGGGGGAATCAGATTTAAATATATTGATGTCTTTAAGAAACCCAATGCGGGCAACTGTCTAAGAGCTGACAGTTGCCACCCGAGATCGACTATTAATGATATCCCAAAGTGTCAATTCCCACGGGTGAGGAGAGATTGCTCTTATTGGAATACGTATATTAAATGATCCAAGGAGCTATGGTCTAGATTTGGGCACCAAGGGTATCCAGAATGGACAGTAAGTAAAGTGAATCAGGAGGATCTCATTGTCAGTACACAAAATCTCATATATAAGGGGGGTGGGCAGCAGAGGTTCCACAATCTCAAGATGAGTTTTTGTCCAACAGGAAATTAAGATTTGTCACAGACTACAGTTTGGAGTTTAATGCAGTCTGTGATGCAATTAAAAATCTACCCAACTTGAATCTAGATCATAAGCGGAGATCTGTATTGACAAATGGATGTAGTTTTACCGGTAGTGGAGCAACTGCACTATGCAGTTGTGTGTCAAATACTCTATACCAGGCCTGCACAACTTATAAAGCGAGAAGGGCCGAACTGCTCCAAGGAAAACAGATTTTCCCCGCCGGCATCTGGTATAATCAAGGCCTAAGATTACACTTGCCGCACGCGACGGAGCGCTTTCAGCTGTGCGATCTGTGAACTGTGCTCTTCACTCTGTGGAGGCGATGGGGAGGCGTGACCGTGACATCACGTGAGCGGTTCACCCTCATTGGCTGAATTGCTTCACGTGACGCGGACGTCACGCGGTCATCGCTTGGAAAGACAATGTTTCGTCTTTCCAAAACTACATTGGAAGCAAGGTACTAGTTGCGACGGTACTATAATCACGGCATAAGACACAAGGAGAGTCAAGATTTGCGATTTCCAATGTCAAAGCATTTTGCTTCATCCAATGATGCAGATTTGAGATTTTTTTTCTTTTCAGGGTAAGGTGTGGACTTAGGTGTGGGAGAGTTATCAATAGACTCTCTGCAGGCGAGAATTTTTTGGGGATATTTCAATTAAAGTCCAAAAGGTTTAAATAAGGACTGAGATGTTTGACAGTATTATGGGTTTATTATTGGTCCCTATGGGATCTGGCATTTTCTCTGATACAATACCTCAGTTAAGATATTTTGGGGGGGAGGAGGGGGCAAGGGGGGTAAATCTCTCTGATATTCTCACTGATCACCCTAAAATATCAGCAATTGTTCACCCTCCCAGCTTTCCCCGATGCTTGGCAGGCTATATGTTGTGACGTGTGGGAATCAGGAAAGATACTCATATCTCTATGACTGGGTTCTAATTATACCCAGCTATGATTGCTAGCTCCTAACGGGCAATCTGATTGCCTTGTACCACTATTTTCTGTATGTGCCTACTTGCACATAAGTTGATATATATCCCTATGTATGTATGTATGTCTTTTATATAGCGCCATTAATGTACATAGAGCTTCACAGTAGTAATACACGTGACAATCATATAAATAGCAAACTACACAACACATCGTGGGAATACGTGCTTCAGACATAAAAGTAACATTGTGGAAGGAATCCCTGCTCAGAAGAGCTTACAATCTAATTGGTAGGGAGAACATACAGAGACAGTAGAAGGGCATTCTGGTAAGTGCGTCTAGAGGGGGCCAAGCTGTATAGTATTAGCCATGGTGCTACTCATATGCTTTTTTAAGCAAGTGGGTCTTAAAGGTGGATAAGAGAGGGTGCTAGTCGGGTATTGAGGGGAAGGGCATTCCAGAGGTGCGGGGCAGAAAGTGAGAGGTTTGAGGCGGGAGAGAGTTTTAGATACAAAGGGGGTAGAAAGAAGACATCCTTGAGAAGAACGCAAGAGTCGGGATGGTGCATAGCGAGAAATTAGGGCTGAGATGTAAGGAGGGGCAGAAGAGTGTAAAGCTTTAAAAGTGAGGCGGAGAATTGAGTGTGAGATGCGTGATATGTTAGGAAGCCAGGAGAGTGATTTCAGCAGGGGTGACCCTGAGACAGATTTAGGAAAGAGTAGAGTAATTCTGGCAGCTGCATTAAGGATAGATTGTAGGGGAAACAGGTGAGAGGCAGGAAGGCCGGAAAGCAGGAGGTTACAGTAATAGAGACGGGAGAGAATAAGGGTCTGTGTCAAAGTTTTAGCAGTCGAGTAACAGAGGAAAGCGCGTATCTTTGTAATATTGCGGAGAAAAAAGCGACAGGTTTTAGATACGTTTCGAATGTGAGAGAGGAGTCGAGTGTGACCACCCTACGCAGCGTGCTTGGGCTACTGGGTGAATGATCGTATTTCCAACAGTAATGTGGAAGGAGGTAGTAGGACTAGGTTTGGGAGGAAGTATAAGGAGCTCTGTTTTTGACATGTTAAGTTTAAGCCGGCGGAGGGCCAGCCAGGATGATATAGCAGAAAGACATTCAGAAACTTCGGTCTGTACAGCAGATGTAAGGCATGGGGTTGAAAAGTAAATGTGTGTCGTCAGCATAGAGGTGATATTTAAACCCAAGAGATGTGATTAGGTCACCTAGAGAAAATGTGTACAGAGAAAAGAGGTCCCAGGACAGAGCCCTGGGGTACCCCCACAGAGAGATCGATGGAGGAGGTGTTGGCAGAAGAGACACTGAAAGTACGATGGAAGAGGTAGGCGGAGATCCAGGATAGAGCTTTGTTATGAATACCAAGAGTATGGAGAATGTGAAGGAGGTGGTCCACGGTGTCAAATGCTGCAGAGATGTCAAGTAGTATGAGCAGAGTGTAATGACCTGTCTTTGGCAGCATGCAGGTCATTAGTTATTTTAGTGAGAGCTGTTTCAGTGGAGTGAGCAGTGTGGAAGCCAGAATGTAGAGGATCTGGGAGAGAGTATGTGTTGAGAAAATGGAGCAAACGAGAGTATACAAGACGTTCTAGGAGTTTGGAGGCAAAAGGCAGGAGGGAGACAGGTCGATAGTTAGAAATACAAGTAGGGTCAAGCTTGCTGTTTTTGAGTAATGGTATAACTGTTTCATGTTTGAAGGAGGGGGGAAAGCTACCAGAGTAGAGTGAAGAGTTAAAAATTTGGGTGAGCGTAGGGATTATAGTAGGAGCAAGAGGTTTTAGGAGATGGGAGAGAATGAGGTCAAAAGGGCAGGTGGTAGAAGAAGAGGAGATCAGCAGTGACACATCCTCCGAGACAGCGGAAAAAGAGTCAAGGAAGGCAGGAGGAGAGTTATGATGAGGTGTGGGATGGGAGGAGGAAACAGAGAGGATGTTTCTACCTTTCCCTTAAAATAGTCAGCAAAGTCCTGAGGTGAGATGGAGGAAGAAGAAGAGGCAGCCACGGGTGGTCTGAATAGAGAGTCAAAGACAGAGAAGAGTTTGCAAGGGTTAGACTTGTGTATGTACATATCTTGCTATGTGTTATAAGTGTTATTACTACAGGTAGACTGACCTAGTGCCAGGATTGCATATTCCCATGACTGCTTATTGGATGCAATCTGTATTCCACTTACCTATACAGCTACCTCTATATCTACAGCTCTTCAAGTGTTAATTTGTACCATCACAGTTCTGAGTGCACACACATCGAGAATCATGTTTATACACTAAGTGGATATCTGTTCAACGCAGATTATATCTCACCATTGGGGATTTTATATTACACTGTATATATTAGTTCACATTGTCTCATTGTGTGTTAACATTTTATTGCTTTTTCACTTTGAAGTCTCTCCAGGAGGTTTGCCAACCTTCCTTGGTGATTGTTCTGAGTATTATATTCTGGGACTATTGAGGCTGCACTCTTGTAGCACATCTATTCTGTCCGAGTGCAATATATATATATGGGAACTCTTTTGTGACCCCTTTAGGGACTCATGTATATATGTAATTGTCAGGAATAGCCAGCAGTGTACGTGTCCCTTGTAATATAGAATTTTCACTAAGCTGTGTACATATGAGATCACCAAAAAAATGCTATCTGTACCTGTATCTATTACCAAAAGATTTACTGACAAAGATGGACATGTTGAGCCCTATACTAGTCGTCTGATACCATGCGGGCACATTAACTCTCCCCATACCTGTTAAGGGCCACAACATTTTAATGTAATCATCAACTGTGACATATTGAAACTCAATAAAAAAAGATTGCAGCCTGAAACCTTAGACAAATGTCAATGTACTACAGCTATTACCAAGCTGGGCCATTTCTCCCTCACCAAGATGGAAGCCTCTAACTTCCCACCCGCTTCTCTCTTCCACAAAGACGGCCGACGCAGAGATGAGGAACAGTCAGCCTCCCTCACCAACATGGCTGGCACTGACTTCACTTGCGCGTGGCCAAGCTCTCCGCCCCGCCCCCTTTTGCAGGCGCGGGTCTATCGACCCTTCCTTCCGAGTCATCATCGTCCCCTCCCTTTGTTTCGCGTTGCATGCTAGGCTGGCGGTCACGTGAGCGGCGCGAGTGCGGCCTAGTGGAAGAGCAGCGTCCCGCCTCCCTGTGCGAAGCGCTGATCCAGAGGCACCAGGCCGCGAGCGGGCAGGCTGAGCTAGAATCTAGGCCTCCTCCAACAGAGCGGCCCCTCTCCGGCGGCGGGGGCGGGTGAGTGAGGCCGCGGCGGCGAGTCCCCTCGGGCTCGTGCGGTGTGTGTGGGTTCCGGGTCCCCTCGGGCTCGCGCGGTGTGGGTGTGTGCGGGGGGGGGACGGGAGCGGGTAATCCGCCTCTCTGTAGCGGTACAGCCGGGGAGGGAGGGGGTTCGGGGTCCCTCACTCCTTCCTTGTTCCGCCATCACCAAGGGGAGGAGGCTGGTGGCGGAGAGAAGAGGCCTCCCGAGGAGGAGAGGAAACCTCCCGGCCAACAGCGCTCTGGGACATGGCGGGACTCCCCCCGGGCCGCAAGTACAAAGTGAATATAATTTTATTTTATTTTCACTGGATGTGTGTGTACTGTATGTGTAGCTGGGAGGAGTGAGTGTATAACTGGGGTGAGTGTGTAGCTGCGAGGAGTGTGAGTGTGAGTGTGTGTAGCTGGGAGGAGTGTGTGTTGAGGCCGCAGGTCTGGGTCCTTATTGCCCTTAACCCTTTGATCTACGATTTTAACCCCCACGTCCCCAACTTAACCCTCCCACCTTGTATTCCCATTCAACAGCTTTGTCTCTTTTTTTCACTATTGTATCCTATATTTTACCTAAATGTCCCCATCTTTCTATATATTGTTATTTTTACCCTTTCGTTCCCTACTCCAGGAATCAAATAAGTAATCCCCTTTTTATTTTACGGATGATTGACTAACTAAGGACTACATTAGGATAAATCTTGAGCAATGAATAATACAACTTGGCTTTCTATTTGAATTGGGCTGATTTTAAAGTGTCTAATTTTTCTCACTACTGTAGTGCTGAGTTATAGAAAATGGGCAGTAACAGGTTTTTCTCTCCAATTGGGAATTTTCAGAGAATTGTTAGCAAATGTTAATGGTGTAAATAGTTTTATTCTTTTAATACCTTTTTAAACATTCAAAGCATAAACATACCACCTTGCTACTCTTTTTTTTGTTTTTGTTAATGCTGCCACCATAACATTTGAAGTGTATTTTTCATACTTAAAAAACACTTCCACTGTACATGACACGCACATGATTTCTGTCTTCATTGTATCTTACACACGCTTTCCAATTCTCTTCCACTCTCCAGCTCCACACAGATAAGTCAGCAGGCATTTTTAATACCTGTAGGCTTTTCTGATGCCTTTGGGTCTGTTGTCCTACGCAAACATTTTATACACTTAACTGTTTTTTTTTTCCTTTGTATTTCTAGCATTGTACAGAATAAGAAAAGTAGTCCAGGAGAGTTTACAATTTTGCAGATAGTTCTTTGCCCTGGAAAACTGAGAGCTGGCACTGAACCACAAAGTGAGATTTGCCACTGTAGTCTAGTTCTTTGTGTTAAGTTTATAGGAAACATGATAAATTATATGGGCACCCCTTACTTGAATATGGCTTATTCTGGATTGCGTTATTATGCACTGTTTGTTTTCAGATTGCCAAGGACAGACATATACCAGTGTTTTATCAGAACTTTAATGTTGTACATATGTTAGTAACATTTCATTAAAATTCATTGGGTGAGTTAGTAGTTTAAATAATATGAATCTTATCCATGCTGGTCTCTTCTGAAAGCCCTGCAGTTTGTTGTAATTTTGGAAGGTGTTGTAATTTCAGTAGATTTATTTAGCTAGATCTGAATGCATGTTTTTCTAAGTGTTATTGGAGAACCCCTTCCAACTCTGATCTCTCTGCATTGTGTTTATTAGGTTGCATTAAATATGTCTTATCCACCACATATGAATCGCCCTCCTATGGGGATCCCAACTCTTCCTCCAGGGATTCCACCTCCCCAGTTTCCTGGCTTTCCTCCACCTCCTGGTAAGTAAGATGTGTGCATGTGTAAGTATGTTGTGTGTTCCCATGAGCTCCAAAAAATTGACTCTGAACTTTAACCCATAAGAGCAGATAAACAACAATGGGACTGTGAATCTTCTATGTGACAAGAGGTAATTCAGAAACAGAACCAAAGTCTTATTGAATAAATGTTACATTACAAAATGCATCCACTATATAATGCACCTAAATCTTTTTACCTTTGACATCAGATAAACTATTCATGGTTCTGCTTTGCCACTTGCATTTGTGTAAGATCTTTGGTTAACTTTTTTTTTTTTTTTTTACTGTTTCCGAACTGGTATATATTATTTAAGAAATGTTCCAATCAGTCCCCAACGTATCATGTTAGAATATTTTCTTAAACATGCTCATGTATGTGTTGCACAAGACTATATTTAATTTTTTATTTTCATGAATCTTTGCCAACATGAAACATGTACATACCTTGTAGAAGAATGCTATGAAGTGGAAAAACTTGTCATGTAATACTTTTTTATTTTTCTGGTACTTTCTTGGTTTTTTTTTAGGAACTCAAATGATTCCTGTGCCCATGAGTTTAATGGCTCCTGGACCAACCGTAAGTCAGAATGTAGAATAGCACTGAGTGTTATCGGGGGGAAAATACGTTAATTTGTCTAAAAATCAGTGAGCGCTTGTGAAAGTGACGTCCTTGAAACACAACATATATTACAGGCATTTATATATTCACAACACTAACAGGTTCTTTACCACATGTAATACAAAAAAATTGTAATGTTTAGTTGAACTGTTTTTGTTTTTTTTTCTTAAGGTCTTGGTACCAACAGTATCTATGCTTGGGAAGCACCTGGGACCTCGGAAAGATCTAATGGCTCTTAAGAATAAAGAAAACGATGAGAACAATGGCCCGACCACCACGGTTTTTGTCGGAAACATTTCAGAAAAGGCTTCAGACATGCTTATCAGGCAGCTCCTAGCCGTAAGGATATTTCGGTGTTATTGGTGACTTGAATACAGTGATTCTCAAAGTGACTGATTCTCAGTTTATCAGCACAATGGCTGATTGAGCGCGCCACACACACTGTAGCTTCCTTGAAGTCTGCCGTGCCTCTGTGGAATGTACAAATACAAGCTGAAAGCGTTTGATGGTCAACTTGCACAACAACCTTTATGAAGGGACATGAGTTCATATTTTCAAAAAGTCACCCTTCTAAATCTCATTCCAGTCAAATACTGCATTCTGGTATATTGTTTATTGGAGCACACATACTTGCCTGCGTTTACATCAACTGTCATACTACCTATTGCAGCATCGTGCATCTAACAATACACAGGACTAGTAGCTACAATGCTTTCTATTCACCCTTGTAGTTTCCTTTTGTGTGGGGAACTGTACAATGGGACATGTAAAACAACAACAAATATATATTTTTAATAGATTATTTTTCCTTTCCTTTTTTAATTTTTTTAATAAGTTAGTTTATTCATGAGAAATAATAATTGATGAGAGACACAGAGTGCCGGTGTCCCTAATTTGCTCTAGTTGCTTTTTTATTATATAATTAACGAGACAACTCTTATACTACATATATTTATTTAATTGTTTCTGTTTTTACAGAAATGTGGCTTGGTTTTAAGCTGGAAGCGAGTGCAAGGAGCATCTGGCAAACTTCAAGGTAAGCGTGTCTGTCTATGGTATATAAACATCCAGATTTATGCACACAGTGCTGTATGTATGTATGTGTTAAACGATTGCTCTTGAAGCTAAATTACTTACTTTTACAATCTATTGTAGTCATTATACTTTGGTGGTTTCTATAGCTTTCCTATTGCTGTTATACACACAGGTTTAATAATACAGTTGTTGCTCCCTGCAGTTATAGTATAGTTAATCTCTCCAATGCTTGAAAGAGAGTGCAATGTGAGTAATAGAAGAGGTGAAAACGATTCTGTATCGTTGTCGCGTGGCCCTATAGGAAGCCATGACGTCATCCGATGCGGCTTCCTATTGGCCTGCGTGACCGGGTCATTTACATTCCTCCGGTATCGGCACCCCCTATGGAGGTAAGTATCTTAGGAAGCCGGGGGACCATGGAGCTGAAATTGACGCAGCCCAGCTCTGGAGGCCCCCTGCTTCAATCCTATAAGGGGGAAAATTGTGCAGTGCTTCATGTTTTGCTGCTTTAAAGATACTGCCAGTCTGTAAAACAATACAAATAAAAATAAACTTTTGTTAGAGCAAGTGCGTACTTGATTTGACGGTGTAAATCTTTAAAGCTGATTGCAGCAATATATATCTGCACAAGTAGATGGTTAGAATGGCATGAATTTGGAAACGGTGCTAGAAATTGATTTAAATGTTACACTAAATCAGAATGTTTAGAGTTTTATACAAATGTTTTAATATTGGACATTTGCATCCAGCAGTTAATTCATAAAAATACTAACCGTAGCCAAAAGCCACCAAGTGCCATGGCCGTTTCTTGCATTAGTCACCTTGCCTTTACGTTGATACAGCTTTTTAACAAGCTCTTTTTATGCTTTGTTCATATTCTCTTTATATACTGATGAACTCCATAGAGCTTTTTTTTAAACGGCTTGCAGAACTGTGTATATATTGGTGACTGGTATTTATTTTTTTCCTCTCCAAAGTAAGTATTTTTGTTTCACTGAATTCCTAAAGAGAATGTAGAATCTTTAGTTTTTTCGAGAGTCCTTTATTTCCCACCCCCTTCCTCCTCCTCTTCATTCATATTTGAAGAAATGAATGGGGCAAGTGGTAAGCTTTCTGCCATCTTATGCTGCTTTGAGCTGGTGCTCTGAAACAGTCAAGACCATTCAACTTCAGTTTAAACACAGCGAGTGCTCTCATTTTCATGTTCTGTATTTCTCTCTCGCAGCCTTTGGGTTTTGTGAGTACAAAGAACCAGAATCTACTCTGCGTGCTCTGCGGTTACTCCACGACCTACAGATTGGGGAGAAAAAGCTGCTGGTGAAAGTTGATGCCAAGACTAAAGCTCAACTGGATGATTGGAAGGCAAATAAAAGGGCTTCCAACGGGGTATGTGTTTTTAAAATCTGTTGTCATTTTGCCATTAACCTTGTGCTTGATGTTCCACACTGGGATCTCAAGTGAAAGGTTCATTGTTCCTGTAGTGGCTTCTTATGTATTGGCAAGATAACTAACATGTAATTGACTTACATGAAAATGCCACATAAACAAATCTCAATCCTCCTATATCAAATCTTTAGATTTATATGTAAATTTGAGATCTGTGTACTTGGATCTTCACTAAGAAGCTACACCACTTCCTCTTTTGAAGTAGGCAGCTTCACCGACCAGTAATAATATGGGAGAGTGGGGAAGGGAAATGGCTCTTGCTACAGTCTATATAAGTGGAGAGAGGTGCCTGGGGATAATGAATGAACAAGACCACTAGTCTCGATGAGTCAACAGAAAAGGCCCTGTTATCTAGCTCTCTACTCTTATGTATATGAATGCATTAGAATGTAACCTTTATTGGGTATATAATAAAATAGTGTGACGCATAAAATGAGACTGACATTAATAGGTGGATGCTGTTAACCAAATCAAGGTGTGGTATAATGTTGGATCCCCCTAATAATGTGGGACAAATGTCTGCTGGGTTTCTTTCCCTTGCCTGTGAATGCCCAGACATTTCCGTCACACAAGTCTGCTAGCGTGTCCCCTCCTTGTTTTTTGTCTTGTTGATCTAAAAAAAAAAAAAAAAAAACCTTTCAACGTAACAAGACAAAAACAAGGAGGGGACACGCTAGCAGGCTTGCACGACAGAAATGTCTAGGCATTCAGGGGCAAGGGAAAGAAACCCAGCAGACATTTGTCCCACATTATTAGGGGGATCCAACATTACACCACACCTTTATTTGGTTAACAGCCTCCACCTATTATTAATGTCAGTGTCGTTTTATGTTTTGTTAATTTTATGTGTCACACTATTGAATTATATACCCAATAAAGGTTACATTTTAATTCATTCATATACATAAGAGTAGAGTGATGGATAACGGGGCCTGTTCTGTTCTTGTCTCCTCAAAACCAGTTATCTTGTAGCTTCACCGACCAATCACAGTAAATCAGATCGATCAGCAGCTTAGATCATTTCATTGCCGTAAAGGCAAGAAACTGCTTGATTTATTAAAACAAAAAAATGGGCAAGAGGATGCCCCCTTTAAGCAAATGATAGTTTAAGGTAACTTAAACAATAAAACATATAAGGGGAGTAATAAACGACCTGCTCACTTCTGTATCTTGGGGCTTTGCAATCTGTAGAATGCCAGGCCTGAGTCAACGATAGATGATGACGATGACCTTGATGATGAAACGAAGAGACGGGATGGGCTTATTAAAGGGGGTATTGAGGTCTTGATAAAAGAGTATTCCAGTGAGCTAAACGCTCCGTCTCTGGACTCTGACTCTCACCCCAGAAAGAAAAAAAAGGATAAGAAGGAGGAGCTAACTGTGAGTATTGTATTTCTTTTTATCTCCTTGGGCTGATGGGTTAATTTGTGCTCGAAGTTTCATAGGCTACTCTTTCTATGTATAGAGGGAAATTGTAATCTGAATGTTTGTGCAGGTGATTACTGTGTTTAATATATAAAGAGCGAGGGCTAAATATCCATTAAGTTAAATTATACCATGTAATTGACACTGGTTTGTTCAGTGTTCTGCATATCTCTGCTATCCAAGCGTGACTTCATGTGGTGTGCTTTATTACCCTGTCTGTGATCATTTGGCAACAGCAGGAGGTAGTGTTTCTAATAAAGGAGGGTGATTGTCACGATCAGGGTTGACAAAGACTGCCAGGGATCATAGAATCACCTGACAGAACACAAAGGTTTAATAAACCAGTTTATTTAGCTGAAGCTAACAGTATATCACACAGTACATAACAGCACAACGATACCTTACCGGCACATTGAGTTAACGGGCGTCACCTAATCTCACTAGGTGGAAGGTGCTGCCGTAGCAAACTTGCCTTCTGTCGTCTTCGGAGTACCGGAACAAAAGTGTTTCTATTACGCGAGGGGACCCAGTCTTGAAAAAGACTTGCACAGGCTCGAGCCAAGACAGCCACACAGGCCTAGGACTCCCGGTACCACGCAGGTACCACACTGGTAACACACAGCCTTTACAAAGGCTACCATGGGTCAGGTACCACACAGCCTTTACACAGGCTATCAGGACCAGAATAACAAACTCTGAGGCTGGGGAGAAGGCAGTAGTTATACCCCTGTCCCAGTCAGATCTACGCCGATTCTCTGGGGTAGAACACTAGTTCTGGTCTCTGCACACGGCCCAAGGCCCAGTTTATAAGATTACTAGGGTTGAAGGTGGCTAGGAAGCCCAAGAGAATATGCCCAAATATGGTCTTCCCTATCCGCATAGTCCTCAGGATGTAGGCAGGTACAGGAAAATGCCCATACATGGACTTCCCCCTCCCCAGGCATACAACGCCTCATGCAGCCCCAGGGCTTACAGCTCTCTTACAGAGCCAGTTGCCCCTTGGCACCCTGACAGACGGGAAGAGCAGTAGCACTGCTTTCACAGAGGCACAACACAATATAGGGTAAAGTGGAATAAAAGGGTAAAACCTGGGTGCCCAACATTTAACCTCGTGGTCATCCTGACCAGAATAGGGAACAGGACCGGGCTTCCTGGGATTTTTAGGAAAGCTTGCTGCCTATTCAGTGATTCTAATTAAGAAAAAATAAACATGTTACGAAAAGGTCTTGTAGTAATAGGAGCAAAATGTTGATGTACCAAATAAATCACTTTTTTCAAAAGTTCCTGTGAGTCCCTAGCTAACATATCTATATTAATTTGTGGGGTGTAGCCTATACCTTTTACACTTTCCGCTATGTCACCTGAATTCTAGTTTTTATGTTGGGGTCCTATGAAATATCTGTACTGCTCCTTTTGTGTACATACCTATCAGAGTTAAACAGTCTGGTCATTTTTTTCCACCTGACCAAGTAACATCCCTTTCAACTTTTTTGCACATAGTAATTTATGGTGCTAATAGCCTGGCCACATTGTCTGCAGGACAAAAGTTGATGCATGCAATTTTTGATGCTGCATTTAATTTAGAATTAAACAAACCGGATATTGTCCATGACCAATGATTAAGAAGAAACAAGTCCATATTTGAACGGTTTCTCTCTGCAGGAGGATATAAACGCTATAGAAATGGAGGAAGATAAGAGAGACTTGATATCCCGCGAGATCAGTAAATTCAGAGATACGCACAAGGTAGTCTTTTTGTTTTTACCTTTTTCTTTGTAAAGAGAGAAAAAAAAAGATTTCAAGCTTTTTGCAGACTCGAAGCACATAGTTGTAACATGAACAGCATTCTACTATGTCAGAGAACATGCATAATGTAATGTGACAAATCAACTTTCAGCAGTACAGGCACTACATGCAATTTATCTTCACTGCTCAGTGAGAAATTCTATTTAATTTTGTCATAGCTGCTGGTTCTACGTTCAGTCAGCAGATCGTGTAAAGGAAATTAATCTTTTATAATGTACACACCATCAGTATACTTCAAATATTTAGAGGATACATCTGAAATCTATTTTGTTATATCGCCCAGCATACAGTAACATGTTTAGACACGTGTATAGTAGGACTACCACACCTCCCATTTGACTGTAGCACTAATTTAGTTGAAATATGTTCGTTTAGTTACACTGGGGTGCTTTTAATACAGCTAAAATAGGTCGGTGGTTACCACATGTGCCACAGTTAAAGATGCATGGACAAATTGTAAATTCCCTTTAAAGCTAATCTATTCATTGACCCCCACCATTATGATAGAGATCATATGGTGACTAATGCAAGATGAAACTCTCAGCTTGGAAAGTTACATGGAATAGAATGTAAGTATGAGCTCCTGTTTTTTTTATTATACGGATACCCCCTCTAAAAAATATGCAAAGGGGTAACTGGCTTGGCCATGACGTGATTTCTTATTCCTGGTTTACACAGTGCCTTCCTAGGTATTGGTGCTTGAGGTTAATTTCTTTCGTTACAGGACTTGGCCATAGTATAGTAAACTGTCCAACTTACTAAATTCTGTGCAATGAGGACCTCACCTAACATCCATCCAGGTGATGCGAGTGTAGCTCTTAGGTTGAATGAAAAGCCAGCACCCCATTATTTTCTGGGTTTGGTGACATTTTTTTGTTTTTCCACTCCATGCCTGTGAAAATATAGTTCACTTGTAATGCTTTTATATTACTTCAAAGGGCAGTTCCCATTAACTAAGCGAATAAATTCAGTGGTACAGAAAACTGCCTGTCAGCCCTATTGCACATTTTTAGTTCTGGGAAAAGACTTGTCCCATTACCAAATAGTATAAAAGTGTTGAAGACATTACCTGACGGCAGGTGTGTTTTTGTTTCCATTTTTTTTTTTTTAATCCATAAAATGGGGTAGCACAACGTAATATCCATTCATGTTTTGGGCGCAAGGAAAATATCACAATCGTGCAAACCATCAGAGATCCAAAGCTCCGTAGCCACCTGCCATATTGTGGGAGCTTCAGGTTTGACTTTACTTGGAGCGGGAAGAAGGATAATGAAATGATCCCTTGTAATGGTCGCCTGTTGAGCACAGTGAACCTTTGCATGTTTTGGTAGGATTTTCTAAAGTAACACTGCGGCCCTTTATGGCTGTCAGGATATCAGAGTTGTAGGGGGTGTCCATTTACAGCACTGACGAGTCTGAAGACCATAAGGTAAGATTTTCAACTATCTACCTACCTATCTTTTTTTTTTTTTTTTTTTTTCTTCCTGATTATCCTTTTCTTAGCATAATAACTTTATTTTGTGCTTGTTGTTCCTGTTGCAAAGTGCAAAACAATGATTCAAAGTTGGCTTTCCTTTGATATAAAATAGAATAAAAGCTTTGAGACAGTTCAACGAAAATTAGAAAATAACTTTTTTTAACCCCTTTTTGGTGGAGGAGCTTACTAGATGGCGATGTTTTTCTGTCACCTCTAATGTCAAAGGGATTAGGGTTCTTAAAATACCCCTCTAGATAAAATATTGGGGCTCATCACATGACAATCGGAGCATCTAAAGCATAATGTAAGTATAGTTTATGCCAGTGCCGGTAAACATTTAGTTTGCTAGTTTTTGAAAGTGAGGTAAGTTATGACGTTACCAAAATATTAACGCTCTTCCACCAAGTCTAAAAAGCCACATTTATTTTCAGAAATCCCCTTTTGTGTGAAGCACTTTGTCTCTTTCAAACATAGGTATTTATTTCACCCGCTCTTTTTCTGTAATTTGCCAATGTACCCACCAGTAAGGGCACTGCTGTAAGCACTCTTGCATTTTATACATTGCCCTGTAAAATGGCTCTTTATTGATAACGCTGTCACCTCTATGATCTCTCCTTCCTGGAACTCAAAAGCAGCACCAGGTAAGATTGTTTTACAGTTCCTTTCAATGCTTTAAAAAATACAGTATTGCACTGTTTTATTGCCGTAGTTTATTTGTAATTTTCATTTCGGTGGTGTTTAAAATGTGAAGCTGAAGGGATTTAACATGTTGTTCTGATCAGTATTTGCAATAGAGTAAACGGTGTGCTACGTAAGCATCTGTCAGCCTAACATGGTCTTGTCTGTCTTTGAACAATGTACCTACTCTTCCTCCCAGAATCATAGCTTTGTAGGCAAAGTTAATCCAGTGTTGGCGGTCCATGTCCTAGCACAGCATCTGTAAGTTCATTCAAAACAATTGCTAACGAGGATGGATATATGATCTGTGGCTGTTTTATTTTCAATGTGTTCAAGGTACTCTGGGCGTAGACACATTTTTGCATAATAGAAGTGATACCATTGGCCATGTCAATGGAACTAATGTGTAACCCTGTAGTTCCCCTCTCACTTGTGCGATTTCCAACCTTCCTGACAGTCTCCTACTGGTTTTTAACATCATTCTATGAAGAGCATTATCACATTTTGTAAGCTTCCTGCCACTTCCAGTTTTGCTCTAGGCAAACACTGTTGCTGTGATGTTAAATCAACATATCCACCAGTTGCTTCCAGTAGAACTACATTCCACAGTCTGTCCTAAGACAATTTTGCGCTGTCCACTGGTACACTGCATCCATTTTCATAACGCAGCATTTCATGTTAATTGGCAAATTGTGTGCTGAATTGTACTAGATATACTGTTTCTTTACACTTGCAGCCTCCTTTAGCTCCTTTTTTTAAAAAGTTGAAATGTAGAAACCCAGCAAACAAATAATTGGTACATCTACCACCTTTATGCTTTATTATATCTCCCGCCCATCCCCCCACTGCCTTTAAACTTTCCTTGATTATTAACAGAAGACTAGTTCACATGACAATTTATTCTACTTGTATTTTAAAAGGGGCTCCAAAGAACAAATACTAATTTGGAGCAGAAGCTGCTTTTATATGTTTGAAAATGTGCATTCGCATTCCGTATTGCTTAATACTTCATCCTATTAATTTTTAGGGTATCTCCCCAAACCTGAAATGCTGCTTTAACCTGAGCCTGACGCCCATAGAAATCACGGTTGAAGATTTGGTCTTTTGTAGCTATATACTTCTTGCACGAAATCTAGTCTTGTGCTATTTTTTTTTTGCTACACTTTTATTTATTTTTATATATATTCCAGTTCTTTTAGTTCTGATTGGTTTGCTTTTCCCCCCGTGTATTTGATGTTAAGTGAGTGGTCCTGTTGGTTTTCTAGAAATTGGAGGAGGAGAAGGGCAAAAAAGAGAAGGAGAGACAAGAAATAGAGAAGGATCGCAGAGAACGAGAAAGGGAACGAGAGCGCGAGCGAGAGAGGAGGGAGCGGGAGCGCGAAAGGGAAAAAGAGCGTGAAAAGGAGAAGGAGAGAGACCGTGACAGGACCAAGGACAGAGATCGGGACCGGGAAAGAGATCGGGACAAGGACCGTGAGCGAATCAGAGAGCATAGCAATGACCGGAGTCGATCAAGGTACAGCACTTTTGTAACATCATCTGTAATGGGGAACATCTTCCACATGCATTATATTTCAAGTTCAAGGTAATGTTAAAGAAGCTTGTGTATTTCTGTGGAGATGACTGCCGATAGTTACACATACAGATGTAGTCAGACTTACTTTCCCTGCGGGAACCCGACCGCAGACTGCAGTTCATAAGCAAACCTGGACTGCCCACGCCAAACACCTTTGGTCCAGAGCTGCAGCAACATGCTTTTTATGCCATGACTCTAGGGAAAGTTAGTCTGACTACATCTGTGTGTACTTGCATGTACAGACACACACTTTGAACGGGTGATTTTTGTGTCTTGCTTTCTATCATTGGGGGGAAAAATATTACTTATTTAGCACTTTTCTGGTTTAAATGTAGATTCAAATATAGTTGGGGAAGCCAAAAATCTAACTGCACCTCTAAGAAATCACTTTGTTAGAGAGTTGAGGGGCTTATTCTGTAGGCTGCGATTACCGATCCCATTGGCTTCAATGGTGCTTTCCGTGTGAGCATTTTACAGATAATTCCTTAAGTGTCTGTGTTGGAGGGTGTTGTTTTTTTTTTTTGTTTTTTTCCCCCCCGGTCTAATACATTCTGTGCATTCTGTAAAGCACATTAGATTTGTGATAATGTGCATTACTGGCATGGAAAAACTGGTCTGTTTGTGGCCCTGCAAGCTATGTAGCTGTATAGCTGTGGCAATGAAATTTGGAACCAAGAGAGATGGTCTTCAGGCTCTGCAGTTTAACTTTGTTTGCAGACCAGTCTTATAATTACTATGATTTGCACTCAAAGTACATAGATATGATATAGTATACAATAAATTGAATAATCTAGGAATGCAAATATTCCTGAGAGAAGAGTATATAGTATATCTTATGTTACAATAACATTTTATTATTCAATAAGTCTATACTCAGATCATTACGCAGTCAGACAGTGTTGCAAGAAATATAAGTTGCTACACTTAGTACATAAGCTAATTAGCGTCTTATTTTAAGAACATATATTGTTAAGCATTCAGCTTATTGGGTCGAACAAGAGCCTCCACGAAGGCAATTATTTAGGCAGCTTATACATATGCCATTGCCAATATTAAGTGTCAACTATATTCAAAGGAGGGCAACACTCTAATTGTACACTGTATTATCTACATGCTATGTGGCTGGCTGAATACGGAATATCAACACCGTACAATTGTTGCTATAGACTGAGTGTAGAATATGTATACTATATCATAATCTATGTACTTTGAGTGCAAATCATAGGGATCTTTTTGTGTGAGGACTCTACCTCACATGCCTATATGTGAACCCAGTTATTACTATCCCTGTGCACCATAGTATTTTTTACATCAAAAATGTAAAATAAGCGGCATTGGTGATTGAGCGGTTTGTCATTTTTAGTGGTGTACCAGTCTCATAATTATGTTGGTCCTGGGTGAACAATTGATGTATTTTACAATACCTGTAATTGGTCCAACATTTTTCTATATAGATTCTGAGCTGGTCTCAAATCGCTAGTTTATGAAACTCCTCCATTTACACCTACTTTGAAGGGCATCCTTATTTGTCCAATAAAAAATAATGTTAGATACATTTTGATATCAATAATTGCCTTGGTAGGCTAAAGAATGCGTTTTTCTTTTAACTTTCAAATATTTGACATGTTCTGTTCTTAA
The DNA here is from genome assembly GCF_040206685.1 of Ascaphus truei. Lineage (NCBI taxonomy): Eukaryota > Metazoa > Chordata > Amphibia > Anura > Ascaphidae > Ascaphus > Ascaphus truei. The sequence goes on from NC_134491.1 coordinate 30,933,042, forward strand.
TTTGCTGTGGCCATAACGAATTTGGATTGACCACAAGTCTCACTTTATAACTTGGCATTTTAGTGGAGATGTGATTGTTCAGTTTCATAGCAGCCCATGTTGATAAATCATAAATCTTGTCCCTGTCCAGAGAGAAAAGCAGAGACCGCGAAAGAGAACGCGAAAGGGAGAGGGAGCGTGAAAGAGAGAGAGAGCGTGAAAGGGAAAGAGAGCGCGACAGAGACAGGGATAGAGATAATAAAGACAAGAAGCGAGACCGAGAAGAAGATGAGGAGGATGCGTATGAACGGCGAAAATTGGAAAGGAAACTTCGCGAGAAAGAAGCTGCTTATCAAGAGGTAAAAATGCGTACACGGGCACAGACGGAAGCTCTGTCATGCTGATATTTAATATCTGCTAAATACTCAATTAATAGCTGGTACCTGAATTGTCCAAAATCAAATTGTTTTCTGTCATGCTGATATTTAATATCTGCTAAATACTCAATTAATAGCTGGTACCTGAATTGTCCAAAATAAAATTGTTTTCTAACATCAGTGGTTTAAAAATGAGTTCAGGTATATTCTGTCATCCAAAAAGTTGAAGGTTGGATCCCTCCTTGCTGATAAACATTTATTAATGTGATTTCCTAAAACAAATGTTACCGACGTTAAAGCAAAACCGTGTCTGCTTTTTAGTTTCTTTGTGAAAAAAAAAAAAAGATGACTTTGTATTCAGCAGGAATTCTGAATGGTTATTGCTTGTCGGTATAGAGTTTCCTCTAACCTTAGCCCAACCAAACTCTGTTGAAAGGTCAATAAAAAGGCTGATGACAGAGATGGCCTTTACCTGTACAACCTCTTGTTCAGCACACGGCAAGAGAACCTAAAACGTAGGAGCTACAGGAAGTCAAGCCCCTCGCACTTTTCAGTCTGCCGTGTTTCCAAGCTAACGTTAGAAACATATTTGGAAAATAATTGTAAGTGCCCTCACCCCCAATTGGTTTACAGGACAGGAACATAATATTTTCAGCTCTAGGTACCCCCACAGTTCCCGAGATACTTATTGGTCACCTTACTCCCAGGTGAAACAAAAACTCGGGCCAATAGGCCAGCCATTTAAATCCCCTGTTTAAACAGGAAGTAATACCGGTAACTTCACTGGTACATGCAGGTGCAGCGGCCGTTATTCAAACAATTCACGGCGCCGATTTCGTGTGCGCTGCTGTACTCCATGCAGCATGAACGTGGCCAATCGCCCCAGGCACCCGCGCTTATCGCGATTCCTTTGTTTGAATTTCATGGATTTGTTTCTTTGGGTGCAATGGAATTAATGAATTGTACTGTGCTACTGTGTCAATTTAAGGTGTTTAAAAACCAGAACTCTAAAATGCCATTTTCTGCACTCGCCGCACTCGCGTCGTAAGGCGGTAAGGTTGGAATACATCCCGCGCCATGACATCGGTATTCCGATGTACACAACGCGTGATTTGTTTGAATAACGGCCACTGCAGCTGTATCTCGGGACCGGGGGTTTCCGAAGCTACAAATAGTGCTATTCAGCTCCGGAGGATCCAGTGCCCATCTTGTTAAAAAGAAAAAATGGGACAGTTAGGATGCGCTTATAGTGCCTGCGACGCAACATCGCCCGAAAACAAATGTATTGCCAACGTCTCGTGCGCTTATAGTAGACGCGACGCGACAGTGACGGCAGCGACGCAAAATTTGGAAGCCTGTCAAATTTGATTTTTCAGAAGCTGTCGCCAGGTGACAGCCTCTGAACCAATCAATGACCTGGTCGCCGCAAAGCGAATTACAACTTTCGCTAGCGGTGATGTCACCCGTCGCCGTCTCGCGTACTGTATGCGCGGCCTTAGATGGTTTTCTGCTTTAAACATCTTCCTGTAGCTGGTGCATTTTGTGCCTAGAATGGACTGCACTTCTTAAAAATCTTAGTCCTTTTCGGTTAAACAGATTTTCACTTACGATATCTCTAAAACAGAGGTAACCAACAGGCCCAGTATTAGGCATATTCCTCCTTCAGCACAGGTGGCTGTCAATGACTGAGCCACCTGTGCTGAAGCAGGGATATCCATTAAACCTGACCTGTTGGTGGTCTTTGAGAGCTGGATTCGGTCATCCCGGCATCTAAAGCATTGTCCGTGGAAGCCACTGTACACAAAGGTTTTCTTAATACAGACATTAGCCAGACTTGTCCCCTGAGTGGCAGGAAGAAATCGCTTCAGCTCCAAGGACGGTGAAATCCGTGGCTGCCTGCTGTGGGGATTTCCTGCTACCACGTGACACCGCGGTCAGGATACCCTGGCAGCGCAAGCAGTTAGTCTGGCTGCAGACGTACATCGAATGGTGGTGTGGTCTTGTGGAGTTCTGTGTTACCTTTTATATACACTTTCTCCAAAGGTTTCATACATCTCATGCATTTAACTCCTTGCCTCGATATGAGGGAGAGAGGTTATACTTAGTCTTTCTAACCTGACAAATTTGTAATCCGTATTTCTTCGTTCTTTTAGCGTCTTAAGAACTGGGAGATCAGAGAACGGAAGAAAACCAGAGAATATGAGAAGGAGTCGGAGCGAGAGGAAGAGAGACGTAGAGATATGGTAGGGTATCCTCATGCAACTAATTGGATGTGTATTTTTTGTTCGGTTTTCTTTGTGTTTCAGTATATGTGAAACCTTACAACTCTAGTTTGTTTTTTTTAAGGCAAAAGAAGCCAAAAGGCTGAAAGAATTTTTGGAGGACTATGATGATGACAGAGATGACCCAAAGTATTACAGGTAGGTCATAAATCTCTGGAAGAGTATATTAAAACGATATCTGTTAAGCGTTACGTGCCATTTGTCAATGTGAGTTTCTGGTCTAAATTTAGAAATCTGAAGTTATTTTGTACGATTTTAAAGGCACAGTGAACTAATTCCACTGACCTGTTGAAGAGGTTTCATCTGAGTTATTTGATCCCCTTTTGTACCCAAATCTGACACAAAGTATTTTTTACTCTGCTACACGATTGTATCTTATTGGGGTGCTAGTCGGCTAATGTCAGGGGGTGCTAGTCGGCTAATGTCAGGTTTCCTGTCCTTTTTATCCTTGCAGGGGTAGTGCGCTACAGAAAAGGCTGAGGGACCGGGAGAAAGAGATGGAACTAGATGATCGGGACCGGAAACGGGAGAAAGAAGAGCTTGAAGAGATCCGGCAGCGTTTGTTAGCAGAGGGGCATCCCGATCCAGACGCCGAGCTCCAGAGGGTGAGTTAGTGACGCCTTTTTACAACCGTGAGATTATTACAGAAGTGATCCACATTTTTAAAGGGACCAATTACTTTGTATAACTTCAGTCGCCCTAACAGGAATTCCCAACTCCTCCTTGTGGCCCCAAACCTCTTAGGTTAACCATTCAATAGCCAGTTGATGTATATTTTGGGTTGACTTTTGAAAAGTGAAAAATAGCTTGAGGGCCTTATGAATATTGGAACTGATGTTTTACACTGATATTGGAGTCTGTTTGGAAAACCGTTTCTACGTTCTGTCCTGTTACAGATGGAGCAGGAGGCGGAGAGGCGTAGGCAGCCACCACAAGCCAAACCGCAGCCCGAGTCTGAGGAGGAAGAGGAGGAGAAACCTGTGAACGAGGATAAAGTGGAGGTGACCATGGAAGAGGAAGAAGAGCCCGAGCCAAAGCCCTGCCTTAAGCCCACCTTGCGACCCATCAGCTCTGCCCCGTCTGTCTCATCTGCTAGTGGGAACACCACCCCCAACTCACCAGGGGACGAGTCTCCATGTGGCATTATCATCCCACATGAGAACTCGCCAGAGCAGCAGCCGCAGGAGGAATACAGGCCAAAAATAGGACTTAGCCTAAAATTAGGTGAGTGTGTGACCTGCAGGAAGAAATTCCTATGAACAATCAGTTTAATAGGGAGGCAGTGTAACCTTGTTCAGTGCGAGTAAAGAAGAACTTCAACTTTGTATGTAAATATCATTGCGGCTAGATATATTATGTCCCATAATTACACAATCTCCCGCAGTTCTGTGATCTTTACACATTTGTCAGTCAACAGAAAAGAAAGTTAAGAGAGTCCATCTGTATATGGACAGGAACACAGGGCCAACTGCTTTTAATATTAAATATGTAATTAAACTGAAAAAGATACGAACAGACCAGTACAACAACATTTCTCCCTTAATTGTATTTTGACTGAATACTAGATTTAATTTGAGATAATTACCACTTGGGAAATCCTTTTCACAACAATACTGTGTGTGTGTGTACACACACACGTATACACACACAAGCTGGCAAACGAGAGTGTCCTACACCAGGGTAGTACTAGAGAAAACGTTAGAAAAACTTTTTTTTTATTTTTATTATTTCCTGTAGTGGAAGTCCTGTTTATTAACTAACATTGTGCTGTACTACCCAGGGGCATCTAATAGTCCCAGCCAGCCAAACTCTGTGAAGAGGAAGAAGTTGCCTGTGGATAGCGTTTTCAATAAGTTCGATGACGAAGATAGTGACGAGGTGCCCCGGAAAAGAAAACTGGTGCCATTGGATTACGGGGACGATGACAAAACTGCAGCCAAAAATAACGTTAACACAGAAGAGAAACGCAAACATATCAAAAGTCTTATTGAGAAAATCCCCACCGCTAAACCAGAGCTATTTGCTTATCCCCTGGACTGGTCCATTGTGGACACTGTGAGTGCTTTTGTTTGGCTGGTGATCTCTATCCATGCTTCCTACGTAACCTGGATAGTGTTGAAACAAGCTACATCAAATATGGTTACAAACATAAACGAAATTGAATGCAGGCAGAGCACCTTCAGAGCTGTAGATTGCAATATTTAGAGGGTCGGCCACCATTTAGCATTCCATTCTATTTTTGTCGTAAATGTTTTGTCTACCTAAGTTGCATATTTTTAAACTTGCCTTAGCGGCTCATAACAGGAGGAGCAGGACAAAGGTACCCGCGCGATTTATGGCTGCAGTTTTTACTTATAGAAGCTGGAACAAGCAGTAAAATGATGCAACATGAAGGCTAGCTGTGTAGTGTTCAATTAAAGATGATCTTTATAAATGTGAGCCTGCGTTCTAATAACAGAAACTGTTACCGTTTTTTTTTTGGTATTTTTTGGTTAAACTGGCAGATGTAAAAATTTGACAATAGATTCGTTCTTATACTGCTATTGCATGCTATTAATCAATATTTTATTTCTCAGACATTAATGGAGCGTAGAATTAGGCCGTGGATCAACAAGAAAATTATAGAATACATTGGCGAAGAAGAAGCAACATTAGTCGATTTTGTCTGTTCGAAGGTTAGTGCACGAAGTCTTTATATCCCTGAGACTTGGAGCATTAAAGCAGCAATTTCCCAGCCCTGCAATTGCTTGCCAGGAAAATAAAAGGTGCCTGTGGGTCATCCAATCATGAGCTGTCATGGCTTCGATTGGTTGCAAGAGGGAGGCTCCCCCCAGGGGCCATATTGTTTCTTCAAAACAAGAATTATTGTAGGGGGGGCTGTAAGTAGCTTCAAATACCATCATATATACCCACACATCATGCTTTAAAGAGACCAAAAGTCACCAGGACAATGATGGGTTTAAGCGTTTCTGACCAAGCATTGTCTCCCTTCACTAGGTAATGGCCCACAGTGCGCCTCAGAGCATACTGGATGATGTCGCTATGGTAAGTTCGCGTTCTAAAGCTTTGATATTTTAACACGAGGAAAAGAAGCAGAATTAGATATGTGCTTGTAGCTCCAGGTCAGGGAGCCCCTGGCACTATAACAGGGAAACTGTGAGTAGGCACACATGATGCTATTATAAGGAGCCAGAACATTTAATCTAGTGTCCTTGTTGGTGAACAAATTGCACCATGTGCTGAACATTAGTGGGGGAGGTTCACAGCACATTATAAATAGATATTCAGTTGTTGCCTTTTAATTGCATTTATATCTAGAAGATTTGGTAAATGTATGGCTGTAATGTATGGAACAATATATTGGGCACTACTGTTGAATTGTTGGTCTTTTACCAGATCCTGAAACTGACCCACTGTTGGTATGTCGGTACAGCTCCTACTTATTGAGCAGACAAGTTCCAGGTAGTCTGCCGTTAGTTTAGGACAAAGGTGACACACTCGAGACCTCCAGGGCCACCATCAGGTCAGGTGGTAAGGGTATCCTACTTCAGCGCAGATGGCTCAATCAGTGGCTGTTGTTGACTGAGCCTGATTGAGCCATCTGTGCTGAAGCAGAGATATCCCTAATACCTGACCTATTGGTGGCCCTTGACGAGTGGTATTGCCCACCCCTGCTTTAGGATGTTTTACTTGTAACAGGACAACTTTTTCTAACCATTTGCCGGCGTTAAACAGAAACCAGAGTTTCAGCATTCAGGAATCAGCAGCTGTTACACCGGCAGTGGAGGAGTGCGCTCTAGTGGTCTGACCCGGAAGTCTTTCATATTTCTGGTGTCAGCTCGGTAACAGCTGCTGATTCATCTGCCGGCTTATCCTCTGTTTAAGGCCGGACTACCCACAGGTAGGCGAAGGGGAGGGGGGGAGGCTTGGGTGCAGATGAGGTGATGATGAGTATGATGGAGGGGGAGGTAAGATGAGTTGCTGGAGGGGGAGATAAGGGTGATGGTGGGGAGGGAGAGAGGTGATGGGAGGGGGATTGATGAGGATGGGGGAGGGAGAAAAAAATTGCAGTGGGTCTTAATATTAATGGGGCCCTGAAGAAAAAAATGTGCTCGTTGACCCGCGCATGTCTGGCTACGCCACTGACTTTATTTATTTTTTTCATAATTTAATGTCAAGTTTAAATTGCTTTTTAGATTTGGGCCCAGGCGCTATTCTTACAATAATAAAATTGCAAATATCGAAACCGTGCAGCTTTTACTGAAATCTCCTCACTAGGGACGAACATGCTGATTGTTGCATGGATCTTTTAATATGCAGTGGTCCGCATAGATGGGCATTTCCATCTTTCAGAAACACAAACAATTTGTTCTTGTTTGTTTTAGCAGAAGAAAAAGAACAGAAGGATGGATGTGATACGAATGAAACATTTATGGTAGTGGGTAGTAACCTAAAATATTTATCCAGCTATGCTTGGTATTACATGATCGCAGCACAAAACATGTCAGTCCCAGACTTTACTTGGGTTCAGAAAGAGCAAGTAAAATACCTTGCGGTCAGCACAGAGATAGCCACTGCTGCTCATCTTGGCAATAGTAGGCTTACCAGGTGAAGTGGCACCATGCCTGTTTCATACCTGAGCCCTGCTAACAAAGCCATCAGCAGGTGTTACATCTGAACAGTGTGTGTGATATATCAAAGTACTTTTACCTTAATGCAAAGGCCAAAATGTTGACAAGTGTTGTCTGCATTTATACCACAAGATGTGCTGAACATGTAACAATCTCTCGCCTTGCAGGTGCTCGATGAAGAAGCAGAGGTTTTCATAGTGAAAATGTGGCGGTTATTAATCTACGAAACGGAAGCGAAGAAGATCGGTCTTGTGAAGTAAATCTCCGAGCACACTGGCTCCATTTTCCCATTTCTTTTGCGCCCCTTTAACCCTTTGCTGTCAAAAGGACCTGTAAAACATTGCAGAACAATACGTTGCAGTCCCCATTTCAGTAAAATGGTTAATACTTCCGTTATTTGTCACCAGAGACTCTTGTGAGATCAGTGTTTTTATGTAGAGATTGTGATTATAATTTTTTTCTTCCTTTGGTCTCCGTTTGCTCGGTCCCAGATCTCTCCCTTGTTAGATTTCTTGCCCCTCATCACCTCCTCACAAAATAAATCAGTTTCACAACTGGTACTTTTTATAAACTGCAGCTACTGTACAACTGTCCCCCTGGTAACAATGTTTGCAAATCTTTGCTCTTGTTTGTGTATATATATATATATATATATTAAAGTCTCCAGTTTTTCGCAAACTGTTTGCACTTAATGTTCAGTACCTATTGTGTACATCGAGACCTTTTATCTACTGCCTCATTTGGGTGATTTAGGTTTAAAATATAGTACGCACCCAGATTCTTTTTATTTCATATTTTTCCTTTGGTTGAGTGGATTTGGTTCTCAGGGGGATACATATCAGTCTACTGGCTGCAAAAGGGGGACAAAAAGATCACCAGGTTTATCGATGCAAAACATCAGGTTGCCTGCAACTTGATACCCTTTTATTTCTTTAAGTTTGGTGCATTTCCTTGCTCTGCGTTCCCCTAATTTCGCAGCAGAGCGGCTGACACGTATCCCCTCCCAGGGTTCCCATATTCTCTGGGACCAGGAAAGGCATTCGATTTTTTTTTCTTTTTTTCCTTGCTTAACAGTTCAGTCATGTTCCAAAGTTTATAATAATGCTTCTGATGTCTAGCCGTAGGGTTTAAAGTCTAATGTTTTTCTATTTATTTATTTTTTAACCCTTTCAGTTGTAAGTGAGGGGCTGCAACTCATTGTTTTACCTGTAATTTAGTCTCGCCTGTTCTAAAGTTTCACTTATTTTTTTTAATGGCCTTTTAGTTAATATTTAGTTACATATTATCAGCGTAATCTTACGTTGTCCCAAAATAAAATAAATATTATATATTTTTTTAATGTAATTGTTGAAATTACCTCGTGACATCGGTTTGTTTTTGGGTGGGTGGGTGTTATTTTTTTTGTTTGGCTAGAAACTACACGCACACGCGCACACATACACACACGCACATATGCGCACACACGCACATATGCGCACATATGCGCACACACGCACATATGCGCACACACGCACATATGCGCACACGCACATATGCGCACACACAAACATATGCGCACACACAAACATATGCGCACATATACACATGCACACAAACATATGCGCACACACACATATGACAAAATGACAGATGTATATAGCATTTTTACCATTGTTATCCCAAAATTTTATACAGTAGCAGATAGTTATTTTTTCCCAACCAGCCCTTGATAAGACCAATTAAAGTTGCAACTGATGTTAGGACCTCACCTGAAAATCAATGTGCTGCAGTATAAAGTACAACTGCCCACTTTCTACAGCTTTGTCCTTTATAAATGGTCACCTAAAAACCTGTGTCTCCAGTGCTTAATATGGTTGCTAACCCCCAATGTAATTCCGTCTCATCTCCAAATGTCAATTGATAAATTCTTACTGTGGACACACCCCTGGTTATTGTGGGCTGCGGTACACCACAAATAATCAACCTTTGTTATATTTAGGGATTCCGGTGTAAGCCGAAAAACGCCACCGACCGATCATCATGCACTTCCGATTAAAACCGATAAAAAGCGGAAATGAAGCATCATTTTCTATTGAGTTGCATCTCTTGTAGCTGCCCAGCCACAGGTAGGAGACAAAGACCACACAAGGGGAGTGTACGGAAACCAAACACAAGCGCACCGATAAACACAGACTTCAAATGTGTGGTTTTTTTTCTCATTGTTAATTGATAAACACTGTTTTTTTTTTGTTTTTTTAATAAAATGATATTGCCAGAAAATAAAAAAAATAAATACAGATGTTACAAAAAATAAACAGAGCTGCAATTCCTAGCTGTACACAGATGTTCAATGTTCTACTTTTTATGGGGAGTGGTCACAGTTTCCCCTTAAACATGACCTGCTGCTTTAATAAAAATTTACTCCAATATTGGTTTATTATGTAAGTAAAGCGTATAGTTTTACTTGTCTGAAAGTGCAAACTGTGACCTATAGTTGCCAGATACCTTGCATTTGGAAATCTGTGTTAATTCTGCAAAGGTTCACTGTAAATAATTCAGATATTAAAGTGTATATATTTGATACGTGGGCTCAGATTCTTAGTTACATATTTAAGGGTGAGCATGTTGATTCAAAATCAGAAATACTATAATTTTTGCCACTGGGGATGTGAAGAAGCTCCTTCTTTTTTCCTAAAGGTTTCAGAAATGCCGGAAAGCAAAAGGCTCTAATTAAATGTAATATGAATCTAAACATTATAAAGTAAAACATTGATTTTATTTTTGTTTTACTTAACTGTAGAAATTATGACTAATGAGCTGCATTCTACAGTTAAAAAAATGGTATCCATTAATGTGGGGGGGGGGGGGGGTTGGTTAGGACAAACTTTACTCTTGTAGGAATTTCTACATTTAGAAACGTACACAATCCATTTTCTACCCCAGGAAATATATTTATTGGATCTTTCTTGCTATGAACAATTTTTCCTCCTGCATCATTTTCTTTGGGGTTTTTTTTTTAAGGGGTAGTTTGTATGTCCTGGTATTTTGAAGAAAGGCGATTGATTTCCACCCCATACACTTTCTCTTTTTTTTTCTTTTTTTTTTGTGGGGTGTGTGGCTTGCCTGAAGTGAGAACGGGGAATAAATGCACAAAACTACAAATGTCTCCATAACGTTACAATTTCCTATGGGTCCACTAGGGCAAGTCTGACTCTAGGGCCATTTTGTGTCCACCTGGTAACATGTGGTGCAGTTTGGTGGTCCGCACACTGGCTCCAGCGAACTCTCCCCTAGGATTGCTGCTTTAAGAATTGGTAATCTGGTGTCTGATTTTGCTTCTAAAAGGTTTAAATGTATACATGAAATCACATTTGTTATAGTGTAACACATGTATCAGTACAATACTCAGACAATATCCTGCTACAAGCAGTCATTGAGGTACAGTACTGTAGTTATAAAGTAGTCATGCTGTATGTTGTGTTTTGTTGGTTTTTTTTTAATCTATTTTTTATTCATTATTGAGGCAGAGTCCTGTGGACTGTATTGTGCAAAGACGCACAATATACTCCATACATCGTCGAATCTTCCTCAAAACCACTCTTTCATTTTCTTTGAAAAGACGGTGGAATAAGGGTATAAAGAGAAGTGGCAGTGTGTGGGTAATTTAAAAGGTCGTCGTACCTCCAACCTCTGCCTGCAAAAAGTTGATTGTCTGAAAGGAATACAGAGGAATGTACTTTGGTTTATAGGATATGTTTGAAAATGGTTTATTTTACTGGAAGACCTGCACACCTTTTGGAAATTGTTCTATAAAGCCAAACGAGAACATAGGCGCACAAGTAATATTGGTATGTAAGCATGTCAGAAGGCAGTTTGCATGGTTTGTTGTCTCATTTCTACTGTGAAAAAAATAAAGCTTTATTTTGTTATTGCACTCTGGTGGGGGGTCCCTTCTCCTCCCTCTATTTTGGTAGCACCTCTGCTTTTTACAGATGTTACTTCTATTCTGCGTCCACACACAGGAAGAAATGAAGGCTGTGATTAGGTAAGTGAGGTTAGGCCAGTGAGCGCCTTGTAGGAGATAATCTCAACATAAAGCAGTTTACTACATACTGTACAAAACAATGTTAACATGTATGCAAGAAATATAGGGACGATGGTAAAACTTCAATTTTGTTTTCAGCACATGTATTTCTGATATACATAGTGAGTATCTAATCGTTCAGTTAGAATGAAGGTTCTTATCTTCATTCTTATTAAGCATCTGTTAAATGAATACATGCAGGTATGGTTATTTACGTGTTTCATTTATATTGCGCCAACCTAACCCTACCAAATATTTAATGACTCAAAAAAATTAGTGGGTACAAAAGATCCCAATATGATGCCCTCTAAGAATAACCTCTAGATAATAAAATGAACTTATAGTGGTATGTAATATTAAAATGAGACTACATAAGGAATAAAAAGAATTAACTGGAGCTGCGACCAATTATTAGTACATGGATTTTATACACGTATTGCCATTACAAAAGGTGGGGGGTAGGGGAGAAGAAGATTATTAGCTAGTGAATAATAGGGGATAATCCGGAAGTGAAAAAAATAACTAAAATAATTCCCAAAAAATATTTTGTATAATAAAGATATTTTGTAGAAAAGTCGCCTGTGAATCATTGTGTTGGAGAAGAGAACGAGAGCATTGTAACTGTTAACACTGCTACATGTAGTGCTGTGTTAGACCTGTCTCTTGCTGTGGTGCCTAAATCTAATTGTGCCAGTGTTCAAAGAAAATTATATGCTCTGTCCCTCCTTATAATCAAAATCAGCAACAGGGTCACTGTGGCATCTGGAACATATTCTCTTCAGTACCTAGATTGTGATGTCGGTAAAGCCCGATGCGCGTTTCACCCTTTAGAGCTTCAGATGGGTGGACCTTGTGTTATGCCGGCTTTTTATGTATTTTGTCATGGTAACCACCGCTTAGTTCAGGATGTGATTGGAGCTCTTATCTTCATGATATTGCTTGATCTCTTATTGCTATTTCTTAAACCAGGAGTATATTTGTTATCTTTATGTAAGCCCCTTGTACTATGTGAATGAGCCCTGTGACAGCAGCAATACATTCTCTCCCACACACCTTTTTTATTTTATTTATTTATTTTATTATGTAAAGGATGTGACAATATGTTTATTTATTATTAAAAAAAATTAACATAATTTCACGTTTTGCTGCTTTAATGCCATTTTTAATTAGGTTTATTTTTTTTTTATTAAAGCATCCTTTAATTTCTATAGCAGGCACCTCAAACAGTGCAAGCTCTTTGGCAACAAATTATTACAAAGAAAAGTGTTGCAATGTTCTCAGCAGTTTGAGCTGTAAACTGTAACAATAGATTGTTACCGTGGTAATATAAGAATATATTGTAGCTGCTGATTTACACTGATTATAGGATTGATTGAAACTGAAAGATTGCCATTATATTGGGCACACAATCAGGATTTTTACAGATTTAGAACAGGAGCACCAAACGATTGCCAGTTTAGGCTAAAATGTAGAATTATACATTGCCCCATGCTTTACATTAAAGAAAAAAAGGGGGAAGTAGTATTGCTGCTTTAAGAACAGAAATACAAACTTGAATCTTATATGTATCATTTCTATTTAGATTTTATGGTGGGTGCTTTTTAATGCCGTAAAAGTACCTATTTTGTTGTTACTACTATCTCACCATATATGTGACTACTACTGTTCTTTTCTTAGTAGGTTTTCATTGGTTCCATCATTGATGATCCTTTAAGAGATTTCTTACTGTAACTGTTATAGTTAATAGTTAATATTTCGTGACTTCCATTAATCTTTCTGGGGTTTTTTTTATGGTGTGTATATAGCCAGGTAACTATTATTTTATTACCCCAGAATGTTAAATATACCAAATCTGTGGTTAATTGATTTGATGTTCCATGGTGAATTGTATTCCATTTGTCTTTGATGTTTAATCTGTTTGAATAAAAAAAAAAAAATATATATATATATATATATATATATATATATATATACACACACACACACACACACACACACACACACACACACACACACACACACACACACACACACACACACACCATACGATACCGGTTGCAATACGAAATCAAGGGACAGTGCGTAGGTCAGTAAATCATAAATTTTCTATATTTGATAGACACAAAAAACGACGTTTTGGTTCCCCAGTGGGACCTTTCTCAAGGTGGTGCAATTGAATGCAGTGCACAATAGGGGTATATATATATATATATATATATATATATATATATACCCCAAACCCCAGTGCTATTCAACAAAACCAATCACAGTTAATTAGCCTCACCTGCCTGTGTGACATGCATCCACAGTATCAGCAGGTAAAGAGCGGCCATTTTGAATATATTAACTATATTTGTTTACCTGATATGTGTTTGGGCATGTGCAAAAGGCTCAGGAATTGCATAATGTTACTGCTGAGAGACTACATAAGTCTGCCAGACCCAGCGATATCTTGGATAACCGGCAAGAGTGCGCATGGGCTAAACGGATCTATCCAGGTATCCGCTCCAGATTAACTATTGCAGGGACGTGCAAAATACACATTGTAACTGCAAGTGAAGCGAAACATGTGAGACACCTGATGTGCTCACCGTAAATGTGCAAAAAAATGTGAGGGAATAAAACATATACACACGTGTGGATGACGTGGCTAACTGGAATCTAGGTCAGTATATGAATGCTGAAAGCACTCAGCCATATAATGCATAGTGTAAGAAATGATAATGCAATGATGACTCTATGCATCCTGTCAGGAAGCGACACCTTAAAAACCAACAAAAATATTTAATGCAGACAATGTCAAATAGAGAAACTGGTAATAAATTAGAATAAATGCTGTGTCACACTCTCAGCAAACATTGCCACAGGTGGCTCTTGACTAAAAGGTTTTGTGTCTTCTATCAAATATAGAAAATGTATGATTTACTTACCTGAGTGCTGTCCCTTGATGTTGTGTTGCAACCGGTATCATATGGTCTGTTATTGCTTTATGGGATAAGCACCAAAACTTATTTACTTGCATATGGTGTGCTGGCTGTGCATTGGAGTGTGTGTGTGTGTGTGTGTGTGTGTGTGTGTGTGTATGTATGTATGTATGTATATATATATATATATATATATATATATATAAAAAGAAGAGGAGAGAGCGCACGCCCATAGCGTATAAAAGTATATTTAATGAAGGGGAGGGGGGAGGGAGGGGTAAAAAACGCACTTACAAGAAGTACAATAAAATCAAGCATATGTGATAATTATCACCACCATCCGGTCTAACTGCAAGCTCTTGGGGCAGTCCCAGGCTCCGTTGGTGAAGGAGCAGCGTCTCAGCAAATTTCCAGGACTGATGTGAGTCATCCGGTCAAATTGCAGACTTTGGGGGCATTCCCAGGCTCCGTTGGCGAACGAGCAGTGTACCAGCAGATTCCCAGGGCTGGTGTGCTATGAATAGTCCCAGACAAAAAGTTCCGTGTAGGTAGTGCCCGCAGCACTAGTGCTAGGATCAGTCCGCTCCTGCGCTGGATGTAGACTTCAATGTCAGTGCGTCTGACGTCACGACGCTCCCTGACGCGTTTCGTCAGTCTCGGCTAACTTTTTCAAAAAGTTACTACCTACACGGAACTTTTTGTCTGGGACTACCTACACGGAACTTTTTGTCTGGGACTATTCATAGCACACCAGCCCTGGGAATCTGCTGGTACACTGCTCGTTCGCCAACGGAGCCTGGGAATGCCCCCAAAGTCTGTAATTTGACCGGATGACTCACATCAGTCCTGGAAATTTGCTGAGACGCTGCTCCTTCACCAACGGAGCCTGGGACTGCCCCAAGAGCTTGCAGTTAGACCGGATGGTGGTGATTATTATCACATATGCTTGATTTTATTGTACTTCTTGTAAGTGCGTTTTTTACCCCTCCCTCCCCCCTCCCCTTCATTAAATATACTTTTATACGCTATGGGCGTGCGCTCTCTCCTCTTCTTTCCTTTTTAGATATCCTGTGGACGTGGTAGGTCCACATTGAGAGCTGCCGGAGACCCTACATACCAGTATCCATTTTTATCATCGGAACTATTTGAGGACTGGTTTATCCTTTTATTTGCTTTTTCATGTATTGTCGTTGTATGTTTGTTTTTGGCCCATCTTATGGTTATAGGTCTGTATACCTTTACAATATTGCTTAGACTATTTAGGTTATACATCAGATATATCTACATAGACATACATAGTTATATGTTCCTTTAAGGCGCAGCTTTTTTTCTCTTGTTTATATATATATATATATATATATATATATATACACACACACACACACACACACACACACACACACACACACACACACACACACATAATCCAATGCACAGCCAGCACACCATATGCAAGTAAATAAGTATATATATATATATATATATTATATATACGTATATATATTATATATACGAACCATTTTCCTATTACCCCAAAATGTTTCCTGTAGTTTCTATATGAATAACTTATAATGTATTCATGGTATTGGGCAGCTCTATATATCATACATACCTTCTGCCATAAGACCATTAAAATAGTCAGTATTTTGATCTGGCACACCAAATTAATTTGTGTTACATGTTGCATCTATTGTTTAGAGGTGGGTAAGGGCAATGACCCAAGGCCTGGTTTTCTGTGTCTACAGCAGGGGGGCGCAAACTTTTTTCCCTGCACCCCCCTGCCGGCTGTCCCCTCACTCCTGCGCCCCCAACCCCAACTTACCCGCGCACCGGCGTAATGACGTCATGTTGCCATAGCAACGTGACGTCATGACCTCGCAACGTCATTTTGGTGCCGCGTTGCCATGGCGACGCAGGGAGGAAGCCGCCGGTGCCACGGTAAGTTAGGTTTACAGAGGCCCTGCAGCTCCCCCGGCACTTAATTTAAGTGCCTTCGGGAAGCGCGCGGGGCCTCTGTAAACCCCGCGCCCCCCCCCCGTCGGCAGTCTCGCGCCCCCCCAGTTTGCGCACCGCTGGTCTACAGTATCTAGAAGGGTGGTGGGTTATCTAAGAGCTATCTAACCTGGTCTGGGATTGAGGGGTGATAAAAACCAGGGATACAGAACTCTTTTTGACGGGAAATGAGCAGAATTATGTACCTTAAAATAAATTCCTTATGTGATCTGGGCAACACAGTGGGTGTGGCCAGGACGACTTTACACATGTTTGTAAATTTACTGAATATAAGATATGGTGGGGCTGATATGATTCACAAGAATAAAAAATATATATATATATATATTTGCAATCAGATGAACTAAATTATGATTAGCAATCCACGATTGTGAGGGTGCAAAGGTCGGATTTGTGTTTGCCCCTCAATTGTAGGAGTAACCCTGTCCAGACTAATTTCTCTGCTTGCTTCAAACTCGCCCACATGCGATGAGGTAGGTGACCATATTCTACGGGGATAGAGTTATAAGTCGTCGTGCTCAGAGCCATTTTTTTTTATTCTCCCAAGCCATAAAAAAAGATTGATGGGGGGACATGAAGGTGGGCTTATTCAGTTTCCAATGGAGAGAGTTTTAGGATAACAAGCCTGCATTTAATATATAAATGTAGAATTCAACAAGGTGTGTTATGACACCGATCATAAGACACTGATTGTGTTGGTAACGTATAGGTTCTCTTGTTTTTACCCCGTTATTTTATTAAACTGCCTGCATATCTTGTACTGTGTGTTTCTTGTAACATTTATTTTCTGTAACTAAGCACTGTACTACAGGCAGTCCTTGGTTATCCGACACAATGATTTACTCAAAATGGCGTTGGATAGCGAAACGTTGTAAAGTGAAACACGTTTTCCCATAGGAACACTGTTTAAATGAGAGGTTCCGTTCCTGAAGGCATTTTTAATGCTAAAATACACAAAATATTTTACGCAGGCAATAAGATATGCAGCACACACATAAATTATATAGTGTATATACTGTATTATATATATATAATATATTATATAGTATATTATATAAAATATATATATATCTACAGTATGTGTATATATATGTATATATTATATACACAAACCGCTTTGCAAAGCGTCGTAAGAGAGTTGGATAAGCCATTTTGGCGTTGTAAAAATGAACATAGGTATGCATTGCATAGCGTTGGATAAGTCATTCGTTGTAAAACGAGGACTGCCTGTACTTTGTTTATTACATTTTAGATTTAATATACACGTGTGATCCCTCAATATCTGCTCCTTTTCCGCACCCACTAACTGGGTTATGTTTGGGGGGGGGGGGGGGGAACACATTGCACTGTCTGCCTGTTTCTTAATGTGTCTCTTTGTAATATTGTCAATATATCCTCCCAATCTGTGTGTCTTTGTATCAAGCCTCTGGAAGAAGGGAAAGGATTTCCTAGTGCAGTCCTTTAGACTCCTCCCTCCAATGTGGTAATCCCTGAGGAAGCAACCTGCATGAGTTGTGAAACGCGTAGGGTGGATTTCTGAGACACAGTGGGATCTGCTTGAGAGACGGAGCGTGTGATGTCATTGTAGCAAGACCGGCATGGGTCGCAGGTGCACGATTGGAGAGAGAGACCACCCTCAGGCGCCTGTTACACTGCAGTCTACTGACTTTGGGGCATTAAAGGAGCAACAGGTATAACTGGTGTAGTCATTAATTTTATTTTTGTTTTGAATTAATAGTTTTTTTTTTTATCGTTTCCTTCTCATTTTACCTTTCCTCATCTAATGTATGGGGCATAGTCCTAAGGATTAATCATCCACGAAATTAAAACAACATTAGAGGGAGTCTAAAGCAGGGGTGCTCAAAAAAATTTTTTTGTGGTGCCCCCCTGCCTTTCCTTTGTTGGCCGCCCCCTACTTACCTGGCGCGATGCCGCGGGGTGATGTCACGTGACCCGTGGCGTCATTTGACGTCATGACCCCGCAGCGTGCCATGGTCATTCGTCCTGAAGCCGGCTAAATCCCTGTAAGTAGAGGTTGCTGAGGCCTCGCGCGGTCCCCCGGCATTTAATTTAAATGCTCAGGGGGGAGAGCGCGGGATCTCTGCAACCGCCTGCCCCCCCCCAAAAAAATAATCTTGCGCACCGCTGGTCTAAAGGACTGCACTAGGAAATCCTTTCCCTTCTTCCAGAGGCTTGATACAAAGACACAATATGAGGATATATTGACAATATCAGAGAGACACATTAAGAAACAGACTGCGCAATGTGTTTCTTTTGTCGTTTTTCTTTCCAAATATGGCGCAGATACTGGGGGAGAAAAATGAGCAGATATTGGGGTCTCGCACATTGTTTGTGAGAGGCCTAAAGATGGCACTCACAATTTCAGGCAGATTTTGGAAATGTATTGATTCGTGTTAACCTTTTGCACTATTTTTGTTTCTTTGACTATTTTCGTGATTGTTTTTTTTCGGGCGCAATGCTCCAATGTGGAGTAAAGACATTTTTGGGGGTTTTGAGAAAACCAGAGGGGTTTTTTAAGGCAGCAAGCAATTTCTATTCATTAGTGACATTTTGGGCCAACATCCACATTCACTGTGTATCCACTTATTTTACATGTTTTTTCACTAGTCACATAACCACTGATTAGTAAAAAAAAAACTATGACCGTGTCACTGAATAGTTTTAACACTGTATGCTTTTTTCCCGCTGTAAAATGTAATGCGTTATTTTTGTGCCCCAATTGAACTCTGTAACTACATTTTTGGACACATGTTGCAACAATAGGTTTGTGTGTTAATTCCATATTTTTGCTAGTAAATTGGGTCTTAAGACTCGGAAGTAGAATTTTAAACTATCTTTGCTGGTGACAGCGATTTTAAGATCTATATTGACGCATTGAGGGGAGATATTATCTTTATAATTTGTGGGGCTCTGCTGGGAGATGGGTGAACCAGATTGCTGAGAGTATTAACCCTGGTCACATACACAAGTTCCGTGCTCAGAGGTGTGCAGCCAGCTGTGAGTATTAACCCTGGTCACATACACAAGTTCCGTGCTCGGAGGTGTGCAGCCCGCTGTGGGTATTAACCCTGGTCACATACACAAGTCGTCCGCTCGGAGGTGTGCAGCTAGCTGTGGGTATTAACCCTGGTCCCATACACAATTCGCGTGCTCGGCGGTGTGCAGCCAGCTGTGAGTATTAACCCTGGTCACATACACAATTCGCGTGCTCGGCGGTGTGCAGCCAGCTGTGAGTATTAACCCTGGTCACATACACAATTTGCGTGCTCGGCGGTGTGCAGCCTGCTGTGAGTATTAACCCTGGTCACATAAACAAGTCGTCTGCTCAGAGGTGTGCAGCCCGCTGTGAGTATTAACCCTGGTACCATACACAAGTCGTCTGCTCGGAGGTGTGCAGCCAGCTGTGAGTATTAACCCTGGTCCCATACACAATTTGCGTGCTCGGCGGTGTGCAGCCCGCTGTGAGTATTAACCCTGGTCCCATACACAATTCGCGTGCTCGGCGGTGTGCAGCCAGCTGTGAGTATTAACCCTGGTCACATAAACAAGTCGTCTACTCAGAGGTGTGCTGCTCCTGTCAACTTCTGTTGTATTTTCTTAATTAACTGGGCTAATTCCCACGGATTCGGGAATTGTAACTCGTTGTAAACAGATTTTTATTGAGTTGGGAAAGCTTCATCCTGGGTGCAGTTCCTCAACCGCAAGATTGGCCCCTTTGGGGTGCCCTTTAGAAGTGGTCTAGGGTGGAAACTGTCCGTCCTCAAATGTGTGGCGTGTGCGGAAAAAAATCTATATTAAAATTGATCAATATAAAGTAATCCTAATGATAGTGAATTGAAAATTATGCGTATTGGCGTTAAGAGAATCAATAAAAGATCTAAGTGAAAAGGTTTCACCAGCCCAAATAAAAATTTAAGTCATCCATGAAGCGTTTGTAAAAACCAAGGTGATCACTATAGGTATTTACATCTCCAATCACCTGGACAGTCCCACCACTCCATGAAGAGGTTGGTGTAAGTTGATGCAAAACTTGTCTATTAACTGTCATAGTAAGAAATCTGTTAAAGAATCAACAGTATTGATAGTATACTATTAATAAAACCTACCAAGAAAATAACAGTAGTGGTCATTTATACAATGATATAGTAGTTACAATAACAAAATAGGTACCTTTAATGCATTCAAAGCACCTAATATAAATCTGAGACTGTGTTTTTATTTTTTTATTGTGTTTTGTAATATTGTTCTTTATGTATTTTACACAATGTTTTAGATGCTGTTCATATTATTACATAGTAAAAAATACATATCACACTTGACTACTAGGGCTACCTATTAATGTAACTTTACATGTCCGAATCTGATACCATTGGCATTCAAATTTTGCCAATGTTATATATTTTTTTCACCTTTGTAATATCCAATTATGATCCTTATATACCACTGCATATATTAGTATCTATTCAAGTAAACAGAGAGGATGGTTTGTAACCTCACCCACCCCTCTGAGTGTTGCCATGATTAGCTGAATCATTCACATGAACAGCCAATGGACGTATAAAGGACCCTCTATAGGTGCCCTTGCTGTCGCCTGAAGAAGTATACTTAGTATACGAAATGCATCGCGAACTGTGTAACCAGCTTCTACTCACCTTAATAGCTGGCATACACACAAGTGTTTTCTTCCGATCACGAGCACCCAAACGGACAGGCACCCAGGACGGCTACGGGGGGCTTCATTCCCACGCATGCGCACTTTGTGCCAAACCACGCTCACACTCGTGGAGGCCTGATGCAAACAGTGCTACAGAGACAGCCCCAGTGCGCGGGACTCTTACCTGGAGGGATTTGAATCTTTCCCCTGCACACACTCCCAAGTGGTGCCTGCCTAGAAGGACATCGTTTAGATCGGGATTCATTAAAGTTTTACTATATGTAAGTGACTACTTTTTATTCTTTGTTTTACAATATACTACTCTTACCTTGGTGCGCTCCTGTGTTCTCTCTCTTTCACCTAATATAAATGATGCATATATTATGCAAGTTTTTATTTCTGTTCTTAACAGGGCTCCTTGACATATTGCAGGCTTAAATAAAGATAAGAAATATACTCATGGTTTAAGAATTCACAATAACATGAAGGGACCATCCTGAACGGAGCATTTGCCATGACAATAGAATACATTAAATGCCAGCATAACGGTCGGTCAGCCCACCCATGATGAAGCTTTCAGGAGTGAAACGTGCGTCGGGCTTTACTGATATAGCATTTTGTGACGTCAAGAGCCCGACCCAGGATTGACAGCGAATGTGGCAAATGTTTCAGATGCCATCAGTGATACTCTGTTGTTGACTTTTATTATGAGGGGAGCATAGCAATTCCTTTGAACACTGGAACAATTAGATTTAGTCACCACAGCAAGAGACACAATGTATCTATCACAGCACTAATATTAACAGCTTCAATTCTCGCGTTCTCTTCTCACACACACACAATGATGCACAGACTTTCTTCTTGACATATCTATTATACACGAACGCTTAAAAATAACTTTTTTTTCCAGACGTGCCAATAAATGGGCACAATTTTTTTGACCCCCCCCTTTCACTCAATATCCCCCTTCTCATCTTTCACTTGATTTCTCCCCTACCCCTCACTCAATTCCCCCCCCCCCCCCTTCTTTACTCAATTCCCCCCACCTAAGAATTTTACCTTGGGGTGGGGGGGAGGCCTCTTGTCCCGCAGCTGAAGGAAACTGGGGCCCAGTAGGCGGATGCAGAAGTTGGATCCGACTGGCACAGGGGGGCTGGCATAAGAGGGACCCACAGCTGAGAAGAACAAGGGCTCTGCCGCACACTGAGGCCCCGGCAGCAAGAGGAGAAAAGCTGGCGCTTCCACCCCCACAGAGCGGTCTGACCCGTGGGCCCCCGCTGCACTAAGGTTTTGTGGATAACACAGTATTCTTTGAAAATAATTTTACTGGTTATTTTTTCACTTCAGGATTATTACCTATTATTCACCAGCTACTATATTTCTAGTGCACAACCCCACCTTTTTGTAATAACAGCAATACGTGTATATAGTCCCTGTACTAGTCATTTGCGCAGCTCTAGTTAATAGTTTTTTATTTTTATTATTTCCTCTAGTCTCATTTTAATATTCTATACCATTAAAAGTTCATTTGTATTCTCTAGAGAGATTGTTTGTACCAATTAATGTTTTTTTTGTAGCTACCCCATCCCAGATAACACACCTCTTTCGAGAAATAGATGCACAGCAGAGCAGGAACTTTGTCTTTTGTACTTAAAAATGTAGGTTTGGTTGGGACAGACCCACTTTGTACAGGACTGTAAAAAAAGAAAAGGATAACGGGGTCAAGATTAACTGCCATTTAGGAACTTGGTCGCTTTACAGCAACTAGGTAACCAACACTTCACAGTAATTATATTAAAATAGTGATTAGTAATTACAAGATTTCCATCGAACAAAGTGCACAGGATTAAAACATTAAATAATTCCTGCCACAAAGATTTTACAATCTGAGAGTGTATGCAAACTGTTTAATCTACAAACAACAAAATCGGTATATAATTCTTATCACTAAATTTATCCCAACTAATTTGTCAACCTACTTGATCAAATTTTAAATCCTGTAACCACTGTTAGATTGGATCTTATCCTCCTGTCCCAACAGAATTCAAACCTCCTAGTATATTGCCTGACATTTTAAGTGATCGTGCAATTGTGTCTTGTGTAAGTAAAATCAAACTAGTAAAATCTAGCCCTAAAGTTAAACAAAGTATCCGGCCGCTCCTCTTACCGTGCACCTCACACCTGGAACAATCTACCTGAGACTCTCAAAGCCGCCACCAGTCTAAATTATTTCAAATCTATAGCTGTCTCGCATTTTAATCTGGTCTGTAACTTTCATACGCCTAAAAGATCAAATCTGTTAAACTGTTCATGCAATGTCTTTATACGTAGTGTATAACCCTGTTCACTTAATGTAACCATGTATTTTTAACCATGTATCTGTCATCATAACTCTGTGCCCAGGACATACTTGAAAACGAGAGGTAACTCAATGTATTACTTCCTGGGAAAACATTTTATAAATAAAGTCCTATTTGCTAGAACATTTTGAATGTTAAACCTTCAATCATTTCTTCTTGACCTTACCAACTGCCCTGGGTTCAGAATCAATTTGATACAAGACCCTGATTTTGCACAAGACTATTTACAGTTAGAGTTCCTAAAAATCTGCAATTTCCATGCTCAACTGTGTTGTTAGAGTCTGTAGGCCCATCTTCCTTGGGTAACTACCCATCCTATTGAGCTATACAGCTTTGCCTTGTGTAATAAATACAAATTAACTGGCTCCAGACAAGATCTTGAAAAATATAGATGCCCGCAGAATACATTCACCAGCGAAACTCGACTTGCAAAATCACAATACTGTGACATTTTTAATCAAAACTAAATTCTGAAAGGTCATCAACTGTATTGTTGAGCCCTGTAGCTTTCAAGAACCACCCAGTATCAAAATGGATGATATCATTTTGTCTGATCATTCAGCCATTGACAACACATTCAATAAGTACTTTTTGGGCTGTGCTACTTCCTTATTATCAAGACACAAATGTGATCTTAATCTATGGTAGCCATATTTTTCCCAGGACAAATGTTGCGCATGAGCAAACGGCGAGCACCAACCGTGCATGCGCTAAACGGCAAGCACCAATCACGCATGCACGGCCAGCAAGTGTGTGTGATGGGCACTTGTCAGCTACACGTGCTTTCGGTGCCTGGCGCCGGAGGACATTTCGATATATTTCAGGACAGAGGGCAAAAAAAAAAAAACCTGTCTCGGCTAAACCGGAACGTCTGGTCACCCTACCTTAATCTGAAAGCCCAATAAATCCATCAATCAATACACCCTCCTCACTGTGCTCAGGAATTTCAATTTATTCCAGTGTCTGAAAGGAGATGGTTTAACTTTAGTGTTAGGAGCTACTATACAATCAATGCGGGCCTGACCAATTGCAATCTAAGTTCCTACATTTTGGTGCCACCATCATTGCTAAACCACCTACATCAATAGGAAGACCTCACCGGGGAGGAGATAACAGCGGGCACGGCCGTGCAACAGATGACAAGGCTGGGCTGCACAAAAATATTCTTTATTGTGTCATGGAAGTTTCAAAAAAAGAGAAAACGCCCTCTGGGTGAAACGCGTAAGAGTTGCGGGGGGGGGGTGCTTTCCCCACTCTCTTTTTTTTTAAACTTCCATGACACAATAAAGAATATTTTTGCCCAGCCTTGTCATCTGTTGCACGGCCGTGCCCGCTGTTATCTCCTCCCCGGTGAGGTCTTCCTATCTGCATTCTCTCACAGCCTGGCGCCCGCATGGATTACAAGCCGGATGAACTAAGAAGATAAAGTGAGTTTATTTATTCATTACTTTCGGAGCATCCCCAGGTTCGTGGGTCATATAGTTGCGAGGCTGTCATGGGGTCTGGGTGGGTTTCACGACCTCTCACAGACCGCCAGAACCACGCTCCAACTAGGGGTTTATTTGCTTATATGCTCCTGTATATAGCTCTTCTTCCGGATATAGCAACACATGCTTATTAATCAAGTGGAATTAACTCTGCAGCATTGGTCAATTGGGGTAGCAGTACACCTCAATGTTTTTTCCACCTACATCAATAAGCAACACTTGTCTTTTGGCCAAATCCCTAAAGCCTGGAAAACCGCCAGAGTAATCCCTGTTTTCAAAAGTGGTAACATAAACATTGTCTCAAACTATAGACCTATCTTTAGTCTACCTCTCTATTATCCAAAGTCATGGAAAAATGTGTCAATTCCAAACTAACCAATTTTTACAAGCAGTCAAACTTCCTTAGTCAATTCCAATCTGGCTTGCAACTAAATGACTCCACAGTCATGGCTCTCTTAAAAATATGCAATGAGATCAAGTGTTGAATGGAACATGGACAGTTGGCTGGTGCAATATTCTTGATTTCGCATAGCCTTTGGATAATGCTATTATGACAAACAAGGTCCAGTACTCTGGTATAAGAACTTCTCTGCACATGTATGCTGATGATGCTATCCTCTATGCACGCAGTCCCAGTCTCTGACCTTGAATATGTATTGCAATTTGATGTTTCAAAGGACAAAAACTAGATCACTCAGAGCACAAACTGTTTTTAAACACTTTGAAAAAAGTAGCTAGGGTACTTGGGACTAAGGCTACGTTTCTAAAGCTTACCATGACCAAGCTACTGATCAGAACCAGCTCTAACTCTAATTGTGCCTTAGTTACTAGCTTTTAATATTTGGTTATGTGGCTACACTACCAACTAACATTTGGTTTGCATATTGACAAATTTACATCCAAAATATATTCCAAACTGGGTGTACTACGTAACTTCAACACCCACCATTGTGATATATTAATTGGACTAGGTTGGCTATCACTTGAGTCCAGACACAATGTACATCTTACCTTCAAATACTTTCTGGACAAATAACCCAATTATTTGAGCAGGCTTCTCACCCCTACTGTACAAAGCACTTATCGCCTTAGATCCGCCTCCAAAAACCTGTGTATGGTTCCAATGTTCAACAAATAATCTGGTCACTCTTCTGTTTTACTGAACATCCCACTTCTAGAACAAGGAGATTTCACCAGCAACAAAGGAAAGGGTTCTTTACAGTAAGGGCAGTTAAAATGTGGAATTCATTACCCATGGAGACTGTGATGGCAGGTACAATAGATTTGTTTTAAAAAAAAAAGTTGGACATCTTTTTAGAAAGGAAAGGTATACAGGGATATACCAAATAAGTAAACATGGGAAGGATGTTGATCCAGGGATTAATCTGATTGCCAATTCTTGGAGTCAGGAAGGAATTTCTTTTTCCCCTTATGAGATATCATTGGATGATATAACAATGGGGTTTTTTGTTTGCCTTCCTCTGGATCAATATATTGTAAGTACAGATATAGGATAAAGTATCTGTCGTCTAAATTTAGCATAGGTTGAACTTGATGGACGTACGTCTTTTTTCAACCTGATCTACTATGTAACTATGTAATTTACTGTCTCTCAAATCCGCTTCTTATTCTTTGAAAACGTCGGCTATTTCCTACTCTAAACATGTCTGTAACTATAAATGTTAATAATGTCAACTTTATTTTGTGCCCAGGGCATACTTGAAAATGAGAGGCAACTCTCACTGCATGGCACCTTTATCCAATGAGCAAAAGCAGCAGTTGCTCAGGGCCCACGTCCTTCTCCCACCCCAGGTCCATAACTACCATCTTAGCCTCCAACCCCCCCCCTATTTTATACTTTGCTCAGGGCTCACCAGTGCCTTAAAGCAGCCCTATCTCATTGTATTTTTTTCCTGCAACCTTTTATTGGATAATTTGTCTATAGCAGAGATGTTAACCTATGTCCACAAAATAGACACTCGCCTTGCACTTGTGTGAGAATGGCATATAATAGCCTATTGGTGGTACAGTCTGTTCTCTGTGGCAGGATCCCCCCAAAACTGCCACCAGCATTAATCCAAATAGAAAAGGAAGCGGTTAAACGTTTACATGTAATATAAGGCTGTGACTGTCTCTAAACCAATCAAATTGCGTGGCCCGCCTCCTTTAGTGACATCACTGGCGACCGTCGCCAAAAAACTAATAACTTTCGCTGGTGGCGACGGGTGACGTCATCGGTCGCATCATCAGCACTATAAACGCGGCCTAACGGTCAACTCAGACCATTTCTTGGTGAAACGAGATCAAGTATACAATGTTTTGGGGTACAAACAGCCCCTTTGCCATATGAAGGCGCTGTTGGTACCCTGAAATGTTGTAAATTTGGTCTTGTTTCACCAATAAATGGTCTGAGTTAACCTTTATATTATATGTGAGTCTAACCTCTTCTATTTAGAGATGTTAACCTTCAAGGACCCAATATCGGTGAGATTTGGGGGGTTCTGAACAATAAAAAATGGCATTTTAATGGAAATTTTTAGATTTGTATCTGAAATGTATTGAAGGCAATGAGAGTTGACATGTCTGATATAGATTAAGACTACGTCCATAGAGGGGGGAGCTGCGCTGAGCCGTGCGGACGCTCCGCGATGAGCCCCCTCATCCTCAATGAGGATGTCTTTAGAGGGGGCTCCCGCGAGCGTCCGCAGGCGTGCTGAGGCGCTGGGAATTTCAGCCGACAGCAGAACTGTTTCCAAGCGCGCTTTCGGCTGAAAACCTCCAATCACAGCGAAGTAGCGTCACCGTGACTTTGACGTCGGCGCGTCGCGGGCTATTGGCCCTGCAACGTCACTTTCCCGCCCCCCGATCGCGCATGCTGGCTTGCCTGCCAGTCTATGAAATTGCTTCTGACCGGGCAGGTCAACCTCAGCGCGGAGGAGCGCGGGCTGAGGCTCTATGGACGCAGCCTAAGGCTCAGAAAAAAGTGCACCCATTATGTGACTGCTAACAGTATTATCTGATTTTGATCTCTATCACTTTCAGGAAGGTCTATAGTTCATTCATTTGGCCCTATAAATATAATAATTAGAATTTTTTTGTTCTTGTATAGCGCTGCTAGTTTTACGTAGCGCTTTACAGACATTTTGCAGGCACAGGCCCCTGCCCCGTGGGGCTTACAATCTATGTTTTTGGTGCCTGAGGCACAGCGAGATAAAGAATCTTGCCCAAGGTCACAAGGAGCCAACACCGGGAATTTAATCAGGTTCGCCTACTTCACACTCCGTGCCAGTCAGTGTCTCATTGAGCCGCTCCTTCTCCCAGTCTTGGGAATATAGGTATCAAAAAGAGAGTGCTTGAGGGTTTGTGATAAATGCAATGACACTGTGAGATTTCACTGAATCCAATGAAGCTAACAGCACACACAATGAGTGTGACCATCTGCATGCCAGCAATGGCGCCTCCTATAGGCTGGTAAAGTAGAAAGAGTTGATGGTTGTCCTCGCATTCCCCTCCCAAGATGGCGATCGAGTCCAGACGCTTGACGTGTTCCTGGGAGGGGCCTGACCCGGAAGTGATCTGAGACACCTGATTCGGGAATCCCGGAGACTGCCCTGGGATTGCAGCGCAGGAAAGCTCGGGGATTGGAGGTGTTGTAGGCCGCTGTATCCGGAGGAGACGAGCAGGAGGTCAGTGTATGGGAAGGGTTCAGTGGAAGAGGATTACAGGGCTGTGGGGACTCATGGGACCGCCATGCTTCTGTATTTACATGCATCCCTATTGTCTCTGTCTGATCTTCTTTCACCGGATAGACACCAGCGATTCCGGGATACCTGGTCCTTCTAACATTGTGTTGTAATCGAGGCTCTGCTGATGTAGAGAAGGCTACAGATGGTAAACATGAGGGAGACTAAAGCCAGGCTAGTGAGGCAGCGCTGATCAGGGTGCAGTTATCCTCAGATACCCCCGGGGGGAGGGGAGGGGTATGTTATAAAGAGAGAGGTCTCAACGGTCTAACAGTGATACATAGGATTACACGAGTTAAAGCTGAGCCGGTACATCTCCACCGACCAGATACAAGCGAGCACATGACTGTAACGTGCACCACTAATCGTAGGCCCAATATTCAGTACATGGTGCTCAGCAGTGGCACACCTGCACTCCTAGTCATTTGGAAGACACGGTATAGCATGAATATGGGCCTTGTGAGCTGCCTAAATATGATTAGTGACCTGAGTTATAACATCAAAGGATGGACATGAAATCTAGTGTGCAGTGCTAATGTACCAATGCAAAGTAGCTTTGAGACGATCAGGTAATGAGCAGGGAAATCTTGAAATGTGTCTAATACACCCCGAAAATATAAGGGAACATAATTAATTTTAATGCACTAAATTCACATGGAGACTTTCTAGTGCAGCGGTTTCCATCCTTTTTTACACTGGGTACCCCCTACTAGAATATATTTGTTCCGTGAATCTCTAATCAATCGTATTGCCTATTCATCAGATTATTGCTAACAAAACCATTTAACCGATTTTTGTCAGTGTCCTGAGCTGGTGGGGAACACACACCATATAAGGTTCCAAACTGCACCTTGGTGTGTGATTATGGATCCTTTTTCATAAATTCGTCAAGATATTGGTCACACAGTTCAGGATGGTTAAAGATGCAGATCAATGTGCTAACGTGGTGAAGAAAGGGTATTTTTCTTACTATAGAAATTGGCCTTGTAGGTGTGATCCACACCTCCTTTTAGATGGGCTCCCTGTCACGTGTGTGTGTGTGTGTGTGTGTGTTCCACACCTCCTTTTAGATGGGCTTCCTGTCAGTGTGTGTGTGTGTGTTCCACACCTTTTACATGGGCTCCCTGTCACATTGTGTGTGTGATCCACACCTCCTTTTACAAGGGCTCCCTGTTACATTGTGTGTGTGATCTCTATTGACACATTTCTGTCCTCTGATCTAATGAATGTGAACTCCCTGAATAATATGTTTGTTGTCAACTGTGAAATCACAATCAAAGTGGTTGGTTTGTTGCCCTAATCTGTACTTTTTACATGGCATCATTTTCATTATCCAGGTGTGTCACACATGAAATCCTTCTTTGATTGGAAGCAATGTGGGTTGTTTTTTTCATTGGACTATAACCTGTAATTTATTTATGATTTCACAATTCTCAAACATTTAATCGGCTCCTCCCAAAACGGAAAATCCTTCTTCCTCCCAGTATGTTTCGTTCCTCATGCAGTGTTTCACATCCCATATTCTGCTCAAAAAGACCTAAAGAATCAGTAGCCGTGAACCAATCGTTTGCACGGACGCAATTTAATGATTCTTTTACCTGCTAACTTTCTGTGTTGGACTATTTAATATAGCAATATATACCGAGGCTCTCCCTTACAAATATTAAGGCCGCAAACGGTACCTCAGTGTGTGCGGGCAGCACGGGTGGTATAGCTGTCACTCACAGTGAGAGCTTCCAAAGTCACGCCCCCCACAATGCCTTGCTGCAGTGGATGCAAAGCATTGTGGGGAGCAACTTTGGAAGCTCCTACTGTTATGGACAACTATATCACCCACGCTAAGGTGCAGTTTGGGACGCAGTGGCCACATGGGTACAGGAACCCAGTATACAGCCTGGGATCCTTATTACATATTTTGCTTTGGCAAACCCCTTGGAGACATCTCACGAACCCTAGGGGTTCCTGAACCCCCTGTTTGGAATCACTGCTCAAATGCAGGCCCCCAGTCTGTCCCATCTTGTTACCTTTCACTGCCTGGCCTTCCTGTCTCTTAACTTTCTCACCTACAATCTAGTCTAAACGTTGCTGGTAGAATCACTTTACTTTCTCTTAAACCTGTCTTGCGGAACTCCCTCTCCTGGCTTGCCATTAAGTGCTTTGTACAGCAAATAAAAATCCCACTTTTTGTACGTCTTAGACAGGTCAGCAACCCCATCAGTCCCCATTATCCCTTGGTAAACAATGCTTCCACTGCAGTCAGGGATTATGGGTAATATGTAAATAAGCAGTGTGTCACTCTTTACTTCTTATCCATTTTAACATGGACCCTTATAAGCTTCTGCCTGCCGTATATTACACAGCTTTTCAGCACAGCCGGGGTTAAAGAAGTGTATGGCCAGTAAACCTACTCACAGACAGCTGTTTCGACCTTTTGAGTCTCATCAGTGCGAAGTTCGTTGCTGTGTAATTTACAAAATTATATATATATCTCTATGGCTGATTACAATATACATTCCGTTTTTTTGATTCTCTGTTGCTAGAGGAGATTTTATCGTTCATAGGATAGGCCTGCAATGTGATGTTAGGAGAGGTAGGATAGGTCTACAATGTGATGTGTTAGGCTGTGCATATAGTGCCCGCTGCCGCCGCGTGCGCTAATAATAAGCGCGACATCGCGTCGCCAAATTTGGAAGCTGGCAATATTTGATTTTTCAAGGGCTGTCGCCTCATGTGACAGCCCCTGAACCAATCAAATGCCAGAAAGCCTGCGCCGCCGCCGCAAAGCGAAATATAACTTTCTCTAGCTGCGACGGGTGACATCACGCGTCGGCTGTCGCAAGCACTATACGCGCGGCCTTAGGAGAGGCCTGCAATGTGCTGTTAGGCCGCGCTTATAGCGCGCGCGACGGATGACGTTGCCGTCGCGGCTAGCAAAACTTGTATTTCACTTTCCGGCGACATCGCGGGCGACCAGGTCTTTGGTTCAGAGGCTGCCACATGTGGCGACAGACTCCGAAAAAAATCTAATTTGACCGGCTTCAAAAATTTGCGTCGCTCCGTCACGTCTCGCATACTATAAGCGCATGCGATGGTGGCAATACATTTGTTTTGCCGCGCCGTCGCCGGCACTATAAGCACAGCCTTAGGAGAGGTAGGATAGGCTGCAGTGTTCTGTTAGGAGAGGTAGGATAGGTCTGCAATGTGCTGTTAGGAGAGGTAGGATAGGCCTGCAATGTGCTGTGTTAGGAGAGGTCGGATAGGCCTGCAATGTGCTGTTAGGAGAGGTAGGATAGTTCTGCAATGTGCTGTGTTAGGAGAGGTAGGATAGGTCTGCAATGTGCTGTTAGGAGAGGTAGGATAGTTCTGCAATGTGCTGTGTTAGGAGAGGTAGGATAGGCCTGCAATGTGCTGTAAGGAGAGGTAGGATAGTTCTGCAATGTGCTGTGTTAGGAGAGGTAGGATAGGCCTGCAATGTGCTGTGTTAGGAGAGGTAGGATAAGGCCACAGTAATTTAAACATATGATACTGATGGAAAGGGAGCCTGACAGATATTTCTCAAAGTAGATTTAGTTTTATTTAATAGTACAGCACGCAATTAGGATTAATATTCCAGTGTTGTCCCAGTGTGGTGAGGACGGGCGCCCTGGTCTAGGTACAGAATCTATCCCAATCACCAGTATACACTCTCTCTTTTATTAGAAAAACTGGAACACCTTTTATTTTTTGTCATATCTGGCAGAAAAATCACATTTTCATGAAAATGCGATAAATTACAGGTCTGTCAGAGCAGATTATTACATTTTAAGAATGATTTGATAATCTAATCAATATCTTTTGGAATTGGTGATGGCGTGATGACCTCATCAAGTACATAGTTACAAAATGGTGTTTAGCGCAGAAGATAAGCACGTTATAAAGTGCTGGAGACAGAGCAAGAATTTTGGTCCGAAACGCTTCCATAAAATGTTCCTGTATCAAGGACGGTCGCTAGGAGGACTGAAAAAAATAATAATTTGTATCGTTCGAGAGAGGGAGCAGCTGGGTCACCGCGTTATTGATTTTGCGATCAGACAGTGGCGTTCTCGTCTTCGGGGTGTGCGTTTCGGCAGGAGGACATTTTGAACTCAAACGGTTTAGTAATCTTAGTATTTCAGATTAGATTACAACAGATACACATTTACGAGCTACGAAGGAAAACCTCCTATTTTGCGTTTAATGAACATGTACCTGCTGCAGTGTATCTGTTGACCTAGTACAGTGAATTTAGTTAACATCGATTGACTCGCCCTGGCCTTATCTTCTGTGATCAATTCCCTATACAGTCTTTATCTTCTGCATTCTTTTGCCATAACTTGTGTACGGGGAACTTCCGGTGTCTACAGCTGTTGACTAAATCTATTTGGTGTCTTACGGAGGGACTCAAGATGAGATTTGCTACCATGTTGTCCGCCTTCTTGACCTCCCATATGATCTAGCCTCATGCTGAACATGAATCCCTTTTGTGCAGGAATACAACGCGCCAGGTCATACTTGGTCCCAGTTATAAGGGTTCCAAAGCCCAACAAATACAGATAATGTGGCTGCTTGCAAACAACATGTAAGTATATTTTTGTCTTCTTAAATTTATCCTAACCCCTTCAGTGCCATGGACCCTTTTGGCCCTAGCGATCATGTGTCCGCTCTCCAGAGCGATCATGCGATCGCTTCCTAGTTTCCGGGGACCAGAGCAGTCAGCGGTCCAATCGCAAACATTGCCTAGAAAGCTAGCACAAGGCCAGAATGTCTTAAAGCTGCACTTCAGTCAACATCCTGCATGTGTGTTTTTTTTAATAAATCAGTTCTGTAGTAAGAAAAAATACTTTTAGCATTTTCTGTTTTAAAAAAAACAACTTTGAAAGACCAATTTTCTTGTATTCTATTTTAACAAGCATTTGCTAAGGCACTGCCCCTTCATGTCCTGTCACAAGCCCTGGCACGCCCCTTTGTCAGCACTGCCCTGCCTCTTGCACATGTCAGTGCAGGAGTGCTCATGAATATTCATGAGCTTCCACTGACAGACAAGCAGAATATAAACAGATCCCTTCACTAATTATGTCACCAAATTTCGACCTATCAATACATGGAGAACGAATTGACCGGCAGCTATACAGTTCTTTAGGTAATTAGAGATTGCCCACATGAAACTATTAAAGTAAAAAAAAAAATTAAAAAAAAAAAAGACTGAACTGCAGCTTTAAGGGCACTGAAGAGGCCCTCCTATTTGTACATTTTATCCGATCTGAACCCTTTAAATCTAGTCGGAAGAGCCCTGTTCTACACCCAAAGTGTAAAGCGTCCCAGGAAGGCATTTGCATTGTTTGCAGGGGCTGCTGGGCAGCGTCCTACCTCTGGATCAATGAGGAGCAGTGCAATCAAAGGTTACTAGCTTGCGTATCAGCTGTTTCCTGTGCTGGCATTTTAAGCTCCTGAAAATACTTCTATATCAGAGGTAAACAACCCCTAAACCGGGGGGCTTCTAGGCCTCAGCCACAGATTGCGCTACCTGTGCTGAAGCAGGGATATCCCTAATACCTGGCCTTGGTGGCCCTTGAGGACTGGAGTTGCCCACCCCTGATTTAAAGAGGGACGGAGTCATGCGGCTGGGAGAGAACGTTGATGATCCATACGTAACATTCCATGTTTGAGGCGTCCGCACCGCGGGACCGCAGTAATTTGGGCTCTGCTTTGTGACTTTGCGCAGGAGAATTGGTTCTTTCCAATGGTACTGCCGCTCATTTTTAAAACACAACTTGCACATTTTTTTTTTTAAAGGATAATAGGCTATTTCACAAAACTAATTTCTATTCTTTATAGCACACAGATTCCATGAAGTTGCTGAAATGGGATCTGAATAGTTAATTTGCTTTGAGGGAATTGTGCACTTGCGTGTTCTGGCACAGTAGCAGAATCTCATCTTGTATTCAATAGTTTGTGAACGAATTCACTCTCCAAGCCTGCAGGAACTGTTTATCCTGCATGTGTGAACATATATTTTGCAGTAGTGTGTCTCTAAACTGTACTAAAAATTCAAATAAATCAAATGGCACTCATGTTGCTGCTGGGGAGAAGCTCCGCTCGGTGGGTGCTTGGGTTGTGGTGTTCTTGGCAATGGGTGTGCAGCTTTCTTGGGCTGAAAGGAGTAGATCCATGATAATCTACCTATGAAGCGGGCAGATCTGATTCAGATCCCAGTCTCAGTTTTACTGGGGCAAGTCATTGTAGCTCCCTGTGCCTCAGGCACCAATGTTGTAGGCTCAACAGAGCTGGGACTTGTGCCGGCAATTTTTTTTTTTTTTTTTTTTTTTTAAAGCTGCAGATCAAGCAACATCCTACATGTGTGTTTTTTTTTTTTAAATAATCAGTGAGAAAATTCTTGTAGCATTTTTTAAAGACATTTTTAATGTATTCTAATGTAACAAGCATTTTTGTTTCTATAGAAACCATTTACAAAGTCACACCCCCTCTTCTGAGACAGACTCTGGCTCTTGAGCCCCGCCCTCTCTCTGGCAGTGCACCAATTGTATCTAGTAACTGCCTGGTCACATGAACTTTCCCACAGAACTTTGCATCGTGGGTACTGTTTTGCAGCAATAACTGAATTAAATAACCCCCAGCAAAGCGATCGATTGACAGGAGAATGGATCGATCTGCAGCTTAGTTAATCACTTGTCAGTGTGCAGATTGTATTGATGCACATATTGAATGGAAAAATACAATGGTAAAACGGGAGTTTGAACTGCAGCTTCACAATGATATATATTCTATTATAATTGTACGTGGGTTCTTGTAGGAATTGATGTGGGAAGCTGCTGATTTATGTGTTGAAGGACACTAAACACATTGTATGTATGTCTTTATTTATATAGCGCCATTAAGATACATAGGGCTTCACAGCAGTAATACACGTGACAATCATATAAATAACAAATAACAGAACATGGGAATAAGTGCTTCAGACATAAAAATTTACATTTAGGAAGAGGAGTCCCTGATCTTAAGAGCTTACAATCTAATTGGTAGGTAGGGAGAACGTACAGAGACAGTAGGAGGGCGTTCTGGTAAATGCGTCTGCAAGGGGCCAAGCTTTATGTATCGGGTGTATAGTATTAGCCACGGAGCTATTCGTTTGCTTCGTTAAGCAGGTGAGTCTTAAAGGTGGCTAGAGGGGGTGCTAGTCTGGTATTGAGGGGAAGGGCATTCCAGAGGTGTGGAGCCGTCAGTGAGAAACGTTTAAGGCGGGAGAGGGCTTTTAGATACAAAGGGGTAGAGAAAAGACATCCTTGAGCAGAACGCAAGAGTCGGGATGGTGCTTAGCGAGAAATTCGGGCTGAGATGTAAGGAGGGGCAGAAGAGTGAAAAGCTTTAAAAGTGAGGAGGAGAATTGAGTGCGAGATGCGGGATTTGATAGGAAGCCAGGAGAGGGATTTCAGCAGGGGAGACGCTGAGACAGATTTAGGAAAGAGGAGAGCGATTCTGGCTGCTGCGTTAAGGATAGATTGTAGGGGAGACAGGTGAGAGGCAGGAAGGCCGGACAGCAGGAGGTTACAGTAATCAAGACGGGAGAGAATGAGGGCCTGAGTCAGAGTTTTAGCAGTCGAGCAATAGAGGAAAGGCCGAATCTTTGCAATATTACGCAGGGAAAATAGAGAGGTTTTAGCTACCTTTTGAATATGAGAGGAGAATGTGAGGGAGAGAGGAGTTGTGTGACCCCTAGGCAGCGTGCTTGTGCTACTGGTTGTATGACAGAACTTCCAGTAATGTGGAAGGAGGTAGTGGGCCCAGGTTTGGGATGCAATATGAGGAGCTCTGTTTTTGACATGTTGAGTTTACGTCAGCGGAGGGCCATCCAGGATGATATCGCAGAGACGTTCAGAAACTTTAGTCTGTACAGCAGGTGTATGGTCAGGGGTTGAGAAGTAAATTTGTGTCGTCAGCATAGAGGTGATATTTGAACCCAAGAGATGTGATTAGTTCACATAGAGAAAGTGTGTACAGAGAAAAGAGAAGGGGTCCCAGGACAGAGCCCTGGGGTACCCCCACAGAGAGATCGATAGAGGAGAAGGTGTTTGCAAAAGAGACACTGAAAGGACGATGAGAGAGGTAGGAGGAGATCCAGGATAGAGCTTTGTTACGAATACCAAGAGTATGGAGAAGGTGGTGGTCCACGCTATCAAATTCTGCAGATCGAGTAATTTGAGCAGAGTGTAATGGCATCTGTCTTTGGCAGCATGGAGGTCATTAGTTATTGTAGAGGGTCTAGAAGAGAATAGGTGGTGAGAAAATGGAGCAGGCGAGAGAATACAAGACGTTCAAGGAGTTTAGAGGCAAAAGGCAGGAGGGAGACAGGTCGATAGTTAGAAAGGCATGTAGGGTCAAGCTTGCTATTTTTGAGTAATGGTATAACTGTTGCATGTTTTGAAGGAGGCGGGAAAGGTACCAGAGTAGAGGGAGGAGTAAAAAAAAATATGAGTGTAGGGATTATAGTAGGAGCAAGAGGTTTTAGGAGATGGGAGGGAATGGGGTCAAGAGAGCAAGTGGTAGAGGGAGAAGAGGAGATCAACAGTGCCACATCCTCCTCTGAGACAGTGGAAAAAGAGTCAAGGAAGGCAGGAAGAGAGCTAGGAAGCGGTGTAGGGTGGAAGGAGGAAACAGAGGGGATGTCCTGACATATGGATTCCACCTTTTCCTTAAAATAATCAGCAAAGTCCTAAGGCGAGATGAAGAAGAGGCAGCTGGGGGTGGTCTAAGTAGGGAGTCAGACAGAGAAGAGTCGGCGTGAGTTAGACTTGTGCACTAATCATAGTGAAAAAAAGTAGGTTGGTTTAGGCTGAAAGAGAGCTGAATTGAAACAGGATAGCATAAATTTGTAGTGAAGGAAGTCTGCGAGAGTGTGTAATCTCCTCCAGAGGAGTTCAGATGAACGAGTGCAGGAACGCAGCTTGTGCGTGTCGGAATTTGGCCAGGGTCTGGGGTTAGAAGGACGAGAACGGCAGAGAGATAGTGGGGCATGTAGATGAAGAGAAGAGGTGCGAGGTAAGGCAGGGGGGCGCCGCAAAAAAAGATCGCGCGACTCTGCATTATATAACAAGCTTTTGCATGTTTTTTTGTGTATGTATATAACTCTTCATAATAATCTTCAGCCCTTCTCGGTCCCATCCTGGATGAAGCCTCCCCAATGATCTTCCAGGTACTGCGGTCACAAGCTTCTGTCCTCCATGTTGCTCCAACACATTTACCGATTTCATTTTTCCATCTTTCTTTTGATCGTCGTCGTCTTTTAATCTTAATTGCAATCCAGTTGAGTACCATCTTTGTCTATTGATGGTCATTTCTTCTTGCGATATGTCCGGACCACTGCAATTTTAATTTCTTCACCTTTGTGATGTATAAAATAATATATGAAAAGTAAGGTATTTTTTTTCACCCCTTTAGGTTTACAATAATCAGAGATTTCAAGAGAAAATAGTTCCACACCTTGTGTCCGAATGACTGAACTATCTGCATCTTTAACTCACCTCCAGCAAGGCCAAGTGACGGAGGACTTTCCTGAGATCCACCAGGCTAACATGGTATGTATGTGAGCTGTGTGCCAGCAGATTCCATGCAAACCAAAGCATCCCCCTACACATCTGTACATTTTGGGCAAGAATTCATTTTTATAACCCCTCATGTTATTTCTGTTTGTCTTCAAATTGGTATACAGGATATTGAAAGTAAAAGAGTGGAACAAGTCCGGATATCGATGCCACAAAATCCACAACACTGTAATCAGAACCGTAAACATTATGCAGAGAAGTCTGTATGTGAAATGGGGGAAAATACTTCCGCATTTGCTTTAAAAGAACTCAAAATAGGTGTTTACTTCCATGTTTAGATTGCTAGGGCTGTGTTTCCTTGGGTATTTCAATCGGTGTTTCAATATATATCAGTTTGTATGTTTTTTAACAGACCTAGCTAGGTCTATTGACTTGTTCAGAGTGTGGCATATGCTGTAATTGGTTTGGAAACGGTGCGTCCGAGAGCACCGCGATACCGTGGGATCAAGGAGCACGTCTCCCACCGATGGACAGCAGCCACAATGAAACACTAATAATAAAGAAACATATCGCAACAATCTCCTGTAACGCTGATTGCAGAAAAAGTATTTGCAGGTTCCTTGCTGCTGGAAGTAGCACGAGCGAAGAGGAACAAACAGGAGGAAAAACAGGTAAATGGCGGTGGACAGCCGGAAACATGATGGGCGGGAAACACAAGTGTAATAGAACTATTTCATATATATTGAAATGTATATATGTATCGGTACCGTGTTAGCTGAGCTTAATAATCAAAAAGGAATAGACAATACCGTTCTGTGGCTAACAAAATGCCTTTATTTGTGCGAGCTTTCGAGATACACTGATCTCTTCTTCCGGCGATGTTACAATGAATGAAGCCAAAAAAAAGGGTTTTTACTTTAAAACAGTGCATACTGGAATAGTGTGTGTGTGTGTGTGTGTGTGTGTGTGTGTGTCCACAGTGTATACAGCGCTTTACAAAAGGTGTGTGTGTGGTGTGGGAATGTAAGAGGCTGTGGCATAACTGTGTATGTGTGTATATGTATTTATATATTTTTTTTTTTAAATATATATTTATTTATTTTTAGACATCATATTTTCAGCCATCGCCATTTACCTGTTTTTCATCGTGGGATAAAGGATTTAAGGAAAAAAGTGAGGGGCCAGAAAAATGATAATAAATACACAGTAAATTTGCCAAAGTCAAGAGGGTGGGAGTTTTTAAATGACCTCTACAGACCACTAAGCTAAAGAAGCTATGAATAAAGCCCATTACTTGGAAGGTCACTAAAAGAGAATGCTCTTTTACCGTCCTTATCTCTCCGTTAATAACTAACTAAGGGCCAGTTTCCCCGCGGATTCTGTGATCAGAGGCCACTCTGGCGGTCTGTGAGGAGGGGTTTGGTTTTGTACAGCAGCCCAGTTACTCTGTAACTTCCTCACACGCCACATGTTAGGGGACATGTTGGAGGAAGAGGAATCTGTTCCACTGCTTCTGCTGCAGTGTGTGAGTACGGCAGGGTCGAAACAGTTCTGGGGTTGTTTGTGGTTCCTTAACCAGCTACATTGTACTTATTATTGTTCTGCGCTATTCTGAAGAACGTTTCTAATGTAGATCAGAAATGTAATCTCTGAACAATGAAGTGTCAGACCATACATCTGCTTTTACAAAGGGTTAATACGGGGCTTGCACCACAAAGAGGAAGTATGTTAAGGGTTGTGGGAGTGCCCGCAGATACTCCGTATTGTATAGAGCGCATTGTTAGTTGCGTGGATCCGATGGATGTTGTAGTGCAGCGAAGACATTGCAATTATTCCATTAACGTAGCTGTGTAGTGGGAGGGCCATCTGTTAAACTGCATGCAGAGAAGCATTGCCAGGATAACAGAGGAGATATCAGTGCCATTTTTAGATCGTGGGAAAAACTTCACTTAAAGCAGTGGTTCCCAACCTTCTTTTTATTTATATATTTTTTTCCCCCGCAAGCAACTTGATGCAATTGCTGAGACTTTGCCCCATTTCTTTCTCTATTGCTGGTTAAGGAGCTAAACGGCTTTACAGTTACTGTACAACTGGTACTCTCAGAATAAACATGTTTCCATGGCATAATGGGAAGATTAGTGGGGGGGGGGGATTAATCCCAATCTTCTGTAAAATTCGGGGAGGTCTTCAGTCATTTTGAGATTGCCATTTTGTACCAATGGAGAAATGTCCCTTCACTGACGTCCCCCCTGGCCTGTGTCTCGCAGAACGATAACAATGAGAGGAGGCACAATGACCGTGCGGAGTCTCAGAGCAACGGGCAGACACAGAACAGCTCCCAGCAAGTGTTAGAACAGGACGAGGAGGAGGATGAGGAGCTGACCCTGAAATATGGAGCCAAGCATGTCATCATGCTCTTTGTGCCCGTCACGCTCTGCATGGTGGTCGTCGTAGCAACCATAAAGTCCGTCAGCTTTTACACACGGAAGGATGGGCAACTGTGAGTATCATTGGGCTGCTGCTGTGGCACCTCATATTGTGTCTGTGTGTGTAATAAACACATGGTTTGAGTTAAAGTGTGGGAAGGCCAGTGGTGGCCAACTCCAGTCCTCTTCCACTGAGCTACTGAGCCACCTGTGCTGAAGCAGGGTTATACTGATAACCTGACCGGTTGGGGGTTCTTAAGCACTAGATTGCTACATTACACACAATAAAAACCTTACACTTTGTTTATGGAACTTTGCAGTTCTACTCGGCACTGCTTTAGATTGCTGAATGATCTTTAGCAGGTTTCAAAAACGTAAAGTATCTTATTTTATTTTTTTTAAATGCTCCACTTTATAAGTGCCTACTGAGGAAATCTTTTTAGTCCTCAAAGTTCCCCTCTGCTCTTAGAATATATAACCTAAATTAGTCCATACTCCGCCTGTCACATCTGCCAATTTAATGTAGTGGTCACCCCACTAGTCTGTAACCTTATTTATGCAATGTGGGCATACACACAGCTGTGGTTACAGGGCTCATACTGTAGCAGTGTAATGTGGGCATACACACAGCTGTGGTTACAGGGCTCATACTGTAGCAGTGTAATGTGGGCGTACACAGCCCTTGGTGGCAGGGCTCATACTGTAGCAGTGTAATGTGGGCATACACACAGCTGTGGTTACAGGGCTCACACTGTAGCAGTGTAATGTGAGCATACACACAGCTGTGGTTACAGGGCTCACACTGTAGCAGTGTAATGTGGGCATACACACAGCTGTGGTTACAGGGCTCACACTGTAGCAGTGTAATGTGGGCATACACACAGCCCTCGGTGGCAGGGCTCACACTGTAGCAGTGTAATGTGGGCATACACAAAGCCCTCGGTGGCAGGGCTCACACTGTAGCAGTGTAATGTGGGCATACACACAGCTGTGGTTACAGGGCTCACACTGTAGCAGTGTAATGTGGGCATACACACAGCTGTGGTTACAGGGCTCACACTGTAGCAGTGTAATGTGGGCATACACACAGCTGTGGTTACAGGGCTCACACTGTAGCAGTGTAATGTGGGCATACACACAGCTGTGGTTACAGGGCTCACACTGTAGCAGTGTAATGTGGGCATACACACAGCTGTGGTTACAGGGCTCACACTGTAGCAGTATAATGTGGGCATACACACAGCTGTGGTTACAGGGCTCACACTGTAGCAGTGTAATGTGGGCATACACAGCTGTGGTTACAGGGCTCACACTGTAGCAGTGTAATGTGGGCATACACACAGCTGTGGTTACAGGGCTCACACTGTAGCAGTGTAATGTGGGCGTACACACAGCTGTGGTTACAGGGCTCACCCTTTAGCAGTGTAATGTGGGCGTACACACAGCTGTGGTTACAGGGCTCACCCTTTAGCAGTGTAATGTGGGCATACACCCAGCTGTGGTTACAGGGCTCACACTGTAGCAGTGTAATGTGGGCATACACACAGCTGTGGTTACAGGGCTCATACTGTAGCAGTGTAATGTGGGCAGGGCTCACACTGTAGCAGTGTAATGTGAGCATACACACAGCTGTGGTTACAGGGCTCACACTGTAGCAGTGTAATGTGGGCATACACAGCTGTGGTTACAGGGCTCACACTGTAGCAGTGTAATGTGGGCATACACTCAGCTGTGGTTACAGGGCTCACACTGTAGCAGTGTAATGTGGGCATACACACAGCTGTGGTTACAGGGCTCACACTGTAGCAGTATAATGTGGGCATACACACAGCTGTGGTTACAGGGCTCACACTGTAGCAGTGTAATGTGGGCATACACAGCTGTGGTTACAGGGCTCACACTGTAGCAGTGTAATGTGGGCATACACAGCCCTCGGTGGCAGGGCTCACACTGTAG
Organism: Ascaphus truei; assembly: GCF_040206685.1. NCBI lineage: Eukaryota > Metazoa > Chordata > Amphibia > Anura > Ascaphidae > Ascaphus > Ascaphus truei. The sequence continues at coordinate 30,975,533 of NC_134491.1, forward strand.
TAGTGTAATGTGGGCATACACAGCTGTGGTTACAGGGCTCACCCTTTAGCAGGTTATAGGGCTCATACTGTGGCAGTGTAATGTGGGCATACACACAGCTGTGGTTACAGGGCTCACCCTTTAGCAGTGTAATGTGGGCGTACACACAGCTGTGGTTACAGGGCTCACACTGTAGCAGTGTAATGTGGGCTTACACACAGCTGTGGTTACAGGGCTCACCCTTTAGCAGTGTAATGTGGGCATACACCCAGCTGTGGTTACAGGGCTCACACTGTAGCAGTGTAATGTGGGCATACACACAGCTGTGGTTACAGGGCTCACACTGTAGCAGTGTAATGTGGGCATACACACAGCTGTGGTTACAGGGCTCACACTGTAGCAGTGTAATGTGGGCATACACACAGCTGTGGTTACAGGGCTCACACTGTAGCAGTGTAATGTGGGCATACACAGCCCTCGGTGGCAGGGCTCACACTGTAGCAGTGTAATGTGGGCATACACAGCCCTCGTTGGCAGGGCTCACACTGTAGCAGTGTAATGTGGGCATACACAGCCCTCGGTGGCAGGGCTCACACTGTAGCAGTGTAATGTGGGCATAGACACAGCCCTCGGTGGCCGGTAACACCTGGACTATAAGTATGTATTAATCTTGTATTCCAGGGTCACGGGACTCTTCCTTTTACTTCCCTTCACCCCCCCCCCCCCTCCCTTTGTGGGTAGTCCAGGGTACCCACAGCAGAAGACTGAGCGGCAGATAACCCTGCGCTGCCATTCCGTGCGGGACTTTCCCGATCACTTTTAAACTTGTGGTGGGTTTTACTTTATTTGGCCTTTATCGAAGGTGACCCTTATTAAAGGGGCACTCCCATTTGCCATTTGGGGGGGGGTTCAATAAATGCAGCAGTTCTATACATTTTTTTTTTCCTAAGGCAATATAAGTATCTAAGCGACCAATTGATCCCGCTTCCCAGGGCACCCAATATGGCCGCCTATTTCAAAAGAGGAAGTGCTGTGCTTTTCTAAATGGTTACTTTAGCAACCCAATGAAGCTTCACACATTAAAACTCATTATAAAGAGTGGGGGGAAAATGCAGTAAGATTTATTTAATACTGCACAACGTATTTATTAAGAAGTAACACACACACACACACACACACAGGATTTAGACGGTAAATAGAGGATTTCCTTTTAAATAGAGTGAATAATGTTCAGTCTCTCCCTATCACCACTGGGTGGCGTAATTTTGTCACTGCCCTTACTGACTGACTTCTCTTCCCATCACCTTTGGGGACACTGGTGGTAGGGTGTGCCTGTATTTTCCTATGTACACATCGAATATACACAAGTTATACCTTAACCTGGCTCCTTTTGTCATCACGGTGCAACCAATGTTTTCTCAGCCTCAGAGTCCCATTTACCTGATCAGGTAGCTGCAAAGCCCCCAGAACAGTGTGGTTAATCCCCGCAGTACCAAACTTTGCCAGGGAACTCTCCATAACAGAGCAGTCCTGATTATACTGTTTTTCCACAGTTCAGACATTTAGATTTTGCCTTATTGGGGCTAGTGCAGAGTCTGGTTGGGTTATCATAGGCTTTGTCCTGATCCAGGCTCTGCGGAAATACTTTTAAGGGAACTCGGCTCCTCTCCTTTTTTCTCCCGCTTTGGTGGGGTGACCAGGAGGACCTGTGGGTGCTGCTTGAGTTGTCCAAGCATGGTACTTCCCTAGGGACCTTACTCCAAGCCTGGGATCCTGCTTAGTAAAGGATTCCTCTTATTACCCCAAATATGTACCAGTGTATTGCTGCAGAGGCGGGGTCTGTACCTGGTGTCTCACCACCCACATTTTACCTTTAACAGGGAGTACCCGGATGAAGTTTCCAGTACACTTGGTTCCAGGACGGCCTCTTTTGAGCTCTGCCTAGGTTGCCGCCAGCTGGCACAGCTCCCACGGGTGTTGGGCAAAGGCTCTAAAACAGTGTTCTTTGGTGTACCCCTCAAACCAAAACTGCTGGTAGCAAATGATGCTGGTCCGATCCCTAATGATCATGGACGGCGGCCTTAACTTGGGCATAATAGGGATTTATTTACATAGGGGAATATATTGGGCTAGTGGTGCAGTCACACAGCCTCCCGTCTGTCACTTTCTTTCATTCCCTTTTCGTAGTGACCAACTCTGCCTGTTTGAGAGACTCCCTCATCTTTAACTGAACAATGGTTCTTTTTTCTGACGTCTTCCTGACAAATGATGTTCTTGTTCCAATGCAAATTATTAGATCTTCTAGAAAGCTTCTGCATTTTTAGCCTAAATCTCCCTAAAAAAAAAAGAGCCTCCAAGCATGAGTGCCGGGTGTCCTGTCATTTAAGCGCACTGGAAAGGTAGATTTTTTTTTTTGTTTACATGTGCGCCGGTGAGTGTGGGCGCAGCCTTAGCCTAAGTCCCCGCTGGCGCTGAGCACGCTCATGCTTGGAGAGCGCTCCAAGCATGAGCGCCAGGTGTCCGGCTTGGGCACGGGGGTGGCATTGCGGGTAGTTGAGCGCGCGGGTAAGTATAGATTTTTTGTTTACCATCGCGGCTGAGCGTGTGCACGAGCGCCGCACGCACCGCATGAGCGGGGGATTACATATATCTATATGTAATTCCCCACCGCAAGCGCCGCCCGATCAGCGCTAGCGGGGACTTAGCCTTAGGCCGCGCTAATAGTGCCGGCGATGCGACGTCGCCCGAAAACAAATGCATTGTCGCCGCCGTGTGCGCTTATAGTAAGGGCGACGTGGCGACGCGATTTTTGGTAGTCGTAATTATTTGATTTTTCAGGGGCTGTCGCCTCATGAGACAGGCCATGAACCAATCAGGAGCCTGGTCGCCACCGCATAGCGAAATACAATTTTCGTGCGACGGCGCTATAGGCGGGGCCTTAGTCTCCAATGCCCAAACGTTCAAGCATGCTAGCAAGGTCTCTGCAATACACTCTTCTTGCCTCTAGATGGCAGACATGTTGCAGTTTATTGTATGTTGGGAGGAGATTCCCTCCTTTAAGGTATGATATGGGTTAACAGAGGTTGTCAACTCCAGTCCTCATACATGTATTGTATTGTATGTCAGCATGTGCATGAGAACAGCTCAGACTCGGCCAAGATTATTATAATTCATAGGCTGTTCAAGATTCCAAATAGTAAAGATATATCAGTGAACACGGGGGCTACTCCTAGAATCCCCTGAAAGCAGCTAAATCTCCCCCCCCCCCACCCCCCACAAGAAAATCTATATTTTCATTATGATACCCACAAGTAGATCCCCTTGCAGTTGATCTGTGCTCCTCTGACCTCTGGGGAACCATTTCCCCCCTCCCCCCAGCCCATCCAAACAAAATGTACACCTCGCATTTTAAAATATTGTGGCAAGAGTCTTACCAAGAACAACTTAAAAGGATTGTAGATCCTATTCGGGTGGTTTTCATGGGTTTGTTCCAAACCATGCTCGGTTGATCACCCATTGCATTTATCCAAAGTAAAAAAAAAACATGATTTTATCTCGGGAGACCGTGGGCAAAACATGACTGCTGCTGGATATTTCCTGCGTCCTGCACTTACTCCGATGTCACAGATTTATGTGACGATATTTAGCACAGTGTAATAGTCAGCAACTAAGTGCTGTGAATGGGTGGTGCTGTTTGGATCAGTTTTTGCAGACAGGGAGACTTTGATACATAATCCCCAATTGTCTTTTCCCAACTCCTGCGCCATGTAACCCTTCCCGTGTTACTTCTCCGTGCAGGCGGAGCATTGTGATACATCGGCACATTCCCTACCACTGTGCTTGCATCACTATACCATGAAAACATCCTAGAGCTTGACACAAAGACCCCATTATGTGGGCTGTTTCGCTTCAGAAGTTGCTTTCAGTATAAGTGTATGCATTTGATAATATTTAGAGGTGTTATTTTAATAAGTGGGGCAGTCTTTTAAAGGTGCAATTACCCCCTCCCCCATCTCCCGGTGTGTTTTTTATTTATTTATTTTTTTATTTTTTAACACTGATTTTTGGTTATCCTTGATGGGAACTGTGGGGCCTTCAGAACCAGCTGCAATCCACTACTTTCAGCTTCTGAGACCACCCTGGTTCCCGAGATACTTACAAGTGAAGTTACAGGGTTTGAATCTTCCCTCCAGGGGAAATAAAATGGCTGCCATATCTCAAGCCAATGAGAAGCCGTAACACCAGTGGTTGTGACTTCCTATTGGAGGGTTATTTAAATCCCCTTCAAAACCCAGGAAGTAATACCAGTAACTCTCAGGAACCACGGGGTCCCTGACGCTGAAAATAGTGTAGCTGACCTGGTTCCAATCCTGGGGTTAGGGGTCAGATTGGTCCTGTAAAATGTTCTTTAATTTGCAAAAGAATAACGGAGATCCTGGCAAATCTTTCTTCGGGTGTTCCTTTATTATCCATCTTGTTGCTAGCGGGGCATTACAATGCTTTGCACAGGCCTCTGGCAGTGAAAGGGTTATGCCAGAGTCCAGTAAATGGGAATACAAAACCAGGTTTGAATCGCCCCGTTAGCATGGAGTTAGTTGGGAATAAGTACTGAATAGAAGTTGTTGCCATATTGGATCACAGATAACATCGGGCTTCCTGTTTTTGTCTCCTAGAATTTATACCCCATTCACAGAAGACACAGAAACCGTGGGTCAGAGAGCTCTTAACTCCATTCTCAACACCGCCATCATGATCAGCGTGATCATCGTCATGACCATACTCCTGGTGGTGCTATACAAGTACAGGTGTTATAAGGTGAGCATGTTAGGACTTTTCATTGCTGTATGTTTATAACGTATCTGGTTCAGATCACCTTGTCACACCATGTTACACTGATTTCCCCATTCCTCTCCCAGTGTCTTAAATACGATGGATTTTAATCTTCAGCGGTCTAGATACTGGGCAATAAACCCCCCCCCCCGGGGCCCAATATACAGACGGCTTCTCCCGGTGGACACAGTATGGCTGCCAGGGTCAGCCTTGCTTCAGCAGCGCAAAAAAATGGGAGATGTCACAACTTTCTATTGTTGATCCCATGGCAATATTTCTATGTTCTTTTTGTGTGTTTGTGTGTGTGTGTTTGTGTGTGTGTGTGTGTGTGTGTGTGTGTGTGTGTGTGTGTGTGTGTGTGTGTGTGTGTGTGTGTGTCAAACACCGCAATAAGAGAGTACAAGTATCACAGGAACTGAAGGGTATGTAGAGGTTCGGGTGCCACAGATCAACTCCGTTGGACCAATCGGCTCTGCTACGTTAAAAATATTTTTAAAGAACGGCTACTCCTGTTTTAAATGAAAGGTCTATTTATGCCTCGTTCTGCCTTTTTTTTTTTTATAAATACCTTTGACTAGTTTTAATTCAGGTCCTAGCAAGCTTCAATAGCAGCATATAAATTCTCCCAGGAACCCGAGAGCGTTTTGATCAGAAAACTTGGAGTCGTGCCTTAACCCGCGGGGCATCACTGCATACAAACACCTCCCGGTACTCTCCGGAATGTCGCAGGACCACTTCCTTTCAAGAGCTTCTTTTTTTTTTTTTTTCTGAGAACTGTTTAAAAAAAAAAAAAGAAAACTTATGAAAAGAAAATAGCTGAGCACAAAAAAAAGGGGGGGGAAAAATGCAGCAGAAATCGGGGTATGTGTGCAATGCTGCGGGCGACAGTTTGATGGCCCGAAGCACAGTTTCTCATGTCAGAATGGTGGTAATTCATTTCGGTCACTTCTATTTAGAAACGACAATGAAAAGGGACATTTTAAAAGACTTGACGCCCTCAAAATATGTTTTAGGTTCTACACAGGTCCCCAGGTGTTATTTCGCGTAGGTTTTTCCAGCCAGAATTGTTTAGCTACACAATTGTGCTCACGCTCCGTGTGTTCTCTTCAGTTGTATAGAAGTTTTATAAATGAGGTGCGTTCTACGGCTGTAACCAAATGTATTGCAATGTATAGGAGGAAAAGGAGTGGCCAAGCGCATGAAACTATTTAAGCTTTGTGGTCTCGTTGGGTAAGCAACTTTCAGGCACAAGAAAAGTTTGATTTTTGGCTCTAAGTCATTACACAACTTTATGCAAGAAACCAAATGTTATGTCGGTAATTATGTCATAATAGACATTTTAATAGTTAAAAAAAAAAAAACTATGGGCAGCAGACAAAGGTAAGGAGACACAAGTGAGAATAACCTAGAACAGGTGAAGAGGAGCACATGTTTGTAGAATGAAACCAAATACCCTTGTGACAGATTGAATTGTTTGTATTGAAGATCTGGCTGATGGATACTTCTTTTCTCATAGCAATAATCAATCAATTGTAAATCTGGATGCCAACACACCCAGCACTAGTTTGTCTCGGTATAGAATGTGTTCTGCCTCTCACAAGCAGGGAAACTACGGGACAATAACAAACGATTACAAACACATATATGAGAGCAATCAAACATATATACACTATTCATTACTACGTGATTCTCGTATTAGACATGCATTTGGGCAACGCCTCTTCATAAATATTATCATTTCAATCGTTCACTGGAGTTTATTCTATTAGATATTAATTGGCTGTTTTTATTCTGTGTCTGTTATAACCAAAATGTATTACCATTTTGACCTTGCTTTTTCCCCCATCATCCCACTGAAATACATTATTGGTGGCAAAGGGGCCCTTCAGAACTACTAGTATAATAGTGTGTACGCTTCTTCAACATTTTGTCTTCTCGGTACATCTGGGACCCCTCAGGGGTAAATATACACAGAGGGTACGTCGCTACACCAAACACACATACACTTAAACAGGAAACAGTCTACCTGGTGCAAGGGAGAAAGCACAAATCAATACACACAAATAATCCTAGGATTACAAACAGCCCCCTATAGTTGCACTCAAGGTAGGTGACAAAAAAATGCTATTGTCTACTAATAACTGGCTAGATAGTAGCCAAATCCTAGCATAGGATTCACCACCAAAAGGTCACACTCAAATAACGTCATCACGTTGACGCATGCGCAGTTTGTGTTTGAAGGAACGGTCGCTCCAGCTATTACACGGAGCAAAACGCTGCTTATTGCCATTACGTATCAGCTTGTATACTATCCTACTTTGGTTTGGTGTTACTCTACCTCTCTGGGGGCTTGTACTTGCGCACTTTGCAGAGTGCGCTACCCAGAGCAAGTACTCAGAGTCTACTATTGACAACAAATGGACGACTGTATGCGAGTGCTCGTTCTATGCTTTGGAGTGTTTATTTTGTGCATTTCTGCGTGCGCTACCCAGAGTCACTCAGAGTCTATTATTGACTAATTACAACGATTATTTGTGTGTATTGACCCCTCAGGGGTAGACGGAATAATTTTTTTTATGAATCCTAAACAGAGTTAGATCGTATTCATTACTTCGGAAAATCACTTCTTCTTATACGACTTGGATGTGGTCCCTTGTGTTGTATCCACTGCGAACTCTGGATGTTGTTGTATATAATTGTTTTTATATATTTTATGTCTGCGCAAAATTAATATTTTACATATACACAGTCAGTCAACTCTCTCCTATCCACATTGTAACTGTATCCACGGGGTGAAGACGTTTTGTAAAGGATGGATTACCTGCAGGGATATGTTAACCAGGTCACCGTGTAAGATGGCTCTTGGTGCCAGACAGGTTTTCATTGAAGCATTTAAACACTATTTTACCGATGGCACTTGGCCCCGGTGCAGCACTGGAATGTTCCCTGGGACACCTCACATTTGCCCAATGGGGTGGAGCCAGCTGGCTGATTTTTCTCCACATGTGGTGGTCGTGCCACAGGGTGTCACCACTTTGGGGAAAGGTACATAGATTTGCACAAAATGTAATTGGTCTCCATGGAGGCAGAAACCATAGTCCTGTTGGCTCAATGTGCCTTCCCAAGATTTTGCTAAGCACACGAACAAGCTAATCTCGAACATTATGACTGCGGCCAGATTGTGACATAGCCCTACTCTGGCTACAACCAGATGTATATAAAAATAACATTTGGTCTATCCTCCAAATGGAAAGGCTGACAGGCTTGCCGAGAGATTCCTGCTCCAGGTTTCGGGTCTGGCAGCCGTGGTTGATTTGTTATTGTGTCCGAGGCTCAGACACTGGACAGCTCCTCATCCAACTGTAGTGTTTGGCAGGACCATGCCGGCGATGTCTCACAATCTCCCCCCTAGTAGTACCGGTGTCTTTGGCTCGGTTCCTGGCCTCCTCCTGCTTGCACGTAGCCCTCTGACTTTCTTTTTGGGAGCTGACCGCTGTATTTACCTGATTTGTACTTTTGTAACTCTAACTTTGACATTGCACCAACATGTATTTGTCAAACTGAATTGACCCAAGTTTAATGAGTTATTTCTTCCATACCTGTGCTAGAGATATCTCATTTCAATATGGTATAACTTCCTGAGTGCTTTATTCATCTTAACACGGTTATACTTCTACATCCACAGTAGGTCTTTCAGCCGATTTCTGGTTGGCTGAAATAACCGTTAACCTTTTCCAATGGAGGCTAACCCACCATATTTTGCTTTTCTTGCCAGGTCATACACGGTTGGCTCATCATTTCTTCCCTCTTGCTGCTTTTTTTTTTCTCTTTCATATACCTGGGGTAAGTGGATCAAAAAGCGGCATTACATGAAATATCTGCAACATCGGGTTTGGCAACCCGCCATGGAAACATTTCTTTCTCTCCTGTACCTCTGTTTATACCCTAAAGATTTTTGAATTTTGATTACATAGAATTTGGCAAGAAAATAATAATTTGGCCAACAGTCTTCCCACTTCACAATTTGTTTTAAAACCCTCATGTATAGAAGAAAAGACCAAAAAGACCTAATGCTACATCTAACTAGACATATATAGTTATATACTTATCTGCATATCTTCTCATAAGCAACGGTCATTTAGTTCAATTCTCTGGCAAAAGTATGTTAAGCCTCCACCCACGCCACAGTATGTCCCATCTGTGGGTCCCAACACGGCTGCACCTGCAAAACGCTCTCAGAACCTCTCTAGTGGAGGGAGAGCGGCCTTTAATAGTAAAACAACATGACAGTTAGTGACCCCTCCCTGTTTCCAAGCTCACTCGACCTACCTTTTTTAATGGCAGTTCTTGCTAAGCACACGGGAATGACCAGTCCTATAAAGACGGCTCTCACACCATTGGGCCAGGTCTCTGCTGGCTACTGCAGCGCTCGCAATGGGGCCGGGCCCGCTGCGAGGGGGGGCCGCCGCGCCAAAAGAAACTCCTGCTCTCAAGAAAATCGAGAGCAGGCGTCGTGACGGAGCGCTAGGCCACTCCCCTCGGCGGTTCAGCCAATGAGGGCGAACCTGCCGGATGACGCCATGGCCACGTCCCCCACTGTCTTTCCCCCTGCAGCTCTCTGCAGACCGGGGGACTTGGCTCACGCCGCCTGCCGCCGCAGCCTCACAGAGGTTATGAGAGGTTTGTGCCGGTGCAGCAGTGTTGGGCCCTATGGATGGCCCATACTGTGACGTGATTGTAGGCTTAAAATAGTTTGGCCAAAGAGTTGAACTAAATGAAGATATACAGATATACAGATAAACCTTTAACTGTATAATATGTCACATTAGATGGAGCACTAGGGCTTTTTGTCTTTTGTTCTTATAATCTCACTAGCAATGTTAATGCTTACAGAAATATATAGAATTAGAAAATAGACACTAATAGGAAACATTCATAGAAATATTTAAAAAATGTATCATGTTATTATAAATCTGGCTATATACAACTGGAGAGATTGCAGAAGGACATAGAAAAAACAAATCCTAATCAAGTTAATTTTATGAAAATTGCCAATATTCCTTGCTCTTTTATAGGAAAACATTGGACTTGTTTGCTTATAAAGGAGGACGTAAAGTTGGTAATTTTCTTATTAAACCAGATTGCATTAAAATAAACAAAAGTACATGATTCCGATCACCCCCAATATATGGTACATTTCTCTGCCACAGGGGTACGGCAGTGGATTTATAAAGGGCAATTATATTTTGCATCCATTAAAGGGTTTTAAAATACCTATAAAATGGTTTTCTACATATGATACGAAATCGGTAATATACTTGTTTAAATGCCAATGTGGAAAGGGCAATGTAGGACAAACTGGAAGACCCATTGAACAAAGATTTAAATTAACATAAATGTGGTATAGAGACTTAACATTAAAAAAAAAACACAACGCCACTGGGAAAACCATTTCTATTTACATAAACAGAATGTATTCAATCACTTGCAATTGTGATACAAACACCCATCAGAGGAGGAAATAAGAGAAATGTTTTGGATTGATAAATTGAATACAGGAAGCCCTAAAGGTTAAATAAATGAAGACTTTAGTTTCAAATTATTTTGGTGGGGGGGGGGGGGGTTAAAGCAATATAGATTATATTGTTTGTTGTACAGTGAATAAATATTATATATACGTCTAAAAATGTATCTAGATCTACACCGAATCTTTATCTAAAAGATCTGATAAGATCTACATACCGAAACGTCGTAGATCTATCAAATCTCTTTATACTTTATTATAACAAGTCCCCTGGAGTGCCGTTATGTCCTACCTTTTTTGGATTAAGTATACCTATTACTACTAACGCGAATCAGTTGCAGGGCGAGCGTCCGAGGCAAATGCCCTTTGCCACATTTCTGTTAACATTGCTATTGAGATTAGTGCTACTGTGTGTTTGCACTGGTGGTGGAGTTCTGTACTGTCCTTCGGCTTGTCTGAGAGACTAGTCCATGAATCCGCCACCCTAGGAAGAATGACTTATATCGTATACCTATACTGCCTCCTAGTAAGCATAAGGAGAGTGAAGGCGATGTGTGTATGAGAGAACGCTTTCAATTAAACATTAGATCCTTGCTCAATCTTTCATGAGAACTTCTATTTGCTTCTTAGAGAGGTGTTTAAAACCTATAACGTGGCTGTGGATTACATCACTCTGGCCCTGATGATCTGGAATTTCGGCGTCGTGGGCATGATTTGCATTCACTGGAAGGGGCCCCTCTTATTGCAACAGGCTTATCTCATCATGATCAGCGCTCTGATGGCACTGGTTTTTATCAAGTATCTCCCTGAGTGGACCGCCTGGCTCATCCTGGCAGTGATATCTGTTTATGGTAAGTGCATCTTTGATAACCCGCTGCCATATGTGTCTGCAAAGATCTGCAATGCGTTGCTGGTCCCTCTGGCAGCCGAAGGGTTATTGGTTAACATCTTAGAGCAGCTTTTTTATTTGATAATTTTTTTTTATCATTTATAGCATTTTGAGGGATTTAATCGTTCACAATGCTGTTTAGTTTATATGCTTAGCAGAATCTACCTTTTTGTTTTATTACTACTTTCCTCCAAAATGATTTTTTTTCCTAGTGTCAGATATTGTCCTCCTCTCTATTCCAACAATCTGTTTGAGTATTGTAGTATTTTTAGTATTATTCCTGAAGCAGTAAAACATGTATTTGTTAAAGATGCAATATACACAATCGACCAGTTTAATTCTTTAGCGGCCCCTAAATAGGGAAGTGTTTGTCAATCAAGTGTTTTCTTTACCCTTCGAGTGTAAGATGCGGGATTTGATAGGAAGCCAGAAGAGGGATATCAGCAGGGGAGACGCTGAGACAGATTTAGGAAAGAGTAGAGTGATTCTGGCAGCAGCGTATAGGGGAGACAGGTGAGAGGCAGGAAGGCCGGAGGTTACAGTAATCGAGATGGGAGAGAATGTGGGCCTGTGTCAGAGTTTTAGCAGTCGAGCAACAGAGGAAAGGGCGTATCTTTGTAATATTGCGGAGGAAATAACGACTGGTTTTAGATACGTTTTGAATGTGAGAGGAGAGTGTGGCCCCAATGCAGCGTGCTTGCGCTAGTGGGTGTATGACTGAACTTCCAACAGTAATGTGGAAGGAGGTAGTAGGGCCAGGTTTGGGATGAAATATGAGGAGCTCTGTTTTTGCCATGTTAAGTTTAAGTCAGTGGAGGGCCATCCAGGATGATATCGCAGAGGGACATTCAGAAACTTTGGTCTGTACAGCAGGTGTATGGTCAGGGGTTGAAAAGTATATTTGTGTGTCATCGGCATAGAGGTGATATTTGAACCCAAGAGCTGTGATTAGGTCACCTAGAGAGAGTGTGTACAGAAAAAAGAGGAGAGGACTCAGGACAGAGCCCTGGGGTACCCCCACAGAGTGATCAATAGAGGAGGAGGATGTGTTAGCAGAAGAGACACTGAAAGTACGTTGGGAGAGGTAAGAAGAGATGCAGAATAGAGCTTTGTTATGAATACCAAGAGTATGGAGAATGTGAAGGCGACAAGGGTGGTCCACAGTATTAAATGCTGCAGAGAGGTCGAGTAATATGAGCATAATATGAGTGTAATGACCTCTTGTCTTTGGCAGCATGGAGGTCATTAGTTATTTTAGTGAGGGTTTGAGCGTTGGGATTATAGTAGGAGCAAGAGGTTTTAGGAGATGGGAGGGAATGGGGGCAAGATAGCAAGTAGTAGAGGGAGAAGAGATCAACAGTGACACATCCTCTGTGACAGCAGAAAAAGAGTCAAGGAAGGTCGGAGGAGAGTTAGGAAGCGGTGTAGGATGGGTGGTGGAAACAGAGCGGATGGTCTGATGTATGGATTCCACCTTTTCCTTAAAATAGTCAGCAAAGTCATAAGGTGAGATGGAGGAAAAAGAGGCAGCTGGGGGTTGTCTGAGTAGGGAGTCAAAGACAGAAAAGAGTTGGAGTGGTTTATTTATTTATTTATTTATCAAATGTTTTACCAGGAAGTAAATACATTGAGTTACCTCTCGTTTTCAAGTATGTCCTGGGCATAGAGTTAAGGCAAATAAAGCATGGTTACAAATACAGTTACATAAGTGAACAGGGTATACAATATACACAAGACATTGCATGTTAAATTTGTGCGTGTTGATTAGTGAAGAAAAGTAGGTTTGTTTAGCCTGAGAGGGGGCAGAGTTGAAACAGGATAGCATACATTTGTAGTGAAGGAAGTCTGCGAGAGTGAGATTTCCTCCAGAGGCGTTCAGAGGAACGAGTGGATCAACGCTGCATGCGCGTGTTGGAATTTAGCCAGAGCCTGGGGTTAGAAGGGCGAGGACGGCAGAGAGAAAGCGGGGGCATGTAGATCAAGAGAGAACAGGGCAGAGTTGTCAGGTGACCAGGTTGTCAGGGTCTGGAGCAGGGCTGAGAGAGGAGAGGGAGGAGCGTAAAGTGGACTCAAAAGCTGGTAGGTTAATAGATCTCCGGTCTCTGCAGAAACGAGGGGGAGATGGAGGGAGAGGGAGAAGCGAGAGAAAATGAGATGAGGTGATGGTTAGAGAAAGGAAAGGGGGAAATGGAGAAATCAGAGATGCCGTTAATGAAAACCAGGTCTAGGTAGTGGCCATCCTTGTGGGTGCTGGCTGCAGTCCACTGTAGAAGGCCAAATGAAGTTAGAGAAAGTGGGAAGCCCAAAGGGGGGAGACGTCATCAATGTGGCAGTTGAAGTCCCCAAGCAGACGAACAGGTGGAGTCTGAGGAGAGAAAAGTGAGAAAAGCAGAAGGGGGATGAGTAGAAGTAGGTGGGCGATTGTTGACCACCACGTGGTCAGGGAGAGGAGAGAAGATCTCGACAGTGTGAGCCACAAAGAGGGAAAAGCAAGAGAAGAAGTAATAGGAAGGTAACGGCAGACAGAGGAGAGGAGCAGCCCCACGCCTCCACCCCAGCCATCAGGGCGCGGAGTGTGGGAGAAAGAAAGGCCACCATAAGAGAGGGCAGCTTCCAGAGCAGAGTCAGACTGAGTGAGCCAAGACTCGGTTATAGCAAAGAGAAGCAGAGCGGGAGAGAAAAAGAAGTCATGCACAGAGAGGAACTTGTTGAAGCGAGAGCAAGCATTCCAAAGGGCACAGGAGAAAGGGAGAGAGGAGGGAGGGTGAGAGGGGATGGGTATGACTTTGGAGGGCTTGATATCAGAAGGTGTAGAAGTTGCATGTGGGAGGCAAGAACGAGAGCATGCAGAAGTTAGGCAGGGACCAGGATTAGGAGATAGATCCCCAGAAGCAAGGTGGAGAATCATGGAAAGACTGAGAATGTGTGAGGATTTGTAGGGGTGTGTTTTAGTACAGGGGTATATCTGTGTAGTGTCAGAGGGTGCAGGTAAGAAAGGAGTTCATGTGAACTGAGAAGTGGTGAAGGAAGGAGAGATGGAGATATATGAATATGAGTTAGAGACATAATGAGGCTGGTAGAAAGAAGTGGGGAATTTGAGAAGTGAGGTCATAGCAAATAAATAGAACAGCGGCATCACAGCAATAGATAAGTGCTGAGCTGTGCAGTATGGGATAGATATCCTCCTTTCTAGCGTAGTTCAAATTCAGGAATCGGGGTCAGTAGGTGTTGTCCAATGTTGTATTTTCAGGCGACTGCCGCGTGATGTCAGCGAACGTGAGCTGGTTCAGCCAATGAGGGCGAACCAGCTTCATGACGCGTCAGCCACGCCCCGCAACGGGTCTACGGTCTCCTGCAGCCAAGTTCACAAATGGCTTGGGCTGCAGGACTGCGTGCGGTGGCGCGCTCGTTCTCACGTGGCCGCGCAGGGACAATGATCCCCGCCTAAGGCTGCTGTGCTTTTAGTCATATAGCTTTAACATGTCAGCTGACTGAATTAAGTTCAGCCCAGCCAGCTTAATTAGCACGTTAGGCACATTAAAACAAATGGTATTTCTAAACAGGCTGTTCTGCCAAAGTGTTACAAGCTGAATTTAATTTAGATACATCAAGGGGTGATTGGAGACAGGATTCAAATGTTTTTTTTTGTTTTTTACCTATATTGTTACAAATTGAATTTTACTAAAATACACACATCAAGGGGAGATTGGTGATAAATGTAATCATTCGCTGATTCTGCCATTCAAGGTACAGTTTTCCGTTTAGGAAACAAAGTTTACTATTTCCTAGTGCTGCTGCTTTTTCATTCCAGCACTGTATGAAAAGAAGTTGGCTTTAATAATAATTCTATTGAGCTTTGCGTGTTTCAGTCTCTGGGAGAAAGTCCTTATGTGCTGCTCTCTTGTAGATCTGATTGCTGTCCTGTGTCCGAAGGGACCGCTCCGCATGCTGGTGGAGACTGCGCAGGAGAGAAATGAAACCCTCTTCCCAGCCTTAATTTACTCCTGTACGTATGCTCCGATATTGGGAATTCCGAAAGGAATGCTGTCACTTACTGCGGCCAGAGTTCAACCAAATCCTTGCTGCTTAACAGCAGATTCTGCATTCTGGTCATGTTCTGTTTAAAGATTCCTCTAATACCTTCTCCCATAGCACTTTACCTTTCCTTTATAGCAGAGTATATATGACTGTATAATACAAGATGCAATGGATCATGAAAAACGTTCTATCAGTTGTGGTCATTTGCGTGTCATTACCCAGAATCCCTTGCTGCAGTGGAAGCATTGTATGCTAATTGATAATGGGGACAAGGCCGGGTTGCAGACCTGCCTGAGACATGCAGATGTGCTCACAGGTGGTATTTTTATTTGCTTCTATTATGATAGTACGGATAGCAAAGAAGAGAGAATAACCACCCTCCTTGTACTGCACTCAATACCTTGTTTGTAGTGAAATGGTGAACCTCTGTTCAAAATTAAATCTTAACGTTTACGAAGTGTATTCAAAAATTGCTATATACATACAACATATATATTGTTGGAAAAAATATACTTAATTGATGTAAATTACATCATCAATGTAGCCCCTGTTTATTTCCCTATATGTATATACTAGAGCAGGGCTGGAGGCCACCTCCCCTGTACCTGAGAGAATATTCAGCAAAGAACCAGGCTGGAGTCGGACAACAGTCACTTGTCCAGACTCGGTGGCCTGTGTGCTAACTAAAAGGGCCACTGTAGGTGTCGGCACAGCGTTGAAGCTCGTGTAGTGTTATATAGTTGAAATGGTTGCAGGTCTGTTACTTTACAATCGGCATTGTGCCCATGGCACTTGGAAAGAGACTGATGTGTTTGTAGGAGCGATCTCCCAGCTGCTTTCTTGCTCCCTCTCTCTCTCTCTGTCCCGCTGGTCATTTAGGCCCCAACACCTCCCTGTATTGTCTACCGGGCTCCTCTGGACAGGTTCTTGTTGCTCTCACTCTTCACTCTCACTCCTCCATGTGTATCTCCACACTCCCGTTGCCATGATGTTTCAGCTCCTCAGGATCCAATGGGCTTAGTCCTTTCTTCTGTTCTCGGCTATTGGCCCGAGAGTACCATATATCCATCAATACACTTGACACTGTGGTATGCGGAGCTGGTTAACTCCTTATGTCCACCAGGGGCAGCGTGTATACATAAATGTATACCATGGGTTAATATCAATATCACTAATATCAATTACGTATATTTTTTTCTAACAATCTATTTTCAAGTTTGTTGTATGTATATAGCAAAAAAATGTACACACTATTGGTAAACGTTGTTTTAATTTTGAGCAGAAGTTTATCATTTTATTTCATTACAAACAAGGTATTGAGTGCAGTACGAGAAGGGTTTTTTCTTCTTCTTTGCTATTCTGTATCAGTGTATCCCTTCATTTGCACCATACCTTATCCTATTCCTTGGCTGCAGCAAGAGTTTTTTCCCCCTGGTTTATTCTAATAGTCCTTAAGGAAAGCTGCAACATTGGCACAAGCGCGCGCACAGCGCAAGTAACACCGCGCGCGCACACTGTCCCAGCAAGCTCAGAACCCAAACACACTACACTGTATATATTTGTGTGGCACAAGTCATAGGAACATAGAAAATAATGTCAGGTTTTGACCCACTTAACCTAGCCAGTTACCATATTTACCTCCTGGCTTTTTATGTAAAGCATGGTAGATGCAATGACCTTGTGATAAATGAACAGAGGAGTTCTTAATGGGTGAAAATAGATTGTACACAGCTTTTCACAGCATAGGTCTCTAAAGCAAGTTGGATAATTAAACGGTATCACAGCCAGTGTTGCGTGTGCACTTTTCCTGGGCCAGTACAGTTACTAGAACCTTGAACTACATGCGGAGTGTGCTGAAGTGCAGGTGGGTGCTGTTTATATGAAACATTGACTGTTTTATTTTGCCCACAGCTACAATGATATGGTTAGTAAAGATGGCAGACACAGATCCAGGGTTCAAACAGAGCGTCTCAAAGAAACCTACGTACAACACACAAGGTACGTCTGCTCGGTGTTCTGGCACAAAGTCTTTTGCTAAAGAAATTAAAGTGTTATTTTAACGGACAGACAACTTAAATCCATAGAGGCAATGGTAAATTGGTACCAGAGCAGATGGGAAATTATGCAGCAGAAAGGTCGTTAGATAAGGTGTATTACTACTTGAGTTCATGGACAAAGAAAGCCATAATTCCTGATGGTTTAATGACCAGGGCAACACTTTTGCAGTTGGAAAAGCACACTACCGATACAAGCGCACTCCCTAGTTGTCCTACATCCTTAGGGAGAATTCCAGGTGACCTCCGCAATTACTCGAATACTGAACCCTTGGCAGGATTGGGTTAATCCCTCTCCGATACTGGCAGGTAAATCCAGAAAGAACAATTGTACATGTGAGCCAGACGCAACAGTTCAGGGTTAGGCTGCGCTTATAGTGGCGGCGACACGATGTCGCTTCAAAACAATTGTATTGATGCCGTCGCGTGCGCTTATAGTGGATGCGACGGCGCTACCAACATCCTTGTCACTAGAATTTGATTTTGCAGAGACAGGCTCCCCATGTGACTGCCTATAAGCCAATCACATAGCCCCTCTGCCTTCCCCCTTGCTGACGTCAATCCCCTTGTAGCCAGCGACGTCTCCAAACCTGATTACTACTTTCGCAATGCACCATTAAAGACATTCTTGTGTCTCCCATAGTTCCCCAAACCTGCTACAGTCATGTAAACATGCAGAGTTTGTTCTGGGTATAGAAAGATTTTGACTGGCCTTTTTTACATTTTAGGGAATACCACGTACGCACACATGAGCAAGCACACGAACACGCACGTGCACACACGTGTTCAGGCCCAAAAATCCCCATTGGTGACTATGGATTTTTGTCCAAAAACACTGATTTTGGGGTGTATAGAATAAGGCACTATGGCCCAGAACTCCAAAAATGGTGCTAAACTTGAGCAAGCCTTTATTCCCATTCCTATGAAGCAGAGTGAAGGCATGCTAAGCTTAGCACACTTTTGTGAATCTGGACCTAAATGTTCAGAGTTGCTAGGACATGCAGCATTTTAGATTTTGCACTTTTTTTGTCTCTCTAAAATGGACATTGTGATGACCTGTCTCTTGTATTTTCTCAAGCCCCGACTGTCCAGATAAGGAGCGATGCTGCTACCTCTGATGATAATGGAGGCTTTAATACGGAGTGGGAGGAACAAAGGGACACAAGAATTGGGCCAACTGGATCCACAGCAGAATCCCGAGCGGTTGTCCAGGCTCTCCCCAGTAACGCACCCCCAAGCGAAGACCCAGAGGAGCGTGAGTGCATTCAAACTATACAAGACAATGTAACAAATTAAAACGACTTCGAGGGGAAGGGTTTGATAAAGCGCTTCCTGTCTTATTAGTGACTCTGAAATACCTCTGTGTAAAACAGTATGGTTATGAATTCCATGTTTTATATAGTAATGTCATATACACCTATTGATTTTGGTTTGTAGGAGCTAGGATTCGGTATTGGAAAATGTAAACTTTCCATTGCCTAGCTTTTATCATATTTCTGGTCAACCCATTACATTCCCATTTTAATGAATTTCCAGAGTTTCATTACACATACAAAATACATATACATGTATAAATAGAGCTCAACCCTGTTATAGCGCGGTCCGCTACAACGCGGATCTGATTATAACGCGGTCTGAGCATGGCTCCCGATTTTTAAAACGGCTCAATTTTCACGCGCTACCGGCATCTACATCTCTCTCCTCTCTGCAGCTGTCAGCTCTCTCCTCTCCCTGCTTCATAGGGCTGTGTCCACGTGCGCAGCATATATGTAGACTTGGAGTGCAGAGGAGGGTCACATGGCACAACACACCCCCCCCCCCTACACCATTTGGGTGTAGAGGTAGAGAATTGGTACTAGCATATGAAAGGTCCTGGGTTCGATTCCTGTATGATATGGTATAAATTATTAAATAATAATTTATAAATTATTCATTATATTAAAAATAAATTAATAATTTATCAATTTTATTTATTGTATAATCTGTAAATTATACCATATCATACAGTAATCGAACCCAGGACCTTTCATAAAGCAATTCTCTACCTCTTTCGCCACAGGACTGTGTGATGTCACAGACTCTAAAAACAAACAAACTTAACATATACATAGTTAATTGTATTTTATCACACCAAGCCTGTGGTGTAGAGGTAGAGAATTGGTATTAGTATATGAAAGGTCCTGCATGTGTATTGTAAAAAATGTATTAATGTTCAATTCTCACATAGTAGTTGTGTGTATGTGTCCATTAGCAATAAAGCATTGAATTGAATGTTTAAAAATAAAAATAAATCCACATGGTGTAGGGGGATGTGTGTTGTCATGTGACCCTCCTCTGCGCTTGAAAGTCTACGTAAGTGCCGCACACGTGGACACAGCCCTATGAAGCAGGGAGAGGAGAGACCTGAGAGCTGTAGGTACTGGTATTAACGCGATCCCGGTTATAACGCGTTCTCATTCTGTGGACCCCAAGGACCGCGTTATAATGGGGTTCAGCTGTATATACCCAGGCACATATTATAGATTACGGCACCACAGACTTCATACCAGATTATTTATTTAGCCTAAATTCCAACGTTTCGGCTAAATAATTTAGGCTGGTGCCGTACTCTTTATATGTTCATACATCATACTTAAAGGGAAGTCTTGGGGACCTTACAGGGGGTCCTTACAGGGAAGCATTATTGAAGTAGTGCTCCTGCAATTGATTTGTGGATCTTGTTAATATACTTTAACGAATTCTCCAGGCACTTTTCTTACATCACATATTATAGAACGCCTATTCAACTTAATGTGTTGAGAGTTGGAAATTTCTATATACAATGTGAACTTGCTAATTACCTTTAAATTCATATTGCTGTTGTACTCTAAAAGCATTTATATAGCTGACAATATAGGAGAGGCATTGATGATACTTTGGGTCTGACAGCAGCTTTCAAAATTAAGAGCAAGAAAATAGCTTCTATTATTCTCCAACTAAAACACGTTGCATTGAATCCAAAGGTTACGTAGTGAATTTATTTATTTCACAAAAGATAGTGACAGTCGGAGATTTGTACCCACAACATGATGTATTGAAGTCCAACGTGTTAACCACAATGCCAACACCTTCCTCCTGAACGAAGCAGTGCAATCTGTTCAGTGCTCCCAGGCGTGTGCTGTCATCTTTTCTGTGTGTGCAGAACCTTCCCCTTCGGGGAATGTAACCAGACTCTGCTTAAATGCGCTGTCTCACAGCCCTTGGCGTTATCTGTGGAATGTGCAGAAGATCTGACTTTAATACCAGCCTGATCTCAAATGGGTGCTGGACATGCAGCACTGTTTTACAGAGGTCTTATCATTTTATAGTAAAACAAAACCCTGAAGCCCTACTGCAAAACCACACAATCTAACAATCATTACAAAATATGGGGAGCACTGTCTACTTCCCAGGGTGCAATGCAGCAGCTATGCCAGGCGTGCAGTCATCGGGGCCTTCTCTGTAAATCAGTTTTCACATGGATGAATGATAAAGTTCCTGCAAAAACATATTTTCACTGTTTTCTCAAGACCAAAACCGAACAGTTGATTACTCAATGAAGTAGGTGACCAGAATGGGAATTAAAGACTTTTGTATAAATAACAGGACACTGCAAGAAATTGTAGGAGCACACCAAACACTATTATATGGCCCTTTATTAATGGGGAAGCAAAATACGAAAAACATACAGCTGTCCAATCACATTTAAAAGTTCTTTCCACCAAAGCACATAGATTATAGCATGCAGATGTGGATATTCTGGAGCTGGTCAGCGTGTACTGTCTGGGAAGTCTTATTGAGGTCCACCAGTGCCAGTTCTTGCTGCTGCCACTTCCAGTTGCACTCATCTGAATCGGAAGTCACATGTGAATGGCATAATGTTACCAGGATACACTCAGATTGTCTGCAGAGTAGGCTCTCGAAATGTGTAACGCTTTCTTCCGAGGAGTATTATTGGAAAGCTACCTTGAGTAGAGCAGCACCTGCCATCTGAAGTTGTACTTTCCTTATGGACTGATGGACTATTTAATATACAAACACACACACGCGCTTGTGAATCCCAATGATGATTACGGAAATTCCATCGATTTTTCCATGAAAACCTTGAATCAAAACCATTTTTTATTTAAATGTCCAATAGGGTTTATATTAACCAATTTCATGTACAAAATGATGTAGCAATTACAAAAACAATGTGTAATTCAGAGTAAGATGATGTGCAAACTTAAGTAAAACCCTGGTTGTATCAGCTAAATTAAAGGTGATTATTATAATCAGGTGTTTAAAAAATTCAGTAGATCTTCAGGGTTGAGTTTGAGAGGCCACACCCTATATAAAGATCAGAAACTTTGAGTTTGGTCTTCACCATACAGGTGTGTGGAAACATGTCATGCCACGATCAAAGTAAATCTTTGAGGCCCTCAGAAAAGCAGTTATTGATGCTCATCAGTCTAGAAAGGGCTACAAAACAATTTCTATGGATTTGAGGCTCCACCAATCCACTGTCAGACAAATAGAGAGAGAGTTCAAAACCACAGTCGCTCTACCCAGGATCGGTCGTCCTACCAAAATCTCTCCAAGAACAATCCTTCAAATCCTCCAGGAAGTCACAAAGCACCCCAGCGTAATATCCAAGGATCTGGCTAATGAGTGTTCATGGCTCAACTATCAGAAAAAGACCGAAAAGGAAGGGTGTTTATTGCCAAGAGGAAGCCACTGCTCTAAAAAGAACATTCCTGTATGCCTGAAGTTCGCCAAAGAGCACATAGATGATCCACAATACTTTGTAACAATGTTCTCTGGACAGACGAGTCAAAGGTAAAACTTTTTGGCCTCAATGAGAAACGTTTTGTTTGGCGGAAACCAAACACTGCATTCGAACAGAAGAACCTCATCTCAACCGGCAAGCATGGTGGTGGTAGTGTGATGGTTTGGGGCTGCTTTCTTGCCTCAGGACCTGGACGGCTTGCAATTATTGGTACAACCATGAATTCTGCATTGTATCATAAGATTCTAGAGGAGAATGTCAGGCCATCTGTCCGTGAGCTGAAGCTGAACCGAAAGTGGGTCATGCAGCAAGACAATGATCCTAAACATACAAGCAGATCTACAAAAGAATGGCTGCACAAGAAGAAATTTCGTGTTTTAGAATGGCCTAGTCGAAGTCTGGACCTTAACCCCATCGAAATGGTGTGGCAGGACCTGAAGTGAGCTGTCTATGCAAGAATGCCCTTAAATGTCGCTGACTTGAAGCAGTTCTTTAAGGAGAAATGGGACAATATTCCTCACCCGATGTGAGAGACTGACGGCAGTTACAGGAAATGCTTAGCTGAAGTCATTGCTGCTCGTGCGTGCCACCAGGAGCTGAATCTAAAGGGTCACATACTTTGTCACACATGGATATTGGATGTTGAATCACTTGTGGATAAATAAATGTCGAAAGTATCTTGTTTTTGTGTCATTTGTTTGATCAGGTTATCTTTATCTATTATTAGCACTTAGATTAAGATCTAGTAACATTTTAGGTTTGAAATATGTGAAAATCTTAAGGGATTTGCAAACTTTCTCGCCATTGTATATACATACACAGTATGTAGGACGTACTATAAGGTGTCTTAAGGAGAGAATCTGAGAACACCTAAGACGCACAGAGAATCGAGATTTGAGATTTCCAATGTGTAAGCAGTTTGCTTCAGCCAATGATGGATTTAAGCTTTTTGACTTTTCAGTATAATGTGGTGGCGTACCTTTTATAATAGACTTCCGGAGGGAAGTTTCTGGGATATTTGAATTAAATACCAGGCGTGTGTATTGTGTATCCCAGGTGTCACTTGGAGTTCTGAAGCTGGCGTCTTAAATGCTGAAGAGTATTAGGTTTGCGCAAACGGCACAAACTGTGTGATTGAAGACTGGGAGACTGGTATGGGTTACACTACAATTGGCTATATATCAATGTGATAACACACACCCAACAAAGCGATTTAATTAAGCCACTTCTTAAAGTCAACATTTCTGCAGTGTTTCCACGCCTTTGTCAGGACCTGGAGACACCGAACCGTCGACGTTATTGAAGTAAGAGATATTAAGCCACTTCTTAGCCGGTTGTGCGTCACCACATTGATATATAGTTATGATAGCAGCTGCAGCAACTGCCGATGAAAGCCCCCAGCAACCTTGAATTGGAGCCTGGGAGCATGTGTTGTGAGATAGGTGGCACTACTTCAATCCCCCTGCTTTTGTATACACTACAATTATCAAAATAATCAAGGTCAAGAGTCTCACCACTGTAGGCTCTGATTGTTGCAGGGTTTCCCTATCTCTCACAATTTTGGCAGGAATGCTGCTCTAAAATAACGGTCCAAATAATGTGAACATGCAGCAGACAACAAAAACTATAACAACAACTCTCTCCCTCTTCTCTCCTCAGGGGGAGTAAAGCTTGGATTGGGAGACTTCATTTTCTACAGTGTCCTTGTCGGGAAGGCTTCAGCCACAGCCAGCGGAGACTGGAATACCACTCTGGCTTGTTTTGTTGCCATACTGATTGTGAGTAAGCAGTAGCAAGGACAGGCTGACTGACGATCATTCCTGTCAGAGAAACTGGCAGTGAACAAATTCGTTACTACTCTGCCACAAGTTGTACATGAAAAACCGTATCAATTACCTGGTCCCCCTTCCGTGATTGTTCATACAATTGGGGGGAGGGAGTACTGGGCCAACTGTCCTGTGCCCAGCGGTGTAGGGGCCACAAGGACGTTGTGCCTGACTGAAGTCGGATGGAATACAAGGTATTGTGGGGCATGACTTTGGAAGGCCTCACTATCCGCCTCAGGGTCTGTACCATCAGTGTATTGTGACTCCTTTTTTAAATACGTTGTCGCCCACCAGGCTAACAAACCAAGTTGTAAATCTGAAAATGGGTAAATCCCAGCACTAATCACTCCAACTATATTTGTACATTTCAACAATATTTGTGTTGGTGAATAAATTGTGCACACTAAGCTACCATTAGTGTAAACGTAACTATTCTTAACTATTCAATATGTGCGAGTGATCACTTATTAGTATATACAGATGAACACAAAATAAATATTAGAAAGCTATTAAAGTGAGATTCCACTAAGGATAAACAAATTGAAATTCCAGAAGTTTAAATCCAATATAGTGATAATCGATGCAGTTCCAACAAGTAATCCGTATCCACTAATGTTAGGGACGGTCACGTGAAGTTTACCGTCTGTTAGTCAATTGTAGGTGGATTAGTCCAGTTAATATTAGGGATAACACTTCGATCCCCAGACCAACCAAGTCTCTCACCTACAAAGAAGCCAAGAGGCGCACATGTGGCTCTGTAGAGGAAATCTTGTTTATTTAAGAAAGATTTAAAAATGAGCTGAACTAGTCAAACAGAAAAGCACTTTGCAGAATCACAGAGGACTGGCTTCCCACTCCATCTACTTCATTTTGTCCGGAGCAAGCAGCACAAACAGCGTCTCTTCCCTGGGATCTTTGAGGGCCCTCCTCTTACAACGTGATGATGTAATGGAGAACGCCTCCAATGTGTTTCATCACTACAGTGACATCAGGGAATAATGTTACACCCAAAGGGGCAGATGGTTAATGCCCACTGTTGCTATGGCAACCAATTGGTATGAAATGGCTGGCTACAATTAATGGAAGGAGTAACCCCTTGCAGCACGAATAAAAAACATAAACGGCAAAGAAACTTGTTTGCAGACAGATTAGTGATCCATCTAAAAAAAAAATCAAATACAATACATAATGTACGTAGTTTTTTGGCAGACAGTCTGTAAAAAGCCAGATTTTAGGGACTCTGTTTAGCTACACACAAGGAGCTGGGAGCTTTGGTAAGATGGAAGTGTTTTTAAAGATGCTCAACCTGATTCTGCAGTTTAATTGTAGGGTGGTACATTGCAGGGTGCTACCCTAACCAGCAATACATTTATTCAGCCCCTCATGATAGATGTTTAGATCGGTATTGTTGGGGGGGGGGAGGGGGATAGTGTCGTTTTTATCATATTCTGATTATTTCTTTTCTCTTTGCAGGGTCTGTGCCTTACACTGCTTCTCCTTGCCATCTTCAAGAAGGCGCTGCCCGCGCTTCCCATTTCCATAACATTCGGGCTTGTGTTCTACTTTGCCACAGACAACCTGTTACAACCCTTTATGGACAGGTTGGCATTCCACCAGTTTTATATCTAACCCTCTGGACAGATACATTCCTGGGACTTTTTGTTCTCCCCCCCCTATGACTGTACCTGAACAAATGGAAGAAAAGCATTTTGCTTTTCGGCTTTTGGAAATCAGAAGACCCAAGGTTTTACCCTCCTTAGAGCTGAGGGGTGAGCAATGTGTTGCAAATCCCTTCTGCATTGGAGTGGTAAATGCAAAAGGTTTTTTTTTTTTTTTTATCCTCGGAGGGGAACCCTCTGAACTTGTGAGTGAGGTTGGAATCATGCGTCGCTGTTGGTTCTTGGCATGAGGGAATTACCTTACCAGCAAATGAGCATTCAAAGGAAACTTTCTGAGCAGTAAAGGAAAACAAGCAACGTTTGGGGCATTCTTTTCAGTTCACATCCTATTGTTCCTAGAGGGTCCTGTAACACTATATTGTATGTCCCATTCAGGAGAGTAAAGCAGGGTGGTTTTTATGCAACCTGGTACATAAAGTGTGCAAACCTCATATATATATAAAATGTGGAATAAGCACGCATGCACTCGCACACATGCGTGTTCATATTTTATTATATACTTGTGCACTATCTTTGGCACCAGGTTAAGAAAGCATTTAATGTTTGGGATTTCCACACACCTGCAAATTAATATGCTGTAATATAAAGCAATACCGTTTAAAACTGCGATCTTCCAATAAAAAACAAAACACATTTGGGACCCATCAATATCTCAAGCGTGGTACTGCCTGCCTCTAAAGGCCTCTTACACGTCTCAGAAGTCAATACAAGAACCCGTGTTATGAGGCGGTTCTCATATCAGAGGGCTGTAAGCATGGCCAAATACAGAATGAGTACTGCAGGGTAAGGGGTTGTGGAATGGTTTACTTTATTGCCGTTTTACTCCCTCGGGTGCCAAAGGAGCAGCAACGCATTGCAATGGGCTAAAAGTTTAAAGCAGCATTGCATGTTTGTCTTATTTTATGTTTCTTTTATATATATATATATATATATATATATATATATATATATATATATATATATATATATATATATATGTGGTTGACAAATCACCAAAAAATCTACTCGCCACCTAGTACCAAACGTGTGCTGCTTGGGCCAATATTTACTCGCCCGGGGGTTAAATCCACTCGCCCGGGGCGAGCAAATGTATAGGTTTGTCGAACACTGTATATATGTATATGTATACTGTATGTATATGTATATATATATATATATATATATATATATATACTTTAAATGTCAACTTTGTTTAGTTTCATTACTTTTCTGCCACTTGGAGTATATTGACTACTGAAAAACTATAACTGTGACTGCCTGCCACAGAGTGACATGTTTCCTACAGCTGCCTGTGGTGGGACCAGAACACACTAAACCTCCCCCTCTGCAGATTCCAGTGCAGGGAGTGGGAGATATTGTGGTATTACAAGGACATAAACCATTCCGATGGACAGATTTTAGAGGACACAACGGCCGCTTTTTTTATTTTTTTTTTCAGACCCCCACCCCACAAAATAATTTGACATTCACATCCCTCTCAATAACACCACACTGGAATATCACAGTGAAATGTGATTTAAGGAAAAGTGATTTGTAAATAAAATCTATTTTTTGGACCATTTATGTACTGTAGGATTGTACTTCTAAATAAGTTAGTCGCATATAAAACATTAGCTGGGTTAAGTATATGGGGCTTTCCTTTAAAAGTCGGGGAAAAGTATACGCATAGTGCTGTCAAATGCTCATATTGTTCTGTATTAAGCCTTCCACCAATGAGAGCATCCAAAGGAAGTTCAGAGAAATGTTAATAATTTTAGGAACGTCATTATACACGTTTAGTTTGAGCTCGTGGAAGAATGTTAGAGGATTTCTTTAAAAAAGTAGACTTTAAAAAAAACTGCTATTCTGCAAGCTCATTCTTCTTTTACTGTATATGGTCTCAGGAGCACATTGTGTATACTCCCGAGGGCTAACACGCGAACCAAGGGATAACGGAGTTACAGGAAATAAAAATTGCAGCTAATTAAATAAGGACTCAAAAATACGAAGGTACTTGAACTGAAATGACTGTAGAAGGAATAGAGAGAAGCAAAAATATTCACGCTTGGCAGCATAGAAAAAAGTTACACTTCAAAACATGAAAAAGTAACATGGGTAGTGGACCCCACAAATCCTACGCGTTTCGTGGAATACTGTGCAAAACATGTAGAATTTGTGGGGACCAACACCTAGACGTATGTATTTTATTTATTTTTACAACAATACATTTACATTTTTCTTTTCCAAGGTTTGTAATGTTCATTATTTTCAATATTGCTGTGCACTGATTTTTATTTTTTTAAAGACTCGTGGTATATCTTAGCAGCACTCCTTAATCAAGTGACTGATTAAAAATTTAAGTAAATAAGGCAACTGGCCCCGATGGCATACATCCAAGAGTTCTCCAGGAGATAAGTTCAGTAATAGCCAAACCATTACATTTAATATTCAAGGACTCCATTTCCACAGGCTCAGTACCACAAGATTGGCGTAAAGCAGATGTGGTGCCTATATTTTTTTTATAAAGGCAGCTAGATCACAACCGGGAAATTACAGACCTGTAAGCCGGACTTCAGTAGTGGGGAAACTATTTGAAGGTTTAATACGGGATAATATTCAGGAATACCTCATGGAAAACAAAATTATTAGTAATAGTCAGCATGGATTTATGAAGGATAGATCATGCCAAACTAACCTTATTTGTTTCTTTGAGGAGGTAAGTAGGAATTTAGACCAGAGTAATGCAGTTTGTGGTTTACTTAGATTTTGCAAAGGCTTTTGATACGATTCCACACGAGGTTGGTGTTCAAAATAAAGCAAATTGGACTCAGTCAAAATATATGCACCTGGATTGAAAACTGGTTGAAGGATAGACAAAGGGTTGTCATAAATGGAATTTTTTCAGGTTAGGCTAAGGTCATGATTGGATTGGTACTGGGACCTCAGGGATCGGTACTGGGACCCCTGCTTTTTAACTTGTTTATTAATGACCTTGAGGTTGGCATCAAGAGCAAAGTCTCCATCTTTGCTGATACTAAATTGTGTATGGTAGTAGAATCAGAGCAGGATGTAATTTCTCTCCAGGACTTGGAGAAACTGGAAACTTGGGCAGGTAAATGGCAGATGAGGTTTAATACAGATTTATCTATGGTTATTCATTTGGAAAGCAAGAATAAGCAGGCGACTTACAAATGAAATGGGGATAAATTGGGGGAATCCTTGATGGAGAAGGATTTAAGAGTGCTTGTGCAGGCTTAGCAATAGTGCCCAAAGTCATGCAGTAGCTGCAAAGGCAAACAAGATCTTATCTTGCATTAAACAGGCAATGGATGGAAGGGAAGTAAACATGATTATGCCCCTTTACAAAGCATTAGTAAGACCACACTTTGAATATGGAGTACAATTTTGGACGCCACTCCTTAGAAAAGACATTATGGAACTAGAGAGCGTGCAGAGGAGAGCCACCAAATGAATAAAGGGGATGGATAATTTAACTTATGAGTAGAGGCTAACTAAATTAGATTTATTTACATTAGAAAAGAGGCGTCTAAGAGGGGATATGATAACTATATACAAATATATTCAGGGACAGTACAAGGAGCTTTCAAAAGAACTATTCATCCCAAGGGCAGTACAAAGGACTCGGGGGCATCCTTTTAGGCTGCGCTTATAGTGCCGGCGACAGCGACGCAACGTCGCGGCAAAACATGCAATGCCGCCGTCGCGTGCGCTTATAGTAAGCGCAGAGCGACGGATTGGTCGCGATCACTGGAAGTCATCTCTATTTGATTTTCCAGTGACCGTCGCCGGCACTATAAGCGTAGCCTTAGGTTGGAGGAAAAGAGATTTCACCAGCAACAAAGGAAAGGGTTCTTTACAGTAAGGGCAGTTAAAATGTGAAATTCATTACCCATGGAGACACTGATGGCAGATACAATAGATTTGTTCAAAAAAAGGTTGGACATCTTTTTGGAAAGGAAAGGTATACAGGGCTATACCAAATAAGTAAACATGGGAAGGATGTTGATCCAGGGATTAATCAGATTGCCAATTGACACGGTTCCCCTTCATCCCCTTACCTTCTGCTGCGGGGGATGGGGAGAGTGCGGGGAGGTCAGTGTGCAGTTGGAGCGGCGACCGAGTCGCCAGCACCTCCCATAGCATTTTGTTAATCCTCGAGCATGCGCAGTGTAGTCGCGCATGCGCAGCGAATCCCCTAGTCCGGCGGCCATGTTGGGGTTGGCGCCATCGCGAGACACAAACGCGCATGAGCAGCAGGACCCCCAGTGCGGCAGCCAAAAGGGGAAATGCTCGAGAGGGACTACATGTCCCATGAGCCTCAGGAACGGATGTCACATGCTGCGGCTTAGCCAATAGGGCGGCTGCATTTGTAGTTAAGGCAGTTATACAGTTGAGCAGTGAGTGTCAGTGGTAGCTGGGACAGCGCGTGTGTGTGTTCAGTGAGCCCCTTAGGCCCCAGCTAGGTCAACACTCCCCTCAGCTTGTGGTTGCTGCAGGCACAGGCCCATAGATAGGGACACTGCCCTGTAGTTCCAGAGTGAGGGACACCATCAGGATGTGGCTGCATTCTGATCTCAGGTGATCTGGCCCAGACACCTGCAACAAAGAACAATCTCATACGGTGGTACAATCCATGCGGGATCCACCCCACGTAGACGCGGGTGCGTTGCGGTCACTGGATCCATGGATCCTATCAGCATCACTGTGCGCCTGGGTGTGGACACACCCGGCAGGTACCCAACTAAAGACATATAATACAAAGTGCACCAACCATACATGGGCTAGTGGGGGCAGCGCTGTCTCACACACTTGGGTGGGTGATTGATCCGGTGGACACTGGGACGGTCCGGTGCCTGAAGCACCTTACTTCATTGGGGTAAACTCCACTGGGGTGTGGACACGGGTCCTGCGAGGCCTGCGAGTGGGTATCACCGTTATTATTGGTTCTCTGATGTGTACAGTTATTGTTTTACCCGTGTGTATTCTTTATTGTCCTGTAACGGGGTCATTCCACATAGTAGAATCCCATTATAGGTGGAGGCGCTACCGAGCATCAACTCGGGTACACCCCAGGTTCCCAGCAGCGGAGGCTCAGGTTTCCTGTGAGCCGCAGGTATTGCATTGCATCACACATAACGTAGCCCCACATCTCCCAGGGGGTGAGGGGGGGGGGGTGATTGCGTTACATTGGAGTCGGAAAGGAATTTATTTTTCCCCTTATGAGATATCACTGGATGACATGACACTGGGGGTTTTTGTTTGCCTTCCTCTGGATCAATAAGGAAATATAGATATAGGATAAAGTAGCTGTTGTCTAAATTTAGCATAGGTTTAACGTGATGGACGTCTGGTTTTTTTTGTTTTTTTTTTAAACCTCATATACTATGTAACTGTGACAAGAACGTACCTGTTCTCTTTCTAAACAATACCAGAGGACTGTTGCTGTTGACCCCAGCGGGTCTCTGCTGCCAAATCAGGGACTCAGAAGGAGCACTGATAGATGCAGCCCTTCCCCCAACCCCTTCCTTTTGCAGGCGGACCGAGAGACAATGACTACTTCCTGCGGAACTTGGACCCGCCCCTGCGGAGCAGTTGGAGCTGGCTTGATACTAAGTTAGTGCTTCATACCATGCTCTGGCTCTGACTGAACATTCTCTCTCTTTTTTTTATTTTTTATTATATTGGTTAGTATGTTTTGAGATATTCACCTCCAATGAGCGGGGGTGGGGGGTGTTTCAATGATATTGATGGACGATGGCACTTTTCCTACTGTAGTAATATTACTACTTTTAAAGTAAAAACTACTTTTTATTGCACTTTATCTCTATTTATTGCTACAGGCATAGAGTACGACACGTTGAAACACGGACATTGGTAACGTGTCATTCAGCATTGTACCTTCAAGTAAACCCCTTTTCCATCCCTCATTGTGCCCTTCTCCCTCCCAGTTTCCTTGTTCCTTCCTCATCCCCCATTTTTGCCCATTGCTTCTTTTTGTGATCGTGTGTTTGTAACCCCGAGAGCTGTTTCTCATAGCCCAAGTTATTGAATGGCCGCAGCTAATTGCTGGCAACGCAGCGGATCCTTAACGTGGAACACCAGAGGGAATACTCTGTGTTCTTGGCAATCTGCTTCAAGATTAAGCAGGTTTATTATGGCAATTGACAACTTCTAATACCTGGGGTAGCGGAGGTGCCATCGGTCAAACAATGATGTACAGAAAAGGAAGGAAAGTCCTGTTTTAAGTGGAATTAAATCCTTGCAAAAATTGTCCTCCTCGGCGCTGGACTTCGCTCCGCGCTCAGTGCAGATGTATAAGAAAAGATATATAAAAAAACAGTGTATAATAACATATAGGTAGATAAGGGAAAAATCCCTAATTGGGTGCTCTAGAAACCTCCTGGTAAGCCATAGAATTCAGTATTGTCTTTAAATGAGCAGATTTCCCCTCTCCAAATAGACAGATAAAGCAAATATTCAGTAACTAATAATCAGCAAGCTCACATCTGAAGCAGAGCAACATGTGCCAAATCACAGGGAAAAGCCTTCTAACCTGACCGGTGAGCTGCTGCTCCACCCGGCGGTCCCTCGTAGTCCCATGACTTTAACCTATAATAACATATAGTGCAATACGTTATGAACAATAACACCTCCGTGAGTGAATCATTTTGACCAGATGTGTATACCCAGCAATAGATCACCTGGGAATGAAGATGTTGTTATAAAATGATCCCATTGATCATTTGTGCAGGAATTAGGTGAACTTCCTAGGTGTGGAAGGTAACTCAAATATTTATCCCCTTTACTAATTTACACCAGCACACCAACAGTGCCTGATAATGGGACGTAACTTACAAAGAGCATAGCTTGATGACAGGACAAAGTCTGCAGATCACTGGGATAGTCTCAACAATAATTCATAGAAAAAGGGGGAAAAACACCATAGAACAGATCCACTCGGAAACTAAAATTGAATAAGACGGACACCGGGAATGCCACTCACATACTGATTTATCCTTTAAGAACCTTCCAACACATTAAGCCTGGTTGAGGGCTCTTAGATTTGCCGTCTGTTTAGTCCTTTGGCGCCGGTTCCTGCAATGGAGCTTGGACTCGGTATCTACCAGGTATGGTCAAATTATTCATTCATGGAGGTGTTATTGTTTATTAGTTATTGCACTATATGTTACTATACTGTTTTTTTTTTTTTATATATATATATATATATAATTTATTTATTTTTCTTATACGTCTGCACTGAGCATGGAGTGAAGTCCAGGGCCGAGGAGGATAGTTTTTCGCTGCAGGAATTCGTTAAGTGAACACCCGACACTAAATTGCACGTATATAATTGATTTTGTATTTCCATTATAATACGTTATTTGTAAACATATAATTTATATAGTGCATGCACTATTTTTTGTAGTATAGCTCTAACGTTGTGTATTTTTTGGATTGTCTGAAGCTTTGCACTAAAAGTACGGTCTTATTTACACAAGCGACCGTCACTCTTTTCAACATGGAAGAGCTACACATTTCCCAAACGTCTTTCGTTGAGCATCCTCTCTTTCTACTGACGGTCAGTAGGATTTCTTAGCTTGGTGGTTTGTAAAAGACAGAAAAAAAATAGCGTTTTTCAATGATTCATATATTACGGTTTTTCCAGCTACGTAGATTTTTTTGATGCCAAGAAAGTAGAAATTAAAATACAGGTGATCCTCCGTATCCGGCGGTCCGTTTTCTGTCGAACGGCCTATGTGACGCCGCATAATGCAGCCCATTGGACGCATTATTCGACGTCCGATCCGCTTATCCGACGCTCACCGCCGCGGATTAACATGGACCCGCAATCAGACAGTCTGTTATCAGACGGCGGTGTGCGGGACGCATTCCGCCGGATAAGCGAGGACCGCATGTAGTTTCGAAATACTCTGTTAATTTAGTACAGTAGTCCTTTTTAATGCAACATTAGGGGGCTCCTCTAACGTTTGTGGCTCTCCCGACATGCAGAATAATCTTTAAATAGTTGAAGGTGTTTAAACCTACACCATATAGATTTATTTATACAACAGCAACTTCTTTTTCACGTTGTGTTGTGACCTGGCAGTGCTGGTTTAGATACATGCACCATAATATAAATGCCCGGTGACACAAGCCATCACCACATTTACTTTTGATTGCTGCCTTAGGTAAGGATATTATACTATATAATCATCATTGAGAGTACTTCATTGAGCACACAAATAATCAAAAGATTATATAAAGCCCCCTATAGTTGCACTCAAGGTAGGTGACAAAATGAATGGAATGTCAACTAAAGTATAGGCCAGTAAATAGCCAAATCCTGGTATAGGATACACTGCCAAAAAAGGTCACACTACTTAATGAAAAATAACAAAACTTTAATAGTGTATATTATAAAGTATATACTGGGGTTCTCTATCCGACCTGATCCTATTGAGGACAAAGAGCCAAATTATTATCACAGTTGGTGGTCGCTTCTAGAGACCTAGTAAGGTATACTATTAGACTACCAGCACCCACTTTGAACATCTCTGCAGCCGTACATATAGCGATTGATACTTTATAGCTATTTGATACACATAGTGCTCATAGAGCACCGTTACCCAAAACACATTTGGGGATTTTATTTATGCAATGTTTTGCATTTTTATAGTGTTTCGTCGGTTTTTATAATATACACTATTAAAGTTTTGTTATTTTTCATTCAGTAGTGTGACCTTTTTTGGCAGTGTATCCTATACCAGGATTTGGCTATTTACTGGCCTATACTTTAGTTGACATTCCATTCATTTTGTCACCTACCTTGAGTGCAACTTTAGGGGGCTTTATATAATCTTTTGATTATTTGTGTGGTTTCAAGTGGCTCTCTCCCCCTTGCACCAGGTAGATAGCGTCTCTCTCTGTTTCATGTTTGTTGGTTTGGTGCAGCGACGTTATTTTGTGTGTTTATACTTCATTGAGCAGTCAGTTTGGGACACTTGGTGCTGAGGTTTTATTTTTGAGAGCAGAAATTGATGTTTCTGAATCTTTCCGTAGCCAGCTGGTGCTGTTAGTGAATTTTCAGGCTCACTTCTTGCAAACACTGTCTTCTTTTCGTTTGTACAGACACAGACCTCTTTAAGTAAGTTTGAAAGGTAAATGTATTAGGCCACAAGCCCCTATTCTTACTTACAAGTAAGGTAATTGAAGTGCAGCATCAGAGGAATACACAGGTAAGCAAGCACCACGGTAAGGACACTGTTTATAATCCATTCACAAATCCGTGACACACAGCACGTGGATACCGTTCCCGTAGGGGTCATGTTATGATGTCCGGTCATCCTTCCTGGTTAGTCGCTCGTCAGGGGTTTCCGGTCTAGGATCTGCGTCTCAGGCCTCGTTCAGGGTGCCAGAGGCAGGAGTTGGAGGGCGGGCGTTCGTGTGTGTGATCG
Source organism: Ascaphus truei (assembly GCF_040206685.1). NCBI lineage: Eukaryota > Metazoa > Chordata > Amphibia > Anura > Ascaphidae > Ascaphus > Ascaphus truei. The sequence goes on from NC_134491.1 coordinate 31,010,593, forward strand.
GCAGTCTGCTGGGCGATGTGTGCACATCCTCCCCAGCAGACTTTTTCAAGAGTGGAGGGGGCGGGGCTACAGACGGCAGCTTAGGGATCGAAGTTGCTGTCTTGAAATCATTCTCAAGAATGATTTCATTGGCTGCCGAGGTCCCAGTGACGCTGCTGTAGCTTCAAAAAACAACTTGGGTTTATTGAAACTGTAGCCAGCGTCAACTCCGTACTTCGGAGACAGGGCAGCTGCTACCCTGACAACCACAATTAACTTTAAATACATTGTTTCGGACGGCAGTTCGCACGTAAGCACGCCCTCCCTCCGAAGCCAGCACCCTGAACGAGGCCTCAGGAACACTGCCGTCGCCTGCAATAGCAGGACTCCCCATGCAGTGATCCTCTAATTCCTTCCGGGTTCTTGCTCCCAACACTGACATCTACAGCGTCATCTCTGGATGTATGCCAGCAAGTGGGATTGGCAATGCTTCTAAGGTGGGCACACCTTTAGTAGGCATAATACCAGTTTGCTTCCAAATAACTAGAGATGGGAAAAATATTTGCAAAATGGGTGAATGTCGGACTAAGTGGCAACCCTTGTGACAAATCGCTGCATTTCTTACTAAGGGATCAAATCTCACCCCTAGGTTTACAAATGTTTTGGTGATTTCAATATATTTTTCAGAGGGAAACTTGATTTATTCTGAATTTAGAAAGACATGCTTTATTTGCTATGCAAATGTCAAAAACATATGCATGTAGGTGCATCTTTGCCATGTATTTTACATGATATCTTTGCACAAACATTTGCATATCAAACTGGGGCATCTCCACATATCCCAGATGTGAGCCCTTTCTCCAAGAGCCACTGCAAACCAGGGAGTCAATTCTGCAAAAAGAGCAATCTATCCGGGGAATCAACTTATCATGTGCAACAGGTCCTTTATTCTGCGGAGGAGAAGCTCTGTTTCCTTTACTATCCTTATGCGGTGGAACTTAAATAAAGCGAAGTATGCAAAGAAACCATGGATTCACATCAGAAAGGAAATTGCTATACTGTTTTGGAGAATCATTTGATTTTTCCCTCCTAACCTTAACAGTGGTATCTAATTACATGAGGCTTTATTACAATGGCATGATATTAAGCTTATTATGACATTTTCTAAGGTTTAACTACCACCTACGTTCATTTTCAGAAGTGAAGACTTTCAGAGCTCCCACTTTACAAGAATGTACAACAAATCGCTGTTTTGTTTTATGCACAAACATACCAACAGTCTCTATCCCTAATTAAGATCTAACACACCGTTAGCATACCCTCCAACTGTATGTATTGAGCAGGAACTCAATGTCATTTTTTTTTATGACCGGAGCCTATTAAAAACCAGGTTACCTATCTGCCCAATTGTGAGCCAATGGATCTATCCACGGCCTGTCTGTTGGTTGCATCTCAGAACCTTCAGTTAATTACTGTAACATTAAGATCAATGACTGATTAAGGATCAGGTGTTAAAAAGAATTTATCACCGCTTATGTTTTATACATACAATTCAATACAAAAATACAGTGTAATCTCTGCATATATTAAATTGCAGGTGTTTAATGTGCCGTTATGGGAGGTGCTCGCTAAAGAAATGTCTCCTCCACCTATATTGTCACCTGCCCCGTGTTCGAGTATTTTATGGCGTTTGTATGCACAGTCAAATGTTTTGATTGGTGCCGCATGCAAAGTGGTACCTACTCCAGATTACACTGACAGAAATAAAGGGAGCGCAGATTTATATACATTGGAGTATTATGTTGTTTGTCATCCTTCCCCAAGCAGAAGGGGGAGATGGGTAAGGGCAGCACTAAGGGAATATTGCATGGAACAAAAGCACCTCCAGTACACGTGGTCTGTGAGAAGTGTGTGTGTGTGTGTGTGTGTGTGTGTGTGTGTGTGTGTGTGTGTGTGTGTCAAAGATGGATGCATTGACATTGACAAAATGACATTGTAGGAGTGTGTGTGTGTGTGTGAGAATGTGTGATGGATAGTTTGTGAGAGAGAATGTGTGAGAAAGTTAGAAAGAATGTGTACATATGAGAGCTGAAGGTGAATAATACAGGAGGAATGTGTACCACAGGAAAAATGCTTCTGAGAAATAGATTGTGCGATACAGTGTGGAGGAGATAGAGGGGAAGAATGTGGCAGTGAGGTAGAGGTGGGTGGGACAGTCCTGAGCCCCCCTGCTCTCATTCATCTTGTCCCCTTTACTTACCAAGTGACATCTTTCTGGTGTAGATTATCAGTGTGAGGTCCGCAGGCTGCACCCTTGTGTATGGGTGTTTAATAACCAATGGTAACGCCACTTCTTTGCACTGTATTATCTACAGTTGAGGAGGGGTTTGTTGGTAGATGGTACATAATTATTATAAACCCACTTGAGGAGCTTTTTTCTTCATGATATATAGTAAATGAGCATTGCAGATTTAAGCAGCGGCCCTGCTAGTGTTTTGGGTTCTAATTTATTTATTTTTACTTGCCTGAAAAGTGGGGTCCCGTGCAGCTGATCCAGGGTCCCCAGGCCTCTCTCAGACCCCCTGCTTCCTGAGCCGTGGAGGGTTTTTATACTTGCCTGGTGGATGCAAAATGTCTGCTGCTGTCAGGTTTGCTCCGGCAGCCAATCGAAAGTTGCAGCATCATCTCGGTGACCTTGGTAGCCATGTTTGTATTTTTTTTTTTTTTTTTTCCCAATATGCTTATTTTTTTTTTTTTTTTTTTTCACGGATCAGGGAAGTTAAAAATAAAATAATTTTAAGGAGTTTCTCCTTAAGGCCGCGCTTATAATGCCGGCGACGCGACCGATGCCGTCGCCACTAGGGAAAGTTAAACTTCAGTTTTAAGCGACGTCGCTGGCGACCAGGCTAGTGAAGTCACGAAGGTGGCGGGCTGCGCTCTCTGGTTTAGAGACAGTCACATGTGGCGACTGTATCTAAAAAAAAAAATCAAATTTACCCGGCTTCAACATTTTTGGTCGCTCCGTCGCGCTTATTATAAGCGCTTGCGACAGTCAATGGATTTGTTTTGGAGCGACGTCGCCAGGCACTATAAGCGCAGCATTAGTCCAGGTCTCTTCTGAGTAGATTAATAATATAATAAATAATAATATTCTCCATTCTTTAGGCAAAACAGTGTGCTTTTTTTTTTTACTTTGGCCATAATTAAAGCTCCCGACGCTAATGCACATGGACATCTGAGATCTCCCCTTCCCAAATCTCCCTGGTTGCATTATATGATGGGATATCCGTATGTCTGAATATTGAATATATGCTTCTTTCTAGCTTGCGGATGATCCCATTGGCTAAATATCAATTTTAGATCTTTGAGCTCTAAGTTGCACCTTTTTGTCAGGAAAGTCAGATTTGAAATTGGCCATCACGTATAAGGAAGTCACATATTTACCTGCACTATTTGTAATGGTGCGCTCTGACACTGCCTGCGCACACCTTCACTAACGCAGTGGTGCGCACACGTTCACTAACGCAGCGGTGCGCTCACGTTCACTAACGCAGCGGTGCGCTCACGTTCACTAACGCAGCGGTGCGCTCACGTTCACTAACGCAGCGGTGCGCACACGTTCACTAACGCAGCGGTGCGCTCACGTTCACTAACGCAGCGGTGCGCTCACGTTCACTAACGCAGCGGTGCGCACACGTTCACTAACGCAGCGGTACGCACACGTTCACTAACGCAGCGGTACGCACACGTTCACTAACGCAGCGGTGCGCACACGTTCACTAACGCAGCGGTGCGCACACGTTCACTAACGCAGCGGTGCGCACACGTTCACTAACGCAGCGGTGCGCACACGTTCACTAACGCAGCGGTGCGCTAACGTTCACTAACGCAGCGGTGCGCTCACGTTCACTAACGCAGCGGTGCGCTCACGTTCACTAACGCAGCGGTGCGCACACGTTCACTAACGCAGCGATGCGCACACGTTCACTAACGCAGCGATGCGCACACGTTCACTAACGCGATGCGCACACGTTCACTAACGCAGCGGTGCGCACACGTTCACTAACGCAGCGGTGCGCACACATTCACTAACGCAGCGGTGCGCTCACGTTCACTAACGCAGCGGTGCGCACACGTTCACTAACGCAGCGATGCGCACACGTTCACTAACGCAGCGGTGCGCACACGTTCACTAACGCAGCGATGCGCACACGTTCACTAACGCAGCGATGCGCACACGTTCACTAACGCAGCGATGCGCACACGTTCACTAACGCAGCGGTGCGCACACGTTCACTAACGCAGCGGTGCGCACACGTTCACTAACGCAGCGGTGCGCACACGTTCACTAACGCAGCGGTACGCACACGTTCACTAACGCAGCGGTGCGCACACGTTCACTAACGCAGCGGTGCGCACACGTTCACTAACGCAGCGGTGCGCACACGTTCACTAACGCAGCGGTGCGCACACGTTCACTAACGCAGCGGTGCGCACACGTTCACTAACGCAGCGGTGCGCACACGTTCACTAACGCAGCGGTGCGCACACGTTCACTAACGCAGCGGTGCGCACACGTTCACTAACGCAGCGGTGCGCACACGTTCACTAACGCAGCGGTGCGCACACGTTCACTAACGCAGCGGTGCGCTAACGTTCACTAACGCAGCGGTGCGCTCACGTTCACTAACGCAGCGGTGCGCTCACGTTCACTAACGCAGCGGTGCGCACACGTTCACTAACGCAGCGATGCGCACACGTTCACTAACGCAGCGATGCGCACACGTTCACTAACGCAGCGATGCGCACACGTTCACTAACGCAGCGGTGCGCACACGTTCACTAACGCAGCGGTGCGCACACGTTCACTAACGCAGCGGTGCGCTCACGTTCACTAACGCAGCGGTGCGCACACGTTCACTAACGCAGCGATGCGCACACGTTCACTAACGCAGCGGTGCGCACACGTTCACTAACGCAGCGGTGCGCACACGTTCACTAACGCAGCGATGCGCACACGTTCACTAACGCAGCGGTGCGCACACGTTCACTAACGCAGCGGTGCGCACACGTTCACTAACGCAGCGGTGCGCACACGTTCACTAACGCAGCGGTGCGCACACGTTCACTAACGCAGCGGTGCGCACACGTTCACTAACGCAGCGGTGCGCACACGTTCACTAACGCAGCGGTGCGCACACGTTCACTAACGCAGCGGTGCGCACACGTTCACTAACGCAGCGGTGCGCACACGTTCACTAACGCAGCGGTGCGCACACGTTCACTAACGCAGCGGTGCGCACACGTTCACTAACGCCGCGGTGCGCTCACGTTCACTAACGCAGCGGTGCGCTCACGTTCACTAACGCAGCGGTGCGCTCACGTTCACTAATGCAGCGATGCGCACACGTTCACTAACGCAGCGATGCGCACACGTTCACTAACGCAGCGGTGCGCACACGTTCACTAACGCAGCGATGCGCACACGTTCACTAACGCAGCGATGCGCACACGTTCACTAACGCAGCGGTGCGCACACGTTCACTAACGCAGCGGTGCGCACACGTTCACTAACGCAGCGGTGCGCACACGTTCACTAACGCAGCGGTGCGCACACGTTCACCAACGCAGCGATGCGCACACATTCACTAACGCAGCGATGCGCACACCTTAACCCAGAGAAACATGCACACACAGGCACTGATACGTATGGGAATATGAAATGATTATACCTCGGCACTCGCTGCTTTGCAGCATTATAGATCTACAAATACCGGTGCATCCAGACTCCTAGGGTGGCCGCTTCCCATCTGTGTAACAAGTTGAAGAAAAAGGAGGGATCGCTGCCATAAATGAAAAGACCACTCCTTGACAAAGACCACTAGTTGGTTGAAACGCGTAGGAGGTATTTTTATTGTTCACCTATGTTGCAATAAATTCTTTTTCCACTTCATTCAATTTTTTGAGACCAGCGTTTATTATTCATTCAGTTGGGATCCTGTTTGGCTTAGGAGTGCCCTGGAGACTGTTTTTTCTATTCGATCACTGCCATAAAGTCTGACGTTTTGGCGCACACCGCAGCCTTCCTCACGGCATCAGCTTCATCACAACTACAAAAATGAAAACGTTATATACCATAACCCTGACACACATGGGCTCGCGTCTACTAGCTGTGTGCTACTTCACAAGACACCATCCAGAGTTGGAATAGACCTTGAGGTGTCTTCCAGCGCCGAAGGGAATGTGAGCTGTAGTCCTTTTTAAAGACAAAAGCCAGACATTTTTTAAGTAGCAGGTTTTTTCATGTTCCTGTGCAGTACAGACCCACTGCGGCCATGCTCCCTCCAGCAGAGGTAAATGAGAATTTGCATAGGTAGTGTTAGGACCTGCGTGCTGATCATGCAATGACGTGGCTTGCAGGCTTATAATGCTTTGGGTTTAACTAAATGACTCTTACTCAAAAATACATAGTGAAATACTTCAATATTCTGTTGTCACATTGGATGTAGCATTTAGCTTTTCTGTCTTTTGTTGTATGCATTTGGCCATTCTCTGTAGCACTCCTTTTGATTTTGTATAACACACAAAGGGAGAAAAAAAGGAGGTCCTGTATAAAGCACTCAAAATGTTAAAAAAAAACAATGGATTTTATTAATAACACAGAAAAGACAAACAGAATAAAGTAGAGGTAAAACAACAAAGACCACTCAACCCCTTAAAGCTGCAGTTCAGTCAATATCTTGCGTGTGTTTTTTTTAATAAATCAGTTCTGTAGTAAGAAAAAATACTTTTAGCATTTTCTGTTTTAAAAAAAACAACTTTGAAAGACCAATTTTCTTGTATTCTATTTTAACAAGCATGCTTGTTCCTATAGCAACGATTTACATTCCCCATATTTAAAGATGTTGCCAAACTTTGCCGATCAATAGACGGAGAACGAATTGACCGGCAGCTATGCAGTTCTTTAGGTAATTAGAGATTGCCCACATGAAACTATTGAAGTAAAAAAAAAAAATAAAAAAAAAAAAAAAAGACTGAACTGCAGCTTTAATACTAATGCTGCAAATCAAGTACATATATATCTAATGTAACTCAACACAAATAAATATGTATACCTGTTGTTACTAATTATATGAAAAACACACCTGTGCTAACGAGCGTATGCTGGGGTTAATGGAATGTAGAGAACAAATATTTTCCCTTGTGAATGTAACGAAGACCTGCTGGTCAGTGAATAACCTACCTAACATGGGGTATGGTGGAACATGATATACAGACAAATATAACCATCAGGTAAATCCTAGTAATAGAAACAAACATAGAGAAGTAGGACCCTAATTATGCTGGATTCTGGTTATTGTGCCATGTCAGTAGTTGTAATTAAGGTAGAGAGAAATGTCAAAATCCCAGATGTATTTGTTACTGCGCCAGGCGTACAGATGTTAATGGTATGTGCTAAAAAAATTGTGCGCCATAAAGTTCACGCGCATCAAAATTGTCTGCCATAAACCTAATGTTAGTGCCTAATTACATTATATATTAAGCAAAAAAAAATTGACACAACACAGATGCTTCATTACATTGGTTAACACAATGTATTTTTACTGGTTATTATATTTAATATAACATTACACTAATTTATATTTACCAACACTAGTTATAAATAAATACACAATTCTGTTGTAATTAAAATTGTATCAATCAGGTATTTGCAATGAGTCAAAATTCATTTCAAACAATGAATTGTGCATCTCATATGAAGCATTCATATGTATGACACACATTGTATATATGTTTGTACTATTTAACACAAAAAAATATATGATCTTGGTAACTAAGCCCCAAAGGGCCTAATACTAAATGATGTGGGTGTCTGTATTGTAGACAGAGTAGTATGTAGTATGTATTGTGTTATGTGCAGATAATTGTGCTCAGAGAATACGTTATTTGGTTTCAGTAAATCAGTGATATGAACTATGTATGTTCCAAATACTCATTTGGCTGGAGGATATTAAGGGTGCACAAGTATTGTGAAACAATGAGACAACAAGATTGTGTCATCAATAGTGCACCGACCAAGGAAGAACCTGTTTTTTGTTCCTTTTGTTCAGGGAAATACTATTTAATTGTAAATGGGACATGTAACCGGATAGGGCCACAATAAATTAATTCATCGGTTACATGTGCCCCGTGGGTCACTTAGGGGACACGGTGCTATAAACAAATAAAGATGTATAATGGCATCACTACGTAATGGAAAAATATTACATGTACCGTTATTGTGACATTATTTCTGTGCAGATTATCATGCTATACAAATACATTATATCTGTGCAATTCCTTTTATTAGACCAACAATAGGAAGGTTTACAGATGTAACTAAAGAAGAAATCTGTGGGGCTGGAAAGCTTGTACCAACTTGTATTGTTGGGCCAAAAAAAGGTATCCCACTACCTATTCTTTCCTTCTCTTTAATATATATAAGGGACCGATGCAGCTAAAACATTTTTTTATATCTACATAAATGGAGATGGCACAGACATGTAAGTGTATCTTTACAGTAGGGTGAACTCTTGCAGTGCCTGTTATCAGCGCCTCCTGAGTTGGCCACTGCCTGATGATTCCAATACAGATTTCAGTATTCTTTATCTGAAAGTGTACATAGAGTTAATGGAGACCGGGTTCATTATTAATGTACATGAAGTTGAATAATGTGTAGTTTTGCACAAGCCAAGGTAAATCTATTGGGGTTTTTCCAATAGCATAGAACAAACGTGATTATTAGCACTGCAGGGGTTATGTGGCTTGAGGTCACACTTCTCTTTATGAATATTCATTGTAATTAAGACGGTCATAGTGGCGTGTGCTTTACGTTTGTACCCTGAGCTGCATGTGTGTTAGTCAGCATAAGGCTAAAATCCTTTTTGGATTATTCCAGTGGGGCTGAAGAACAGGGATTATCTCAGCAAAGAGGTTTAGTGATGATGTAATGAGAGAACAGAAAGCAAGCTGTATAAAGGGTGGCACTAACACACAGCTTGAAAGCCAGGTTATGATACTACTGCTGGCTCATTTTCTGTTTGATTATTGAAACAACACAACCACCATGTCGAAGGAGAAACTGGACTCGTTGGTGAAGACCATGGAAGTTATGCTGTCTGAGGTGGAGCAGCTGAAGGTCCACTGTACCAAGCAGACAGAGGAGGTGAACCAGCTGGTGCAGGACCTGCGGAGTGAGAACAAGGACTTGTCTCAGAAGTACATCCAGATTACTCAAGATATGCAGGAAGCCAGGGAGGCTATCGTCCAACTGAAGGATACCAAGTATGCCTTTGAAGCCAAAGAGAGACAAGCACAGAAACTGAGCAGACAGCTGTAAAAAGAAATATGGGGTTTCAGGGTAACACTTCCCTGACAAAAGAGCAGCAGAAATATATAACCACCAGAAAGTGCAACCACATAATGGAAATACTTAAGAATAATTCAACCTGGCTTTCCTTAGCAAAAGACCATCATTTAAAAATCTGTAGACTGCAGAAAATGGCTTGAAAATACAGTGCGGCTCCAAAGCTTTTCACCCCCATTTTGGAGATGCTTAATTCTGCAATTGGGTAGTTGAAATCTTGTCCACTTATAAATGTTGCTCCAATGTAATGGGACAGTAACAAAAAGCCAATGGAAGATAAATATCCCTAAAATAAAAACCTTTTGATTCCCCAGTGATGCATCAATAACTCCACTTGCTGACATCACAAGTTGGAGTACTCAAATGGCTTACACTGGTCAAAATGGTAACCTGGAGTCCACTTTGCCAGGACCTCAGATTCCAAAATCGCTTCATTTCTCCTCTCCACAGCTCAGAATGTTGCAGAATTTAAAGGATTAACCTTGGGTTTCATCTTTTGAACTCAAAATTGATGGAAAGGGGTCGTTGGTGAAGATGCATTGAGTTACTGTGCAGATGTATCAAAGGGTGGCGGCCCAAACAACCCCTGGCAGAAGGTCTATTCTATAATTCACCAGTCTATAAAATAACTTTCATCTGACCATCCTTATGTGTCTTTCTGCTGAGACCTGTATATGGGCTTGAACCCCATTGGTGAGCATTCAGACTTGTGAAGACAGTGGAAGAGCTACTACAGTATGTGTTAATCTTTTCAACTGTGTTCCATGTTAATGACAAAGTATCTCTCTTTGCAACTGTTGACTGGGGTTTGCATTTATCGTTAAGACATTTCTTATAGGTTGCCTGATGTTGACACACTCAAAGAACATATACCAAGAGTAATCACCGTGTGCGTGTAACTGATGTATCCTTGTGCCCTGTACTGCTCGTTTCATTGATTTGTAGCTTTATTCTTATACTGCCCATTGAATAAGATAACTAATCCAGGGTATTTTAACTTTTAACTAGTAAAATGTAGGTCCTGGCTGACTTTTCTATCGTAAATTGTGTTCATTAAAAATAATACAAACAATAATTGCTTTTAAGTTCTAATTAAACGACATAGTATTTACAATGGAATTAACTAATCATACGGTATCCACTTTAATTGCCGTTCTGAATGTTTACTCGATCTGTTTGCAGTTGACAAATAAACGTGTGTATTGAAGAGGGTCTTCTCAAATTTTTACAGTTGTAAACCTCAATAACATCTTCCTTCTATGTGGTATGTGGGGTTGATGTTGCCTGAAGGTGGTGCTATTTTTTATTTATCTTTTGTTCTTAGCTGTGCTGCAAGATTCTTAAATCAGCATTAACCAATTTGAGAGCCAGGATACCGCCGGCACCTCCATGCCACCGAGACGCACCTCCATGCTACCGAGACGCATGTCAAACACTTGATCGCTTGGTGTAATGAGCTCCCTATAATGTTCATTGGAGCAGGAAATTTCATCTTAGAAATCTAGCATTTCTAGTATGACAACCTTTGTCATGGGGCCCCTAGAGCAGGGGTGTGCAAACTGAGGGGCATAACATTTTCTGGGGGGGGGGGGGGGGTTGGGCAGCGCTTAGAGGCCCCGCACTCTTCCCCAAAGCATTTAAATTAAATGCCGGAGGCCTCTTAAGGTCCATTACCTGATCTCGGGCGGCTTCTAGCAACGCGGGGTGACATGACGTGATGATGTTAGAAACGCCGGACACAAGGTAAGGGGGGGTGCGAGCAGGAGGGTAGAGCAGGCAGGGAGGCGCACACGAAAACATTTTCAAAACCCCTGCCCTCGAGTACCAGCCCTTATGATCAGAGTACGTCTTGGGGCACTTAAAGGGTTAAGGGCCATATTTACTAAGCTGTATAACTCCACAAGAAACTTTCTGGTCCAGAAGACGCTGTCCAGACCATGAAAGGGATGAACGGGCAGAAGGTTTCTCCCAACACCCGTAGGAGTCTTATGGAGTAAATATTTTATCAACATTAGGTAGAGAGTGACTTGCCTATTTCACTACTTTATACTGAGGATGGTCTGCAAGTCCATCTTCAAATTTGACCTGTCATACAGTTTTGTCAAGGAAACAATGTCGGTATTTGCCAATTTTACCTCCCCGGTCATTGTACGGCTCAAAATGAAAGGACGGTTCCTTGTGGAAAGCATATAGTTTCAGTGGATGACGGTGGCCATATATTTTAACTTTCTAAAATTTTATACAAACGGTCTTGTTTCCATATTGATTATATACATCTATAAAGCTTCCTTTTAATATTAAAACAAAGTGCAATTAAAAGTCTTAATCTTTGGAATAGTTGTAAAAAAAAAAAATAACTTTTTATTATTTTAATCTCATACACTAAAAGGAGAAAAAACTAGTTCTAATTCTCTCATGTTTTTTTAACAATACATATTTAGCCAGGTCTGGTTTTGGCTACTACCCTGCCTAACATGTAAGTTCTGGTACAGTGCAGGCAGTGTTAGGCCCAATCCAGGGTTTCCCCAGCAGTGAGCAGCTCCCTTGAGTGACAGGGAGGGTGCGGGACAAAGCCTGTGTTCAGCCCAATCCTGGGCACAGACCTTGGACCCTCCCCCAGGGTACTTAAGGGGCTGCACTTCCTACATTTAGCAGTTTTGTCTCTCCCCTGAGAGAGACTGGTCCCACGGAAGAGATGCACAGGGCTCTGTCACTTTCTATCCCCTCCCTTAGGGCAGTGGGAGTGAGGACCATACCTCCTGCTCCATCAGGGAGTAGGGGAAGAGCTAGAACCGACCTCTAGAACCATGCCTGGGGTTTGAGTCCAGGGACCATCACAAGGCTGGGAACAACGTGTAGGGCTTGTGAGTTTCAGATTGAAATACAAGTAGTCCTCGCTAGCCAACGTTTCACTTGACAACGAATGGCATATCCAACACTTTACAATGCAACCCTATGGGCCGTTTTCCGATGCCTGAATGCGTTATCCAACGCTCACCGCCATTGATTAACATGGGACTCAATTTACAGCGGTTTCACTATCCAACGCTACTTCCAGAACGGATTCCGTTGGATAACCAAGGACTGCCTGTAGAGCGGATTGAACATCACCAAACAGCAGCAAATGGCTAGGGGGGAAACAATTTCGCAGTGTTACGTGTTTTGCTGCTTTAATAATAGGGTTGTGTTTTTAATTTACTAATGCGTATGAAGTTATTTCCTACCCATATTGCATTTTGCCATCTGCTTACATCCTGTCAGTTTCCAAGTCGGATGGAGACCTAGGTAATGTTACTGCGGTGTGTGGTATGCCATACTCCCAACTATCGCTTGGATAGCACCTTACGTAAGTGACTGTCTTGCATTTTGCTATTTAAATGGAATATGATCAATAGAATACCTCCTGTAACATCTTTTAATATTCATGTCATTGTTTAATAGTTTAAAAAAATAATTTACAAATGTCCTTTAATATAAAACACACAAGCCCATGTTTACTTGGTGCTACAAGGCATCTTCTGGAACCCTCATTTGAATAGACTGTTTTAGAGCTATCCAACCTAATACACCACATCTTTTGTTCCTCCTTCTGTTCAAAACTTTATGTATTTGTTCATGTAAACACGTTTATTTATTTTTAAACACAAAAAAAAAAAAAAACATTTCTGGAGTATTTTAAATACAAATACCACATCATTTGTGTTATCGGGATACAAAGGGTAAAATGAATTTTGTTTAATAAAGTAAGACATTTTTATTTCACGTCTGTGTATCAAGGTATTTAGACAATATCCCTGACATGCGTTTTTCTTTTTCAGATTATAATAAACACCCCCCAACCTGGATTTTAGGTATGTCTTCCTTATTTTGCCAGATGTTTAATTTTGAAGGATCTCTGAGCTTGAAAATAAATAAATAAAATCTTATTGCTGCCGGACTACTTCTAATTTCAGCCAGCCCAACATCTTTAGAAGCCGTAACGTTGCTCTCAGTTATTTAGTTATATCCCAGATTGTCAGATTACAGGGGCCCCTGGAAAACCAGGTAAAATGTGGATTATAAAAAACAAAAATGCCCAAAGCTACTTCCAATGTGACAAAAATACACAGTGCAAAACCTATATATTCTCTTTTAAATGGGTCATTTAGTTTAACCCTTTGGCCAAAGCGTTTTAAGCCTGCTGCCACTTACAAGGCGTGTGGATTATGTAACGTAGATAACACTGGGAGTTTAGGACTAATATCACATTTATCACTATATAATAATGTCGGATATACAGCACTCCTTTTGCTATCTTGTCCTTTTCTCTTTTTATAGGAGAGACATATTTTATGTACTGTTTTTATTTATTATATTACGTTTCTTTAATCATTTCTGTCCCTCTGGGTCACCATGTGCTTTGTTTTCCGGTACTGGCGGGCCCCAACGTTTGACATGACACCACGCCAAAACACATACTGGAAGTCACGCTTTGGAGCTTATTCTATATCAGCCAAAGCGGCCAATTGGGCCGTTTCCAGCCAAAATTCCCCATTGCAGTTAATGGTGAATTTTGTCCGAAAACGTCCGTTTGGCTGACCTTGAATAAGCCTCTTAGTGGGAGATTGCATACAACTCCATCAGCATGCCTGGGGTTTAATGCAACTCCTGATGAAGGTACAGCGTTGTGGCAAAACGTTAGCGTAAGAATATGTTTATTAAATTACTTGCCTCACTTTTTGCTTGGAGGATCACGTTTGACAATAAGGCATGTGACACACGGCCAAGTTTACAAAACGGTGCAATTCCATAAGACGCTGAATAACCGTTGAGTAAATACTGCGATGATGTCTCCGCTTGCATTATTGGTTTCCTATAATATTTTTTTGTTTTTTTTAGAATAAAAATAAAATAAACCCAAATGTACTTTTGAAAGATCATAAAATGTTTGTGATATTAGTAGAGTTGCCAGGTGGCTTCTCCAAAAATACTGGACACAATGGTGAAAGGTGTGACGCGCTCGAGACACACACACACATACGCCTCTCTCTGCTCCATGCTGTTTCCACCTCTCCTTGGCCCCATCTCCAGGCTCCTGACACCTCCTCCTGATTGGCTGCTGCTGGGTAATACAGTCAATCAGGATGGAGGAAGCTGCCCAGTCCCCTAGCAACAGCCCTTCTCTCTCCCTGCTCAAGGAAATCCCGTTGCCCCCCAAGCCGGTCAGGTCACTATGTCCAGAGAGCGATTACCGGACACATACATGTCCAGAGAGGTAATACTGGTATACACATACACGTCCAGTATTACCTCTATTTTTTTTTTCTGGACAGTGTCCAAATACAGGACAGTCCGGTTCACTACTGGACACCCTATTAATCAGTAGGTGATAGAATTTAAAATTACAATTGAGAATAACACAATAGATCAAAGTAATGCTAAAAAACAAAAAAAAACAAAAAAACCTCATCACTTTATTTTCACATTTCTAACAGGAGAGCGAAAGCCGTGGCTATTCTCCCCCAAACACGTAACATTGAACTTCTGGAGTTATACAGCATAGAAGAAAGGAAACAATAACTGTAGAAAACAAAATGTGTTTTTGTTAGAAGTATCCTCTCACAGATTGCACATTAGCATAGTAGGACTGCAGTTTTAATCACTGCTGGAGGAGCTCAGATGTAAATCTTATGTAAAAGGGTTGGAAGCGGGTCGTCACGGTTAATAAGGATTATTTGCTTTTCATCCAAGCTGCCTCCTCTCACCAGATGTCCCTTGGATCAGTTGTTTGTTGGTCTCAGTGTATAATGCTCGAACAGCGCCCCAATGCGATCATATTCTCTTTATGCTGGTAATGTTTGTGACGGGAGGGGTTAGCCTGGCTATCAAATAAAGGCTTAAGCCTGTTTGATTACCCCTGATCCGTGTGTTGGGTTTATAGAGTGTCAGCTCTTGAGCCCAAGGTTGGAACAAGCATTAAAGGAAAAAATGTGTGATGTGCGCAACCAATAAACCATCCAAAGTAATTAATAGTTATAAAACCACTGTGACATTATTCACCATATTGTGAAAATCATACACAACCTTGTGTGGTATCTAAGGAGCAAATGCTGGCGTCTGCTGCTGTCAATATCAGGGTGGCTCAACACCTCTCTAATACAGAAAAAACAAGAAGAGAAACAGCGCACAACGCCATAGTGAAGTATGTATAAAAAGCGTCAATATATTTATAGGGTAATAATTCTGCGTACATCAAAGTAATAAAAACAAGTATTCCGTGTAACAAGACGCGGGTTACCAATCACTGGGACAGGATTCGATAGGATCGCTCACTCCACACCCCCAGGGTAGCAGTTTCCGGCTTCTGGAAACATAGGATACATTTCAGGTGGGTGGGTAACCTCTCGGTCTCCGTAAAGGTAAGTCCTTTGGAACTCAGTCCCTCTTTGTGGAGGTATCGATCTCCTTCAGTGTGGGTACACAGTTCATATAGAAATAGGCACGGATCCCCCTTCCTTCTCCTGTTCAGCAGCCATGCCGATAGAAACAGCAGCCCTCAGAGCGGGCCTTAGGAGATGACGTCACAGGGATCGACATGCTCGGCAACGGTATACAGCAACCACCAACTGAAGACTCTCGGCACAGTGCGCATGGGCAGTAGATCACTGGTCTTCTCACCAGCACGCCGAATGGCGATCGAATTGCCAAGAGCGGAAACAAAATAGTATAATCAAATACACTAAACGTATCCCGCCAGGCTATAAAAGAAAAAGGTTTAAGCCTGTTTGATTACCCCTGATCCATGTGTTGGGTTTATAGAGTGTCAGCTCTTGAGCCCAAGGTTGGTACAAGCATTACCTGTAATTATGCGACTTGTCACTAGGGGTCCCTGGTTCAGCACAGCCCAGAAAGGTAACTGGGGCATAGGGATGTGAGGTGTCCCTGAAACAGTCAAGGGGTCCCTAGGTTAATGGGGATGCCCAGTAAATGCCCAGGTCACCTAGAACCAGTATAGAGGTTTTGGGGGGTATTCCAATCATCTATAAGGTTGTGAGGGGACTTTTAAAAGTCCAGCCCTAAGTTTATTGTATAGACTGTGGGGAATATGGCTAGTAAGAAATAACATGCAGCTTTTTACTCTATTTCCCATAACCCACAGACTTAAGTGTATATGTTATTAACAAAGTGCGTTAAGTACATGTATGCGTGTGTACAGTAAAATGAGGCACAGGGATGAAAAGTGTTCCTGTAGCTGCGGGGCTCCCTAGGTAACATAGGGATTCCCCAGTTAGTGCTAAGGTGTCCTAGAACCTGTATTGGGTTTGTGGATTATGGAAGTTCTTTTGGGGTCCCCTGTGTCATAGAAACTCCAGATTTTGGGAGTGTAAGTTTTAGGTGGGATTTTTGGGCAAAAATTTATTAATTTTGTTTGCAGGAGTTCGGGAGGTCCAGCTACTGGTGGTTTCCTGATTCTCCCCAGCATGCAGGCACTATTTGTGGGTTCGCGGGGTGAATTACACCGGGGCTTCCCAGTGTCCCCCAGACTCCTGGATTTCGAGCCTGAATATCCCTCAGTTATTTCCCTTATAAATGTATGGTTCCCCAAAATATATTCTCTAATAAAATGTACTTTATATTGTGTTCTGCGTTTACTGTAAGGCTTTATGCAGTCAGCGCTGGGCATATGTTTACGGTGTCAGCTAGTCTGCAGAAGAGTCCATAGTTCAAAGAAGAGAGGATGTCTAGAGGGGGGAGAACCATTTGGTGAGCAGGAAAAGGCTAGGTGTCAGTTCCAGAGAACAGGGGCACCCCACTGGGGCCACAGTTGTGACTGCAGACTTAGGGGAGTCGGCAATGGGCTAGCTGGGGGGAAAGATGCTGCTTGTGGGCTCATTTCCCATTGGCTGATTCATATTTTCCGCCCACACGTTTTTTTCAAGCTGGCTCAACACGCCCCCTGCCTCTGACATCATCAGCCAGGATAGCCCTGCACTGATTGGCTACTCAGAAATTTCTCACGCTTCTGATAGGACTGTAGGTTTCTGTGAATGAAACTCAAGAGGTATTATAAACCACTACGCCCCATGGGCGTCCGCAGGAGGGGGCAAGGGGGGGCGCTTGCCCCCCCCTGGATCCAGGGCTGCCAACAGGGGGGGCACAGGGGGGACAAAGGGTACTGCTTCCCGGACCCCGTGGGTCAGGCCGGGCACCAGTTAATTAAATAAATTAAAAAAAAAGTTTAAAAAAATGGCGCCAATTCCCCGCGGTCCCGGCGCGCATGCGCAGGGCAAGCAGGGCCCGCTTCCCCCCGCTCCCAAAGTGGGGCGGAGGGGGAAGTACAAGCCAAGCTCCTCTGCGGCCCGCTCCCCCTCCCGCTCCCAACGTGGGACGGAGGGGGAAGTACCAGCTCCTCTGCGGCCCGCTCCCCCTCCCGCTCCCCCTCCTGCTCCCAACGTGGGATGGAGGGGGAAGTACCAGCTCCTTTGCGGCCCGCTCCCCCTCCCGCTCCCCCTCCCGCTCTAACGTGGGATGGAGGGGGAAGTACCAGCTCCTCTGCGGCCCGCTTCCCCCCCTTGGCCAGCTTCCCGCGCACCCACCTCCCACGTGCCCCCCAGCCCACCTCCCGTGGCCTTGCCCCCCCACCCCCCGAGCCCACCTCCCGTGCCTCCTCCCGCGCCCCCTCCCCAAGCCCACCTCCCATCCCTGGCAGCTGCCGCGGGGATATCGGGGGCAGAAGGGGATATCGGGGGCAGGAGGGGGAAGCGTCCGGCGACAAGCTGCACCCACCCGGTCAAGGTAAGTCACCCCACCCAGTCACTGTCACCCACTATCACTGTCACTGTCACCATCACCCACTGTCACCGTCACCCACTGTCACTGTCATCCACTGTCACCGTTATCCACTGTCACCATTACCCACTGTCAACGTCAACCACTGTCACTGTCACCCACCCAGTCACTGTCACCCACTCTCACTGTCACCATCACCCACTGTCACCGTCATCCACTGTCACCGTTATCCACTGTCACCATTACCCACTGTCAACGTCAACCACTGTCACTGTCACCCACCCAGTCACTGACTGTCACTCACCAAGTCACTGTCAAGTCACTGTCCCACCCAGTCACTGTCACTCACTCAGTCACCCAGTCACTGTCTCCCACCCACCCACTGTCTCCCACCCACCCAGTCACTCTCTCCCACCGTCATTCACCCACCCACCATCATTCACCCACCCACCATCATTCACCCACCCACATTCAACATTCACCCACCCACTGTCATTCACCCACTGTCATTCACCCATCCACCCACTCACTCACTGTCATTCACCCACCCACCCAACATTCATCCACCCACCCACCGTCATTATCCCACCCACCCACCGTCATTCAACCGTCATTCACCCACCCACCGTCATTCACCCACCCGCTGTCATTCACCCACTCACCCACTGTCATTCTACTGTCATTCACCCACTCACCCACCCAGGCAGGCAGACACATGTCTTTTGTTGAAAATATAAAAATAAACAGGTTGCATTGTAATGTTTTATTCTGTATCACAATAAGAAAACAGTTAAGTAAAAGTTGCGCTCTAAAAGATATTTTTTCGTGGTAGGTGCGCTATGGGTTCGGGGGGGGGGGGCGCTATGGGTTCGGGGGAGGCCTGCTCCTTTCATTTGTCCTGGGCCCCATGATTTCTGTTGGCGGCTCTGCCTGGATCACTCGCAGTCCTGGGCTGTTTTTGGCATTTATGGCGCCATACAGTACGTTTACGGCGCTATAAACGCCAAAAACAGACTCTGGGTGGACCGGGACGGAGGTGGGTGGACCGGGACGGAGGTGGGTGGGTGCCCCTGGCACCGCGGCAGGCAGCTAGTGGTAGGCTAGCCTATGCTGCTACGCAGGAGGAAGCGCAGCGCACTGTCATTGGTAGCACTCGGGAGTGATGCGGCTCTCATTGGTAACACTACTTACCAATGAAAGCCGTCTCACTCCCAAGTCGGGACCAATCTGTGCCGCAGACGGGACCGCCATTGCGCTGCGGTTATAAATTATGTCACCCCCCGAAAAAAATTCTGCGGACGCCCATGCTACGCCCATCAGATTTTTAGCGCTCTCAAGGTTCTAAAGATTCTCAAAGTTTTCTCCAGTTGCTAGGATTCTAAATTTCAGGTCTCCAGAAAGAAAAAGGCTGCTTCAGCTAAAGCTGCCTGGAATATTTTCTGTCCTGTTTTTGCAACTGTTATCAGGGGGAAATCCTTATTAGAATTCCCTGCACTTAGAAGAGTCTAGCGTTGTATGCCAGTCTCAAGTAAGTGTGTTTTTTGCCTGTATTTTGTGTAACATTGTGCGTTTGCATTTTCCTGTGAATAAATTTACAATTTATTTCATTAATTTGTTTGCTCAATGTATGATCTGGATAAAAAGGTGTAAATGGCCTGGTCTCCCGTGACAATGTTTCAATGTGAAACTTCACAATATATGTGTAAGTACATTCTATATATCTATATCTATCTATGTGTAACCCCTCTATTCCCACAGTCTATATATGCTGTGACGGGGCTTGAGTCCTTCCTCCCATTGCACCATATTGGACCCCTTGAATTAAACCAGACGAGACTTGTGTTTATATTTACTGGTGCTTTAGCCCCCTGGGCAACCTCACTTTCTATGAAAACAATATCTCATAACACACACACTCATAACACACACACACGTACAGTTGCAATACACAATAAACAAGGACGCTGCACAATTGTCCATTTTATTAGTCAGTGTCCGATGCGGATGCCACTTGCGCGAATATTCTTGTCTGCACTGCGTGGGAGCTCTTGTCTCACTCATTGGCGTGTAGTAGCGTTGCAGGCCTGTTAAGGGTTAAACATTTGTGAGGTTGCTTTTTGTAACTGTCAAAAGATACTCAAGTTGCAGGAAAAGGTCTCCCGGCTGTCTCTTATCCAGTCAGTCTTTAGCAACCCAGAAAGTATCTGGGTCTCTCTGACTGTGGACTCTTCTCAAAATCTATTTCTCTTTGCGCCTGGGAGATATTTCTGCAGCTATCTCTCACTTTCTTTCTCCTTAGCAATCTCCTATATGCCTCCTATTTCACCATCTGTGAGTGTCAGACTGTGTCTTAAGCCCCTCTCACTGTCCCCTTGGCTGTCTCTCTGTGTGCCTCTCAGAATGGCAATTGGATTTTCTCTCTGTCTTTCAGACTGACAGTTTGTTGTAGCATTCTAATCCCATCCCATATACCCCGTCATGTGTTGCCTGGCAGATCAGGTTCCTTATCGCACCATGTGATAGGTGGAGCAGATTCATTCTGTATTGTACACCGTAAACTGGGCTGGCTTTAGGGCAAGGTGGTTGCCTTGGGCCACGTGCCTGCAGGAGCCCCGCGCTCCCTCCTCCTATTGGTGCTGGGATCCAACTTCCGGAGGAGGGAGCTTGGGAGTCCCAGACCAGCAGGACCAATCCTCACCCCAAGGTAACTGTGTGTTTGAGAGAGAGCATACCTTCTCCAGAGCGGCCATACTCCTGCAGCGTCGCGTTCTCATGGCGACCAAATGATGACGTGTTGCCATGACAGTTGTCACAGGCCACCGTGACTCTGCAGGGGCAGGGCCGCTCTTCAAAGTAAGTACCCCCACTACCTCCACAAGAAGTATATATAGTTAGCATAGTTGTGCTAACATACTGTAGTTATGAGTCAAATGACCATATCTCTCTCAACCCATGTTGGAAGACCTTTTACTTTAGATCTAAAGGGATCTCTCTGTTTGGCTTTGAACCACAGTATTTTTTATTACCTGCTCCGGGTCTCTGAAGGTGAAATAAATTCATACATTAATATCTGGGAATATCCTAACTTTTATTACTGATGAAGGCATTTTTGAAAGTAACCTTCCACTGTGCGCAGCTCTTTTTCCGGAAGACCCAGGGAGAGTGTATTGCAGTAGTCCAGGCGGGAGGACACACAGGCATGGACAAGCATAGTAAGATCCTCTGGGGGGGATCAAGTGCTTAATCCTGGGAAAGTTCCTTAGGTGAAACAATGAAGATTTGATCACGGTTGACACCTGATGTTTAAGGGTCAAGTCACAGTCATGGACAACTCCAAGATTCAGCACAGGGATAGAGTTTAGCAACTGGGAGCCCCCAAGCTGAAGGCCAGTTGGTTGAGCTAGCTTCAGTCTTGTTGTCTTCCAATGGCCAGCATCCACCACAATAACTTCTCATCAGGATTCAACTTCAACCAAGTGACATTCATCAGATAAACCTCCTATTGATGACTGATAATGGGTCCTTAGTACTCAGTGCAAAGGAAAGTAGAGTTGAGTGTCATCTGCATAGCAGTGATAACCCAGACCATGCCATCTGATTGTCACCCAGTGGCAGCATGTAAACTGCGAACAACATAGGAGATGAGCTAGAACCCTGGGGCATTGGTGCAGAGGAGTACAGTCCTGAAAATACTTTCTGTAACCTGGCATTTGAAAAAGATCTGAACCAGCTGAGAATTGTGCCTCAGAGTCCACAGAAATCCTTCAGGCGCTCCATTAAGATTCCCATGGTCCACGTTATCAAATGCTGCAGAGAGATCAAGGAGTCCTGTGATCAGACAGCCGCCTCTGTCTCTCGCCATCAGGTGATCATTACGCACACAAACCAGCAGTTTCAGAACTATGCTGTCTTCTGACTCCTTACTGGAATGGGTCATACATGTCATTGCTTGATAGATTTGATAGATGGGTTTCCAGTTGGGTTGCAACCACTGTCTCCTTTCCTAAAGAAAGTTATTGAAGGTTTGATACGGGCCTGTAATTGTCCATGCAGTCCAGGTCTAATGTAGGATCTTTTAGAGGAGGTCTGATGACTGCTTCCTTCAGAGGGTCTGGAAAGATCCCTGTCTGCAAAGAGCACATGACTATTTTGACAATCACTGGGCCGGTTACATTAACACAGACTAAGAGAAAGCGTGTTGGGACAGGCAGTGGGACATAACCCCTGGATTGTTTGCACAATGTCGTCTCCATCCAGATGGTCAAAATTAGTCCATAAAGTCAGAGAACCTGGCAAATATGGTACTCGTCTGCAGGGATGCGCAGACTTATTTTTGTTTGCGCCCCCCCTGTGACGATAGCTTATCACAGGTTGTAATTTACACCAAATACTGGGTTTGAACTGAACAAGGCTTAGATATAATAAAGTATATTTATTCCTTTGGATAGGTAAACACACAAAATAATACAGTAACAGACAAGAAGTACACTTACTTTGGGGATGGGGGATGAGAAGTATGTTGCATAGCAATTCTCTCGCAATCAGGTAACAATTCAGATGATATCAGAAGATAAAGGATAAAGGGTGGACAACAGTTTATAAACCTTTTGTAACCCTATCCTTAACATTGAGTACAGGTGATTGGTATTCAATTACCTCTAGCCACTCTTTAACGTGGGAACACTTTTTGATACATGCCCCCCTGCTAGTTGGTACATGCGCATTAGCACTCTGGGGTCTCATTTCTGTAATCCCACATTTGCATCAGGAATGCCAGCTAGTCTACCAAACGGAATTCCTGGCAGGATATTCTTTGTTGTGAGGTGAGAAATGGGACACTTACAGACTGCTCTGGTTTGAGCCGTCTCCGCCCTCAGGTAAACAGTGAGGGTGACAAAATCCTTTGAACAATACTTAAGTCCTAGACATTGGGTCGCCTCTCTGGCCATATGCTACCCTGGTATGCAAAGGAATTTCCTCTGGGTTTTATCCCTGCTTTGGGACACAGTATTAAAGATAAAACACAAACATATTAAAATATCCGGTTCAGCGGGTCCAAACTTCTCAATTCTTAATGCCGGAACTGGGACACCCTAGGGTCCAATTTGCGACTTGCTACGACCTTCGGAACCGGAGTTACACAAATACACCTTAAACCGTTTCCTATTTTAATACAAAAAACTCCGCTGTAAATTAAATCACTAAATCCCCATTGAAAACAACGGGCTTCGCCGCCATAGACTTTCAATGGCAAACCGCCGCCGTTGGCGGCTATGGGAATCCGCCGCCATAGACTTTCAACGGGGCAACGCCGCCGTTGAAGTCAATGGGGGTTTTCCGCCAGAGCCGGTCAATGGAGATTGGCCGCCATTGGAGTCTATGGGAAAAGTCCCGAACTTTCAAGGGGGTCCATACTCCGTCGGGTTGGTCCAAGAGGGTTAAGGATGGTTCTGCAGCGATGCCGGAGCAGTGACTACAGGTACCCCAAACCCTGGCCCTCTGGACCCTCCGGAACCGGAGCTATGGATTCCTAAATTTCAGCTCTTTACACTTAGCCATTTTCTTGAGCTGTTTCTGCCGCCGCCATTGGAACCTATGGCGCGACCCGCTCTTCTCAGTTCGACCCTTATCGGTGGTCCAGGATTCGGGGACCCGATTGTGGTCGAGTGGGGGAAGGTCTAGGAACTAGGGGCAAAAATTATTTTATTTCTAGGTGCTCTAGAACTGTTTATTCCCACTCCACTTGTCGTTGAACTTGACTGCTAAGTGATCAAAGCTCTCTTATTGAAAATGTATCCGCTTTGCGGTTTTGCGGTTTGGACGGCAGCCAACTCGTTCCTGGAAAGCTCCTTCGAGGATTCTCCATTGAAGTCAATGGGCCCATTGACTTACAATGGGAAACCGCCGCTCCTCCTCTCGGACGCCATCTGCTGGTCTTCACAGGAAACAGGACCCAAACAGCAAGATTCGCCATTGAAACACATGGAGCCCCAATGGCGGCCTATGGGACCCTGCAAAATGGTGCCTGAAAAGGCGGGAAAATTACACAAAGGGCTATAATCATTAAAGAACTATTAACCCTTGTACTCCCGGATGGATTCTAGTGTGTGTGTGATGCAGACACTGATTAAACCAGATATTACAATGAAACATGGGAACAGGGGAATACACATTTTCATGTCATAACAGGGTTAAATCACATTTCTGGACCTCAGCCCAGTTAACCCCTTGTCTCCCTGGTGAGGTCAGGGGATGGCCAAATGGGGTGCAACCCCTTTAATACCGGGCCACCTCCTCTCTCCCTCTACACCCCCCACCCCATGCCTGCTCTCCCCCACTGCTCGTGCCCTTATCCCCCTTACCTTCTTTCCGGCTTCGGCGGCGTCATTTGACGTCAAAACGTCATGTGACATCGCGTTGCCATTTGACCCCACTGCATCATTTGACTCTGCCTTGTCATGGCGACGCGTTGCCAGAAGCCGCCGGAGAGCAGGTAAGCAGCAGTTACAGAGGCCTCTCGTGGCATTTTATTTAAATGTTGTGGGGAAGAGCGCGGGGTCTCTGTACGCGCCACGCCCCCCAGTTTGCGCACCTCTGCTCTACTGGATTCCAAGGGAAATGTAAAGACCAAGACAACGACTAAAAGTAAAATGGGAGGATAAAATCAGAAACTTTACCGGAGCAACGCAGAGATGAGAGGCTGCAACCGAAGTACCTGAAAGATCATAGGGGAGGCATTTATCCAGCAGTGGATTGGCAAGGGCTGAAGATGATATATATATATATATAATCATTAGGAGTCTGGGGAACTGTTGTAACAGAAATTACATCTGTAAAGTTGAATCTGTGTAAATGGCAGCAGCCATTTTAACTTTTCTGGGCGCATCTGATAGGTGCAGAATGGAATTGTTTTTAGAACAGCTGTGGTGTTTTCTGCAAAATACCTTGTTACCCTTAGGGTTTATCTGTGTCTTTTGGCATCACACAGGCCTGAGCCTATAGAGCTGGGTTTACCACCTTATTGGGACTACATCCATTCTACACTTGTGTAATTTTGAGAGTCTTAAGGGAAGTAACACAGACCTACCTGGTGTGTGGGAACAGGCCAGAAGGGGCTCATCTCCCGAAATGTTGCCCCTTGTTTTTCTCTGCACTTTTCTCCCTTTGGTTTTCCCCTACCTCCCCTTCCCTCCCCCCCCTCCCCCCTCCCCCCCTCCCCTTCCCCCTCCCCTTCCCCCTCCCCTTCCCCCTCCCCTTCCCCCTCCCCCCCTTCCCCCCCCCCCCTTCCCCCCCCCCTTCCCCCTCCCCCCTTCCCCCTCCCCTTCCCTTCCCCCTCCCTCCTCTCCTCACACCCCCCCTCCCCTAATTCCTCTCCCCCCCTCCCTCCTCTCCCCCCCTCCCCCCTCTCCCCCCACCCCCCTCTCCCCCCACCCCCCTCCCCTAAGTATTTATTAGCCAGTATCACATTTTCTGTGTACACATACTGGTTCTGTGTATATTAATTTTCCATTCCTCAGTGACCATTATTATGTCTTTATAACACAGTAAATAATGGTTTTGGCATCCCCAGGAGACATTCATTCTTGATTTGAGTGCTGGAAACCCAGTTGGAGTTTAGAGTAGTTATAAATAAAACCAGGACTGGCAGATTGTGTGGCCTGTAGAGCCAGGTGATCACTGTACTGTATTAAACTAACTAAATCTGGTCTTGTTAATCTGGAGTAGGGTGTGATCTCCGTTCCCAGGACACGCTCCCTCTACAGCAGGCCAAGTATTAGGGATATCCCTGCTTCAGCACAGGTACAGTAGTTCAATCAGTGGCTGCCATTCTGGCTGAGCCACTAGTGCTGAAGCAGGGATATCCTAGCCTGTTGGTGGCCCCTAAGCACAGGAGTTGGCCAGCCCTGCTGTAGAGATGAGTGCAGTCCCATATCCGCCTTATGTGTTGTGGTCAGAAATCATGCTGATCCAGAACTTGGTGAGCCAGCAATGTATGTTCATTGTTAACAAAAGGGATAATCTGTGCCTCAAACTGACCTGCTGTTTTCAATTATTTACATTCGAACTCAAGTACTCCATGTAAATGTATTTTAGTAGAGTGAGTATATAAAATAATTAAAGCCATCGGAGGATCTGATGTTAATTACGATTTTAATCTCTTCATGCCCCAAAGCCCCCAAAGCAATAAGTTTTCTGCAGCAAACACATGGACTGCAGTTTATTGCAAAACTACAGAACAATTGCCAACGGTCAGAATTGTGTATATATATATATATATATATATAATTTTTTTAATGTGGCGTTACATTGATGTTGCTCACATGTGGAATCATTTGAATGGTGCAATGAGGAAACAGAACAGACCTTGATTAGCCTGAAAATGTTTGCTGTATTTCTAAAAGCATGTACATGTAGGTAACTTGGAGAGGGCGATTAAAGGATATAATAACGTTCGAGGCCTTACACAGTGTGTGGATCAAGAGATTGTTCACGGCAGTGGTTCCTAACCTTTTAAAACTGGCCTTTTTGGCCCCCAATTCAGTATTCGGTGCACATAGCGAGATGACCAATATCCCAATAATTTATATAGTGAGATACATGTCTATTGATGCCGTAAAACTATTCTCTCTCCACCTCCTTCCCTTTCTCTTCATCCCTCTCCCACTCTCTCCCCCCCTCCCTCTCTCTCCCCCCCTTGCCACCCCCATGCCCTCTCTACCCCCCCCTTGCCACCCCCATGCCCTCTCTCTCCACCCTTCCCTCTCTCTCCCCCCCTTGCCACCCACATGCCCACTCTACCCCCCCCTTGCCCACCCTCATGCCCTCTCTCTCCACCCTTCTTTTTTTGCCACTTTTACAATCTCCTAGATAGAATGTATGTCCTTCCTACCACTCTGCCACCCCCCCCCCCTTTAGGTTTCTTGGGCCCCAAGATTGGGGAATACTGGTCTATGGGGTCTTTTTGAGGAAAAAAAAATGACTGAAGTCTTCAAGCTGCAAAACGGGCTGAAACTCAATTTAAAAGACAGCACCATATGTGTCAAAGAAAAATAATCCCATTAAAGCAATTGGAGTTTTTCCTTTTGAAATCTGGTGAATTATTCTTCCCCCCAGTTTTCAGCCGTGAGACTTGGGTACGTAACCCCATGAAACTCTCCTGGGCAACTTAAAAAGTTGAAACACCCAGACGCCACCTTCCCCCACTCCCTGTGACGAAGTACAAGAAATAAAATAAAAATCAGAGTAAAGATCCCCAATATGTGCCACTTATTTCCAAAACGCAAACCGGCCCGTTTCTGCCGAGTAATCCCTTTTTGGAGATTTCTTACATTAGGAATCGGTCACGTGGCATCTCTACTGTGGGCCGTGGACTCCACTTCCAAAATTTCACCCACCTCCTTGAATTGTAGGCTGGCAAAATCGCATTCACTTTTATGTCTGTACAAATATATCAATTTTTTTAGACGAAGAGAGAAAGGTAACAACATTCTTTAAAAAACGGTACCCATAATAATGTTTCTATATACTGCACATTTGTCTCTTAATGCATATTTTAACATTTATAACAATGTTTAAATTGGAATGGATGTGTACATCTGACTACAATGAAAAGAATGGGGGGGAAATGGTCCCCCATACCCCGTTTTGTAGCTGTGAGACTTTGATAAATGACCCCAGAGGTTTGGCTCTTATTCATCATCGTTTCTGGGATGCACAACTAGTATCAAAATAATGCACCATATTTGTCAAAGAAGAAAATCCTATTGGATTTAGTAGGAATTCTTTTCCTTGATAAGTCAGTATTTATACCTCCTGCCGGGATACTTTGATAAATTGCCTCTATTATGGGGACTGCCCCTAAAGTCACTTACACTATAGTATAGGCCAGGGGTGTGCAATCTTGCCCCCGTGCCTGCTCTCCTCACCCCTCCCCCCAGGAAATCTCGTGCCCCCCAGTTTGCACACCCCTGGTATAGGCTGCTCTATGCATGTTGGCTTCGGATGAAGAGGTGTGTTTGGAGACAAAATTAGGGAGGGAGGTACTCCTTTTGGAAAAAAAAAATTAAATAATAATAAAAAAATACATTAAAAAAAAAGTGTGTGTATGTGTGTATATATATACAATTTTGATTATAAAGATATTGTATTAATGCACTTGCATGTACGTATTGTTTTTCATTATTACATAACAAAAAAAACCAATAAAACAGATGAGTATACATGTATATTTAACGCATTAAAGGTTTCTAGTGTTCCCTAACGTAGTTGATCTAAGAAATCAAGTAGCATTGATATGATTGTGAGGTTTCTGCGCTTATCCATTTATAGAAGTTCCAGGCGCGTATAATACGTTAGGGGAAATGTACCAGAGTATGCGTTTGTACCTGCTGCCAGAAGCTCAGCACATCTTCACGCCGCTCGTATTTACTTTTGAGAAAGATAAACCCGTTTTGTAAGAAGTTTAACATTTTGAACATTTTTGGAACAGGGCAAGGTTTGGGAAACAGAATCAAACGTCGAGGACTAGAAGAGAAGTAAGATTTCAGCGCTAAACCTAAATGAACAATGTGTTTAAGGAATGTTTTATTACTAATAACGTATTGTATTGTATTGTATTGTATGTCTTTCTTTATATAGCGCCAAAAGTGTACTCGGCGCTTCACAAAGAATACAGTACAGGGAATTATAATTATACAATAAGTGCAGCAAAATCAGACAATAGGAAAGGAAATCCCTGCCCCGAAGAGATTACAATGTAACATATATTCTACCTTCATGCATAGGAGCGGCTAAGGAGGGATATCACCCACTTCAAAGGCTCCCATGACTTGTGACATTGAGTGGGTCACTTTCTCTCCCTGTGTAAGATCTGGGAGGGACTTTTACCATAATGCTGCTTGCAAAGTCTGTGCTGTATAAAGAAGACCCACTCTTCATATCAAATGGAGTTTGTAATGATGTTCTATCATTAAAAAGAGAACCTGTCCTGGATTTCCCAATAATCTTTACTAGCAAGATGAGAGCAGAGACACAGGATTTTATAGCTACTTTTATCATAGACAATGACTTGCGCAAATGTCTTCCCCCCCCCCCCCATGTCACTCGTTAAATCAGCACTAGGATCGGGGGTGGGAAGACCTGGAGCACCCCCCACCTGATCTCCCCATGCCGGACTTAGCGGCG
Organism: Ascaphus truei; assembly: GCF_040206685.1. Lineage (NCBI taxonomy): Eukaryota > Metazoa > Chordata > Amphibia > Anura > Ascaphidae > Ascaphus > Ascaphus truei. The sequence goes on from NC_134491.1 coordinate 31,039,931, forward strand.
CTGACTGACCTAACACCCGCCACTACTACCGGTAACAGCGCAAACTATCCTGTTTAAAGCCGCACTCCTGGTGACTTAATTTTTTTTTACCAATAGGAATGAAGCAGCAGAGGCACTCCCTGATTCCTGAGATACTTACCTCGGAAGGGGGTGCCAGTAGCAACTCTGGCTGGGCTAATTTGGGCTAACATAATGGCCCCATAAATGTTTAGCGTCCTGTGAGCCAATAGGAAAGCATGATATCAACCCTTATGGCTTCCTATTACCCCACTTGACATAGAGCATTTAACCTGAGCAGAGATACCGGCAGCACCTACAGAGGTAAGGATCGCAGAAATTAACGTTGTTCCGTTCAGGAGACCCCCGCTTCAAACAAATTTGAAAAAATAAAATAACATGTAATACTGCTTTAAGAACGATCGGTTGCTCTGTGACCAAACGCGGCGGTGATTGGGTAGTCAACGCTGCAACTCCGACATCAAGAGGCGATTCTGATGCTCCCGCGATTCTCCACCCCTGCCTCAGATACTCTGCGCCTTCTAATTTGATACCAGTTACTTGGTCAACAGTGTGCAGGTTTTCAGGCTGAAGGAGTATTCCAAAATAGTTCTCTGAAATGGTTATGAAGAGACTGACCTGTGTAGGTGCTGCTTGTACTCACCCACAAGGGTCAATCGGAAGCCGCGATGGATAATGATGTGACTTCCAATTGTCTCTCAGTGCTGCGTGAGATTTAAACCTCCATATTGTTAGCCTGCGGTGCTACCGGGTGCAACTTCTGGAGTAAATGACATTAAAGCCACAAAACATGAAATATGTTGGGTTTTTTAATCATGCAGTGTTAGATAAGTGACTTTTTTTGTTTTTATTAAACTCTTAATGCCATTTTACTGAGTTTTAAATCACCCTTTGATTCCTATAGCAGGTTTTAGTTCACCTCCCAAGCAGTGCAAAGTCTTTGCACCACTTTCCTGTTTGGGATAATTTGTTGCAAATGTTCCCAGCTGTTTGTGCTGCAAACTGTAACAATAGTCCATGTTACCTTGGTAATATGAGGATATGTTGTAGCTGCTGAGTTACACTGACTGAAGCAGCCATTATGTTAGGCACACAATCCGGATTTTGACAGATTTATAACAGGAGGACCAAACGATTGCCAGTTTAGGTAAGAATGTAGAATTATACATTGTCACATACTTTACATATAAAAATAATTTAGTCAAAAGTTAGAAAGTAGTATTGCTGTTTAAGCGTGTAGCGCTTCCGATTCTAACAGGTTTGTGATCTGGGCCGTGGAGCATTAGTTGATAAGCCTGGTGTGCTGGGCCTGTTCATCGCTACATAAGAAAAAACTACAAAAATACAATTTGTAATATTTTTGAGTGGGTGCAACATTTCTGTGTCAAGTACAACAGTGTGACTTCATCTCTGCATTTACAGCAATTGTATATTTAAGCAGGGTCGTTAGGCCGCTATTAACTATAATGCTCTTCCAAAATATCTGTTTTTCCCTGTGCTTGTTTGTGTTTCCATCTGAGTGGATGTTTCCTCTCCCTCTGAAACAGAAACACTTCCTCATTCTCATCCCCTCTTCTTACTGTGCTGAGTTATAGAGGCTGTCCCATCTGTCTTCTCTCTGATTTTAACCAGGGGCTACAATAAAGCAAGCTACTGGGCCCCACCCTGACAGCAACACAAGGAGCTGCTGGAAATACACGAATATAAGAGGCACAACACCCCCTCTGCAAACTGGAGAGCATTCTCCTGCAGGTCCTGTCTCTGTGGGCTGCCTGATTTGTTATCTCTGATTTGGAATGGGCTGCTAAAGAGAGAAGAAACTTCACAGATCACTGAAGGGGAACATAACACTGCTTTCTATTTGAGTGCTGTGGGATTTGTGAGGGGCTGGAAAAGTGGAGATTTAGGATCTTCTAACACTGGAGTCTGGGATCACAGCAGCTGCACAAGAGCAGCCTCCCAGGTAGACCTAAGGTAAGACGCTGCAATGTAATGTACTGTGTCTGGGAGGGATAGCTGCCAAGTAGCCCTGGATTTCAGGGGAGTTTATGCAGATTTAGGATAGTCGACTCAAAAACTCCTTCTGTAGCTAGTAGTAAATAGGCAGATGTATTGACAGACTGAGAAGCCATATAGGTGATGGGAACACAAGAATAGTGATAATTGTGTTGGTGATCTAGAATAGATCTCTTGGTGTATAGGGTACTAATGCATTGCTGACCCTGTGAGCATTATATTGAGTTATAAGAACTTCTTCTTTATCAAAGTTAAAAAATAAAACACCTAGATTTGGCAAAGAATTGCTTATAATAGTTTATTTTCCTAATGCATTTGGTCCTGTTTTTCCATTTCAACACTTTCACATAACCCCCAATGTGTTTTTCTGAATCTGCGTTCATTCCTCATTTGTCAGATATTCAGAAAGCCTTTCACACACACTAATTTGCTGAAATTATTTCAAATTGTATGATAGTCTCCATTAAGTGAATCGTTTAAAAACCTGGCATCTTGTTTTTATTACCTTGAAGATCTAATACTTTAAAGTCTTTCAAAAATACTGTGCTCTGTTTAAGTGTGATCTCACTTTCAGTGAACTTCTAACAAAAAACTTATAACATGATAGAAATTGACCTAAATACCATCACATCTCACATTACATTAAAATACAAAAAAACACAAGGGGGGAATTTACTAGTCTTTTAGAGGTGCACTATTGCCAATATTGTTTTGCCCTGATTTTTATTTTATTTGTAAATGTTTAATTATTTGCAGTTTTGATGGGATACAGCAAGGGCGCTCAACTCCAGTCCAAAAGCCCCCTTCTTCCCCCAGTCATGTTTTCAGGAAATCCCTGCTTCAGCACAGGTGGCTCAATCAGTCTCTGAGCCACCTGTGCTGAAGCTGGGATATCCTGAAATCCTGACCTGCTTCAGGACTGGAGTTGAGCACCCCTGGGATACAGAACAAACAAAGGAGAAACCTGGGATACAATAATATAATATACTGTAGTTACATTCCATTGCCCTGATTTATATAATAGTTATACAAACGTACCAACCTCTTTGACCCTTTGTCCTTGATTAAACAGTGCATATAAAGAGAGAAACCTGAGCCCGTAATTCTGCAGTTATTGTCTTGTATAATGCACTGTAATGTAAGACGGTTCTAATTTAATTTCTGTTGAGTAGAATCATTCTCTTTTTGGCTCCAGATTAGGCAGCACTGACTGAGGTGTCCTCGTTTTGTGTAGGGAGACAGCTGCAAGATCGCCAAAGACACGCCAACGTACTATACGTTTCTCTATAGGATTCTCTATCCCGAGCACCACTGGGGAGTGAATGAAATTCGTTTTTTGGACGATGGTACTTTCAAATTTTGAAGCTAGATTTCACCTGTGGAAGGACCCCCTTTCCCTCACCCCCCCCCCTTTATACCACCTCTCCCTCATACCCCCCCTTTATACCACCTCTCCCTCATACCCCCCCTTTATACCACCTCTCCCTCATACCCCCCCTTTATACCACCTCTCCCTCATACACACCATCCCCCCTCTCCCTCATACCCCCCCTCTCCCTCATACCCCCCTCTCCCTCATACCCCCCTCTCCCTCATACCCCCCTTCTCCCTCATACCCCCCCTCTCCCTCATACCCCCCCCCCTCTCCCTCATACCCCCCCCCCTCTCCCTCATACCCCCCCCCTCTCCCTCATACCCCCCCCTCTCCCTCATACCCCCCCCTCTCCCTCATACCCCCCCTCTCCCTCATACCCCCCCCTCTCCCTCATACCCCCCCTCTCCCTCATACCCCCCCCCTCCCTCATACCCCCCCCTCCCCCATACCCCCCCCCCTCCCTCATACCCCCCCCCCCTCCCCCATACCCCCCCACCTCCCCCATATACCCCCCCACCTCCCCCTCATACCCCCCCACCTCCCCCTCATACCCCCCCCTCTCCCTCATACCCCCCCTCTCCCTCATACCCCCCCTCTCCCTCATACCCCCCCCCTCTCCCTCATACCCCCCCCTCTCCCTCATACCCCCCCCCTCTCCCTCATACCCCCCCCTCTCCCTCATACCCCCCCCTCTCCCTCATACCCCCCCTCTCCCTCATACCCCCCCCTCTCCCTCATACCCCCCCCTCTCCCTCATACCCCCCCCTCTCCCTCATACCCCCCCCCTCTCCCTCATACCCCCCCCCTCTCCCTCATACCCCCCCCCTCTCCCTCATACCCCCCCCCTCTCCCTCATACCCCCCCCTCTCCCTCATACCCCCCCCTCTCCCTCATACCCCCCCCTCTCCCTCATACCCACCCTCTCCCTCATACCCACCCTCTCCCTCATACCCACCCCCCCCTCCCTCATACCCACCCCCCCCTCCCTCATACCCCCCCCCCCCTCTCCCTCATACCCACCCCCCCCTCTCCCTCATACCCACCCCCCCCTCTCCCTCATACCCCCCCCCCCTCTCCCTCATACCCCCCCTCTCCCTCATACCCCCCCCCTCTCCCTCATACCCCCCCCCCTCTCCCTCATACCCCCCCCCCTCTCCCTCATACCCCCCCTCTCTCCCTCATACCCCCCCCTCTCCCTCATACCCACCCCCCCCTCTCCCTCATACCCACCCCCCCCTCTCCCTCATACCCCCCCCCTCTCCCTCATACCCCCCTCTCCCTCATACCCCCCCCCCCTCTCCCTCATACCCCCCCCTCTCTCCCTCATACCCCCCCCTCTCTCCCTCATACCCCCCCCTCTCTCCCTCATACCCCCCCCTCTCCCTCATACCCCCCCCTCTCCCTCATACCCCCCCCCTCTCCCTCATACCCCCCCCTCTCCCTCATACCCCCCCTCTCCCTCATACCCCCCCCTCTCCCTCATACCCCCCCCTCTCCCTCACACCCCCCCCTCTCCCTCACACCCCCCCCTCTCCCTCACACCCCCCCCTCTCCCTCATACCCCCCCTCTCCCTCATACCCCCCCCCTCTCCCTCATACTCCCCCCCCTCTCCCTCATACTCCCCCCCCCTCTCCCTCATACTCCCCCCCCCTCTCCCTCATACTCCCCCCCCCCTCTCCCTCATACTCCCCCCCCCCTCTCCCTCATACCCCCCCCTCTCCCTCATACCCCCCCCTCTCCCTCATACTCCCCCCCCCCTCTCCCTCATACTCCCCCCCCCTCTCCCTCATACTCCCCCCCCCTCTCCCTCATACTCCCCCCCCCTCTCCCTCATACTCCCCCCCCCCTCTCCCTCATACCCCCCCTCTCCCTCATACCCACCCTCTCCCTCATACCCACCCTCTCCCTCATACCCACCCCCCCCTCCCTCATACACACCCCCCCCTCTCCCTCATACACACCCCCCCTCTCCCTCATACACACCCCCCCCCTCCCTCATACACACCCCCCCCCTCTCCCTCATACCCACCCCCCCCTCTCCCTCATACCCCCCCCCCTCTCCCTCATACCCCCCCCCTCTCCCTCATACCCCCCCTCTCTCCCTCATACCCCCCCCTCTCTCCCTCATACCCCCCCCTCTCCCTCATACCCCCCCCTCTCCCTCATACCCCCCCCTCTCCCTCATACCCCCCCCTCTCCCTCATACCCCCCCCTCTCCCTCATACCCCCCCCTCTCCCTCACACCCCCCCCTCTCCCTCACACCCCCCCCTCTCCCTCACACCCCCCCCTCTCCCTCACCCCCCCCCTCTCCCTCACCCCCCCCCTCTCCCTCACACCCCCCCTCTCCCTCATACCCCCCCCCTCTCCCTCATACTCCCCCCCCCTCTCCCTCATACTCCCCCCCCCTCTCCCTCATACTCCCCCCCCCTCTCCCTCATACTCCCCCCCCCCTCTCCCTCATACTCCCCCCCCCCTCTCCCTCATACTCCCCCCCCCCTCTCCCTCATACTCCCCCCCCCCTCTCCCTCATACCCCCCCCTCTCCCTCATACCCCCCCCTCTCCCTCATACTCCCCCCCCCCTCTCCCTCATACTCCCCCCCCCCTCTCCCTCATACTCCCCCCCCCCTCTCCCTCATACTCCCCCCCCCTCTCCCTCATACTCCCCCCCCCTCTCCCTCATACTCCCCCCCCCCTCTCCCTCATACTCCCCCCCCCTCTCCCTCATACTCCCCCCCCCCTCTCCCTCATACTCCCCCCCCCTCTCCCTCATACTCCCCCCCCCTCTCCCTCATACTCCCCCCCCCTCTCCCTCATACTCCCCCCCCCCACTCCCTCATACTCCCCCCCCCCACTCCCTCATACTCCCCCCCCCTCTCCCTCATACTCCCCCCCCCTCTCCCTCATACTCCCCCCCCCTCTCCCTCATACTCCCCCCCCCACTCCCTCATACTCCCCCCCCTCTCCCTCATACTCCCCCCCCCTCTCCCTCATACTCCCCCCCCCCCTCTCCCTCATACTCCCCCCCCCTCTCCCTCATACTCCCCCCCCCCCTCTCCCTCATACTCCCCCCCCCCCCCCTCTCCCTCATACTCCCCCCCCTCTCCCTCATACTCCCCCCCCCTCTCCCTCATACTCCCCCCCCCTCTCCCTCATACTCCCCCCCCCTCTCCCTCATACTCCCCCCCCCCTCTCCCTCATACTCCCCCCCCTCTCCCTCATACTCCCCCCCCCTCTCCCTCATACTCCCCCCCCCCTCTCCCTCATACTCCCCCCCCCTCTCCCTCATACTCCCCCCCTCTCCCTCATACTCCCCCCCCCCTCCCTCATACTCCCCCCCCCCTCTCCCTCATACTCCCCCCCCTCTCCCTCATACTCCCCCCCCCTCTCCCTCATACTCCCCCCCCCTCTCCCTCATACTCCCCCCCCTCTCCCTCATACTCCCCCCCCTCTCCCTCATACTCCCCCCCCCTCTCCCTCATACTCCCCCCCCCTCTCCCTCATACTCCCCCTCCCTCATACTCCCCCTCCCTCATACTCCCCCTCCCTCATACACCTCTTACCTTCACTTCCTACTCCCCTTACCCCACTTCATACCCCCCTGTTCCTCATTCCCCCCCCTCTCCCTCATACCCCCCCCTCTCCCTCATACCCCCCCCCCTCTCCCTCATACCCCCCCCCCTCTCCCTCATACCCCCCCCTCTCCCTCATACCCCCCCCTCTCCCTCACACCCCCCCCTCTCCCTCACACCCCCCCCTCTCCCTCATACCCCCCCCCTCTCCCTCATACTCCCCCCCCCTCTCCCTCATACTCCCCCCCCCTCTCCCTCATACTCCCCCCCCCCTCTCCCTCATACCCCCCCCTCTCCCTCATACCCCCCCCTCTCCCTCATACTCCCCCCCCCTCTCCCTCATACTCCCCCCTCCCCCTCTCCCTCATACTCCCCCCTCCCCCTCTCCCTCATACTCCCCCCTCCCCCTCTCCCTCATACTCTCCCCCCCCCTCTCCCTCATACTCCCCCCCCCCCCACTCCCTCATACTCCCCCCCCCCCACTCCCTCATACTCCCCCCCCCTCTCCCTCATACTCCCCCCCCCCTCTCCCTCATACTCCCCCCCCCTCTCCCTCATACTCCCCCCCCCCTCTCCCTCATACTCCCCCCCCCCCTCTCCCTCATACTCCCCCCCCCCTCTCCCTCATACTCCCCCCCCCTCTCCCTCATACTCCCCCCCCCCTCTCCCTCATACTCCCCCCCCCCTCTCCCTCATACTCCCCCCCCCCCTCTCCCTCATACTCCCCCCTCTCTCCCTCATACTCCCCCCCCCTCTCCCTCATACTCCCCCCCCCCCCCTCTCCCTCATACTCCCCCCCCCCCTCTCCCTCATACTCCCCCCCCTCTCCCTCATACTCCCCCCCCCCCCTCTCCCTCATACTCCCCCCCCCTCTCCCTCATACTCCCCCCCCCTCTCCCTCATACTCCCCCCCCCTCTCCCTCATACTCCCCCCCCCCTCTCCCTCATACTCCCCCCCCCCCTCTCCCTCATACTCCCCCCCCCTCTCCCTCATACTCCCCCCCCCCTCTCCCTCATACTCCCCCCCCCTCTCCCTCATACTCCCCCTCCCTCATACACCTCTTACCTTCACTTCCTACTCCCCTTACCCCACTTCATACCCCCCTGTTCCTCATACTCTCCCCTCCCTCATACTCTCCCCTCCCTCATACTCTCCCCTCCCTCATACTCTCCCCTCCCTCATACTCGCAGGATATCACATTATTGTTTTGGGATAGATTTGTTTAAAGAAGAATGACATTGTTCAGCCTCTGGGCTTGTTTGTGTCGTACATTCATATGGCTGGGACAGCTGGATCCGGGGAGATCACCCTGTAAACGTACGCCCTCTGTTGGCAAATGGTGGTTATGAGGAAATATGCTAGTGTGAGGAGTGAATAAAGTATACTTCTCTGTTCTTTTCCCTTCTGCGGTCTGCATGCGGCGGACGCACCAGTGATGTCCAAGATTAGTTTGGTGGTCGTGTGGTCCATCTACCTAATAGGGCTAATGCAGGGGCGGCCAACTCCAGTCCTCAAGGGCCACCACCAGGTCAGGTTTTAAGGAAATCCCTGCTTCAGCACAGGTGGCATAATCGGTTGCTCAGTCAATGTCAATATCCTTAAAACCTGGCCTGTTGGTAGCCATTGAGGACTGGAGTTATCCCCTCCTGTAATAGGGGGAACCCTGCTCATAATAATGTGAGATGCTGTTCCGTTAGCCCACTTCTGATTCCTCCTCTAACTCCTAGTACCCCAAGTACCAATATTTTATGACCATTGAAAACAACCATCTTCAATGTGACCAACCAAATAAATTGTAATGGCTTTTTTTATGGCTTGGCAACTTCCACTTTTAATGATTCATTGTTTCTCTGCCAAATGACCTTCATAAAACATGTGGATAGAATTTTTTAGTTGCTGCCTTGATTCTTCTTTGGGTGCCACATTATGGATTCCATATATGGGGAATAGTCTGATGTTTTTGCATGGAAAGGAAATCCCTGAGTTGAGCATAATGAGGTATATTGCATAGAAACTTGTACTTTTTCTCTAGCAAGAGACCAGCTAGCAAAACAGTAATCGCATCACTTAGGCCCCTATTTGTGTTGGCTTAAAAACATGATACCATCCAACAGGGCCGCCAACAGCCTTCCTGGGGCCCGGGTCTAGAGTTTCCACCGGGGCCCCTACCCTGTCAGCGGCCTTGCAAGGCGCCATGCTTTCTCACTTCCCCCCCCCACCCCCCCACATGCTTTTCTTTTCTCTGCCCTTCACACCCTCACTACCCGCAAAGTACACAACCCCCCCACCAGCATAGTACACAACCTCCCCCCCAGCACAGTACACAACCTCCCCCCCAGCACAGTACACAACCTCCCCCCCAGCACAGTACACAACCTCCCCCCCAGCACAGTACACAACCTCCCCCCCAGCACAGTACAAAACCCCCCACCAGCACAGTACAAAACCCCCCACCAGCACAGTACACAACCCCCCCAGCACAGTACACAACCCCCCCAGCACAGTACACAACCCACCCCAGCACAGTACACAACCCCCCCAGCACAGTACACAACCCCCCACCAGCACAGTAAACATACCCCCCACCAGCACAGTACACAACCCCCCACCAGCACAGTACACAACCTCCCCCCCAGCACAGTACACAACCTCCCCCCCAGCACAGTACACAACCTCCCCCCCAGCACAGTACACAACCTCCCCCCCAGCACAGTACACAACCTCCCCCCCAGCACAGTACACAACCTCCCCCCCAGCACAGTACACAACCTCCCCCCCAGCACAGTACACAACCTCCCCCCCAGCACAGTACACAATCTCCCCCCCAGCACAGTACACAATCTCCCCCCCAGCACAGTACACAATCTCCCCCCCAGCACAGTACACAATCTCCCCCCCAGCACAGTACACAATCTCCCCCCCAGCACAGTACACAATCTCCCCCCCAGCACAGTACACAATCTCCCCCCCAGCACAGTACACAACCTCCCCCCCAGCACAGTACACAACCTCCCCCCCAGCACAGTACACAACCTCCCCCCAAGCACAGTACACAACCTCCCCCAGCACAGTACACAACCTCCCCCAGCACAGTACACACACGAAATGTTACCTTGTGGGGAAGGCATCCGAAAGCACGCTGGTCCAGGTGTGCATGCAGATGTGGAAGTTGGGGTAACCGGTGGGGGAGGGAGGCCTGGTGGGCCAGCAGGGGACCGCTGGCTATGTACCTTAATGGCGCTATATAAATAAAGACATACAATACAACAGTTGGGGAGAGTTGGGCCCCGGCAAATGGATGCGGAAGTTGGGCCTGAACTCTGGTCGGGCCCAACTTCCCGCGCCGGTCAGGACAGTTGTCCCGGCTCTCCCCCCGTCGGCGGCCCTGAACTCTAACTGTACCTAGTTAGCAGGTCATGTACCCTTTGTACCTATTATAACCATTTCTGCCCATGTGTAAGAGCCAAGGAGCACCTGTCTCTCTGTCTGTCTCTCTGTCTGTCTGTCTCTCTCTCTGTCTGTCTCTCTGTCTGTCTCTCTCTCTGTCTGTCTCTCTGTCTGTCTCTCTGTCTGTCTCTCTGTCTGTCTCTCTGTCTGTCTCTCTGTCTGTCTCTCTGTCTGTCTCTCTCATTGGTTGAAGCTCAGAACCTTCAGCTCATTGCAGCAGCTTGAAGATAAGTGATCTGCAGCTTATAGGGAAGTAATCACGTGTGTGTGTGTGTGTGTGTGTGTGTGTGTGTGTGTGTGTGTGTGTGTGTGTGTGTGTGTTTCAAGTGTTTTATTAATAAAATAAACTTTGCATATAATAGATTGCATGTGTAATGGAGCCTTTATATGAGCTTGTAAGCGCCTGTATTCCACATTGACAGAGGAACTAAAGTGCACCTATTTCCATGTGCTCAATGTTGGAGCGTGTAAAATATTTCCCTGTATTCTGCGCTGGCCAGCGTTACATTTTAGTCCCATTCATTTGAATGGAAGACTGCTTCACAGCACACGTCTAAGACAAGAAGACCTTTTAAGCAGATAGTGGTAGAAATAAGTATTTTGTCCTATAGACGCCCAGCTCCTATATGGTCCTCAGAACCTTGCAGCGCTGGCCTGAGGCAAGAACCTGGGCTACATTAAATATTTGGGATGTGTGACTGTCATGCGCTCGTAGGCTGACGCTGGGTAAAACGCGTAGAGGAGGAGGCTGTGCTGCAGCCTGCTGTTTCCATTGTGTGTTATCAATAAAGCTTTGATGTTCAACTTTGGACTCTGACGTCATTGGGCTGTTCGCTGTCGCTCCGGATTCACTCTTCCCTTCTACATGAAATATTTGGTCTGTCCTGGTTTTGCTAATTCGTATGTTGCTCCCAACTCTACCAACTCTTCCCATAAATTAATAATCCCTAGGAAATCTTGAGTGCCTTGTAAATTAAGTAAATTTCCTCCACTTTGCACACAGACCGGGAATGACAAGTCCGAGTCCTTGTGAAAGACCTTTCCAGTTTCCTGTAGGCCTGGGAAACCAAACCTTTTGTGTGTAAAAAAAACTAAACAAAGAGCCGTGTTTATGTTGAGAAGACTTATTATTACAGCTGTTGCTCTCCTTAATATCTCTATAAGGGGAGACTCCAGTCATAACCGCAACATTCTGCTGCAAGGAGGTGAATAATGAGAAATGAGAAAACAATTCTTCACAAATTTGTTTGCAATGCAACATAACGTTCCTAACTAGATGCATTAAATATGTGCAGTGTTTATATTGCAGGCAGGCCCTTTGTTATCAAATGTTCAGGTCGCTTCCTTAGCCCTGGTAATGCTTACATCTACAATTACTGGAGCAAACCATTCTTTGGGACTGTGTAATGACAAGCAGCAGTGTAATAATATATATAATAATAATAATAACCCCCATTGCTTCTAAAAAAAAAAAAAAAAAAACATTTTTAAAAGCCAGCAATTTAAAAATTGACAATACCAAACACCAAATACTATTGTAATAGTATCCAGGTAGAGATTAAGGTTGCAATCCCCCAAATTGGCCAAAAAAATAACCTTTTGTAAAGAATTTACCAACCTGAAGTAGCCTTCTTAAATCTTCTTCTAAAAGCAAAGATTTGATCGCTTGTGAAATTGGCTACAAATCGCCTTTCCTGGGGCCCTCTGAATGAGGGTTTGCCAAACCGGTGTTCTTCAAACCAGTTCTCCAAATGGGCCAAATAAGAAAACATTTAGGCGTAGAAGGACCACAAGTTTATTGCAATGTCATTTTAGATACAATACATTTAAAGACTTACAAATGATAACTGTAATAATGTAAACTCTCTGTACTGCTAATTTCCTACCAGTTGCTTGGACAGCTGAAAGTCAGAGGCCGCCTGCGTGGAGCACAATGGGACCGCCGGCTGCATGTTTGAGTCCTGCCCTACGCCCAGTCTGTCCCTATCAGATAGCAAATAACGGTAAGGGGAGGGGCACACAGTGACATCTCTAAATTGTGAGTAGCCGTAGGAAATAAAACCCCTTTCAATATGTTTTCAAAATATATTTAAAACCCGTATTTATGGATGTCAGATTTTGGTAAATAAATCGTCATTCCCTAGGTCCCTTTTAACCCGTGGGTTTGTGTTCTAGCAGTAATTGCTCTTTTAGGTGTGTTTTGCAAATGCATGGTATGTTGATGGCTGTGTAAAGGGTTAAACAGAGCTAACCTTCTAAGTGCCATGGCCCCTCTGGCACTCACGATCACGTTACTAATGACGGAATGAGAGGGGAGGGGGGGGCGGGGGGTTCCTGGTAGTAAAAATGAGGTTAAATTCCAGAAGATCCCCTCCCCCCCCCAATCTCATTTAAAAAGAAAATGGTGCATTGCTATTTTTAGAGTACATTTATTTAGATACTTTTATCGTTACTTTGTTTAATTGATTTCTTAACTTGGTTACCTTTTTATATGAATGTGGTTATATATTTACTGACATGCAGTCGTGTGACAGTATAATACAGACAGTCCGCACTATCCGTCGTTCCACTTTATGACGAACGGCTTATCCGACGCATTGCAATACGATCCTATGTGCCGCTTTCCAACGCCGGAACGCCTTATCCACCACTCATCACGTGGGATTCGCTTTACGACTCTTTCACTCTCCGACGATGGATCAGGAACACATTCTGTCGGATAACCGAAGACGCCTGCACCCTTCATTTTACACTTCTTTTGAATTTGTAGATAAGGAGTAAACTGGGGTGTGACCAACTCCAGTTCTCATGACCCCACCCCCCTCCCCAACAGGTCAAGGTTTTTGGGATATCTCCGCTTCAGCACTGGTGGCTAAATTGAAGACAGAGCCTCTAATTGAGCCTCCTGTGCTGAAGCCGGGACCGATTAAGCCACCTGTGCTGAAGCTAGGACTGATTGATCCACCTATGCTGAAGCATTAATATCCTGAAAACCTGACCTGTTGGTAGCTCTTGTGGACTGGTGTTAGACATTTAGATAATGTGTATACAGATTTAACTGCGATGAAATGTCAGAATATGTGTGATGGAAATGCCCCGTGATTGCAGCAATGAGCTGATGCCATGGTAGTAAGAAACATCAATAAAGAATGCTCCTTTTTACATGTAACCCCTCTTTACCCAGCTCAAAAAGAGTTTTATATAGAGGTGTTTTATATACAGTGTCTCTACCTTCTCAGGGTGCTGGCATCCGAGCTGGCTGGGCGTGTATGCTAGAAGGTGATAATGAAGGGTGCCAGGAACTTTATTGGTACAAACCAGAGCTTTATTCATCCCACTGATTGGGATCCACATGCATGGACGTCTTTCTTTAGGCAATCATAAATGGACAATGCTACAGTTGCATTTGGTATTGTTCCCTGGTAGCTGTCGCCACTATCCTCGGTAGCTTCTGTACTTGGTACCCTCAACAATTGATGCACATGGTATTCGCTGTGCCTGCGTTTGGATTTGCTTCCTTCCCACCAGGACCTGTGGTAGAGATACTTCCATCATCTGGGTACAAATCGCGTCACTGAGGAGTACTCTCCTTATCCCAGGGCATCAGAAGGGGCTCACAGTTATAACTGGGCAGTATGTGCCAATCCCACAGTGCTCCGGAAACCCTCTATGTAAAATGACTCTCCTCGCAGTACCATGCATCCCCCACTTTCAGGGCAGGGGATTAACCTCGAATCATTGCTATGGGCTATGACTAAAAGGGGTACGTTCCTCAAATATAAAATAATAAAGGTGACAGGACATCCTTAAACATACAGCTCTACACATAAACATGACTATGTACAGTGAGGTCAATCCTCTGTGACTCCTCCAGGGACCTGCATCTAGAATCTTCTAGCTTCACTATATATACCTACTAGTGACATCACTGGTCCCCATGCCTACAGGTGGGGTGGTTTGGATTCTGCAGTCATCCCATACCAGGTGACATCCTAGACACCTTCTAGAAGGTGGGAGTTACTAGGCTTCTGCCTAATAACCCTGTGATGGGAGAGGGGTGTTGCACTTTTCAAGCAAATGGTGTTAACCCTTTAAGGCCCTTAACCTTTGAAGTGAAAATAGTAATCCCAAAGGGGGATTACATACATGTTACTGAGTAGTTGCCAATGAAAAATGCTGAAGGTCCAGGCAGTTACCAGCGGTGTCACTGAGCTTCTCCTTTTATTGTCCTCTCTCTCTAGTCCCACACCCCTAACCCTCATTTACCCAATGATTTCCTTTCTCCAGAGTACTAAATACTTCAGATGAAATGTGTCGCTTGTATTATGAGATTTTTAGGTAGGTCTCGTTTATTTGAGGAACTTCCGATGTTAACCGCAAATGATAAGGCCGCTGTTTATCGGCAGTGGTATCAAAACATGTGAACTTCCCTATCCAAATGTGTGTTTATTAACAGATTCATAGCAGAAAATAATGACCGTTTGCGAATGAAAATACAGTACCATTAATACCTTGCATGCTGGAGGATTGGCATTATTCAGGTCCGGCATTGCACATTGAAGGTTTTATTAAAAGAGTTTCAAGAGGTTAAAATGAATATTACTGATGAGTTGGAGGCTACTAACAGCTCAAAACAGAGGGTACAGAAAAGGTATATAAAAATAAAAAATGAGTGGGACTGCTGAGGAAATTCCAGAGCGTGGGTGTGGAAAAGATGGAAGTAGATGGGGGGGACGCTGTAAGCTGCGTGTGTGTGGGAGGAGTTCCAATGGAAAACGCTACCTGAGATCCTGGAAGTATAGAAGGCCTGGGTCAGCGTTTTTATTCCTCAATTTGGTGAGCTGTTGGTGCTTTTTTGGGACTTATTGCGATTCTACTTTCCAATCATCTTCTTGTTTCCTAAAATGAATATTAATCTGCTCCAGTTACAGCAGTGTAGGTGGAATTGAAAGAATGATAATAGTTGGGTTGGTTCTGTAAAAAAATATTCAATGATAGATAATCGGTGTAATGAATATGGCAGAAAGGATTAAGTGTTTTAATCAATCAGGCACACAAGGTTAACGTTTGGTTACAAATTCTCTTAAAAATCCAAGAATGATATTAATGGCCTGTTAAATACGTAACATCTGGTTTTAAAAGTGGAGGGATTGAATATATGGCTTCCCGCACACTAGAATAAACAGGACCCTTTTAAATGGACCTTGAAAGGCATTTTTAAGGGGATCTGAAAATACTAGAGTGCGTGGCTAAGAAGGTATTCCAAACAGAGTACATTTATTAAACATGAAGACATCATGGGGCTGACCGCACTTTGCAAGAATATCAAATAGATATTTGTAACCGTTGCAATTACACTAATCAAAATAAAAGAGTCGTTAGCTGATTTAATGAAAGGGGTGGTCTTATGTTCTTAATAAAGGAAATGTAGAATATAAAGCCCAACTTTTTCAAGTATGAGTAGATTTCAACTAAGGGACTGTCTATGCTGGATGTCTATGCTGGAGAAGTACTGTGTCACGGGAGGTATAAAAAAGGAGAGCGAGTTCCAGAAAGAGGTTCCAGCATGGCAGTAGGAGCACAGCCTCATGGAGTCGAGTTAGGGGATATATTCCCACAGTTATAGTATATATCAAGACCCTCATTTTTTGTGTTTCAGTTGGGGACAGTGCCCTATCTGTTAGGATCCCATAGTGTGGCCATAAGGAAGAGCATGTCCCAGAGAGGGAATTTAGACATGCCACAGCAGGCAGAGAAGGCCCCAGGATGTCGAGGGATTTCAATCTACAGTATTCATTACCCCCGAGGAAGTGGCAGTTTCACAATAGGGCTGGAGAGTACTAGTAACGTAGAACAGGCCAGTGTACAACGAAGCCAATCTGATTGTATATGCAAAAGAAGTGTGCCCATGCCTGGGAACATGAATACAGATTGAGGTTGCACAATTAGAGCTTCTGGCGCCCGTCTGTATCATCGGCCAGTGCCCTGAGACAAGGTAAATCGCTGTGGCCGTACACCATACGCTGATGGGCCAGGCAGGGAAACTGTCTGCATTTATTATAACTATGTTCTTGTAATCCTTCCTCTGTAACCTAAGCACTGTATGTTTGTATTATACTTTGGGCTCTGAACTGATTGCAAGCTTTGTACATAACAATTTACATTTTCTGACACATTTTGCTACAACAGAATTTTTGTGTTAAACGCAGTTTTCTTGATCACAAACTCTACGCACCTTTTAATAATTCCTCGGGTGGCAGTGGATTAAAGATGTATATTGTAATGGAGTGCGGGTAAATATGAACTAGTTTGACGTACAGTTGGCTGGGTGTATTAACCCTGGTTGCATGTATGTAACGTGCTCACAAGTGTGTTGTTCGTGACAGATGGTATATTGCAGGGGCGGCCAACTCCAGTCCTCAAAGGCCACCAACAGGTCAGGTTTTCAGGATATCCCTGATTCAGCACAGTCATTGACTGAGCCACCTGTGCTGAAGCAGGGATATCCTTAAAACCTGACTTGTTGATGACCCTTGAGGACTGAAGTTGGCCGCCCCTGGTATTTTGGGACTGATTGAGTGGAGATATTATTCATTTGAGGGTCCATGCATGGAGAAAAGTGAATCGGCTTGATAGCTGTGTACTAACCCTTGTCCCATATACAGGTCACGTGCTCACAGGTGTGCCGTACCTGACAGGGGGGTGCGAGACTGAGTGCAGGGGGGCGCGGGGTTTACAGAGGCCCCGTGCACGCGCGCTTCCCGAACGCACTTAAATTAAGTGCCAAGGGAGCTGCAGGGCCTCTGTAAACCTAACTTACCTTGGCTCCGGCGGCTTCGCACACGCGGCGTCAAATGACGCAGCAAGGTTGTGACGTCAATTTGCTATGGCAACGTGACGTCATGATGCCGTGGGTGGGGGGGCGTGGAGGTGAGGGGACCATGGCAGGGGGGCACAGGGAAAAAAACGACTCCCCTTGTATCCAGAATGATGAAGACATCACAAAAGTGTATATATAGAGCTGCAGAAGGTTCTGGAACTCCGGTTCCAGGGTGATGCAGAGAGAGGAGCCTCATTATATAAGTCAATCAGTTTAAATGTGTAACTGTGTTTAAGTATGAGTGGTCACAGTTTTATTATTGTCAGTTAATTGCTAAATGATGTATTGTTGATATCACAGCGAATCTATGGGACACCATTTTGTCCATATTACAGCCGTCGGCAGCTGCGGTTTGTATAATAGTGAAGTACTACAGTAGGGCATTTAGCAATTATGCAGTATGCTTACTGACAGGCACTGAGAACGTATATCTGTTAGCCATACCATATAACTACCGGATTGACATTTTCTCTCTAACATTCAGGTACACGCTACCGTAGACATACAAACCCACATAACAGGCCCATGAAATAGCTTATAAGCAGAGGTGTAATTTGTCTCTATAACTATTCGGCTTGTATTCATCGCTATACTTGCCTATCTAGATCTGTATGAGAGCCAGTTTTAATTATCCTCCTTATAAAAGATTAGGGGAGGCATAATATCGATGTATTTCTCCTTTTATACATCAAACTGCACTCGGTGTGTGCTGAGTACTCCTCACCCTGGCTCTGTGTCCTTCTCCACTCTAGTCACTACCTAGCAGCAGTAAATACAGTTTAACGACTGACGGTGCATGACTATTACATTTGCAAGTTTGTGGCTGAATTCATATTTAGACGTCGGAACGCTGACCCCATTTAATTTACTAGTGGGAAACCATAATGTGTTTCCTTATGTGCTCTTAGCATTGTTTTTAATACGTTGGCTGTAAACTCTCTTTTCCCCTCTGATGGGTTTAGTTCTCCTGATACGCTCATTATGTATATGGAGCAGAGAACATTTCTTCATGACTTATGTACCCATTCATTAGGGGCTAACCTGGGTTTATATACTATTTCATAATGGCCATGAGTCACTACTACAATCCCCTGAATCTATATCACGATCTGATATACAAAGGATTTATCTTGGTGAGAATATAGCTATTTTGTGTCTTAATGTTCTTATTTATGTCTTTTCTTTGTTCAACATTATTTTAGTATTATTATTACCCATTATAGGCTAAAGCAGTAAAATTCAGGGCATTATTGAAAACCCTGCTCTCTGATTGGTTAAAATTCCAGGCATTATCCAATCAGTAATGCCCGGAATTTTAGCAGCTTGCAAAGTGCAGTTTTCATTGTGTTTATTTCCAGCCAATCAGCTTTCAGAACAGCTGAGACAGGGCAGGGGATTGGTTAGAATGAAGTAACAGCTCTGAGACGGGGCAGGGGATTGGTCAGGATGTATCAGCCATCAGCAAAGAAATAAGTGGCTGTCTGCAGTTTGTTTGTGGCTGCAGTTTGTGTGTGTGTGTGTCAGTAGCAGTGTGTATGTGCTGTGCTGTTGTATATCTGTGTAGAGGTGCTGTGTGTGTGTATATAGAGCTCCAGTGTGTGTGTGTGTGTGTGTGTGTGTGTGTGTCAGTGTCAGCAGCAGTGTTTGTGTGTGTGTGTAGCAGCAGAGTTTGTGTGTGTAGAGCTGCTGTGGTGTGTGTAGAGGAGGTGCTGTGTTGTGTCTAGAGCTCCAGTGTGTGTGTGTGCGTGTGTAGAGCGGCTGTGTGTGTGTAGAGTGTGCTGTTGTGTGTGTGTGTGTGTGTGTGTGTGTGTATACACAGAGGGGGCGGCAGTGTGTGGATATAGATATCTGCAGTGTAAGAGTATATAGAAGTGGTTTCATGTATTTACCATTTTATTTTAATTAAAAAATCTATTTAACTATACAAAAGTGTCTATTATTTATGAAAAAGCCTACATTTAGCCTATAATAGTAATAATCCCCTCAGAACAGGGCATTACTGGCCAATAATGCCCTGGCTGAGTTTAAGTCCCTCGGCTTCGCCTCGGGCCTTCAACTCTTCCAGCCAGGCCAGTAATGCCCTGTTCTTCGGGGATTATTACTTAATTAAAGGCTACAATTCATTCATTTACCTTGATATTGAGTGCTGATTATAGGGGCTCTTTTCGTCTTGTTCTTTACAAGATACATGGAAGAAAGGACCAACACGGCTACCCACCGTTCTTTGTCTTCCGAGAGAGGGAGAGGAAATAGTTATCAGAGGAAGATTAATGGGTTAAATATAACATGTCTACAAAGGGCAGGGGATGAGAATCTCAGATTTACATTTGTAGTTTTAGATCTTCCCCCAGTGGGAAGTTGTATACGTGTGTGTTTGTGTGTTCTATTACAGAGTATAACTCTTAAGATGCGTTGTTATTTAAATGCCTTTCAAACGATAAAAGTTACTTTAATTGGATCAGTGTAGAAATAATACATCAGTGTCGCTGTATGTAACGTTTCAAGGCCTTCAGGCATCCAAGGGATTGTTCGATAAACACAGTAAATTTGCTAATCTTGAGCAGAAGCCCATTCTGTGGTGAAATGCATTACAATGCAAAGCAATTCTGCATTTTAAAAGCTCAATTAACTACAAAGGCATTTAAGCAACACAACCTATGCTATTTGGAAACAATTTCATGAATGAAAACAAGGGATATTTCATGGGAAAGCTGTTTTGTGATGAGATTTAGAAGCTTTGAATTAGGGTCTATTTTTTTAATTTAAAAAATCTGTTGCATCTGTGAGTCCTTTCATTGTTTAGGAGCCAGTAGCACATAATATATTCCTGTTGTTGCCTTATACAAATATGTACTAATACTCCGCTTAAAAGTAAAAATGATTGCACATTGTCATCTTAAAAACAAAAGAAAGACGGTGCAAAACAGCGCTAAAAATAACAACCCTGATGGGACACACGTGAAATACAATCAAAAAATATATATATAATCAAAAAATAAAAAAATATATATATAATATATATAATAATGGCAGCCAGACAAAAACTGACAGTACAGTCAGTAGGAAGACATGAAGAAAAAGAAATGCCGGCGCCAACCGTGACAGTGACTAATGTATTATATTATAAAGTCCAAACCAATTAGGTGATAGTCCAATTGATGTCCTTGGATGGTCAGTGGGTAATCAACCGGACTGTGGAAACTCTCCAAGGGGTAGTGGAATATGTGAAAATAAAAGAAAATAAATTATGGTGCAGTATATCAGTCAATGCAGATATAAAACCATGGAACATATAACATTAACAACACAGTACAAACATAACACACTAGACAAACTAACATTAACACAAGCCAGACTATAAATTAATGAAAAGCAATTTATTAGCAACTAATTGTAGGGTTCTATGGTGAGCAGACCTCAATCCAAGGTGGGGGGTAAAATCGTTTTTCTACATTGTCATCTTAGATTCGCTGGAGCTTAGTAACTGAGCCTATATTTAAAAAGGGAGCTAGATCACAACTGGGAAATTACAGACCTGTAAGCCTGACTTCAATAGTAGGGAAACTACTTGAAGTTTTAATATGGGATAACATTCAGGAATACCTAATGGAAAACAAAATTATTAGTAATAGTCAGCAAGGATTTAAGAAGGATAGATCTTGCCAAACTAACCTTATTTGTTTCTTTGAGGAGGTAAGTAGGACTTTAGACCAGGGTAATGCTGTTGATGTGGTCTACTTAGATTTTGCAAAGGCTTTTGATACGGTTTCACACAAGAGGTTGGTGTACAAAATAAAGAAAATTGGACTCAGTAATAATATATGCACCTGGATTGAAAACTGGTTAAAGGACAGACAACAGAGGGTTGTCATAAATGGAACTTTTTCAGGTTGGGCTAAAGTCATGAGTGGAGCACCTCAGGGATCGGTACTGGGACCTCTGCTTTTTAACTTGTTTATTAATGACCTTGAGGTTGGGATCGAGAGCAAAGTCTCCATCTTTGCTGATGATACTAAATTGTGTAAGGTAATAGAATCAGAGCAGGATGTAATTTCTCTTCAGAAGGACTTGGAGAGACTGGAAACATGGGCAGGTAAATGGCAAATGAGGTTTAATACAGATAAATGTAAGGTTATGCATTTGGGATGCAAGAATAAAAAGGCGACTTACAAATTAAATGGAGATATATTGGGGGAATCCTTGATGGAGAAGGATTTAGGAGTGCTTGTAGACTGCAGGCTTAGCAATAGTGCCCAATGTCATGCAGTAGCTGCAAAGGCAAACAAGATCTTATCTTGCATCAAACGGGCAATGGATGGAAGGGAAGTAAACATAATTATGTCCCTTTACAAAGCATTAGTAAGACCACACCTTGAATATGGAGTACAATTTTGGGCACCAATCCTAAGAAAAGACATTATGGAACTAAAGAGTGCAGAGAAGAGCCACCAAATTAATAAAGGACAATCTAACTTATGAGGAGAGGCTAGCTAAATTAGATTTATTTTCATTAGAAAAGAGGCGTCTAAGAGGGGATATGATAACTATATACAAATATATTCGGGGACAATACAAGGAGCTTTCAAAGGAACTATTCATCCCACGGACAGTACTAAGGACTTGGGGCCATCCCTTAAGGTTGGAGGAAAGGAAATTTCACCAGCAACAAAGGAAAGGGTTCTTTACAGTAAGGGCAGTTAAAATGTGGCATTCATTACCCATGGAGACTGTGATGGCAGATACAATAGATTTGTTCAAAAAAAGGTTGGACATCTTTTTAGATGGGAAAGGTATACAGGGATATACCAAATAAGTAAACATGGGAAGGATGTTGATCCAGGGATTAATCAGATTGCCAATTCTTGGAGTCAGGAAGGAATTAATTTTTCCCCTTAATGGGGTTTTTTGTTTGCCTTCCTCTGGATCAATAAGTAAGTATAGATATAGGATAAAGTATCTGTTGTCTAAATTTAGCATAGGTTGAACTTGATGGACCTATGTCTTTTTTCATCCTCATCTACTATGTAACTATGAGTGAAATTCTGTTGACTTCCTTGTTTTTGGGTTCAAAAGAGGGGAAAGAGTAGAAAAAAAGTGATGTGCTAGTTTTGGAAGTGGAAGAACCCGGAGTCCGTACAGGCTCCATGTAACCTCCATGCCTCAGGCACCAGAAATAGAATGTGGGCCATATTGACTGAATAACGCATTTCAAAAAAGACCTTCTGGCACTGGAACACACCCTACATCCTCTTAACTTGAATGTCCTGTGGACACCACGAGGTTTGAGTAGACAGGGAGAAGGCTACAGGCGCAGCTGCCAGATGCCAACCACCCCCACACTCAACTCAAGAATTGTGAACGTTCCCTTGCAACAATGCGTAAATATTAGATCGTATAAAGTACGATTAGAAACTTTCTATCTATGTAAAGTCTTGCTAGTAAGCGAATACAGGAATAGTCTATCTCTTAACACGTCTTCCTCACTCCCAACATTTCCCATTTCTCTTCACCACTATAATTTGGGTAAATATTAGATACTGTGTGTCCTGCAATACTTTTTACATACTAGCTACTACAGTAGAACACATCTAAAGCATAGAAGCGAATTTAATCGTCATAGAACATACCAACTTTACCAAGAGAGCTGGATACAACCTTCTCATATACCATCTACTACACTCAGACGAAAATACCCTCGGAGGTAGTTATAATAATTATAACTTGTCAGATGTATGTTTTCCCCATTCCCTTGTAAATAGAACTTAATTATTATTGAGTTTTTTTTTTTCCTTTTCTAAAGTAGATCAATTAAAAGTTGTTTTACTAAATATCCTGGTAAATCAGGATATCAAGACCGAGATTCAGGGCAAATATATGAAAAACAAAATAAGAGACTAGTGCAATATTATAACACTGCTATGTGCTGTATAAGGGAGGGGGAACGCCCAATCACATGCTACAAAGCAAAATCAGGCATAGTGGATATCGGTAACAAATTAATTTCAGAAAGGGGGTTGTCTAAGATGAGTGTACCACCAATAGGATTTTTTGTTTTTGTTTCTCGTGATATTTTTGATTCTTTCTAAATAAATCCAAGGGAGCACCTTCTTTTAATGTTGAAATCATTAGTCTAACAACCAGCAGGTTTTTTTTAATGCTGCAAACCCCACTGTTACAGCTCGGCTGAAAACTAGAAATATACCTCATGGGGAAAAAAGGAGAACTTTATAGGACACAAAAATAGATGAATCCAATAATCTAAATTTAAAATGCCCCCCTGGTGGGAAGCAAGGGGGTGCCTGGAGCAGAACCGCGTTCATTTCAGCTCCGGGAACCCCCTGCTTCCCGAGATACTTATCAGAGAAGCTCACGCCGGTATATCCTTAATGTTTTAAAGGTCACGTGGGAAAGGCCAGGATTAGCGTTGTGGCGCGTGACATCACGTGCACTAGATGACAGGGAGGAGTGAAGGAGACGTGGCCATGACATCACGTTAGCGGTTAGCCCTTATTGGCTGAAACGCTCATGTGACGCGGCCATCGCACTGCAATAACATATCCAATGGTATTTTCAAAAATTGCATGTGCATTTGTGCACTCTATGGCTTGCCTCGTAGAGGTACGACATTTTATTCGCGGTCTAAGGCACAACGGGTGATATCGCTGCTTCCTATTGGCTCATGTGCCACGGGAGATTTGAGCTGCCATATTGGGTGCCCAGCCGGGATGCTACCGGTATGAGCAGGGGATCCTGAAGCTGAAATTAATGGGGTTCAGCTCTGGAGATGCACTGCTTCCCATCTAAGTCCATCTCTCCCCCACCACTCCCACCATCCAAAAACCCCTGGGCAGAATTGCACCTTTAACACCCATCTGAAAACCTTCCATGACCAGTCCGTGCGACCCTGCCGATGGGAATGCTCAGCATTGTCCCTTCATTTCCTTAATATGGTTCATTAGAAGCTGGCAGCTACTTGATCCAATTTGTCTGCTCTTGGGTATTCCTGCCGTACAGGCCGAGACCTTGTTCGAGCCTTTGCTTGTTTCCATAAACACGATACTCTTCTCTGTCCAGAAGCAGTTTTAGCTTCTTTTACTGGGGCACTCCGATGATTTTTAGAGGGGTCTCCAAATGCAAAGTCCCGGAACGAAACAAAAAAAATGTGCCCACATTAGGCCTCGGACATGGTCAAAAAGACCGTGCTGAGGCGCGCTGAGCCGCGCTGAGCCGTGCTGAGGGGAAACATTATCCCTATCAGCGCGGCTTTAGACGGCGCTTCCGCACGCGTACGGAGGCGTGTGGAAATGCAGGAGACAGGCAAGTTTAAATTTTGCCGCTCATGCAAGCGCAGGGCCGGTCACGTGACTGCCAGAAGCCAATGGCAGTCCATGACGTTGGCACCGTGACGTGGCGCGCTAGCCCCGCCTCCAGGCCCGCCTCCCACCCGGCACACAAGCGCGCTCGCTGACGCTCATGCAGGGACAGCGCCGCTGCCTGCACCATGTCCCAGGCCTTAAGTGTACCACGCTTACTTTTTTGCAGCCTAATTTGTTTACTGAAAATAACAATAATAGGCCTTTGCGTTGTGTTAAGTCAAGTTTGTGCTAAAAGTAATACAAAACATAAAAATAGTGCGACTTTCCTCACTTTAAATACATTGCTTAAAAAATATATAATTGTGTATTTTTTTTATTTGTAACTAGTATTAGTACATCTCAATTATTAGTGTAATTTATAATAGTCAAACTGTGAAATGAATACATTATCTATATAGTGAAACATTTGTGCTGCATCAAATACACGTTTGTTTTGATACATAACAATTTTATTAATAGTCGTTTAATAATTTTTTTTTAGAGTTTGAACTTGGTGTAAAGTGGCGTATCATTTTGACACGCGTTCTCCTTGTTTTTTGTAGGCGCAGAGAAACATTATTTTTCAGTACATGCCATTTTACATCTGGACGCCAAGCGCAGTTCTGTGCATCTAAACAATTGAAAATAATAATTTTTGACGCAGATGGAGAAATTTAAGATTAGCAATTCTTTAGACAGGACGACACACCAGTTTTTGCGAAAGACGTCATTTTATTTCATACATTAACGTTTCTGGTGTATTAATGCACCTTCACCAGGTACTAGAAAGTGTGCGTGAACACAGAGGTTTATATGTACACCAACCCCAAACAGAATTACTGTATCTATGCAGAAGTAGATGCTGCAAGGCCTGAACACCCAGCTATTCCATACAATGTAAGATGGGCATTTCCCTTTCTTTTATCTAAAAGCTGTTTGCAATGCCTAGTACATAAGCTCAATAGTGTTGATTGAACGTGTTGCTCAGTTTTTCACATAAAATGGTATACCAATCGAATAATAATTTTTTATTCTCCTGAGTAAGAGTTTCATTATAACGCAACAGTACAATCATACGAATTACAAATCGGATTATATTTCCATACAGTAAAACAACACGTTTCGTAGGTACAAACGGTCCCATATATAAACCAAAAATATTGTACAATTAAAAATGCAGCCAGTGTCCTTAAAATAAAGTAAATATACTATACTGAAAAAAATAAAATAATGGTTGAAGGTTAATCGGGTGCAAAATCTATCAAAATATTGAGTAAGTTTAAAAAAAATATTATAAGTATATGACTTTTTACCTGTTTCATAAGGCAGAGGAGCATGACCCAATAGTCTAAGGCCTTGTCCGGGGTGGCGCTGAGCAGGCGGGCGCGCTCACGCTGGCCGCAATGAAACACATTGCGGCAATGTGTGTGGCCAGCGTGAGCAACGCCTCCGCATGCGCGGCGCTTACCTGCTTTCCAGGCAAGCAAATATGAATCTTCCCCTCGCTCGTGCGTCAGGTGAGCGGTTCGCCCAGTGAGGGTGAGCCAGCTCCGTAACGTTTTGGCCACGCCCCGGCCACGCCCCCGACCACCCCCCTTCCCGTGCGCGCACCTAGTTGGCCACGAATCGCCTGGTTGAGCAGGGCGCAGCTCCCCACGCACTCCCTGCCTGCCCGCAGCAATAGGCCTCGGCCAGGGTGGCACTGGGCGGGCGCGCTCACGCTGGCTGCTATGAAACACATTAAGGCAATGTATGTGGCCAGCGTGGGCAAGCTCCTGCGCATGGTCGGCGCTTAGATGCTTGCAAAGCAAGCAAGTTGGGTTTTGCCGCTCGCAAGCGCGTCACGTGAGCGGTTAGTAATGAGGGCGAACTAGCTCCATGACATCGTGGCCGCGCCCCCCCGCCGGCCACGAATCGCAGGGCCCAGCGCAGGAGCGCCACCGTGCCCGCACCCTGCCTGGCTGCAGCCTTAGAATAATATCTCCTTAAGGGTTTTTAAATACCAGCTGGAATTCGTTCAACCTATTACCTAAAAGTGGATGACAAACCAGCATGAACCCCTACTTCTCACACAGCTGTCTAATGATGGGAAGCGGGGCCACGTCAACCCTATGACAGCTCAGACCACGAAACTTGTGTCAAGATAAATGTGAAAGCGTAGGAACATTACGTGGTGTGCAGCTAAGCAATGCGATATACTGTGCCTCGGAAAGTAATTGTACACAAGTTGAATGTGAATACAATAAAGAGATTTGTGAAGAAAACAGATCTACAATCTAAAGAGATGATACCACGCTGACTCCTAGGCAGAGAGTCTCGCTGTTTTGGTCGGCGTACCAGCCCGTGATGTTCAGTTTTTATACGTTTTAATGCATGGTTTGTGATTTTTTTTTTCTTCTATTTGTAAGATATTATTTTTTTTTCCAAATATAAATATATTTATATACAGTATGATAACTTAGTAGGTTGATTATTTTTTTTCTTTTGACGTGTCTTAAAAAAGCAGCAAAACATTCAATATCCTACGCGTGTGTTTTCTTTTTATAAATCAGTTCTGTAGTATTAGATACCTGCCACATTAAATCAAAATTCAACTATTATTGCCAGTTTTAATATAACGAGCCTCCTCTGGTTGCTATAACCTCTTCAGCAGTGCAAAATCTTTGGCAACTAATTATCACAAACGGGAAAGTGTTGCAGTGTTCCCAGCAGGAGACTGTGGCTAAGCTGCAAGCTGTAACAATAAACATTGTTACCTTAGTAATATAAGGTTACATTGTACAGTAGCTGCTGAGCTAGACTAAGTGAAGGATTGATTCAGGAGCAGCGATTACGTGAATCCAGAGTAGGCGAATGGATCGATGGGCAGCTTAGAGAATTTAGTTTTTATTAAAGTAATTAAATACTGCATATTTATAATAAAGAAAAAGAAAAGTGCTGCTCTGAATGCCGCTTTATAATTTCCATAGTATTGCACAGTGCCAATGGGGGAATGCCACTTGGATAATGTCATTTATTTTTGCTTTTTGCCCTTTTTTATATACACGTTTATTTTATGTATACCGAGATGTTGGGTTTATAGTTAAGATTTTTATTACTGTATTCCACTACCGTGGCTGATAGCCTGTTCCATACCGTGCATCCACTTTACTGCAGCGTCAGAGCATGAACTAGTGTTGTACAACCTCTAGCATTGCTCTCTGTCAAAAATGTTTCCATTCTAAGTAATGTCTTTAAGGTAACGAGGTCTGAGATCCAGTTTTACCGCTTGATACCTGTCACCCCTCTTGCGTACATAGCATACTGTGGAAGGGTTTACATTGGGTGGAGGACATTGGTTTCTAATTGCGAGAGCATCTCAGTGGTAGAGAGAGTTGCTTAGTTGTGTAATACTTTGCGTACTTCTGAGGACCTTCATAGTAGTGTTCAATTACTTACAGGTGACTGCCGCAAAGACTTGGGTCACAGCAACAATAACACGTGGATGTAGAATTCATCATTGACCGCTCTGGTGGGTTATGAAGGGATACTGCCATTGATTTTTATGTGGAAACTGTGGCTATCCTGCATTATACCAGCATATGTTGTTATATTGGGGAGCAATATCCCGTGCTAGGTGGTAAAGGGAAAACAGCCTTTGCATGCAGGATGTAAAACAAATACATTTGCTGTTGGGCAAATAACATACTCAGTATTTACTGCTGCTACTGCACCCCTGGGGGCACGCTAAATCATGTACCTGCTTCTTGGAATATGTGTGTGTGTGTGTGTGTGTGTGTGTGTGTGTGTGTGTGTGTGTATACAACTGTATGCTCATCTGCATGTCTTAGGCAGGTCTGCAACCCCGCCTTTCACCATTATCACCCAGCACACAGCACTTCCACTGCAGCAAGGGATTCTGGGAAATGACATGCAAATGAGCACACAGTGCCACTTTTTGCTTCAAAAACCATTTTTAACATGGTTCCCTATTTATATATATCCCCAAGCAGCATCTTTACTAGTATTTAATGTTTTGTTTCATCATCTCAGATAAGTAAAAACAATCTCCCATTTATTCTTTATGTCATTACTCCTAACTTTGCAACCTCAGGAATTGCAAAACATGTTGTTTACAGTATTACTATCTGATAAAACAATGTGTCCGTGATGTAAGAGCTGCTTTGATCAGGGCACAGTTATAAAACAGATCTTTGTAAAATCCCTTGCTAGAAATCTATGGCCCATATTTAGTAAGCAGCGCTATTTCACAAGACCACTTCTTGCACTGGAAGACGCCTACTGCCCGTGTAAGTCAATATCTCATAAGGTGTCTTCCGTCACTTTGTACATATGGGCCTATATCTTATATGGTGCTTTCTGTGTGTAATTCTGATGCACAATAACATCCACAGCGATTCCTTCTGTCTCATACATTTTGTTATTGCTTTTTAATTTCACAGGGGGGGGGGGGGAGGCGCAGAAGGGGGGAGGGGGCGGGTTCCACATCTTTACAGCATTGGAAGTACAGATATACAGAGACATTTACAGCCGGGTATCAGCACCGAGACAAACCCAAGCAATTGTGAGAGCTGGCCAGATCCATCACCAGGCTCCTCCTGATCTCCTACTGTCTTTGTACGTTCTCCCCACCAATTAGATTGTAAGCTCCTCGGGGCAGGGACTCCTTTTCTACAATATTACATTTATGTCTGAAGCACTTAGTCCCATGATCTGTTATTTGTACAATTTGTAATTTATATAATTGTCACGTGTATTACTGCTGTGAAGCGCTGTGTACATTAATGGCGCTATATAAATAGACATGCATACATACATCTCAGACATACTCCTGCCCGACCCGAGGGATTGATCGATGAGTGACCCTCAGACTTTTTTAAGGGGGAGGAAAGCAGGGGGCAGGATGAGACCCCACTCCAGCTCAATATGGGGGTCAACAACCGTAATCATCCTGAGCCATGATTCCCTCTTTCAAAGGGCTTTCACTTAACTTGTAAGGTAACCGGGGCACATTGCAATACTGCTGGGATTCAGTGTGAAACTCCCACTTCCAAAGCTGCTTCATCTGCTTGTATATTCTATTGTTTCTTCTCTCTTTTTAATATGAGAAAATGGTGTCGTCTGTATTGTATATCATGGTCTTCTCCCCCCACCCCCCATGCTGCACAAGCCATCAGCCCCCCTCCCCGTGCTGCACAGGCCATCAGCCCCCCCCCCATGCTACACAGGCCATCAGCCCCCCTCCCCGTGCTGCACAGGCCATCAGCCCCCCTCCCCGTGCTGCACAGGCCATCAGCCCCCCTCCCCGTGCTGCACAGGCCATCAGCTCCCCTCCCTGTGCTGCACAGGCCATCAGCCCCCCTCCCCGTGCTGCACAGGCCATCAGCTCCCCTCCCCGTGCTGCACAGGCCATCAGCTCCCCTCCCCGTGCTGCACAGGCCATCAGCCCCCCTCCCCGTGCTGCACAGGCCATCAGCTCCCCTCCCCGTGCTGCACAGGCCATCAGCCCCCACTCCCGTGCTGCACAGGCCATCAGCTCCCCTCCCCGTGCTGCACAGGCCATCAGCTCCCCTCCCCGTGCTGCACAGGCCATCAGCCCCCTCCCCGTGCTGCACAGGCCATCAGCCCCCCTCCCCGTGCTGCACAAGCCATCAGCTCCCCTCCCCGTGCTGCACAGGCCATCAGCCCCCCTCCCTGTGCTGCACAGGCCATCAGCTCCCCTCCCCGTGCTGCACAGGCCATCAGCTCCCCTCCCCTTGCTGCACAAGCCATCAGCCCCCCTCCCCGTGCTGCACAAGCCATCAGCCCCCTCCCCGTGCTGCACAAGCTTTCTCCCATCATCTATTCTTAGCACCTAATTAACCAAGGTAGATAATATATATTCAAGTGATTACAGTGGGGGCAAAACTGGGAATAAGGGAATTACAGCTGAAAAAGATGAAGGGCATACTTTATGAGGGATGCAGTAACAAAGAATTCACTTGTTGCACGACACAGAATAAAACAGTGTTTACTGAATACAATTAAAACTTCACTGTGTACAAATCTGAACAGTAATTAAAAATAATAGTAGGGTGGGTGGTAATGCTACAAATCACGATCGATAAACCGTCAAGCCCAAGATAGCAAGTAAACAGAGCAGAAGTCCTACTCCAAGCCGGAGAGTGGAATAATACACTGAATAGCTGTGTAGCAATACCACAATACGGGGCTAGTGAGCTGTGCGGGTGTGCAAATAAATAACCTGCCCGGTCCAGTTTTCAGGATATCTCTGGTTCAGCGCAGGTTGCTCGGTTATAATATTGGCTCACCTGTGCTGAAGCAACGACATCCTAAAAACCTATTTGTGGCCCTTGAGGACTGGAGTTGGCCGCCCCTGGTTTAGTACTTGTACAACCCACTAAATTAATAATCCTGAGACACCACACACACACACACACACACACACACACATGCGCCAATTGGCCTATCAGGGGGGAGGGATGTGCCGTCTTATTCACTTAGATTGTTCCTTAGCAACCCTGTAACAGCTGAAACTTTGACGGAAAGCTATCTAAGCCGTCGAGTGTATGTATGTATGTATGTATGTATGTATGTATGTATGTAAAGGTATCAGTACCGTGTTAGCCGAGCTTCAATAATCAAAAAATAAATAGATGATACCGTTCTGTGGCTAACGAAATGCTTTTATTTGTGCGAGCTTTCGAGATACACTGATCTCTTCTACGAGCACAGATAACATTCCAAGAGACACTGTTTTTAAGTATACCCTTTGCTTGCTTCATTCATTGTAACATCGCAGGAAGAAGAGATCAGTGTATCTCGAAAGCTCGCACAAATAAAAGCATTTCGTTAGCCACAGAACGGTATCATCTATTTATTTTTTTATAATATATATATATATATATATATCTATCAGAAATAGCTGTGTTAGTCCAGTTGCTAGGTCATTAACACCTGTCACTCTCCCTCTGCACCCCCAGTGTTTCCTGGGTGAGTGAGAGGTCGCTCAGCCTATCACAGAGAGGGATGGATGTGCAGTCTTATTGGCTGTCCCTGGGTGAGTGACAGGCTGAGCGGTCTATGACAGAGGAATGTGCAGACATCCTTAGACAAATATATACATAGATACTTGTTACCATGTATTTTGCTTTTGTTGCTGTATAGTAATGGACCAATTAATAAACCAATGAAAGACTGCTGCACTAATTACAAAGTTTCTGTTTTGATAGCAGATTGTTCTTTATTTGAAATGTCTGCGGAAAAGGTGGGGGGATACAGAAAATAAAGGGGTATCATCTTACTTTTAATTTACAGACATTTGTATACATACGTATGTAACACATTTAATGGTGTAGACATGAATGACAGCATTCTAATACATCACAATACAAAATATCAAATAAGACAGACAAAGGAGAAAATAAATCTTAATTTCATTTATATTTTCCACACTTTGAAGGTTACATAATATACAGTAAATCCAATCTCTTGGTGGAATACAGAATGCCTTATCATGTTTGTTTTTTAATCAGTCGCTGCCCCCCATTATTTTTAACATCACATTTTCTGCTGAATGGAAGACTCCTGGTTCATTTTACAATAGTGAATGCTATTCGGATGAAAAACAGTAGTAGTGGTAATGAATCTGTTTTAAGCAAGATCAGGGAAAGCAGAGAGGAACTGAGCCTTTAATTAGAAGGAAACCTTTTTTTATTAACACTGCTACCCCTAAAAATTGCTTGTGATATTGCTCGGCCCTCCTGATTAAAGACGCCGATCATATTCTGGGGCATGTTACTGAAATGGTATATGCTGCACTTTTACATTTCCCATACAGCTCCTCTCCCTGGGGTTCCTTCTCTTTAGAGATGCATCAATGTAAGCACTGACATACGATATTCAAACCAAGAGCCCTTTACCACATTAGGGTCATTCATGTAGTAAGTAGTGGAGCATCGTTGGGTAGACTTAGGACTCGGTATAACTGCTTGGGTGCTCTAATTATGGAAGAGAAGCTATTACGGCCTGGACATACTCTGTGTTGATTTAGGTTACAAAACGACTGTCTTCACAATGAGCCAATGTAGAGATTAACATGCTGTTTAATGCTTTTGCTGTCAGAAGGGGCATCATTTAGGGGTTAAGATGTTGTGCTCCCCTCGTTTCTAGGGTGACTTAAGAACTGAGAGCATCATTCTTTCTTCCTTAGGCTCAAGAACCCTCTGAGTGAAACAAACATCTGAGTCCTGGGACGCGCGCCAGTTGGGTGAAGCCCTTGCTAGTGTGTGAGAGAATAAAGCAGACAGTATCCAGTCAGCAATGTTCTTGACGCGGGCAGGCCTGTGAGACTGGGTCTGTGCACGGAGCATAGCATGAAACGGCCTGCCGGTCTGCATTCTGGCGTGCACTTGGAGCCAAAGGCAAGCGTCTGGGAAGAGCAGGGAACTCGCACGTACATGTTCGCTGGATTTCACTCTCTGGAAACAAATACTTTTTGTTCAGTGTTTGTAAGCACTGTTTGCTAGTGACATCATATATCTGAAGTATATATGTATACACACACACACAAACACACACACACACACACTTGTAACAAGTCCTTCTGTACAAAAGCTTTCTGATCTACTGTATGTTTCTCATGTTTATCCTTATCGTTCATGTGTCCTGAAAATATATAAATGTATGCAGCCAGTACACTGTGTTTAAGGCTGTTTAGGGTCTAGCTTTTTCTGTTCATCTCTCTGGGGTATCTGTGTGTTTTTGGGAGGTATCGGTTTGTATGTCTCTGTCTGGGTGTATCTGTGTGCATCTCTCTCCTGGGTTTGGGGGGGTTAGTTAATGCTTCTACTTGGGGAGCAAGACAGCATCATACAGTGTACTTATGTACTTAGCCCTAAATGAATTTTGGACTGGATTTCTACATCAGAGGCAGGTTGGCATAGCTGTGATTTATACATGTACACTGGAGTATTTCTGCCACTACTGTACCCACCATGCACTTATTGAGTCTGCTTCTTTTGTAGGTAAAATGAAGATTCCTTTGCTACTGGTCACTTTGGTGCTGGAGTCTGTATCCTCTGTAAGTATAAAACCGTTCTTCTGGCGTCCTGTCCCAGTAGCAGCTGCAGTTACATAACTCGCACTCGGTGCTTTCATTATCTTAATTGTGCATTTTCTTCACAGGATCCTAAAACCTTCTAATAACTAATGCATTTTCATAAATAAAAGTTCCCTGTAATACTAAAAGCAAGGAAAACCAAGTGCTTAGCTCTGGCTCGCTGACCGGTATAATGTACAGCTCCTTTGCCGCCCCAACTTTAGCATTTCATTCTACATTCTGCTATTTTCCAAAACCCAGTGACAAGTCCCTTTATCCCTTAGACTTTCAGGTACCAAAAGAGATTGGAAGTATAGTACTTCCAAGGCATCATGGTTTCTTTCTACATATTTACTAGCAGCACTGGACAAGAATAAAGTGTGATCTCAATTGGGTCTGAATGTTTAGCACTACGGCCCATTTTTACAAAGTAGTCTTCAGCTGGAAGAAGCCCAATGACCTGAATTGGCGGTGACGTGTCTCCCAAGGTCAGACGGTGTCTTACGGTAGAAGACTGCTGGGTAAATATGACCCTATATGTTATAGACACGAAACGAGCATTCCTTTAAGAATCACTATTTACTGGAAATTCAACTCTCACTGTGTCATCGAAAACACTTGAGCCACGTTTACTAAGCTGTGCTCTGCTATAAGACCTCTTCAGCGCCAGAATACACCTTCAAGTGCACTGTAAGGTGTCAGAGCCGGAAGGTGTCTAATGACATCACAGTCGGTTGCTTCTTATAGTACAAGTTAGACATTTTTTCAGTATGCTCCTAAATTTAGTTATCTATTAATCTGGATGCAAAGCCAGGAATGACTAAGCCTCTTCTTGGTAATCAAACATCACTACATTTGGTTTTATTTCCTTAGAACCAGGCCTGCAAGTTTGATCACTTTAGCCCTTAATCGGGCAACGGTTCCTATCCTTTCTTTTACACACTGCACCCCCTGCTAGAAAATATTTGTTTCACAAACCCCCAATTAGTAAATATTATTGCTAACAAAACCGTTTGACCGATCCCAGTCATTATAGGGTCTTGAGCTTGTAGGGGGAACACACGTGTAATAAGGACCCAAACACAGCATGGATAAGAACAGGTGGAGCGTCCAAGGTCACACCCCCACAATGCCTTGCTGCTGTGGATGTAAAGCATCATGGGGCGTGATTTTAGAAGCTCCTGCTGTAATTGACCGCTATGCCATCCATGCTGAAGTGCGTTTGGGGCTGTTACTAGGTTGCCAAGCTCAGAAACCCACTATACTGCCATTTCTCCATTTACCTTAAAACCTTTGTATATTTGCTTCTTATGTTCTAATGCTTTACACTTAAGTGTTATGCCAAACATTTTTCAATTGCTCTGCTGTATTCCCTCATGGCCTCCGGTGTTGACTTCCTTCAGTGTAATTTTCATTTTTTCATGAAGCTGTTTAATTGTCTGATTGTTAGATTTGCTGCCAAGCATTAGATCATTTTGCCAGTGGATACAATGTGCATATTCCCACAAATGTTTTTATTGCATGTATTCATCTCCGGAGGTGTGTCTGTTGTTCATGATCTGGGATCAGTGCTTAGCATTCCTTTTAGATCTTGTCAAAAAGTATAGATAGCATTAACAATCATGTTTTTAATGCTACTGAATCGCTACCATCCCTGATCTCTGCTTACACCCCTTTGTCCGAGCTCTGATTTCTAACAGGACTGTGCAATAGGGTGAATGTGAGAATACAGCAGAGTGGCCAACTCCAGTCCTCAATCAGTGGCATGCTTCAGCTCAGGAGGCTCAATTAGGGCACTGATTGAGCCACCTGTGATGAATCAGGGATATCCTTAAAACCTGACCTGTTGGTCGCCCTGGAGGATTGCAGTTGACCACCCTTGGAATAGAGCATTAATTCCCCCAAATATATTATTGTCTACTTCTGCGATTCCGAACCCTACGCCGTGACCCTCAGGCAAATGTGTAATACAAATTCTGAAACAATAAAAAACATAGAGAGTATGGAAGGACAAGGTCAAGGGCAACCACCCTCGTTTTTAACCCTTTATCTATCAGAGGGGTCTTCAGTGCATTGCAGCCCCATCTGTCAGCAAGGAGTTTGAGATTAAGCATTATTCACCAAAGCGCACACATGACTGCTGTTGCATATTAAAGAAATCCTGGCCAGATGTAATTCATTTTTTGATGAGAATCTTTGTATCACAATAAGAATGAAAAATAGGACACAGTCAACGAATAGAAAGCCGTAGTTTCCTGCCCCGGGGATCCACTGCCCCAGTGATCCGCTGCCCCAGTGATCCTACAGCTCTCTTTCGCTGTCCGGAGTCAGGGTGATGCAGTTGATATTGTTTTTCATGGGCAGGAATTTAGGGGTCAAAACTGAGGATCTTGGGAGCTCGGTAAAGATGAAAATAGCACGTTTCAGAATATATAGAGAGAAAGTGCATAGCTTGCTGCTTTGAACTGGAGCCAGTGGATGACTGCACAGAAAAGTCATTTTATAGCCTGACTAATTAAAATTCTTCTAAACCCCGTTTAGTGCTAATGTGACGATCTTTGATGTGGGTGAACAAGGTTCGAATACCAATGTCAGCACTTCTTTTAACCTTGGGCAAGTCACTTTATTTCCCCGTGCCTCCGGCATCAAAGAAAATTAGACTGTCAGCTCTTCAGGGCAGGGGCTTGTTGTGCAAATATTGAAAGTGCTGTAGAAAAGTAAGGACATCGTCTCCATCTATATATGTCATCTTCCACTCTGCTGTTGTAATATACACGAAGACGCTAAAGGTACGAGAGCTCTATTCACACGTTTCCATCCATGAACGCCTTCGCTCTGGGGCGCTCAACTCCAGTCCTGATGACCTCTCCAACAGGTCAGGCTTTGAGGATATCCCTGCTTCAGTACAGCTGGCTCAATCAGTGGCTCAGAGCCACCTTTGCTGCAGCAGGAATATCTTAAAAACCTGACCTGTTGGAGGGGTCTTCAGAACTGGAGTTGAGAACCCCAGCAGTAGTGGATACATTAAGCAGTGTACCGCAATCTACGACAAGTCGGTGTCCAGTGTAACATTTCTTCGTATGCTCGCTGTGGATATGGATCCGTGGTTGTTCCTATATGTAGAATAACTACAAAAAGATGCCATTTTTCTCAGGGTCGGAAGACAAAACGACAAAATGATCTCTGGGACAACTGGGGTGAGTGGGGCGAGTGCAGCCGTTCCTGCGATGGAGGCGTAAGTGTCAGAGAGCGACTGTGCTACTCCGGCAGGTAAGTGACCATTTTTACAGCAGAATCTGTAAGTGTGTCTCTTGTTCCTCAAAATCCTTTTCATTTTAGACAGATTTAGCACATGGTTTAAGCCGTTTTACCTGCCCCAAACCGCATATTCTTTTAATCGAACAAATAGTTTTGTTTTTTTAGCATGTGCCGCGTTGCGTGAAGTCTGCAAAATTGTTGTACCTGTCTGTTCTCAGGAGGCCTTAGCCTCCGCCTCTGGGAGCCTGGGGTGAGCTCTTTCTCCTTGCGTGCAGCGCCTCCACCTATGAGGGATCCCAGCGTTAGCGGGATAACCCCTCACAGGAACTGATACACAGTAATGAGTAATACACCACACAAAGTAGTGTGTACAGTAAACCTTCGTTTCATACAAACACATAACAACTGTACCCACAGTATGAACCCAGTGAACCAACACTTGGTGGTTCCCCCAAAGTACTGAGGGTGCTTTGGCACCAAAACTCCTGGTGTTCTGATCCAGCACGTCCCACCCAATTGTGAGGTAGCGCTACCCTCTGTGGATGTAGGTGCACGTTGGGTACCTGCCTGGGTACTCCAGTAAGTTACTGTATAATGAACTGAAGGTTCAGAGTTTCAACCAATAGGAGCGGGAGAGGGTAAATGAGGCAAAGGATAGGTACAATAGATACAGTACGAGGGCAATCTGGACATATGCTACAACATGCTCATGTGAGTATCTCTTTCCAGAAAGTATTCTGAATTAACACATACTGCGTCACTTTGTTAATCATCCCCCCCCCACAATACCCACACACACACACAATCACCCCCCCACAATACCCACACACACACAATCACCCCCCCCCCCCAAAATACCCCCCCACACACACACACACACACAATCACCCCCCCCCCCCCCGGTCCCCCACCATAACACACTTTTACCTTGGGGGGAGGGAGGAGGGGAAGGCCTCTGGTGTTGCACCGGACCCATGCCCTGACAGACCATTCAGGGACAGTCCCGTATATATGTGACGTCTGGCAATCCCACTTCTGTACGATTCTTTAGGCATATCCTTATTTGACTACAGTAATATTTTCCACAGGAAAACAACTTCAATGAGAGCCCCTAAGGCGAACTTCCCTAATAGCATTGTTATTACATTCATATGCTTGCTGCTAAGCGCTTGTAATTGTTCCTTTGTGTGTGCCAGTTGTGACTTGGAGATGTGTCCTGATTGCTGTAGATACATCTATTTGTGTAAAGCAAAGTTTATCCTAGATTTAGAAAGACAAAGCTCCCCATAATAATGACTCTGATGTATGAGACAGATCTGCCCCCTGCTGCAGGTATAGCCCCTCCCTACGTGTAACCTATAGGTGACGTCTTCCCTTAGACCAGCGGTGCGCAAACACCATGCGCCCCCCTTACATGCTGTCTCCTCGGTCGCGCCCCCCCTCGCCTCTAATAAGTCAAATGACGCTGCGGGGTCATGTGATGTCACGTCTCCAAGGTAATGGGCGTCATTTGACACCACGTTGCCATGGAGACACGTGGACAAGAAGCCGGTAAGTAAATTTACAGAGGCCTCGCGCTCTTAGCGCGGGGCCTCTGTAACCGCCGTGCGGCCTGCGCCCCCCAATAAAGGTTTGTGCCCCCCAGTTTGCGCACCGCTGCCTTAGACCAAAGTGATCTAATGTCACAGGCATGAGTATGAAGTTTAATGATTGGGAGACTGCCACTGAATAAAATATTTTTTTTTACGTGGCAGCAGCATAATGTAAAGATATACTGGGGAAGAACTATAGTTACCATAATTACCAAATAATATAATTCAATGAACCTGAAGAAATTTCAATCTTACAATTTTTTTACACAAGAAGCAAATACGTGAAAAAAATACGTATTTTAAGTTTGAGTCTTCCTTGACGTTCCACACAAAAAAAGCTTGTTTTACCCGCTACATGGAACAGTCCTTACAATGCATTTCTGTTTATATGGAGTTGTATTTGTTATTCATATCTTCATAAATAAGATTTGGTCCCAGGGTGGTATTTTTTTTTTTAAACACAAATAAAAAAATTAACTTTTTTTGAGCTCGGACTCCCGCAGTGGGAGACGCCGTGTTCCCCCCGCAGTGGGAGACGCCGCGTTCCCCGGAGTGGGAGACGCCGCGTTCCCCGGAGTGGGAGACGCCGTGTTCCCCCGCAGTGGGAGACGCCGCGTGTCCCCCCTGGAGTGGGAGACGCCGCGTGTCCCCCCGGAGTGGGAGACGCCGCGTGTTCCCCCGCAGTGGGAGAGGCCGCGTGTCCCCCCGGAGTGGGAGACGCCGTGTTCCCCCGCAGTGGGAGACGCCGTGTTCCCCCGCAGTGGGAGACGCCGCGTGTTCCCCCGGAGTGGGAGACGCCGCGTGTCCCCCCGGAGTGGGAGATGCCGCGTGTCCCCCCGGAGTGGGAGACGCCGCGTGTCCCCCCGGAGTGGGAGACGCCGCGTGTCCCCCCGGAGTGGGAGACGCCGTGTTCCCCCCGCAGTGGGAGACGCCGTGTTCCCCCCGCAGTGGGAGACGCCGTGTTCCCCCCGCAGTGGGAGACGCCGTGTTCCCCCCGCAGTGGGAGACGCCGTGTTCCCCCCGCAGTGGGAGACGCCGTGTTCCCCCCGCAGTGGGAGACGCCGAGTTCCCCCCGCAGTGGGAGACGCCGCGTTCCCCCGCAGTGGGAGACGCCGCGTTCCCACCGCAGTGGGAGACGCCGTGTTCCCCCCGCAGTGGGAGACGCCGCGTGTCCCCCCGCAGTGGGAGACGCCGCGTTCCCCCGCAGTGGGAGACGCCGCGTTCCCCCGCAGTGGGAGACGCCGCGTTCCCACCGCAGTGGGAGACGCCGTGTTCCCACCGCAGTGGGAGACGCCGCGTTCCCACCGCAGTGGGAGACGCCGCGTTCCCCCGCAGTGGGAGACGCCGCGTTCCCCCGCAGTGGGAGACGCCGCGTTCCCCCGCAGTGGGAGACGCCGTGATGAGACTGCTCATATTGCAAACCTTACTATGAAGCTGCGAAGTATCATGAAATAACGCTGAACGTCACCTTTACTCTCTGATCATCTTTTTGCTAGCTCATTTTGCGCATAGGATACAGCCATTATTACAGCCCCTCTCCCATTCCCGCTTGCCCTGCAGGCTTGTTCCACAATGTACACTTACATAGTTATATACTCATTTTGCACTGTATTTGTGACAGACTTTGGAAGATGCTTTTTTCTCTGTACAGCAGTAGCCATTACTACTGTGTGTAATGTGAATGTATTGTGTATTCATTCTGTTTATCCCTTTCAATTAATGTATTGTTTCCACCCATTTTAAATTCATATATACCAGTATATATTTGCACTTTATTTCTACTACAGCACATGTAATGGCTCATCCTACGCATTGTCCCTTATTGTGGAGTTATGCTTTTATTCTTTTAGTATTTTTAATCTGTATTTGAGTATAATAAATGGATTATTTTTTGGTATGCCAGGGTGCTCTTTATGGGACTTCTTTTTCCTCTTTTGGGTGCCTATATTTCTTACCCCTGACCACCGTTGCGAGCTTTATTTGACTCTTTTTGCCCCCTATCAATGGTTCGCTTTGAGTTTGCGACCCCATCCCCCTTTTTGTTGTACACATAAATACAGTATATACTGTATATTTCTGCTCATAAAAATCTGCAACCGCTTCAAAATTATTAACTTACAAAGAAGGTCTCACTTATTTCAATATGGCAATAGATTTTTTTTTTTGTGTAGGTTGTGATACCTTTTAGTGGTCAAACATTTAGAGTTCTTCATAGATAATTATAGCATACAGAGCTTTCAAGTCCTCATAGGTTTCCCTTTTAAAGGTGTTTCCTCTTCAGTACATTTAATGAAGAAACATATGAGGCGTAGAAAGGTTTGTATGCTATAAATCTACCCTGATGTTGGTC
Organism: Ascaphus truei; assembly: GCF_040206685.1. Classification (NCBI taxonomy): domain Eukaryota; kingdom Metazoa; phylum Chordata; class Amphibia; order Anura; family Ascaphidae; genus Ascaphus; species Ascaphus truei. The sequence goes on from NC_134491.1 coordinate 31,080,895, forward strand.
CCTTAAGAAGGTGCCACAATATACAATGTCACTTTTCCAGAATAAGTACAGCTACTAGAACTCTGACCTACAATAGGTAAATAAAAAACAATGTGCTATATACAGTAGATGGTACCTTTAACACACCAAGGATATGTATCTATGTACATTTTATTTGCATAGTGCCACCAATGTACTTTTAACGTATACATATTTTAACATGTTCAAGCTGTGTGTGTGTGTATTGGTACCGTGTTAGCCGAGCTTTAATCATCAAGAATGAATAGATGATACCGTTCTGTGGCTAACGAAATGTTTTTATTTGTGCGAGCTTTCGAGATACATTAATCTCTTCTTCCAGCGATGGTACATTGAATAAAGCAGGCAAGGTTAAACTTACAAACAGTGCATATACTGTAGGAATGTTATCTGTGACTGAAACCTAACACCCCTCCCCCCCTGTGTAGTATGCGATTTATTACTTGGTGTTAAATAGTCCCTGAATGTTAGTGATGTAAGAGTATGTATGTATGTACAAATAAATTGGTAAAGAGCCCACAGTGTATACAGCGCTTTACAAAAGGTGTGTGTGGAGTGGGAGTGTATATCAATGGTTTGGGTAGGTGTGGAAATGTAAGAGGCTGTAGCATTACTAAAAGTGTGTGTAGATACTATGTGATCCCTATTGGTATATAGGGATGGAATTGCATAGAGTATTTGTATGTGTAAGAGACAGCTGTGTGTGCATATATATATAGCGCAGTATGTATGGACATGGCCTTTAGCACTTATGGGAAGAGTTCACTCGTGTCACCAGTGACTCATAAAACTTCGGTCTCGGTTTAGGCCATCGCTAAGTGTCCCGAACAGTTGCATACATTTATATTCATGCAATCGTCTCTCTTTCGGTGTTCTAAGATTACCTTTGAGTATGGCCACCTTCAGGTCGTTCATCTTGTGGCCAGAGTCAGAGAAATGTTCGCCGACAGGACTGTCTCTTGTTCCGCGTGTGATGCTGTGGCGATGCAGATTAATTCTCTTGTTTAGCCCCTGCCCTGTCTCACCTATATAGTTGTGGCCCCCTGGGCATTTCATGCACATGATGAGTTACACGACATTGCTGGAGGAACAGGTGAACCTTCCTCTGATTTTGTACTCCAGATTCCTGTGTGGTATTTGTATTGTGCCTGCTGTGTGGAGCATTGCGCAGGTTTTGCATCTTGCGTTCTGGCATGGTCTTGTCCCACATTCAGTTGTACTGTTGAATACTTTACTCCTCACCATCATTTTCTTGAGATTATGAGGTTGTCTGTATGATAATAAGGGTGGTTCAGGGAAGACCTGTGTCAGTCTTGTATTTTCCTGGAGAATGGGTTGTAGTTCCCTGGCGATCTTGCATAGAGCTTCTAGATGTGGGTTATATGTGACCACTATGTAATTCCATCCCTATATACAAATAGGGACCACATAGTATCTACACACACTTTTAGTAATGCTACAGCCTCTTACATTTCCACACCTACCTTTATCCATTTCAATACAAGATAAAGTAAGTTAGTTTACCAGCTTTTTATCTGACTTTTTACTTCTGTACAGATGGCTGTAACCCGATCACTTCAGTTAAATATAAATGCTTGTTTATGGATTACAATGAACTGTATCAGAATCTTTAATATGATCAATATTATAATGAATGGAAGTTAGGAGAGGGAGGTATGAATTGAAGTTAGGAGAGGGATCTTTGAATGCAATTTAGGAGAGGGATCTACCGTATGAATAGAAGTTAGGAGTGGGATCTACCGTATGAATAGAAGTTAGGAGTGGGATCTACAGTATGAATGGAAGTTAGGAGAGGGATCTACAGTATGAATGGAAGTTAGGAGAGGGATCTACAGTATGAATAGAAGTTAGGAGAGGGATCTACAGTATGAATGGAAGTTAGGAGAGGGATCTACAGTATGAATGGAAGTTAGCAGAGAGATCTTTGAATTGAAGTTAGGAGAGGGATCTTTGAATGCAAGTTAGGAGAGGGATCTTTGAATGCAAGTTAGGAGAGGGATCTATGAATGCAAGTTAGGAGAGGGATCTATGAATGGGGAGATCACGTTTGTCTGTGTGGGGATTTTCCATTGGACCCGCTTCTGCTTTATTTGTACCTCCTATTGGGTTATGTACTAATACGGAGAGCATCGTCTCTGGGGCAATGTTTATTAACCCGTTTTTTTTGCGCTCCATGCAATGTAAGACGCTTGCTACTTCAGTTTCTTCATTTGACGCGGGTTATTGGCCAGGAAGGTTGACTACAGACCTGTAGTTACTGAATGCAAAGGCATAGGGGAAAATATAGTCAAAGTTTGATCATTCTAATATGTATGTTTAACTCCTTCCTAACCGCTCCGAATAAGACTGGTGAACAATAGAGTAGCCACTTGGCAAATATGGACCATAATGCTTTGATTGGCCCCCCTAGTCAATATCCCGTGAAGCTGTTTCTCAGGGCTGAAGAAGATTATGCTCCAAATAAATAAGACCTTCTCCAGCACTGGGAAGCCCAGCATACTGTGCGTGGGTCATTCATGTTGGGCAACGCCAGAGGAAAATGTTTCCGCTTCCTTGATGCGCAGAACTATGTTATTTCTCATTCCTCCTCCCTTTATTTGTCTGAGATTTGCTCAGCCTTTTCTCATTTTGGGGTTTTAATTAGAGATGTGTGAATATGCAATTAGGCTTTTTCCTCTGGTATCTCCGACAAAGTTGCATTATTTTTTTTGGCAGAAGAATATTTAATTTATTTATAAAAAATTTTTTACCAGGAAATAATACAGTGAGAGTTACCTCTCGTTCTCACGCATGTCCTGGGCACAGAGTTATAATGACAGGTACATAGTTACATTCTAGGCACAATTCACCTGGTTCGAAAACTTCTGCAAAAGTTTTTCACAAGTTTTAATTATCTACTCTGCTAGTTGATCTCCTTTGGAGCTCAAAATTAATAAACCGTGTGTATTCTTCTATAACTTTTCCTTTATTGTTTGTAGTCCGTGCCGAAGCAAATCAAAGTGCTTTAATGACTTATTAGGTTACGCATAAATTGGTGGAAAAATACACATTTTTAGATTTTCATACGTAGCCCCCAATATTTTACCTGTTCAGATTTTATTAAGCGAAGAGTGCACTTCATTTTCACAGGTGAGCCGACTCAAAAGTGCAGTTGAAACTTGCTGCTACTAACGCAGGAATTCAGATATATTCAAGTCTTCGCCTGCTGTCTTATAAGCGCAAACCTAAAAAAAAAATCCCAGGATTGGGGGAATTCTTCACATTTAGAGCAATAGTTCAATCCGATGACTCAGGAGACATTTTAAATGTGTATTACGGTTTGTTGTGCCACTTGCGTTATAATTCAGCATAGGTTTTCATAGCACCAAATGCACTAAGGTTTTGGAGATATAAAATGTGTGTTTTTTTTTTTAAGGCCAGTTAAAAGAATTTATGCCAATACTGCCGGTTCCCTGCACTTCTCTGTCTCCTTTTTGTAATCTCACTTTTTCCAATTAGAAAGGAAACCTCCCAGTTGTAGGTGATTTTTGTAATTAATGGAAAAATGCATAATGTCTTACATTATTCTTTCTACAGTTCCTCCCACCCAAACTAAGACAGCGGGAAAATGAGAATGTCCTAATTTTATTAAATCGCCCCAAGAGAAGTGTTCGCATGTTGGCCAATGTGTTTGTTATGATAGGCACGTCAAGCCTGAGTTATTTGTAAGTAGCCTCAATGACCACAAGACATTGTAACTGAAGTCAAGTTTACTTGCTGGTTGTGTTGATGTCACTCATTTGGAGTTAGTGTCACTTTAAATGAGTGAGAACGGCCTAAAAAAAACACCTTTCTCTGGTTTCAGAGGATATCAGCTATTTGATGGAATTTCCCATGCATTTAGGTTGAAGCTTACTGGCCGGGATGGAGCTCCACTCATAAGATCTGTGACTCTGTTACTGGACTGAATAGCGCTCGTTGGGAGGGCGTCTCGTTGGGAGGGCGTCTCGTTGGGAAAAAAACAGAAAAGTAGCTGCACGTAAAACAATAACGAGCGAATGTTTGTATCTATTTTGACATGATGCAGATCCTCATACATCAATAGAGGGAGTTTGGGTACGACACATATACTTTTGTAGGGTATATGGATTTGAAAGCAATCCCCCCCCCCAATGGACAATATTATTTTGTCTATTATATTACCTGAACCTGGAGATCTTTTGGAGCTGAACTGGTTCATTCATAGCTCCAGGTCCCTCTGATTCTTGAGATCTCCATACTTGGCTGTTGCTAGTAAATGTAAAAACAAAATATAATTAAAGATGGCTACTGGGACCACCAATAGAAAGTCACAATGTCATCTCTTGATGATGATTGTAGCCTTCTATTGGCCAACTAAGAGAGACTGACTGCGGAGGCCAATCGGAGACGTATCCTTGCCTGAGGGATCGAACAGCTGATATATCTGAAGCAAGAGGTCCCTGGAGATTGGAGGACAGTAGGTCAAGTAATGCCTTAAAATCTTTAAGTTACAGCATGGAGTAATGTTTCAACATATCTTGTTACTCTTCAGCCATGTCCTAGATTCAGCTAAACTGTTATGTCTGAGCTGGTGCATCTTAAACACACATCAAATATATCAGACTTTGGGGGGAAAGTTCATTTCGATGCAGCAGTAAAATAAGTCATTGTAGATAATTAGAGAGACACACGTCACTATGCTAGATACATAGGGCCATAATTGCCAAGCGATGTGACTCCATGAGATACCTTCCGGCGCTGGAAGAGACCTTTCTGGCTCGTTTACTTGAATCGCCTATAAAGTGTCTTGCGAGATTAGAAGGTTTCTCTTATGCAATAGCATCACTTAGTAAATATGGGCCAAACATCTCTTTAATTAGTTATTTTATTTATTTATTTATTTATCAAAACAGAGATGTGCCTGAGCGTTACTGCAGGTTTTTAATTTGTCTTGCTGTGGTAATTTAAACGTAAATAACTTTCCGGGGAGGCGTGTGACATGTAAAGAAATCGCAATCTCCACTGGTATCAAAAGTGTTAATTGCTGCGTGTGTGTAAAGTATAAAGGTTTTCTTTAATGATGTTGCTGGTTTCTGCTTTTCACATTATGGAAAATACTTTATTCTAGTGCCTTACATTTTTGAAGCTACTGTACAATTTAAAAATTGTATTGTATGTCTTTATTTATATAGCGCCATTAATGTTCATAGCGCTTCACAGTAGTAATACATGTGGTAATCCAATAAATGACAGATAATATAAATAACAGGTCATGGGAATAAGTGCTTTAGACATAAACGTAACATTAAGGAAGAGGAGTCCCTGCCCCGAGGAGCTTACAGTCTAATAGGTAGGTAGGGAGAACGTACAGAGACAGTAGGAGGGAGTTCTGGTAAGTGTGTCTGCAGGGGGCCAAGCTTATGTATCGTGTTCAGAATATCCACAGTGCTATACATATGCTTCTTTAAGCAAGTGGGTCTTAAAGGTGGATAGAGAGGGTGCTAGTCGGGTACTGAGGGGAAGGGCATTCCAGAGGTGTGGGGCTGTTTTTTAAAAATGTCCCCAGCGCGCACGCGTCCTCCACTGCGGTAATACTGAGGCGTGTCACATGTACGGCAGGTTGACGGTGGAAAGTGAGGATGTCACAGTATGTAATGTGATGTGAGACGTGAGCAGCTAGGACATTAGTTTGAAAGATGCACCTGTGTAAAGTATGCTGCCCTCTACTGGCGAAGTAATTAACAGCAAAGCCCCTGGTCATGTCAATCTAAACTGATTTGTAACACAGATTCGGGCAGTTTGACGAGCTCCAGATTGATGATGTGGCTCTTGTGTATTTTTTACCCATAGTGCATTGCTATCTCTTGAGAAGCTTGAGGTGGGGGGAGGGGGGGGGAAGACTGATAGATTACACAAACCTGCCCACGTGTGCATTCCGTGTTGTTTGTATGTTGTGGAGTTTATGGACCCAAAAGCTTGGCAGGTTTTACTTTTTAGTGTCACTCTGAAGTGCAATATTCTTTTCTTCATGCACCACGGACACTTTGCACGGCATGTAATAATCACACTGCTCAGTGGCGTAGCTAGACATTCGCGGGCAAAACCAATTCAGGGCACCATTAATATGAATACTGACTAGAATTTTTTTCTCCCTCCCATCCCCGATCCTCTATCTCAGGGGTGTGTAAACTGGGGGGCGCGCGAGATTATCTACAGGGGGCGCAGGGTGTACAGAGGCCCTGCGCGCTTCCCGAAGGCACTTCAATTAATTGTCAGGGAAGCAGCGAAGGCCTCTGTAAGCTTCACTGACCTTGGTTCAGACGGCATCTGGAGACGTGTTGCCATGGCAACATGACACCCAGAACGCCGGAACCAAGGTAAGGGGGGGTGGGAGACGCGCGGAGAAGGGGATAGAAAAAGATTACCCTCCCCTGCTCTCTCTCCTCATCCCTCATCTCTCTTATCCCTCCTCGTCATCATCCACCATCATCTATACGCTTTCTCCTCATCATCTCCTCTCCCCCTCCTCATCATCTCCTCTCCCCCTCCTCATCATCTCCTCTCCCCCTCCTCATCATCTCCTCTCCCCCTCCTCATCATCTCCTCTCCCCCTCCTCATTAACTCCTCTCCCCCTCCTCATCATCTCCTCTCCCCCTCCTCATCATCTCCTCTCCCCCTCCTCATCATCTCCTCTCCCCCTCCTCATCATCTCCTCTCCCCCTCCTCATCATCTCCTCTCCCCCTCCTCATCATCTCCTCTCCCCCTCCTCATCATCTCCTCTCCCCCTCCTCATCATCTCCTCTCCCCCTCCTCATCATCTCCTCTCCCCCTCCTCATCATCTCCTCTCCCCCTCCTCATCATCTCCTCTCCCCCTCCTCATCAACTCCTCTCCCCCTCCTCATCAACTCCTCTCCCCCTCCTCATCATCTCCTCTCGCCCTCATCATCTCCTCTCCCCCTCCTCATCATCTCCTCTCCCCCTCCTCATCATCTCCTCTCCCCCTCCTCATCATCTCCTCTCCCCCTCCTCATCATCTCCTCTCCCTTCCTCATCATCTCCTCTCCCCCTCCTCATCATCTCCTCTCCCCCTCACCATCATCTCTACTCCCTCCTCCCCCCAACCTCTCTCCTCCCAATCCTCTTTCCTCCCCCCATCCTCCCTCTCTCCCCCTCTCCCTCCCTCCCTCCCTCCCTCCCTCCCTCCCCTTCCCCTATATATACACACAAACACTACACCATATACACATACCAAACATGCAATATTAGTGTAACACACACATACCATATACAAAAACACATTTATATTCAACATATAAAAAACCCCACTAAATATACAACATATACATGCACATAATACACACATGCATTACACATACACACACACTTAACACAGACACACACATACCAACACACACACCAACACACACCAACAGACACACGGAACCAGGAGATGCAGAGAGGAGCAGCTATGGAGTGCTCTGCAGCGCCACCTGCTGCCCGGAAGTGGTTAAGCAGGATGACAGCCCTACTCGCCTCCTCCCGTTCCGTGATCAGCTCCGCACTCTGCAGCCGGCATCCGCCACTCTCCTCCTACCCGCCCAAGCCTGTCTCTATCCAAACAGAGACAGATGGGCCACTGACGGGGGGGAGCAGGCCCCCCAAGAGCGCGGGCGCCTGGGCTATAGCTACGCCACTGCTCCGAGTCTAATACAGATCCATGCACTACATACTGTACACACAGCTTCCTGCTTCCTGTGCAGAGGTTTGCTGTTCTGCCTCTGCGTCCCATCACACACTTCCGATAGACAAACTGCTCTGTGTCTAATTCAGTGTTTAGCGCCATAATTATATTGTGACATTCTGAGGAACCCCAGCTCCCTCTAATAGCGCAACTGAGATCAGATGTATTGTAAGGAACCCCAACCCTCTCTAATAGCGCGTCTGAGATCAGATGCATTGTAAGGAACCCCAACCCTCTCTAATAGCGCGTCTGAGATCAGATGCATTGTAAGGAACCCCAACCCTCTCTAATAGCGCAACTGAGATCAGATGCATTGTAAGGAACCCCAACCCTCTCTAATAGCGCGTCTGAGATCAGATGCAGTGTAAGGAACCCCAACCCTCTCTAATAGCGCGTCTGAGATCAGATGCATTGTAAATTCCTCTGTATTTAGTACACTTTTCAAATGACTTGGAAATGGCAGGGCACTTTTTAGGGGTGCCTGCGGATCCCCAGTGTTCCCATGAACACTGGTCTAATTAATCACAAACTGATAGATGTTATTTCCCTTTGGTGTGTGAGAGGGTTCATTTTTCTGAAGGGTAATCATCTCTACTCCTATGATTTAAATGTACCCCTTTTCACACTGTCGGCCTCTAAATAACCATCGCTAAAGAAACAAGGGCACAGCACACCGATGTGGTAAACTGGAACTATTTCAGATCACTACTTTTTTTTTTATGGTCTAAATGTTAGCATAGTGCATCCTGCTGTTTGAAACGGGTACAGTGCAGAATTCTTTATCTTCTGACAATAAACGGTGTAAAGGTGATGAGAAGTGTATAATAGAAGTAGGGTATATTTGAAGTCGCTGCTCTGCGGTTTAAGCTATAACTGCACTTGATCTATCTCCTTCTCAGGGCAGATGGGGGATCGAATTGTATTGGACCAACCAAAAACCATCGTTCCTGTAATGTGCAGGTGAGAACGCTGTTAGAAGAAAATGTACACTGGAAATATATATAACACTGACGCATCATTTCTCAGAAGTACCTAAAATGCATGTGATCATACGTGTGTGTATGTAGGAAAAAACCCTTGTGTTAATGCACACATGGCAAATCACACACAGGCCCATATCTACCAAGTGCTGTTTTTGCATAAGACGCCTTGCGGTTTGGGTAGACACCTTACAGCTTATTTGAATGAACAGGACGTAAATGTGTCATCCAGCGTCTTATGGAACGTCACCACTTGGAAGCCTGGCCCAAAGTGCCTTGTTAACTTGAGTTTATAAATGATATATATATATATTGTGGCCAACTGAGGCAATCTGGGGGTTTAAGATATAACTCTAGTGTGCGTTTCATCCAACTGTGACTAGCACATCTCTCCTCCACAAACACACATTTTTAAGGGCTTGCTAAGGGATGCATTTTCTTTCATTTTCCCCTATAGGAGTGTCCCGAAGGGTCTCCTGACTTCCGCGCCGAGCAGTGTTCAGAATACGATGGGATGGAATTCCAGGGGAAGAGACACAAGTGGCTTCCGTATTATGGAGGTGAGTAGCACAGCCTCAAGTTAACAAAAAATGTTTGAGCTCCCAATCTATGTTAATACCTGATAAGAGAAAATACCTAAAATAAACAAGAAATGTACTGGATATATACCTTGAATAGTCTTCACCCCTCAGGTATTAACATAGATTGGGAGCTCAAACATTTTTTGTTAACTTGAAGCTGCCCATGGGGAGTGTTTAGGGTATATGTTATTCCTTTATATGGCTATCGGTACATTAGATCTCTGTTTGATTATTTCATCCATTCATATATACTTAAGATATTTGGGATTGTGTATCATATTGTATTCATATTTGATTTAGTTATTATTATTTCTTATGCCATATTAATTTATAGTTATAGTTCATTATTTTTCCATTCATTTTGTCTTTAGTCTGAGGTCACGTAGGGTTATTTTAGTATCTGTTGTTTGTATATATACTTTTTGTGTTTTTTAAATAGTTTGATTACAATATCTTATTTTTGTATATTATGTTTCTTTAAGTAACATTGTATGTTTGTTACACACAGCAGTCTCTGTATGGGTGTGCACAACAGGTCACTGCAGCACTAGTCTTTTGATTAACTCATTATCCATCAGATGTGCTGCATGCATACGTTTTGTCTTTATCCTATCAGGTCGTGTCATTGCCTATATAGAGATCAGCTGTGTGCAACGCTTTTTGTACTCTTTGATAAAGTCCTTTTGTCAGGAAGAAACGCGTCAGAGCTTTTTTCCTCTACCCTCGACTGATGTCTATTTTTGATTAAATAAAGCTTTTTTTCTTTTACTAATTGCGCTTGGCTTGTTTATGGAGAGCAGTAACCGCCCAGACTCCCCTTATATTTATAAGCTTTTTCCTACCCGTTTCTGAGCAAGGAAAGAGAAGGCTTACCTAAAGACCCGCTTATTGTGCTGCTCCACGACATGCGCGCACTTCCGTGCGTGCGCACGTCCGTCTCTTGATGTTGGTGTATGACAGTTTTCAGTCTACAAACGACTCCTGGTGGCGAAGTACAGCGTTGACGCTGCTACACTTGAGGGAGACAACTCAAGTTGTAATTTCGTGCGGCAGCAGCGTCACGTGTATTTTGCCAGCAAATGAGTGAAATGTAACAAAATAAACACCCTACTCATGTCTGGGTCCCGCCTACAAGTAGCGTCATTCAGTCTGCTGGGGATGAGCACACATCGCCCAGCAGACAGAGGCACGTGGACGCGCGCACGCCAGGTCGTGAAGTAAGCAGAGTGAGCTAAAGGGTTAACCTTTCCAGCACATTCTGGAAGAACAGAGACTGGCCAATCATCAGCCTAGGTGACTTGCAACATTAAATAAGTTATTTCACATTAGTTACTTCATATTGGCTACTTAACTAGGGTCTGTAAAAGATTTAACCCTTTAACTTCCTGTAGGGACCAGGACTCGCTAAGTTAATTGTAGCATACCCCATGGGTGCTACACTCGTACTAGCGAAGAAAGATAAATGAACAAATGGTGAGATGTCCCCAACCTCAACCAGAGATCTAGAAAAGGAAATATATCATTTGATAGATTTTGAAAGAGATTTAATGTGTAATGGGGATGTAAATTTGCGAAAAAATGGACACCAATTTTAAAATATATACCAGAGGAAAGAAGGCGTATTATCATGGGGTTCACCCTCCCACCATTTCCTTTTATTTTTATGTCTGTGTTGAGTTATGCAAAGATATATCTATAATAAATGAGTTCTTCAGTATTAGGTGATACCTTTTTTATTTGGACTAACAATTTATGTCATAGGACAAGCTTTCGAGAGTTTTCCTCTGTTCCGCAGGTGGGCAATACTGAAGAACTCATTTATTCTGCACTATCGCAACTGGACTAACACGGCTATTTCAATACGCGCACGCGCACGCACACACACACACACGCATGCCCCGGGCGAGTGGATTTAACATCGTGGCGAGCTCCTATTGGCCCAAGCAGCACACGTGTGGTACTAGGTGGCGAGTAGATTTTTTTTGTTCGGCGAGTAGATTTTTTGGTGATTTGTCGACATATATATATATATATATATATATATATATACATACACACACACACACACACACACACACACACACACACACACACACACACACACACACACACACACATACATACATAAAAGAATCACATCACGCTATACGCGGATCGCGTTAGAAATAATGTACAATTGTATGCATTGTACAATAAAGTATTTAAGATACCAATAATTGTGTTGTAAAGTATTCATAAATCCGAAAATTGAGAGCCACGCGTGCATCGCGTTATAAGCGGATTCGCGTTGTAACGGGGTTGAGCTGTGTGTGTGTGTGTGTGTATATATATATATATATATTTATATGACAGTATAAATATATACTGTTTTTTTAGTGTGCTGATTTCAGCTTTGGGTTCCCAATATATATATATATACACTTCACATTGACGGGATTAGTATATTAGAAACCACAGCAAATATTTGACAAAGTTGACTGTAATAGTGATGTTTTAGTAGAAACGAGAGGTGGTTAGGAAAGGAACATGTACATATATACTGTGTGTGAACGCTCTACAATGTGTTGTAACCAAAGAAAATTATTATGTAAAGTAAATAAAATGTTTTGAAGGAAGATGACCAGAAAGGGAGTCGGATGAACACGGTGGGAAGTCCCAGAGACTGGGTTAGTGAAATGGTTGTGTGTGAGCGTTCAAGAGATACAAAGAGTTACAGAATTGAGGGTGTAAGAGACCAGCATTAAAAACATGCGTCATGATTTTAGGAAGACGATAGTCATGTAAAAGCTATTCCGAGATGATACATAAGGGGCTTTGAAAAGAGCATTCTTTTTGGCTTTATGTTTTCAGCAAGCAATAAGTGTGAGCTGAACTGTATCCCCAAGGGAGAGAATTTCTACTACAGGCACAAGATGGCGGTGCTGGACGGAACCCCTTGTGAGCCAGGCAGACGAGACATCTGTGTGGAAGGGGTCTGCAAGGTGGGTCACCCCCTGTTATTATGGTGCAAGCAGGAGTGAGTGGCACAATACATCCCATATAATACAGACACACTGCTCTTTGTATAACGGGAAGTGCATGTATAAATACACGTTGTTCTGCAGTTATTGGCTACCCATTGCTTTGGATGTAATACAGACACACACTGCTCTACATGGTACCGTGACATATTTCTCTGTCATTGAAGCTGTAATTTTACATAGTCTGCTAATATATATATATATATATATATATATATATATATATATATATATATATATATATAACAATGTAGCAATCTAGTGGGCTTCCTAAAATGTAACCATGCTAAAAGCAAAGATTTGGCTTCTTTGTGTTCTCTGAAAATCACAAATGAAATGTTTTTGTGGCCTCTGAAGGAAGGAGTGTTTATTTGACATTTTTTACCCTTATCCCACCTTGCCCTTACTAGAGAACCAAAAAGATAACGGGACAGGAGGCTCTGGATTTGCAAACTCTTGTTGAACACATTGTAACATCATAGGAAATGAAACCCCTCTCAAATCCCATGGTCACAAGCCAACTTAAAAAAATTATTACAAATACTCCCAGTTGACAGATTTGGGTTAGAAAAAGGAACCAATCACCCAGATATCAGCCCTTAATATGTCACTGGCATTAGTACACTGGGGTCCTTGGAGGGATTGCTACTTCAATCATGCCGTCGTCGGCACAGTGTAACACAACAAGAGGGAATATTTCTGCCAGTCATTATCTGAAAACTCATTCATGGTTCTCTCTATCTTCATATCATCCTATGCTCTTGATGACTATGATATGGGCTTTGGTGGATCAGACTGTGGGCTGTGACAACATGCTGGACTCAACCAAGAAAGAGGACCGATGCTTGGTGTGTGGGGGAGATGGCAGCTCCTGTTACGAGGTCAAAGGCTCTTACGATTCTCCCAGTGTGTCCAAAGGTATTTCTATTCTTGTGTGTAACTGATAGAGAATGGAAGAATACAGTGCTAGTTTGATTGGTCTGTTAAGGCAACAACCCTGTCATTTTTTGTGTGTGCTAATTTCAGCTTTGGGTTCCCAATGGTTCCAGAGATATTACCAGTTGCGTGCCCGCCTGGTTTTTAAAGGGGATTTTAATGGCTGTCTTATTGGAAGCCACAACAAACAATGTTACGACTTCATAGTGGTCTGTGAGACCCGTAAGATTTTGCAGCCATTTTATTTCCCCTGGAGAGAGATTTAAATCTGGTAACTTCCCCCCCAGAGTTTAAATTAAAGCCGTTCCACTCCGGAAGACCCCTTGATTCACATATTATAAAACGCACTTAATCCCCATAGTTTCTGCCTCGTCAGGAAAAAAGCACAGTCTTGTCCACTCTTGGATTTTGGGAAGAAAAAAACGAATTTGTGGTGTTCCCATAGAAGCAAAACCCAGAGAGAATAATGTAACATTACATAACTAATGCAAGACAGGCTCTTTCTGGCCGTGAAGCAGCAAATCTGGACTACTCAATTATTCTACGTTGTATTTCATTGTTCTAGCTCCGTGTATACATTCTGTGATATCGGTAATATAAGTATCCTTTAAACAGATCTGTTGTGTACAGATGTAGAACGACTCGCTGTCTTCAGCACCGCGGACACCGCGGCACCCGGGATAGTGTCTGCTGCGGTGGAGCTGCGCGGGGGTTCTGCATGGAAACCCCTGCCACGTTAATCCTTTGATCCTGTGCCCGCCGCGGTCATGTGATCGTGTGTGGCAATGGCACCAAGGACGGTTGGCCTTGCTACATCTGTACGTAATACATTGAGCGGTTATTCTGTACTGTAAGTCTCACCCATAATATCAGGGTATCTTTTTACAAGCTGTGACAGCTGGAGTTATGCAGACGTATTGTGCACATTGCAAAAGCTGGTTTTCTCTACCCAAAATGCAGTGTTTAAGGACTGCTGTAGGGCACATTATAGAACGGAAGAATGTGAGGACTTCCACACTGGAACATACATGGTTTTACATCTAAACTCGTAACCTAAAAAAGATTCCCAATATTTACATCACAAAGGAACCTTAATATCTATACCTGGAGTGCCAACTCCCATCTTCAAGAGGCACCAACAGGCCAGGAATTAGGGATATCCCTGCTTCAGCACAGTTGCCTCAATAAGTGGTTCGATCATTCTGACAGCCACTGATTGAGCCACCTGTGCTGAACAGGGATATCCTTAAAATGTGACCTTTTGGTGGCCCTGGAGGACTGGAGTTGGCCACCCTTACTTTATACTATCATAGAAACAGTATTGGGGTATTAGGGGATTTCAAATCTACCTAGGGACGCATTTACTAGAGAGCAAAATGGTGCAAGGGAAGTAGGCATGAAGACAGGTGGGGTAGAAGATTGTAGAAGTAATTTTTGGAATATATTTCCTTACGTCTCCCCAGCTGAAAACCAGGGGCAAAAAATAGCATCATATTTATCAAAGGAAGCTAATCCCATTAAGCAGCATTTGGAGTTTTCCCAGGTGCAATCCCTGGGGGAAAACAAATCTGCGTTCAGTTTAAAAGCAGGTCTGTGCACAGTTACTACAGCGTACAATGCAAAGCAAGACCACCGAGGCCTGCGTTCATTAGATTGGTGAAAGGTGACATCAGCCCAACACAGGAGAAGGATTTTATCTCTAGTAAAGGAGGCGATTGAGGAGACTTGGATCTTACTGTATGTTGAAATTATGCTACATTCACTATAGCATTGGTCGTAATTTGAACAAAATATAAATAAACATTTATGTCGCCTTGGCCAAAGGGTTAACTAAATAACCAAGTATTTTATTATTATTGAAGTATTTTACTCTATGTGTTTTGTCAATTGGATGCAGCGTTGGGCACCCCCTGTCTCTTGTTATATACAATTGCCACGCTCAATAGCGCTCTGGTTGACATAAATATATATTCACTTTGTGGTGGGTGTGGGAGTTTGAGCTTGCTGGGAATCTGTGTTAAATAAACATTGAACCTACCTCTTTGTTTTTGGACCTTGATTCCAGTCCGGTCCTCACAGGGGTTGTAGCACCGAACCTTTCAAAACTCTGTTCTTCCGTTAAAAATAACTTTTTATGCTGTTCTAGTAAAATAAAGATTAGAACATTATTATGAATCATATGTCCGGTTTATTTAATAGTTCTCAGCAAATATTCCTGCTGTACACCGCATATTAGATAAACGTAATAATGGAATCTGATTGTGAAGTTCTGTATATTGGGTTGTCAATACCTAGCAGAGCTTCTACATCTTTCACACACTTCTGCAAATGGAATTCTCTCATTTTCACACATTTGATCAAAAATATATAAAGCGGCAAAAAAATAAAAATAATCTAGGACCAATAGAGCTGACACCTCTGCACAATTCGTGTCTTGAAGAGTCAGCCAAAGGGGTAAGAAACATTTTTGGGCCCCCCAAATTAAAAATAAATCTAGATTTTTCACTGTGGCCCCGTTGTCAGCAGCTTTGTAAGCCCCCTCTTTTTCTCTTATATCTCCCCTCACACACTTTGTTGCTCACTCACCCCCTATATTTCTCTCCCCGTTCTCACCCCCCCTTTCATCCTCTCCTTCCCCCCCTCCCCAAGTATTTCGGACTTTCTCTCCTCCCTCCTCTATCTCCTCCTCCTACACACACACACACACACACACCTGCTTCTACACACACACACACACACACACACACACACACACACACACACACACACACACACACACACACACACACACACACACACACACACCCCTGCTTCTACACACACACACACACACACACACAATTCCCTGCTTTCGGACTCTCTCTTTCCCTCTATTTCGGACTCTCTCTCCTCCCTCCTCTCTCTCCTCCTTCTACACACACACACACACACACACACACACACACACACACACACACACACACACACACACACACACACACACACACACACACTTCCCTGCTTCTCCACACACACACACACACACACACTTCCCTGCTTCTCCACACACAATTCCCTGCTTCTCCACACACACAATTCCCTGCTTCTCCACACAAACACACACACACACACACACACACAATTCCCTGCTTCTCCACACACAATTCCCTGCTTCTCCACACACACAATTCCCTGCTTCTCCACACAAACACACACACACACACACACACACACAATTCCCTGCTTCTCCACACAAACACACACACACACACACACACACACAATTCCCTGCTTCTCCACACAAACACACACACACACAATTCCCTGCTTCTCCACACAAACACACACACACACACAATTCCCTGCTTCTCCACACAAACACACACACACACACACACACAATTCCCTGCTTCTCCACACAAACACACACACACACACACACACACAATTCCCTGCTTCTACACACACACACACACACACACACACACACACACACACACACACACACACACACACACACACACACTTCCCTGCTTCTCCACACACACACACACACACACACTTCCCTGCTTCTCCACACACACACACACAATTCCCTGCTTCTCCACACACACACACACACAATTCCCTGCTTACACACACACACACAATTCCCTGCTTACACACACACACACACAATTCCCTGCTTCTCCACACACACACACACACACACACACACACACACACACACACACACACTTCCCTGCTTCTCCACACACACACACACACACACACACACACACACACACACACACACACACACACACACACACACACACACACACACACACACTTCCCTGCTTCTCCACACACACACACACACACACACACAATTCCCTGCTTCTCCACACACACACACACACACACACACTTCCCTGCTTCTCCACACACACACACACACACACACACACTTCCCTGCTTCTCCACACACACACAAACACACACAATTCCCTGCTTCTCCACAAACACACACACACACACAATTCCCTGCTTCTTCACTCACTCACACACACACACACAATTCCCTGCTTTCGGACTCTCTCTTTCCCTCCTCTCTCTCCTCCTTCTACACACACACACACACACACACACACACACACACACACACACACACACACACACACACACACACACACACACACACACACACACACACACACTTCCCTGCTTCTCCACACAAACACACACACACACACACACACAATTCCCTGCTTCTCCACACACACACACACACAATTCACACACAATCCTGCCCTGCCGCAATCTCTAAGAATTGTATCTTGGGGGGAATAGAGGGGGGTGATGGGGCTCTTCCGGTCCCGGGCATGTCAGCTACTGCAGTGAGGGCGATGTTAGGCCAATTTACTGGGTGAGGAAACGGGCATGGGGAGGAGGAATTGGATTGTCTGCGCAATGACGGCCCTGACCCTGCATCAAGCAGAGGCCTCAGCAGCAGCCGGCGCAGGAGTTGGGCCCGATCTCTGGCTGGTCCAGGACAAATTTCCAGCACCAGGGTGGCAGGGCACCCCCGCACTCTTGGGCCTCCCCGCATTGCGGGGCTCAGCGGCACCATCTACATGAAGATAAGACCTATCTCATTACTGTTGAGTGAATAATTATCTCATCAGGAGTAGCACTTTATCTATGGCTAACCTGTAGGACCCTATCCCAACCCCTAATGTCTGTCTGTAAAAATCAGATATCTTTACATTTTAAACCTGTAATATCTCTCTTGTGTGAAAATTGTTTGTATAATCCGTGTTGTAAAAAGCTATTTAAAATGTTATGTTTATCTTCCAGATAAAAATGTCATCAATATATCTTTTCCATAAAATCATATTGGAAAGGAAAGGGTGGTTACTGCAAATAAAAGAAGATTCCCCAAAACCCATAAAAATATTAGCATAGTTAGGGGCATATCTAGTACCCTAGCTGTTCTGCATAATTGTAAAAATATTCGCCTCCGAAATAAAAATGATTATAGGTTAAAATTCTGTAAACAATAAAATTATTTTGATGTCTGGATAATTTGTCATGTTTGTCCAAATAATATTTGATGTCAGTTTTACCTAAATGATGAGCTATACAGGTATAGAATGAATGTACATCGCATGTGATTAGAGTCTAATTTTCTTTCCATTTCAGATCCTTAATTATTTGTATCAGTTCATGTAGGTAACATTATAGACAAACTACCATACCATGTAAATAAAAATCAACATACTCTGAAAAGATTTGTAGTTCAAGAACCAATCCCAGAGATTTTTGGTCTGCCGGGTGGTTCTATAAGATATGTTCTGTATCTTACAAAAGTGATTTAAAAAAAAAAAAAAAACACACAGCCACTCTTGGCGTTTTATTAAAAATACATTGAAATAGTAGTAGTTGAGCATGCTTATACTTTGTGCATTTATAAGCAACGACTCAATCTCCAGTGTATATTCTTAAAAAGAATGTGTATAACTTTTGGTTGAAACTTGTCAAATGTGCGATCACGCTATCTCCGCCCTGGTTTTTCAACTCCATGGTATGCCATTGATCTTTCAGGTTACAGTCAGATTTTCATCATTCCCAGTGGAGCCACCAACCTCCAAATTAAGGAAGTTACTGCAACAAGGAATTTCTTAGGTAAAATGAAAGCACGTGTATTGTGTGTGGTGTGAACGTGTCGAGTTTAGCAATGCAGACAATACACAATGTACTGCACCGACACACTTTATTCGAGCAAATACCCAGTATGTACCTGGCAGATACCTGGAATGCGCCGCTCCTCACCTCTGACAAGCCCCGTTGCGTTTGCCTTCCCAGCCTGGGTTCATGCCTGGCTGACGGGCGGCTGATCTGTTAAATGATAATGATTAGGATTTAATAGGCTGCAATGCTTCGCGTGTCTACCAGATGGCATAAATTCATGAATTGTAATGCAGTATATATATATATATATATATACTGTGCAGTATTGCAGCCAGCGGGAATAAAATGCTTCAATCCCTGCCTGGAAAATACCTCAATGCACTCGGGCAGAAAACAGTCACAAACCTCAATACACCCGGGTATACCCGAATTCGTGGGACTAGCCGAGCTCGAATAAAGTGTGTCGCCAGTGTAAATAAAATGTGCATTTTGTGGATAGCAGTTACACGTGTATGTACAGGAGTCCGCAGAAAACGACATCGCATGTCAATAGATGGACATCCGTGAGTTTATCTAACATATATCACAACCAACCAT
This sequence comes from Ascaphus truei, assembly GCF_040206685.1. Taxonomy (NCBI): domain Eukaryota; kingdom Metazoa; phylum Chordata; class Amphibia; order Anura; family Ascaphidae; genus Ascaphus; species Ascaphus truei. The sequence goes on from NC_134491.1 coordinate 31,100,444, forward strand.
AGTAATCACACTTTATAAGATGAGAGTAGATATATTCTGTATTTCCACCTTTTTGTTCAGAAGTGACTTATTCTTTGCAGCCGTGAAGAATGCGCGTGGGGAGTATTACCTGAATGGGCATTGGACCATTGAATTCAGCCGGGGTCTCCATGTTGCTAGCACAGTGCTACATTATTATCGAGGCTCTGAGGGAGACTTGGCTCCAGAGCTCTTGTCTGCCAGGGGACCCACCACCGAACCTCTTGTTATTGAGGTATGTTGATCACTACTACATTGTAGATCCTTCCACCGTTGAGTTTTCATGACACAGGTCTTAAACTAAATATACCAGTTTCCTTCTGGTTAATAACAACATACCTATTGCTTAATAGAATAGATTCTATCATTATATAAAGCAGGCATTATCTGCCATCATCATGAAAGACTTGATATACAGGCATACCCCGCATTAACATACGCAATGGGACCGGAGCATGTATGTAAAGTGAAAATGTACTTAAAGTGAAGCACTCCCTTTTTCCCACTTATCGATGCATGTACTGTACTGCAATCGTCATATATGTGCATAACTGATGTAAATAACGCATGTGTAACAGGCTCTATAGTCTCCCCGCTTGCGCACAGCTTCGGTACAGGTAGGGAGCCGGTATTGCTGTTCAGGACGTGCTGACAGGCGCATGCGTGAGTTGCCATTTGCCTATTGAGCGATGTGTACTTACTCGCGAGTGTACTTAAAGTGAGTGTCCTTAAAGCGGGGTATGCCTGTATCTCCATGGGATAAGAATTCAGAGATTTTGTTCATGCCAGTATATTGAAGTCAGCTATAATATATAGGAGTACTGATCTCATAAGGGACTACTGCTACAACTATTGCCCTGCTATGTAATATACTGAAGGGCAAACAGTTACTCAGTTTCTACGCCACTGGTTTCTCCTTAAAAATAATATTCTATGCATACACCTTTTATGGGACGAGCATTTAGATCATCCCTGTTCATGCTTGTATGTCGAAGTCAGCCATACTATATATGAGTACTGATTTCATAACGGACTAATAATATACCTATTGGTCTGAGTATATCCTCCCCCCCCCCCCCCCCCCCACACACACACACTATCAATTTATTTTAGTTAGTTCTAGCCACGATGTGCGTGTGCCTTTATTTTACTTTGCATTATTAAAAGTTTATATTTTATTATAGTCTTAAGGTATCCAAAAGAATGCGACACACGGGATCTTCTAGTTCTTTTTGCAAATTCTATCACTATTATCACTATTATTTTTACACTGTGTATAATACAGATATACTTTGTATTGCGTACAATCCATACATTGATACTTTGTGTGTGACATCATTATGAGACTAGGAGAGGACAAAGCAATAGTCGCGGAGTGCTGAACCCGAGAGGAGTGCAGCTCACTGCGGGATTTAAATGGGGGGAGGGATGAAATGTAGTTGGGCAGTAGGAAGCAGACAGGTGATTGTGTTTCCTATGTTATGGTGCGTCTATATGCAGCTCATTGGACAAGAGACCAACCAGGGGGTGCAGTATGAATACTACATATCCAACCAAGGAGACATAGAGGAATATCAATGGAGTTATGGATCGTGGAGTGAGTGCAGCGCAGAGTGTGGGGGAGGTAAGTGCTTTCAGTCACTGGAGGGAGAGTCTACAAAAGAGAACATTTCTACTTCCATTCTTCAATAGGATTCAGACCCTAACTTGTGAACCCTTTCTATCGTTGTGAACCTCCTATTATAACAGGCTATCAGTCCCGCTTGGTTTTCTGCACGATAGATAATGAAGCGTATCCAGACTATATGTGTAGGCAGAAGCCGGCTCCATCACACAACAGGACCTGCAGCACCCAGCCCTGCCCCCAGATGAAACGGTGAGACACCTGTCTGTGCAGTAGGTGGAACTGTACGAAGTGTACTGTGTGTACTGTGTGTACTGTGTGTTCATGGACTTGCCAGTTCTAGATAATTAGAGACTGACTTGGCCAGGTGTCGTTTCACAGCGCACATTCTCTATGGTTGTACTAGGCAACACGATGGTTTTAAAGCAGGAGTGGCCAACTCCAGTCCTTGAGGGCCACCAACAGGGCAGGTTTGCAGGATATCCCTGCTTCAGCACAGATGGATCAATTAGTGTCTCAGACATAATGATTAAGCCGCCTGTGCTGATGCAGGAATATCCTTCAAACCTGACCTGGTGGTGGCCCTTGAAGACTTGAGTTGGCCGCCCCTACTTTAAAGATTTACAGACATATCAAATGCCCCTTTAACTGGGTGATGAACAGAAATGGGTTAAAGCAGGCCTTCACAACTCCAGTCCTCGAGGGCTGCAAACAGGCCAGGTTTTCAGGATATCCCTACTTCAACACAGCTGGCTCAATTAGTGGCTCAGTATGACTGAGCCACTAATTAAGCCATCTGTGCTGTAGTAGGGATATCTTGAAAACCTGTCCTGTTTGCGGCCCTCGAGGACTGGAGTTGTGCAGGCCTGGTTTACAGGGAACTACAGCCCCCAGCATTAATTATAACAAATACATATTAATAATATTTTTTCTAAATTGCCAGTCCCCTTTCTTTAACCTATTAAACATATCGCTGACGTTTCTTAAATATGCTCATAAGTGAGAAATCGGCTTTACCCCTCAGTGCAATATTCTCCTATTAACCATAAAGGCCAATAATCAATCTATTCATCTCGCCAGCTGAGAGGTGAGAAAATGTGCTTGATTTCAGCCGTCAGTTCTCCTTTCTTGCACTTTATTAAATACTTGTGAATACCTCATTTTTCAAGATTCGCTCATTTTTATACCAAACTAGCATTCACGCGGGATTGACAACCCAGAATGAAATCAAAATAGCCTTATACTGCTCAAAAAGTTAATTATTGCACTTTATGGAATAGGTCCTGTAGTCCCCATAAACTTGCCTTGTGCGTGATTATACTTCTCTTTCCTGGAAAGTGTTACTGGGATGTAAGGGTGGCACCAGGCATGTTACACACCCGTGCTCTGTGAGATCATTAACCGTTTCCCTCTGTACTTGAAAGAGGAGATATGAAAACCCACCGCCCACTAATATTGAGGCAGTGGCCCATCCTACTGTGTGCCTTGTGTGAAAAGGATTCCAATACCTGCACACATTACATTTGGTTAATTAATACTCTGTCTGCATTTTACCCTAAGTAGCACCAAGCTGTGTGACTGGAGGTGTGTTTAGTGCAGTGCAGTTAGTGAGATTATAGCGGGGAGATTCACTGATCTGATGTTAACTGCCATTTAAGTCAATGCCAGGTAACGTGGAGTCTCCGTGTGACACCCAGCATCATAACTTTATAAATAACGGACACAGGTTCTAAATGAGAGGTTTACTAGTGGCACGCTAAGGGAGGACAGACATCTTTTGAAGGGCAAAGTCACCTTGAAGTAAGAATCCCTGGTTTGAGTATCTAAGCTAAGTCTATCTAACCTTTTGTAAAGGACTTTACTTCTTAGGATAGAATGTAATTTTAGTACTGTGGGTGCGCTTTGTGGCATTATTTCAACGTGCCTGTATTGTACCATGTAAAAGGTATTTAACATTTCCATTTAAAAAGAGATTATTTGAAAACCGTGTGTATTGTAAATCAGCCCAGTGTTACTGGTTTTGAGTACACAAGCTTGTGAGTTTAATTCAAGTCTAATGAACTTATTCTATGTGTCCTTTATCTCCCGGTGTCTGAGTGACCGTTCAATCATGTAATAATAATATATCACTGTTATTTCTTTTCCTACCCACGCTAAAGTGCACTGCCAGGATTCTCACGCATGTCTGCACAAATGTTACTGTACACAATATTGGCATTTAAAATGCTGTGTAAGATATATTTAAGTGCTGGTTGGTCATGTGTGCAAGGAATGTAACTACTAGCCTTCTACACGTATTGTCTTGTTCACCAGACGATCTGGGCTTAGCCTGCAGTCTCACGGCTCCTAATGCACACCTCCTTATTAGATATGTACTGTATGTATATTTTTATTTACGTAGCGCCAACGGTGTATGCCGAGCTTTACAAAACAGACAATAGGATGCAGAGAATTACAATACAATAAGTGCAATAAATACACAAGCACACAATAGGAGAGGGAATCCCTGCCCAGGTGAGCTTACAATGTAACACAAAGGGCAGTAATTAAAGGATCGCAGCAGAGAGGACATTCCTGTCTGTACAAGTAGGAAGTGCGGACACAGCGACGACAGAATCAGCACATAGAACAAAGATTAAACTGCGCCTAGAACTATTCTCAATGGGCATGTTTTTGATCGCTTCTTTCTGGCAATTGGAAGCGCCTCTTTCTGTAGCCTTTGGTGTAGGCTACAGCAGGGTCAGAACAACAGGTCAGGCTTTCAGGATATCCCAGATTAAGCACAGGTGGCTCAATCAGAGGCTCAGTCAATGACTGAGCCTCTGATTGAGCCACCTGTGCTGAAGCAGGGACTAATTGAGCCACCTGTGCTGAGGCAGGAATATCCAGAAAACTTGACCTGTTGTGAGGAGGGGGGGGGGGGGGGTGGTTGAGGACTGGAGTTGAGCGCCCCTGGGCTACAGGATCATTACACAAACATGATATTTTTCCTTCCTAAACACATTGGGAAAATCAATAGGAATGGAGTAATGGTAACTGGCGAAGATTGCACGTACATATTCCACATGCAGATAAACAGTAGCTATGTATAGATTTAGTGCATGTATACTGTATGTGCTGAAAGTCATACATCTTTGTTCTGTGCAAAAGGATATCTTACATATATCAGCCAGGACTGTGGAGCCGCAGTGGATGGAACACAAAAATGAACAGGTAACACGGAGAGGAATGCTCTGCAGGAATGCTCTGCAGGAACGCCGCTTGGGGTTAACAAACTTTACTGATCTTCTGCTTCCCTCCACCAAAGGTTCAAATTTAAAAGCCAATCAATCAGGTGCTTCCTGGGTGTCCTGTAGGTGGTTTAACTCTTACTAGCAGGTGGTGCTTTGCTTCCGCAAACAATACTGTATAAACATACATGCCAACAATGCAGAGAGCCCAAGTACACGTCCTGGCTAATCTTCATTCAGCTGGTTTTTTTTTTGTCCTGTTCTGGGCTTCACCTCTGGTCCTCACTAAACCTTCTGAAAGATCTTATGATATTTGTTTCGGGATTTAGCCATTTCCAATTCACCAAGGTCTCCGCCATCTTTCCATAGTTGCAGAATGATTTGCCTTTGAGTCAGGGAAGCTCAAGTCACTTTCTCAGAGATGATTAGAGCTACATACGTAGCCACGTTCACGAAGGAGGAGACCGCAGGAAACTGCACGAAACCAGGTGTAGCTTAACACATAGGAGATTTGGATGCTCAGACAGAAGGCAAGAGGCTGGCATGGAAATCACTAGTCTTCTGCCTAGTTCAACAATGTTGGCATGTACTGTATGTATGGAAGTAAACTCTCTTCCAAGTGCTGCATACAGGTTTGGTGATTCACACCCGTTACATATTCTTATGATTTTTCTTTTGTCTCGTGATTTGCCTAAATTAGGCCTAACCCCAGCAAAATAACCCACTCAGTGATCATATTTACATGTGTTTTAGCTTCTGCAGCAGGGGTGGCCATGTCCAGTTCTCAAGGGCCACCAACAGGTTGTTGACTGAGCCACTGATTGAGCCACCTGTGCTGAAGCAGGAATATCCTTAAAACCTGATCTGTTGGTGGCCCTTGAGGACTGGAGTAGGCCACTCCTGTTCTACTGCAATGTCTATTTGTACCAATAGATTCAGTTTTAAAATGGTAGTAAATGTCCCGTGTGTAAAGACAATGTATTTTGTTCACGTCTATTCAACATCTAGAAACAAATAACAAAGTCTGAATAAACACACGTTGTTCTTATTAAATGACATTCTGTGCATTAGCCGGGTTTCTTGTGGATGCATGCAGAGTTTGCTTTTGCTTGCTATAGAGCGGGTGTTGGTCCTGCTGAGTACTGGAGAAGGGGCTTGGGGTGTTGGGTGCTTAGAGCTGAATGTACATTGCTGTGAGGGCTTTCCATGCTGTATCTTACAGAGCAGAACAAGTTGCAGTAAGTTGGGTGAATCTGTGTCCTACACAAAGCACGGTGGCTATGAACTTGCACAGTCACAGTAACTTAATACTTTGTCCTCAGCATCAGCTTCAAATGTTCAAACTAGAGCTGACTTGTTTGGCTTACAATTTATTAATTATTTCTCGTGAAAAAATCTATTTACTTCCACAGTATTCTATGTGGATCTTCTTTTTCACCTATACACACTCTCCTTTTATGAGTAGGAGGTCCTTATTGGGCCTAGTTGAACTGCTCAACTTCACTTCAACGTGTTCTGCCACTGACATAATCAAATTGTGCAATGGTTTCATATGGTCTTTGACAACCCCCTGTTACTTACAGCTGGAAAGCTTCTGAATGGGGGCCGTGTTCAGCCTCCTGTGGTGGGGGCACCCAGACACGCTCAGTATACTGCATCTCGTATGAAGGGAGAGCTTCCCACCAGGTGGTGAGCGATGCCGACTGTGCCACGTTCACAGAAAAACCATCTACTCAACAGATCTGCAACCTCCGGTCATGTGCTAAGTGGAGTGTGGGGCCATGGACAGAGGTGAGTTAGAGCCAAGCCCAGGACAGGTTACAAGAAGAATGTCATCTTACAAACAGTAACTGTTCAGACCACACAAACACCCTTAGTTTTGTTAACCCTGTCCGTTGGTTAGTAGGATGCAAGAGTCCATGTACTGTGTCTTCTGTAAGTTTTGTATGTACTTTGGGAGGTTTGGAACTATGTGATGATACTTGGCATAAACCTACACAATATCATGTTAATTTCCATGGTACTTGAAGCCTGTAGTCGTTGGGGGTTATTTCTCAAGCTCTGTTATGGATTAAAGCACCAGACTGGGCGTTACCACTCATTCAAGTCATTGTGGGGTAATGCCTGTTCGGGTACGTTAACTTGTAACGGAACTTGATGACTCGGGGGCTGTTCTGCATCACATTGTGCATTTGTTTTCTAAACTTGATATACTCCCTTAGAAAATATCTGAGGACACATTGGAGGGTCTAGAACCGTGGTCTCCAAACTCTTCAGTACGAGGGACACATCGTATATTCTACACATTTTCGCGGGCCAAAGGAAAAAAATCTTTTTATATATTTTATAAATTAATGAATACGTTTTATTCGGATCTTTTTGGGGTAATCGGCATGATATGATTCAGAACAAAAGAAAAATATGACAATTACAAAGAAAGGACGCCGTGCTTACACTGGGAAATGATATATAATGAGCAAAAATATATATATTTCAAGCTGCTGCGGGCCGGATAAAATCTTGTGGGGGGCTGATGTGGCCCCCGGGCTGTAGTTTGGTGGCCCCCGGGCTGTAGTTTGGAGACCCTGTGTCTAGAATAACAATACAAGCTCCTGCGACATTAGCAATAACTTTTGTTACTATGGTCTCAGCGATGATGAATATTTGTTATACATTTCTAAATCAATAATCTCTTCAATTTGCAATATTTGATCTTGCAATCTTCTGTTGAAAAAAAAAAAAAAGAACTAACTGTAACGGGTATTCCTCCTACCCCAATTGCAGATAGAGTGAATGTGAGGGGGAACCTATATGTTACCAGGTGTTGTGCGTATACCTGCAGGTTCACAGGAGGCCTGAGCCTCCGCTGATGGGAACCTGGGGTGAATCCTCTGGAACGGTCTTACTTACAGCGCCTCCACCTGTGTAGGATTCTAGGAGTGTAGAATGTTCCCTTACACAGGACCCACATACACAGTAAGCACATACACCGAAGTGTATATATAAGAACAGTTTACTGTATACAACATAGAACATAACTCATACATCAATGACAATAACCTTAGTGTCACCCCTGTAACACTGGGCCTCATAGGCCGTAACCCCACACTATATATCCCTGTGTCCCAAGAGTCCCACAACCCCACCCACGTGTGGGACAACGTTGCCCACTAAGATGAAGTGTATAGGTGGTGCACTTGGTGACTTGGATAATACCTGCCCGGTGCTCCTGCTACCGGGTGTGCAGATGACCTTTACTTGGAATCTCTTGCTCCAGGAGATGATCCAAGATGCCTCCGCCTCAACGATGGGTGGCTCCCGCATGGATTGATCCACCTTTATAATGTCTCTTATCTCTGCTAACGCAGAGGATGTTATACCTTCACGCAATTCACCTTCACTGCAATTGTCAGGATAGTTACGTTTCCTGGCTGGACCCTCACTTGTCTAGGTTCTACAAGACCCTGTCCCTATCTCAGGGGAGTCCCTGCAGTAACCACAAGCTGGGGGTGAGTAGGGCCTTAGCTGGGGCCTAAGGGGAGACTTCTGGCCTAGTGCAGGAGGCTACTTTCCTCCCTGCACAAACACACCCTCCCCTCTCTGTGTCCCAGCTCCTACTGACACTCTCACACTCGTGCTCCACTGTCAGCTTCCTGACTCCAGCACGCAACATTGTATCTCCTTTGCTGCAGGAGAATCTGTAATCGTTAGTGGCTGTTTGACTGCATGTGCTCTGGGTGAAAGGGCAGTCCCCAGAGGCTGCTAGGAATTGTAGTCCACTCAGGTCCTCTTTAGCATTGGGACCGCGTGCGCTATCTTTACTGCGCACGAGCGATCCTGTAATGGCCGGCGCTGCACTCAACTGCGCATGCTCTAACTCTGGTAGGCCCTGCGCTACTGTAATGGCTACCATGGTGGTTCTACGCATGTGCGACCTCACGCCAACCGTAACATTTCGCCGGCACTCCTGGCACTATACAGCGCGTGCGCGACTACACTCCGCAACCGCTAGCTCCTGCAAGATGGCGGCGCCTTGTAGCTGATGTCGCCGGCAGCCCTCGGCGACGCGAACGCCCCCAAAGCTCCCCGACATACCACGGGGGTCCCCGTTCTCCTGCGGTGGTAAGGGGGGGCCAGGGGGAAGCCTGCTACATAACCTTATCTCTTTTCAAATCATTCTTTTATTATCTCGGGAATATTGTTTGTTTCATGCGGCAAATTGTATTGTATTTTGTTTGCTATTAATGGATTTATTTAAATTGTTGGACTCTTATCTGTATATTGTAAGAGTTGCATGGTGGGTATCTTTTTTATTAATGCTCTGTGTTGGGTAAACTAATGAAGTAGCCACATATATCCCGAAAATGCAGGTTCTGTCCTCTCTAACTGTTGGAACCTTTTTTCAGTGCTCAACTCAGTGTGGAGAAGGTATTCAGAAACGGACAATAACTTGCAGAACAGATTCGGGATCTGTCGTTCAGGAATTTGCCTGCTTGCTGCAGATCAAGCCAATGGAAACCCAGTTATGTTACGGGGAAGACTGTATTCAGGAAATCGGCTGGCACATTGGAGAGTGGGGACTGGTAAGCACATGGACACGTGAGCTTGGTGTAGTCATATTGGTATCGGAGTTTAGTGAACCTTCCTGTATCCCACGAAAGGCTACGGTATTAATAATAAAACACCAGATACAACTAGGCTAAAAGATTATGCGACCTAATTATCAAGTCTCTAATGGAGCAGATTCATCAAGTGCCGATACGGGTTTGCACACCCAATCCAGCATTAACTCCCATTGACTTGAGTGGAAGTTAACCCTTACTGGCGCTTGATATAGCTGATTCAGTCTTATTTTATTTATTATTGCTGCCATTGTACATCCAGGAGACGATGTAAAAGAGTGCGGCATGGGGGGGGGGGGGGGCGGAGGGAGGTGTGTTTATTTATCAATATCTTATAATAATCCTTCAATCCGAACTTGTTCTGCTGCCATAGAAAGGCGTGGAGGGAGGGGTGACTGCATGTCCGAAAAATTATAGTGCTGAGCAGCTTTGGGCAGTAAAGTGGGGCAATAGAGTGCAAAGTATTCTGGAACCATAAAATTATTTTTAAGTAACCTCCGCTGCACGTGTCGTGTTTTCCAGTGTTCCAAAAGCTGCGGTAACGGCATAAGGAAGCGCCAGGTTATCTGTGCCGACAGCGACCGTAATTTTTACGATCCTGAGAAGTGCGAAGAACAAGAACCAGAAAAGCCTTCGCTCATTGAAAACTGTAACTTGCAGCCTTGCTACCTGCAACAGCGTAAGATAACATAGGATTGGCTACTTTTTTTTATTTTTACAAAAGTTGTGCCCATCACTACTGATATGCAATGGCAAATATTACATATGAACTATTTATATACACTAGGACCCACTAAGCTAAGTTTAGAAAAGATCAGGTATTTTCTTCCATAAGATGGACCCACATTATATATTGTATTTATGATATTGGACCTTTTGGGAGTTTGTTGGGATAGAAATAAAGCGTTGTATGTAATAAAAATAGCATCTTCAGCTACATATTTACAAAATGTTGTACCAGGCATGCATCGAGATCTTCTTTTGTATATGTATTAAGGTGTAATACAAAGGTAGGCATTAGTAGATATTAGAGAGAGACATAACAGGTGCAATCTGGTCTATTCTTGTGTTTGCACATTTTCTATTGGTGACAATTCTTTGGCAGTTTGTGACCCTCCTCCCTGGTATTACACTCACCCTTCCCACTATTAAATGGCAGCTCTTGTTCTGCCCCGCGGAATGACCGGTCTATTGAGACATGTCCCCTCCATTAGAGAGGTGAAGAGAGCGCATGCGGGTAGTGTTAGCACCTGTAAAACGGGCATCGCTTGGCGGGGTTACAGGCTTATAATGCTTTGCCCGAAGAATTTGACTAAATGGCCCTTACTTATAGTTAAATACTTATCCGTCTTCTCATATCAGTCATACGGGATGTAGCATTGGGGCTTTTTGTCTTTTGTTGTATACATTAGGTCACAATCTCCGTAGCACTTCTTTTGACAAATATATGTGGTGTGTGATGGGTTTGGGTTGTGTGTGTCTGGTCTGTTCTTAGTCTCGGGATAGTATTAATTAGAAATAGGAAAAGAATGAGGCGTTCGTTTGATGGGTAAATCTCGGCAAGTAAATGTTCCGATTCCAGGGGCCTCAAGATTTGCTTATTTTTTTCCTTCTTGAATCTGCAAACAAGTGGTATTTCTGAATATTGAAGTACACTGTATAAGCTTTGCGTATTATAAGGCAGAGGAGCGCAATCTTTTTTTTCCCCTGAACCCTCTGCCGGCTGTCCCCTTCTCTCTGTGCGCCCCCTTTCCCCCCTCTTACCTTGGTTCTGACGTCCTGGGGTCACATGACCCCGCGGCGACCCGTCACGAGGACCGTCTGAACCAAGGTAAGAAGTTTACAGAGGCCTTGCAGCTCCCCTGGCATTAATTGAAATGCCTTCAGGTAGCGCGCAGGGCCTCTGTAAACCCCACAACCCCCCGCAGTGAATCTCGCACCCCCCACTGTTATAAGGAATACCAGGCGGAAAAAAGAAACCTTGTTTAAAGTACAAGATCTTGAACTTTTGTAAGATGTCAGTTGTTAGGGACATTGATGAAATGAAAGAAACCTGTGCCCAAGGATGGGGCCTGGCATGAAAAGAAGCAGTTTGGTAATTATTCTGAGGTTCTACAAAATATCTGCAGACTGGGTAAGTAGGAGAACGTAGAACATAAAATCTTTTACTCATCGGAAGGGAAGCGCCCTATGTCACCAGGATGTAATAGATTTCATATGTTTAATGCCCTTGGAATAAAGTAAGCAAATGTCTATCAACATTGATGAAATATACAAGGACAATCCATTTTATAAACATTTTTTCGTCACCAATATGATACTTGGGACTAGTGTGTGCAGCACTGATCTGTACTTTGTCTTTCCAGAGGTCCCCAGTATGCAGGACACCAGAGGTTATGATAATTCGAACCAATTCACACTGACTCGTTACAGTCCAGAAAGTGCCTCAAGAAGTAAGAAAATGTTGTTGATATTTCTTCCCCTTGTTTCTTAGTATTAAAGCTGCAGTTCAAGCAATGTCCTACAGGATTTTTTTTGGTTTTTAAAAAAAAATAAATCAGTCCTGTACTCTGAGAAAATACTTGTAGCATTTAAATGAAAAAAATAAAAATAAATTGTATTTTAATGTAACTTTTGTTTCTATAACAACCATTTACAAAGTCACATCCCCTTCCTCCTCTGAGACAGGCTCTGGCACACCCCTTTTGCCCTCTCCCTAGCAGTGGACCAATTGTATATAGTGCCTGCCTGGTCACATGATCTTCCACACAGAACTTTGCATCTTGGGTAATCTTATGCAGCACTGACAGGGATTTATTGAACCCCCGAGCCGAATCTTGGGCGATCGATCACGGGAGAACGGATCGATCGGCAATTTAGCTTATCACGTGTCAGTGTGCAGACTGTATTGATGCACATATCGAATGGACTGCAGCTTTAAATCCATGTATTGTTTTTAGTTATTGTTTATTATTCCTCATGCTCCAGCACACAGCAAAGTATTTACTCTTTTTTTCATTTGAGTCAGAATAAACACTTTTTCTTTCATTACAAATGTTATTTAACACTCGTCTGTTGTCGTTGTTCCAAGATTTGAACAGAGAACTAGATAAGTGGGTGAATGTAAATATATCGATGTTGGGGACAGGTGCGATTATCAAATCGGTGATATTTCCTAAAATAATGTATAAAATGTTAAAGATCCCTCTGTTGGGAAAAAAAAAAAAAAAAAAAAAGAATTAAGCCTCTTCAATAGAATAGTAATGGCTTTTGTTTGGAAGAACAAAAAAAACTTAAAATGTCTCCAAAAACATATGTTACCTAAGTGTAAAGGTGGAGTGACCGTCCCGAAAGCAAAATGGTATAATTGGGCTTGTATATTTAGACACCTAACAGATTGAATGACAAAATCAAATGACTTTGAAATACAGAGATAGAGGAAGAGATGGGTAACCCAGCAGACTTGGCAGGAATTCGCTACACATGGAGGCATGTGGTCGGAAAAGTTCAAAAAACATAACAATTGAGGACACGGTTGAGATGTGAAAAAAGTTGTGTAAAGTGTTTAAAAAGTCACCATACTTCACTGATCCTATACCAATTTTGGGAAATCCATTTTTTTAACCAGGTATCGAAAATCCCCATTTTAAAATTTGGAAAGGGAAAAGAATAGTAACTATTGTGAACTTATGGGATAAGGACAGAAAAACATTATATACATAAATACGATCTTAGAGAAAACCATATATTTGCATATATGCAATTAGAACATTATATAGGTAATACAGCTGCACAATTTCCGGTGTTTTGGGAGCAAAACAAACTGGATAAACTGATAACGAAGCCTAAGGTCAATAAATGTACATAAAAAAATGATGTATAATCCACTAATCATGGAAGGCAGTGAAAAGATATGTGAGAAGACAGTGTGGGTATGGAAAAGAGAAATACAAGACCGTCACTCATTGGAAGAGAACCAAAGGTTTGGTGACAGGTTGGAAGAATGCCTTCGCCTTCTTACACGAAATGCTACTAAAATGTACACACAGAATATAGATCTCCCTATGGAGAAAACCTTTATATGACACGTTGATCAGTGGTGGCTGCCTGAAGTGTTCACATGATACGGCAGACGTAATCCACTGTGTGTGGGAAAATGTTGCTATAGAGTAACCAGAAACATCAAAAGGGTCTGCAAGATCAATACAATTAGAGAAGAAAGAGCTCTTCTTTTAGGGGGACCTCTCTAAGTATATCTAAATCGGTCCAATAAGAAAGTGCTCAACTCTATACTTGTACTAGGTCAAAAGGTTGTAGTGACCAAATGGTGTGAGAAGTGTCCGCCCTCAGTTAGAGATCAAGAAAAATAAATATATAATTTTGATAAAAGACATCTAATATATAATAATTTGGCATTTCAAGATTGGTGCCCATTTTTCTTCAAAGGAAAGAAGGTGTTTGATCAATATGTAAGCAAATGTCAATATAAATAGGTGACCAAGGACTGGGGAAGAAAGTTATAAGATCGCTACCAGGGTTTCCGAGGTGGTTAAGAAAGAAATATGTATGTGATTATGCAGTACTTATTGGTAAGTGTACTCTCTACCATGAGTTGTAACCAAAGAAAATGGAAAAAGTCTAGAAAATGTATATTAAAAAAACACTCATTTGTCATCTTGCTGGCAAAGGACCAATTTGTATTAAATGCCATAAAAAAATTAAAGTATAACCACCCACACACTATCTCTGTCTCTTTCTGCTCCACACAGGTAGGAGACCTTCTCCTGACAGATACCAAGGCAACGAAGATCCTGGCTCAAATTTCCTCCCAAACCGTCCCAATAACCCCAGTAACCCCAACAACCCAAACCGCCCCAGTAACCCCAACAACCCAAACCGCCCCAATAACCCCTACAACCCAAACCAGCCCAATAACCCCTACAACCCAAACCAGCCCAATAACCCCTACAACCCAAACCAGCCCAGCAATCCAAACCAGCCCAACAACCCCAGCCAACCCACAGACTGCAGACAGAGTGCCTACGGCTGTTGCTCTGATGGGTATACGCCTGCTTCTGGTCCCGCAGGACAAGGATGCCCCGTTAGCACATGCCAGCAGAGCAGGTAGGAGAAATGAAAATAAGTGAATGCTGCAGAGCAGACAGAATCCATGGATCAGCATTTCCAGCTAATACTTGTCATGCAGTCTTAATAACTGTAGTGGCCCTACAAAAACTAGATTTGTAGCAGATGGTGATATTGTGCAAACTTCTTCATAGTGGGAGTTGCCAAGAACAAGAGATGTCTTCATAAATTTAAATAAAAAATAAACTTTTGTGGTCTTGAAAACTCATGTACCCACATCTCTGGTGAGCCTGCCTCTAAGTTCCATTGGTTGCTGTTTGGAGAATGTGTCAGTACTGGAGTACTGAGAGTATCACAGCTGGAATAGCGAGATGTGGAGAAATGTCCATGTGTAATCATTAGTCATTGTCGAAATGAAAAGGAAGATGGTAAAGGAGGAACGACAACATGCTACTTACCCAAATAATGTCCCCTTTCTACACCGTAGAGCACTAGTAGGTCTCATTATATTAGAGCAGGAATGGCAAACTACAGTCCTCAAGGGCCACCAACAGGCCAGGTTTTAAGTATATCCCTGCTTCAGCACAGGTGGCTCAATCAGTGTCTGTCATTGACTGAGCCACCTGTGCTGAAGCAGGGATATCCTTAAAACCTGAACCGTTGGTGGCCCTTGAGGACTGGAGTTGGCCGCCCCAGATCTAGCTGCACGGCACAATAAAGAACATGACGTCTCCCGTGTCACATTCTGCTTTTATTAGCTGGAGAAAAAAAGCTCCAGCAATTCCAAATTACCCAGGATCTGTTTGTTAGTTCTTTAAAATGTGACTTATAGAATTATTTATCTGAAACCGTGAGTGGTCAGGGTGCAAGAAGGTCAATAAGAAAAAGAAATATACTTTGGCTAAGTTATAATGGAATGCAATGAATTCTACTAATTCATGTGCAGCATATTAACCATGCACAGAATATTTACAGAATACTCCGGCTGTAACTAAGGAGGCGGAGTGATATGTCTGTAACGGAGGAGGCGGAGTGATATCATGTCTGTAACGGAGGAGGCGGAGCTATATCATGTCTGTAACGGAGGAGGCGGAGTGATATGTCTGTAACGGAGGAGGCGGAGTGATATCATGTCTGTAACGGAGGAGGCGGAGTGATATCATGTCTGTAACGGAGGAGGCGGAGCTATATCATGTCTGTAACGGAGGAGGCGGAGTGATATCATGTCTGTAACGGAGGAGGCGGAGCTATATCATGTCTGTAACGGAGGAGGCGGAGTGATATCATGTCTGTAACGGAGGAGGCGGAGCTATATCATGTCTGTAACGGAGGAGGCTGAGTGATATCATGTCTGTAACGGAGGAGGCGGAGCTATATCATGTCTGTAACGGAGGAGGCGGAGCTATATCATGTCTGTAACGATAGTGCACCTGCTACCAAAATGAGGAGGGAGAACGGGTGCACCGGCATTAAGACTCTAGCAAAGAACTAGATTGCAAGCTCTGCAGGACAGGGACTTGTGCTTTTAGTCTCTGCTGCCAGAGACTGTGGAATGCGTTGAAGTCTCTACATTTATTGAACAAGTTACATTCTCCGTACAATAGAAAAATACATTGTTACCTTCAGGGTGTGGCGGTCAAAAAATATATATGTCTTTCTCATTTAAGGTATGGGTGTTGCCCAGATGGTATAACAGCAGCGCAGGGCCCGTACAATGAGAGATGTCCCCAGTATTACAGCGATGGAAATGTTGGCCGCAATGAGAGGGCGGATCCTTCTCCTGCAGTAAGTTCTGATATAAATTGTACCTGAGGTTTCCATTTCTGTAGCACTGAAGGAGTTAAATATAGGCTAACCCCTTTCTAAAATGCCACCAGATGTTTTGGCAGACTGTGATACTTTCTAGTGGACGGATATGATGGCTTCGTCCTCATAGATATACCAGTTCTGCACACGTGTTTTGAGTACATATGAATTAGAGACTCATGAGGGCGATGACGTTAGAATGACATCTCTGAAGAACATAATGTTGTATTAAAAGGCATGTAACCTGTAACAGACTTGCACTTAAGTCACCAGATTTCTGCCCCAAGTCTGATTTTTCTTGTTAATATGATTTGATGTCTGTAACACGTGGTTGGGTGACCTTTGTATGAAAATAAAGAACAGCCACCTACTTTGCAAAACCTGGGGACAATAAGCCCTCGTCTAGCGCAGGGGTGCTCAACTCCAATCCTCAAACCTCCAACAGGTCAGGTTTTCAGGATATCCCTGCTTCAGCACAGGTGGCTCAATCAGAGGCTCAGTCAAAGCTGGGGTATCCTGAAGACCTGACGGCGGGGCTTGAGGACTGGAGTTGGGCGCCCCATGTCTAGAGGACGGTCTTGGGTGGAGAGATTATTATTGGGCTCCTAATGTGTCTCTGTCTTTATGTGACATGTGATTATGTCTTTAGCTTCCTTCTGATGAATGCAGAGTTTCTCAATATGGATGTTGCTTTGACAACACGAACAGAGCCGCTGGTCCTGTCGGTGAAGGATGCCGAAGCAGGCCCAGTCACTGTGAGTCTTCATCATTTGTGTTTCCTCTCTTCTCTCTGTTCAGCTGCAAGGTGTGTTCTGTAGGCTCACCTGTTCCTGATTAATTAAGGCTTGTTATGTGATGCCTTGCATTCATTATGCTAAATGAGGAATAATGTCAGGGGTTTCCGACCCAGTTACTATTCTGCAGCCCCAGGGTTATATGTAGAGATATAAATGAAGCCAGATAGCTGAACTCATCCCTTTTTGAAAGCACAAGTCCTTTTGTCTTTTCTTAACTTTACTGAGGGAGTCACAGAAATAAAAGGTGCTTGTTGATGTTAGTGTGGGTAGGAAGTGCTTCTCTAAGTGAAGGTGCTTTGTAGTAGAGGGAAGGTCAAAACTAATTGCTTAGCAAGGGAGTAAATAGCAGGAGAAGTACTCACTCAGCCTGCTTGAATGGAAAAGGAAGTGTGATATTACTGTCACACAGGAAAAGTGACTGAACTGTGCTAACTGTGGACACAGACAGGGGAGTAAGGGAAAATCCATTTAGCTAGGGAGATTAAAGAAGTTGTCAAGGCAACCAGCTATTGACAGTCTGGAGAGGGGAATGTGTCTAAAATGTAGCAGCTTCCACATGCACTGGGAGTTAGAGGCAGGGAAAGCATACAACCAAATAGAGAAGGCGGGCAGTCAGAGCTGCAAAGGGGGAACAGAAATAAACAATCCTGTTCCAGGACAGTTACCCTGCGTATGTACCGTATGAAAGTGCTGAATAACCTATGGCACTTAAGGTTTATTTCAGGGAAGTGTGAGGGCTATTCCTGTAAATTGCCTTTAAAGATGGTTATCCTTTAGAGACCTAAACCCATATTTATCAAGCGGTGCTAGGCCATAAGGCACCACCCAGTGCTAGAGGTGTCATACCATATTTAATTGACTGGGCCTTAAGGGTTAGAAAATATTAGGCCTACACCCTTAAGATGGCAAGACAAACTATATACCGTAGAAACATATTTAAGTAATGTGATTTTTTTTTACATTTGCAAAACAAGTACATTTTACTTATGAAATGCACAGAACAACCATTAAAAGAACAATTCAAGTACTTTAAAAAAAATAAAAAATAAAAATATATATATATATATATATATATATATATATATATATACACAGGATTGAAGCATGGGGACAACGGAGCTAAACCCCGTTAATTTCAGCTCCAGGAACCCCATCCTTTGTAAGGGTGCCAGAAGCCACTCCAGCTGAGCTAGCTGGGGTTTAACGTTGTTAAAGCTCCTGCGTCACACGGGCTAATAGGAAGCTGCACCTGAGTACGTCACGGTTTCCTATTGGCCCGCAGGGCGTGGAAGCGTTGAAAAGCAGCAATAATGTGATATTTGGTAGCCAAGCTGAGTAGCTCCATTCACCCCCTACGGAGGTAAGTGGGTGGGTGAAAAGTGGGTGTTTGGCAAGCAGGGAGGCACCCATGTTAAATACAGACAATGCTAGTAAACTTCTAAAGACTAAATCCAATTGGATAAGATAACAGTAGCACAGACTGGTAAAAACCTTTAATGCATGCTTGTCCAACAGATATAATGGGGGAGCTTGAATTAATAGCCAGAAGGGAGCAGTATGATAGGCATTACTGAGACACGGTGGGATGAAACTCATGACTGGGTGGTTAATTTAGAAAGGTATTTCCTTTTTCGGAGGGATCGAGCAAATAGAAGAGGAGGGGGAGTACGCTTATATATTAAACCAGATTTAAAACCTATTATAAGGGAAGATGTTTATGAGGGAATTATGAAAATGTCCAGACTTTGAGGATAGAAATTAACAGTGGAGGTAAAATTACAAAAAAAATTTGTAGGGTTATGCTATAAACCACAAAAATATCTGTTTGCATAATGGATGATTTGAATTATCCAGACATAGACTGGAGCAATGAGATTAGCATTACAATGACAGGAAACAGGTTTTTGGGGATGCTTAAAGACAATTATATGACCCAAATTATTGAGGAACCAACCAGGAGAGGGGCAATACTGGGTTTGGTAATATCAAACAATGTAGATGTAACAACACATATTCAAATCAGGGAGCATTTGGGAAAGTGATCATAACATGGGCTCATTTGAAATAAATGAGCAAAAAAAAACATATTATATGGGTTCAACAAAGACTTTACATTTTAGAAAGGCAGATTTTGATAAACTGAGGAATAATTTAATTTATAAATTGGGATTACATTTTTGCAGGAAAATATGTAGAAGATAAATGGGCAGTTTTAAAAGCCTTGTTAGATAAATACACTGATCAGTGTATATACACTTTTGGTAATAAATATAAAAGAAACCAAAAGTCTAAACCAATGTGGCTAAATATAAACGGGTAGGGGAGGAAATGGAAAGGAAGTGCTTGTAGACAGCAGGCATGGCAGTAGCTGCAATGGCAAATACGATCTTATCTTGCATTAAACAGGGTAACGATAGGAGAAAACAATGGGAAGAGAGGCGCACAGGGTAGCTGGTAAATTTATTAGTAAAAAACCCACAGGGGTATTTCATACACATACAAACCAAATATAGGCAAAGACACTAAACACAATAAGGATGCAAATAAAATAAAGCTAAACTTACAATTGCCCTACGAATGGAGAGTGGGGCCGGAGAGCTCCGGTAGTCAGCTGGGGGCAGTAGTTAAGGGATGGGACCCGATCTGCTCACTCGTGCTGTAGGAAAACCCTCACTCTCACGGACAACACCTCTCACAGCTGAGAATCCACGGAGCAGCCTCAGGTGACCTCTACGCGTTTCGCACGTAGTGCGTCAGGAGCATAATTATGCCACTACATAAAGCATTAGTAAGACCACACCTTGAATATGGAGTACAGTTTTGGGCACCACTCCTAAGAAAAGACATTATGGAACTAGAGAGAGTGCAGAGAAGAGCCACCAAATTAATAAAGGGGATGGACATTCTAATTTATGAGGAGAGGCTAGCCAGGTTAGATTTATTTACCTTAGAAAAGAGGCGTCTAAGAGGGGATATGATAACTATATACAATTATATTCAGGGACAGTACAAGGAGCTTTCAAAAGAACTATTCATCCCACGGGTTGTACAAACAACACAGGGTCATCCCTTAAGTTTGGAGGAAAGGAGATTTAACCAGGAACAAAGGAAAGGGTTCTTTACATTAAGGGCAATTAAAATGTGGAATTCATTACCCATGAAGACTGTGACGGCAGATACAATAGATATCTTTAAAAAAATGGTTGGACATATTTTTAGAAAGGAAAGGTATACAGGGATATACCAAATAAGTAAACTTGGGAAGGATGTTCATCCATGGAGTAATCAGCTTTCTAACTTGTTTATTAATGACCTTGGGGGTGGCATAGAGAGCAAAGTCTCCATCTTTGCTTATGACACTAAATTGTGTAAGGTAGTAGAATCAGAGCAGGATGTAATTTCTCTCCAGAACGACTTGGAGAGACTGGAAATTTGGACATGTAAATAGAAGATGAGGTTTAATACAGATAAATGTAAGGTTATGCATTTGAGAAACAAGAACAAACTGGTGACTTACACATTAAATGGGGAACAATTAGGTGAATCGTTGGTGAAGAAGGATTTAGGAGTGCTTGTAGACAGCAGGCTTAGCAATAGTGCCAATGTCATGCAGTAGCTGCAAAGGAAAATAAGATCTTGTCTTGCATTAACCAGGAAACGGATGGAAGGGAAGTATGCCTCTCTATGAAGCATTAGTAAGACCACACGTTGAATATAAAGTACAGTTTTAGGCACCACTCCATAAAAAAGACATTATGGAACTAGAAGTGCAGAGAAGAGACACTAAAATGAATAAAGGGTATGGAAATCTGATTTATGAGGAGTCTAGGAGTACGTAATTTAGATTTGTTTACATTAAAAAAGAGGCGTCTAAGAGAGGATATGATAACTATATACAAATATATTCGGGCACAATACAAGGTACTTTCAAAAGAACTATTCACCCCAAGGCCAGTACAAATGGCACAGGGTCACCCATTAAGGTTGGAGGAAAGGAGATTTCCACAGCAACAAAGAAAAGGGTTCTTTAGAGTAAGGGCAGTTACAATGTGGAATTCATTACCCATGGAGACTGATGGTAGATACAATAGAGATCTTCAAAAAAAAAGTTATACATCTTTATATACAGGGATATCCCAAATAAGTAAATATGGGAAGGATGTTGATTCAGGGAGTAATCCGATTGCGATTATTGGTCAGGAAGGAATTTATTTTTCCCCGTATGAGACAGCATTGGATGATATGTCACTGGAGATTTTTTTGTTTGCCTTCCTCCGGATCAATATACTGTAAATACAAGTATAGTATGGGTATCTGTCATCTAAAATTTAACATGGGCTGAACTTGGACACGTCTATGTAAAACATGGGATGAAAACGTTCCTCTTGAGAAAGATGCCCGTGAAGGTTCCTGTCACGGGAGACCAGGACTTTTAACCCTTTTATACCGGGATCATTCACTAGGCAAAACACAGTAGTGGAATAAAATGTAGTTTATTCGGGCAAACCCGCGTCCACACAATGATTACACAAAATACAGGCGAAAAACTCACTTACTGGGGCTCTGGGGGTGAAAACTAGGCTAAAATAGGTGCAGGGCGACTGCTTTCAAAAGGCTTACCCTGACCGGGATCTACACCCGGGCTTCCTGGTCCTATTCGGCTAAAGGCTCTAGCTGTGACCGCTACATTCTAAAATGAGAACCTGGACCTCGAGTCTGACTTAGCCTCAGCTAGGCAGGCTTTCTTAACTCCAAAAATGAAGCCGGTTGCTCTGCTATTCGTAACAGAGCAACTTTGAAAAGCCCACCTTTGCATCACCGGCCCAAGTCATAGGATCATCTGGTTCTCTGACTGGGGCTTCTCCGTACCTTCTTGCTGTTCTATCTTCAGCATGGAAGTAGGAGGAGCAACCAGAGCATGGGAATTCCTCCCGCCAGCCAATAGGAATAGGGGCTCTTCCTTTGGCTGACGTCAGAGGAGGGGACGTGCCAAGCCGGCTCGGGATGACCTGTGGGCGGGACACATGAATTGACCAATGGGAAACGCATTGACATTCTGCCACTTCCCCCAGTCAACCCATTGCCACCTACTGGGCAGGCTCCACTGAGTCTGGCAAACCAGAAGGTCCTCCCCGCAGGTGGTCTCTGTTCTCAGGACCCAGTACTCCACCATGCCCCAGCCACCTAGCACCCCGACACCTCTCAACATCCCGTCTTCTCTTTGAACTACGATGTCTATCCAGACTTCCCGGCACCTATCTGGATGCCCGGGCTGACTGATTAGACATTTAAAGTAAATGCAGCAAACATTATAAAACATTTTAATACTATTATACTACCCATATCTATGCGGGACATAGGACTGGGATATCTGGGCTCGAAAACCAGGAGTCTGGGGGACACTGGGCAGCCCGTGTGTAATTCAACCCGCAAATCATGCCTGCATGCTGGGGAGAATTAGGGGACTACCGGTATCTTTGGCCCCCGAACTCCTGCATACAAAACCACTGAATTTCAACTCAAATATCCTACCTAAAACTTACACACAGAAAGGTTCATGAGTCTGGGGCAAAGGGAACATGAAAAGTGGAGAAGCAGGGGACACTTAACTTTTGCATGTTATGTTATCTGGCCCCTGGCTTATGGTGCTACGTAGCTGCCAGGGACCCCACGGTTTCAGGGGTAACCAGATGAGCTTAACCGTCACAGTTCCCTTGAAATATTGTAATTTCTTCCAAATGTACTTCATCCCATCTTTATTCTCCTATTAATTTCATTCAAAAGCTTCCCTTCCATTGTTACATGCCGGCCAAGGTAGATACAGCCTTTGACTTCTAGTTCTATTCACTTCGATCATTGCAGAGTTGACACATTTGTTGAACTAACTTATGTATAAATATAGAGATCTGTAGAATTTACAGGTAAAATCCTTGCCATGTGGAGCCATTTAGCATATAAAGTAGTTGGCCCAAGGTCACAAGAAGCTGTAGTTAGAAATCTTGGTTCTCAAGCCCCCCCATACCAAAGGTTATTCCCTTTAATACCAAGCAGATCTTCTCCCGATAGCCTGAAATTGGCGAAACTGTTCATCTCCAAATCTTCTCCAGCGCAAGTAAAACTGTGGAACAGCATATTAAATACGGGAACATGTACAGTATAATCTTTCTTGGCCAAGGTTAGCGTGAGCTAGCACAGACTTTAAGTTTCTTATAAGTGTTCTTTTCTTTTACAGCATACCCCATTATGTGTGTGTTGCCAAGTGCTCTGGGACCCTGCTCTGAGTGGACAACTCGCTGGTTCTTTGTGGCGGATGTTGGAAAATGCAATAGGTTTTGGTATGGTGGCTGCCATGGGAACAAGAACAACTTCGCCACCGAGGAGGAATGCATGGAAACATGCCAGCAACGCCCACAGCTGAACATGGGTAATATGGAGCGTAGGTACCACAGACCAAACATGAACTGGCATCGCATGACCCACATACGCGAGGGTGTTCATGAGGGGGATCCACATGGGAAAGAGCACAGCGAACATCAGCATCCTATGACCGTTCGAACACTTGACCAAGATCGTGCAGACCACATCCTCTCTGGACAGGGATGGGGAGACAGGGGTATGCGTCACGGAGCAACTGGACATGCCACAGAACAACCAAGACACGGAACTGAACACAAGGAGTCCTCTTCCTCTCACCACTCCTCTATTTACAGGTATTGTTTAAGGCTGAAGTACAAATATAATATATTTGCTTCTAAAATATAGCTGACCCCATATCAAAGCAGTGCGTGGATCCCCTCAAGTGATGAACATTGAGTATTTATACTGCATTAAAGCATTAAATGAAGTATCTTTTATTTGCTGTTTAGGTACTGGGCTCAAGCTATTTAAATATACAACTGCATGATCACCACTGCCCTCATACAGCATGTTATTTTTTAGATTATTGCTTTTAATGTCATTATGTTTGTGCTGACATTAACATCACCTCAATGTGTTTGTTTTTTTAGAATTATTTTGGATAAGGCAGAGTCCTCAGCCATGGAGACATCTACAGGGCAAACCGTTCGCCTGCTCTGTAGGGTGAGCGATTACCCTTACTCCAAAGTTGACTGGCAGAAGGATGGAAGGCCTGTGTCCTCTTCTAGGTGAGGCAAACATCTTCTTTGTATCTCTAGAAAGTGGTTAATATTGTGTATTACGTAGAGAAATCAGCATTTCCTTTAAAAAAAATAAAAAATACAAAAGCTGTTGCAGATGAGCTCCATAGTTTTATTTTTAAATTTCAACCTGAGTCAAGTTGAACTTCTCTTTATGCAAGTTGCAGACCTCAAGCTGATGTACAGTAGGTATTTTCCTTTGATCGGTGGATTACAATTGCTTACTGTAGAACAGCTTTGCTTCCAGAGTTCCTGCAATACATTACTGTGTGAAACATTCCAGGGACCTACATGGGCCAATTGAAGCCCCCCTGATTGGCTATTAAAGTGCTCCTGATTTGTAAAGTAGCATCCCAATGACACTGCTGCTCATTTACAGGCACATCTACCAATCAGACAGCTCGCTGGTCATCAGTCATGTCGGCACGGAGGATGCAGGCGTTTACACGTGTATGGTCTCCAATGGTGACCGGAGTGAAACGCACAGCGTGCGGCTACAAGTCCGAGGTGGGTGTGTTAAATGTATTTTAGTTGGTTTATTCAGCAATTGTGTTTATTAAATTTTTAAAAACTTAGACCCAAGAGGCTACCTTTAGCCGACACCAACACACACTGCTTTTATTACACAGAACAAACAGTATACTTTGTATTTCTACTATACATATAGCAATGTTTATTTGCATCTGAATTGGTACCCACATACGCCTTAGTTTTACACTTTACACTTGAAAGCAGATCAGTGGGCATTTCTGTTAAATGCCAATTAACGTGCATCTGCGTGTCACACCATGTGGGAATACACAGATCAATATTATGAGAATGTACATCTCACGGAGGTACAGATATTGCAAAGTGACACAAACGTGGGTGTATTTGTATTGGAGGCAGGTATTAACACTGTACAGGCGGCAGCAGCAGCAGCAGCAGCAGCAGCAGCAGCAGCCACCAGTGTTTGTATAAGATTGATAGTGTTACTATGTATTCTAAGCTGAATAAGGCTGTACAATTGGCCTTGCAGTATATCCACGTGCCGCAGACAGCAGTGTGTATGTGTATTACATTAACAGCCGCCTCTTGCTGATCCCTCTGCCTGAATTGTATTGAACCTTCCCTTTTGCACAGCATTGAAATAGGGTCTATGTATCAAAACAATGTTTAACACTACATTGGGGAGAAGATGGTCATTTTGATTGTGCCCCTCCTTGTATTAAGGTACATTACTCCATATTTCACCTGCGTGTCAAGCTTGCGATTTGGGGAGTGTTTGAAAGGCGTTAGGTAATCGTTTATATGATGCACATATTAGAATGAGATCACATTCTACTTCAAACAAAACAAACAGTTGAGCGGTAATACAATCTTCCCTGATTATCTGTGTGTGCCAGATACAAGTTAAATATCAAGTTTCTTGCATTTGATCTAACGAGGAGGAAAATGCAGTGTATACAATGTTTCTTTGCATTGATACATAGACCCCTGTTAATGTGTTATAGTTTTGCATTGATAGAACTGGATACACATGGTGAACAAAGGACATCTTCTACAGGACACAGAGGAAGCGGAGACTTAAAGAGGTCGGAATCGTCTACTCCCGAGACATCTGCAGTACACTCCCGTAGCAGCCAGCTACGGCACTCAGATAGGTCAGCTGATTTTCCTTTGGCACTTGCGTTAAACACAGTTTGTTAAAAGATAACACTGTGAATAGCTTAACAAACAGAACAAATAACCAGGCATGCTACCAAAACCAGCATTCGGTTCATATAGTGTGAGTTTTGGGTTTTTATCTTTTTACATTATGTCTCGCGCGTCTGACATTCCTCCCCAATCGTTGTGGTGTTAAACCACTGGTGAGAATTATTTCTTGTTACTCCTATAAAAAAAAAAATTAAAAAAAATCTATGAAAGGATGCCCACTGTTCAAGGATTAATCTAATCCCTACATCAACAGTCAAACACCTAAGGCCTTGGACATAGTAAGTGCTTAGGTGCTGCCGCTCGCTCTCGCTTGCTGCCGCTCGCTCTACCAGGAGCTTTTTGCTGTCCTTGCAGAGGAGACAGCAAGCGCTTGGGAGGCGGGTATCACTGTGTGTGTGTGTCACTTTGAAGTGATCTGTGTGTTTGTGTGTCACTGGGGAACGTGTGTGTGTGTGTGTGTGTGTGTGTGTGTGTGTGTGTGTGTGTATTATATAATATTTAAAAAATTTAAAAAAAGACATGTGAGAGTAAATTATTTATTAACATTGTGCAACTTTGATAAATATATTCGCGCTCACACATCACACACCACACATACACATACACACTGGTACACACACACATGCACACACATGCACACACACATACACACTGGTACACACACACACACACACACACTCACACATGGACACACACACATACATGCACACACACACATACATACATACACACACACACACACACACACATACATACACACACACACACACGCATGCACACGCACGCACGCACGCACGCACACACGCACATACATGCACACACACACATACATGCACACACACACAGACACACGGGGCAGAAGGGGGCACATCACCCGCTCCCCCCCGGCAGCGCAAGCCCCCTCCATCTCCCACAGGCTGACAGCCACAGGGATCGGGCAGATGGAGGCACATCACCCGCTCCCCCCCGGCAGCGCAAGCCCCCTCCATCTCCCGCAGGCTGACAGCCACAGGGATCTGGCAGATGGAGGAACATCACCCGCTCCCCCCCGGCGGCGCAAGCCCCCTCCATCTCCCGCAGGCTGACAGCCACAGGAATCGGGCAGAAGGTACACTCACTCCGCTGGCGCCAGACCCCGTTCACATTTCCCTGCTCTCCTTCCATTGGTTGCTGAGGCGTCACGTGAGCGGACTCAGCGCGTGAATTTAAAATTTCACTGTCGGCTCTGTTCAAGCGCGCCTCAGCAAGCAACGGAAAGCATGCGCGAGCCCCTACTAAAGCCGCTTTAATTGCGACTGTAGGGGCTCAGTGGCAAGCAGCAGCAAGCGAGAGCAAGCAAGCAGTAACCATGCCCTGGGCCTAATGCAGAAGTGGCCAACTCAGGCCAGGTTTTCAGGATATCATCTGTCATTGATTGAGCTACCTGTGCTGAGGCAGTGATATCCTGAAAACCTGGCCTGCTGGTGGCCCTTGACTGGAGTTGGCGATCCCCTGGCCGTATGTGACACATTACAGACTTACTAAAAAGTTACTGGCAGTAAAATAAATGTAAATTTCTAAACTGTTTTTGTGGCAGGTTAATTTTTATATTTTAGTGGCAGATGTGTAAAAAAAGAGCACGAATAGAAATAGCCAACATTTTTTTTTATTCACTTTTTGTTTAGGACATCTGCTAACGACCAAGTGGTAATGGAAGCAAATCTTGGACAGAGGACAAAACTGTCGTGCCTCCGGGACCCCTCTCCTAGCACAGTTGTAGACTGGCAGAAAGATGGGAAGCTGTTGTCTTCCTCAAGGTACTTGGCTGTTTAAGGACACAGGACAAAAAGCAATCCCAGTGTGAATGTACTGGAGTGGTTTCCAAGTAACAACTTGACTAACAAGCTTGTTTTCTGGTCTCAGGCACAGGAAGCAGGCAGATGGCTCACTCATCATTAGTCGAGTCAGCTCAGAAGATGCTGGGCTCTACACATGTAGTTTTACGCATGGAGCCAGCAGGGAATTGAAGCAGATCCAGCTGATAATTAGAGGTTAGTTACTAATCATTCCTAACTGCAGCTTTCTACACCTGGGATTTTGCATAGCCCCAAGAGATTCATACAGGTCTCCGATGTAGACCCGATCAATACTGCATAGAACTACAAGGATGTGGTTGATTTACTGTAAAAGGGATACAAGATGCTGCTCTTGCCACAAACATTGTGATCTTTGTGTGATTACAAATATTTTACCAGGTGGGTT
The DNA here is from genome assembly GCF_040206685.1 of Ascaphus truei. NCBI lineage: Eukaryota > Metazoa > Chordata > Amphibia > Anura > Ascaphidae > Ascaphus > Ascaphus truei. The sequence continues at coordinate 31,128,722 of NC_134491.1, forward strand.
GCATGTGTAGCTGCAAAGGGATTAACAAATCTCTCTGTCTAGGGGAGCTCAAAATCACAGACCCACCCACAAGCGTCACAGTGTCAGAGGGAGAAACCGCTGAGCTAAGGTGTATTGTGAGAGGGGAAAACGTGAACGTGCAGTGGTCAAGGTAATGGTTAGAACAAGAGTCAATATTGTAACCAAGTCACAGCAGCATAAAACTAGCACACAAATATATATATAATAACTGTTGACCTCCATGCTGCCAAAGACAGAGGTCATTACACTCTGCTCATATTACTCAACCTCTCTGCAGCATTTGACACCGTGGACCACCCTCTTCTCCTCCACATTCGCCATACTCTTGGTATTCAGAACAAAGCTGACTGAAACTTAACATGTCAAAAACAGAGCTCCTTATACTTCCTCCCAAACCTGGCCCTACTACCTCCTTCCACATTACTGTTGGAAATACGATCATTCACCCAGTAGCCCAAGCACGCTGCCTAGGGGTCACACTCGATTCCTCTCTCTCATTCTCCTCTCACATTCAAAACGTTGCTAAAACTTGTCGCTTTTTCCTCCGCAATATCACAAAGATACGCCCTTTCCTCTGTTACTCGACTGCTAAAACTCTGACTCAGGCCCTCATTCTCTCCCGTCTCGACTACTGCAACCTCCTGCTGTCTGGCCTTCCTGCCTCTCACCTGTTTCCCCTACAATCTATCCTAAACGCTGCTGCCAGAATTACTCTACTCTTTCCTAAATCTGTCTCTGCTTCTCCCCTCCTGAAATCCCTCTCCTGGATTCCGATCAAATCCCGTATATCACACTCAATTCTCCTTCTCACTTTTAAAGCTTTACACTCTTCTGCTCCTCCTTACATCTCAGCCCTAATTTCTCGCTATACACCATCCAGACTCTTGCGTTCTTCTCAATGATGTCTTCTTTCTACTCCCTTTGTATCTAAAGCTCTCTCCCGCCTTAAACCTCTCACTTTCTGCCCTGCACCTCTGGAATGCCCCTCAATACCCGACTAGCACTCTCTCTATCCACCTTTAAGACTCACCTTAAGACACATTTGCTTAAAGAAGCATATGAATAGCACTGAATTATCCTGGGCACATGATACATAAAGCTTGGCCCCCTGCAGACGCACTTACCAGAACTCCCTCCTACTGTCTCTGTACGTTCTCCCAATCTACCAATTAGAGTGTAAGCGATATCTATCGAGATCTCTATCTCTGAGAGAGATATTTTGTTATTTATATGATTACAACATGTATTACTATTGTGAAGCGCTATGTACATTTATGGCGCTATATAAATAAAGACATACAATACTTTTCTCCCCACTTACCACTTAGATTGAAAGCTCTTCAGGGCACAGGCTCCTTTTCCCATTGTTTTGTCTGAAGCGTTTATTCCCATTATCAGTTATCATATTAATGTCACGTATATTGTAAAGCGCTATGTACCTGGATGGCGCTATATAAGTAAAGATATACATACAACCTAACTAATGCAGTGCCACCAAGAACGTCAGTCAGACAAGAATGCAAAGTAGTCGACAATATGTGGACGTTCTCCAGTGCACCGGGAAGTGCAAGCATCCTGCTCGCTGACTGATGTACTCTTCTCTGCATAGAAACGGTGTCCCAGTGCGGTCAGATGGACGTCACACCCATGTCTCTCAAGACGGCAATTTGATCATTAGGAATACCCAGCCTACAGATGAGGGATCTTACACATGCAATGCATACAGCGGCACTCACTCTGTCAGTGCTAATGCAGACATCAAAGTGACCAGGAGCAGGGCAGCAGGTTAGTTACGTCTCTGATCATTATTCCTGCAAAAAAAACAACAACAAAAAAAACCAGCCGACATGCATGTTGCAAATCTCACCAGAAAAAGGTGTCAGTCCCATATATTGTTTCTTGTATAATTTAACACACTAAAAGAGGCTTGCATCATGTTGCATTGAAGGCCAAAATGACACTTTTGCAGGAAGTGACCGAATAAAACCGTTCTCTACAATAGGAGGCCCTTATTCTGTAAGCTGCAATATCGCACGGAAAGCCCCACTGACGTTGGAACTTTATGCGATGGTGCAACGATATTGCAGGTTACAGAATAAGGGATACAACAAAAGATAGGGGTGCCCAATGCTACATCCAATTGACACAACATATGGTAATAAGTATAAAGTTTAAATACTTCAATAATTACTTGGTTATTTAGTTAAACCCTTTGGCCAAAGAGTCATAAGACTCCATACCACGTCAAGGTATAACCAAAATTAATGCAGGTCCTACACTACACTGTGAACCCTTCCCTTTTACCTCTGTATGAGGGGAAAGAACCATAGTAGATCCTGTTTTTGCAGCAAAGTGAAAAGACCTCCCAAGTTAAAAAGGTGAGGAGGAGTGAGCTCTGGGGGGAGGTGCCACCTACCTCCATTACAGCTGTTAACTTATTACCATATATGTTTTGTCAATTGGATGTAGCATTGGGCACCCCTGTCTTTTGTTGTATACATTTGCCACGCTCAGTAGCACTCTTTTTGACATATATATATTCATGATGTGGTGGGTGTAGGAGTTTGAGCTAGCTGGGAATGTGTGTGTTACAGAATAAGGGCCATAAGCTTGTTCATGTACTTTATGGTCTAACAAAAGCAACAATTTCATGTTGGTCCATTAAAAAGCTAATCACTACATGTAGCACAATACACAGACATGTACCTCAACTGCCTGCATTTGTCACAGTAGAACACATCTCCAGTGGGCTGTGTGGATTGCTTGTTACAGTTGCATTTAATATTTGCAGCAGATTTGCCTGCTCCCACCAAAAATTACAGCTGCTGACCCTAAAAATATCTTGCATCAACTATCCACACATTAATAGAGAGGATCATCCTGTTCATTAGGTCAGCAGAGGAGGGTGACATACACAAATCCATGGGCAACTGGTAGCCATCCGTTTGTGGCTTTTTTAAGGTACAGATTTTATATTAATGTAAGACTACTTGGGGAATGTGATGTTCTAAAGAGCTATTCAGTTTAATATGTTGATTTGCATTGCTATAGAACTTCAATTCGTCTTAAATAGCAGTATAGATTACAGCTTTACTCTTCCCTTTTGTCTCAGCATCCCCCGTGACAGCCATGGATCCCAACAGTGAATGTATTGACCATCCAGAACTCGCCAACTGTGACCTCATTGTCTATGCTCAGCTCTGTTCCAATGAGTATTACAGCAGCTTCTGTTGTGCCAGCTGTTCCGGGCACCAATCTGAACCGAGCCAAAACCGGCACCAAGGCTAAGAGACTTCCCCTAACAACCTCCACTAAAGAAAGGATACAGGTCCCAGCCGAGTCCCTTTTACCTGTGGCTGGTTAAAGGGACTGTGACATAGCGTAGCTGGTTTGGATATTTACAGATTCTGTGGCTACGTTTGCTAGAAAATAACTTTAAATTGCAAGCAGCATTTAAACACAAAATATCTACAAACATGTAAGGCTGTCTTCAAAAATATATGAAAATCACAGTAATTTTAGTAACAAATGTCTAAATTCGTCTACCCAAACTGTCAACAACTATTTATGTCCTCCGGTCTCAAATCATCTTTTTAACCGCACACACCAAGGTGGCAAAGAACGGCTTACGCAAAAGTTACACAACAAATAACTTTCTTGGATAACTCATATTTAAATATGCAGGTTTCAGGAACAAAGAATATATTGTAGGATTATATATATATTTCTTTTTAGCTGGCTATCCTTGTACCCTCATGTATCTAAAATAAAATACACATACACATATATAGGGGGGAAAAACAAGTCCATGAGAGAGGGGGCAAATCACAAAGGCTGGGGCTTTAATTGCTCAGTACAGCATGCACTAATTACAAAAGCAATATCAGTTTAGTGCCAATGGTACTCGTATATTCCAGCCACTAACTCAGGTCAGGATATCCCTGCTTCAGCACACATAGTTCAATCAGTGGCTCAGTGAAAGACTGGGCCACGTGTGCTAAAGTTGGGATATCCTGAAAACCTGACCTGTTGGTGACCCTTGAGGACTGGAGGTGCCCACCCCTGGTCTAAATGCGATAAAACGAAACAGCTTGAAGCACCTTTGACAGACACTATTTTCCCTGGTATGTAATGAATAGTCTCTGTCCCTTAGGACAGCGGTGCGCAAACTGGGGAGTGCAACATTTTGCGGGCGGGGGTTGGGGGGCGCGCGGCGGTTGCAGAGGCCCCGCGCTCTTCCCCCAAGGCATTTTAAATGAATGCCAGGGGATCGCGCGAGGCTTCTGCAAGTTCACTTACCTTATCTTCTGCGATGCCTCGCCATGGCAAACCGGTGTCACGTGAATGTGACCCCGGAGAGAAGGGAAGGGGGGCGCGAGCAGGGAGGGAAGCAGGCAGGGGAAGATTGCGCACCCCTGACTTAAGATACTTGGCCGTGGAATGTAATAATGGCACAAAAACAAATAACAAATATTAATGAATCCAAGCAGTGCCCATATAATATATCGTACAAGAAACAATACATTGCTTTATTGGAGGGAGAAATCGGTCGCCAGGTGGGAGGAAACTCCCCCTGCCATCTTTAAGAAGTAGTCTAAAAGGGCATTTTTCTGCATTGTATTTTGTGTTATGTCTGGGTATATTCAGTAACTGAATAATCGTTATTATACCGAATGTCTCTACAATGAACCTTCCCCCGGATAAAAACCACATGCTGCAAAAGTAGCTATAATCTCACATTTGAAAAATCAGAGGGGGCCGACTCTTTCCTATGGAGAAGTAAGCTTTAATGATAAGAGCCCTAGTTAGTTAACACTTCATTTGTCACACATATATACAGCAAGAAGGCTATTGGGCCAATACAAACAGCCCCGTTAGAATGACAATGTGCAAGATGTAGATCTGGTAACACGGCTAGTTATTAGTGTACTGCAATGACGCACCAAGAATATGCAGCCAACATGAGCAAGGCTAAGATAGGGTGAAATATATAATAACAAAATGATCAACATCCACATAAAAATGTCTGTATGGCCTGTTGGAGACAATTTCAGTAAAGGTAGACAATGTAAAAAAAACAACTAAAAATGTAGGGTACCAGACTGGTAAATGTTGCTAATAAAATTGAATGCTGTTTAAAGTTCCCCCCTGGCTCTCCCTTCTTGTACTGGACTATACAGGAAAATGTGATCTAGCAGATTCTATAGGGAAGCTACGCTAGCAGAGCAACCCCCTCTGGACGATACAAAAAAACCTATAGTTTTCCATCAATAAATGGAGAGCACTGTGTAATCCGAAGGTGGTGCGGCTGTTTTAAATGAATAATCACTCCCTACCATGCTTCAATAATTAGCAGTTAGCTACTCACATTTACAGCTTTTTCTGATGTCAGTTCAGGATGTGATTTGTTTTTCTCCCGTTTCATTCAGTGCCAGCACACGTGAAGCTTTATCGCTGCAGTCCCAACACACGTGAAGCTTTATCGCTGCAGTGCCAGCACACGTGAAGCTGCAGTGCGAGTTGCAGCATCCTCACATGCAGAATATGTAGCACTAAAAACTGCAGGGGGAAAGGAGGACAGGTTGTCCCATTGTTCAGCTTGTGTGCTAGAGGGGCTGCAGTGGGTGAGAACATATGCTTACCCTCTTGGCTACTGTAGGCACATGCAATGTTCTGTTATTACTCTTACAATTTATTCTTCTTGTATAGTCAGCTTATTTTTTTTAGTACAATAGGAGCGGTTTTAAGATTGCATCTGTTTCATATGTCCCACTCATGGCTAATTCAATGGTATTCATTATAAATCCTAACATGCTGCATTTCATGTTCAGCTGCACCCTCTTTCTCCCCCCCCCCCCCAAAAAAAAACTGCATGGTTGCATCGAACAATGAGAAAGAACAGCAATTGTTTTTGATGCAACCATAAAATAAATCTTTGTTTGCACTACGACTGCTATACCTAGCGCCTCTTTTTGTTTCTGCTGTATTATACTTTTTAGCTTTATTCAGAAATCTGCACAACAGGCTATTTCTTTGCATGAATGTCTTGTCTTATTTAGTTGAATAGGTCTGCCGTAAACAGATTACAGCCGTGATCACAATGGTGAATGGCATGATAACCAGCCGTGATCACACTGAAACACGTTGCAGTATGGCGGAGGAACAAGAAAGCATTGGGGGAAGATAGCAGGTGGAGGCTTACCTGGGAAGCAGATAAACAGAGGCTATGCCTCCTCATTACCAGCAGTGGTGGTGGTGTTGGGGACGACGAGCCATTCCTTAAAACCAATAAACCTAAAACCAACCGTAAGAGTCATTGCATTCTAAAAAGTGTGACTGCATCAGATCATTCTGGTGGAATCACAGAAGGGTACATTATATCTTCTCCAATATGTTTGATATGTAATTTCTGTGTAACGCTTAGAACTTTGCAAACATTATTCCTTGTATTAAACAACTTTTGAATGAAGTTTATTTGTATCAATCAATACTGTAAACCAGTGATACCCAACCTTTTTAGTTTGGCGGAACCCTTCAAGTATTTTGAAAAATGTCAGGGATCCCCTATCTGGCTGACAAATTAGGTTCGACAGGGGTAAATAATATTTCACACCTCACGAGCCACCTATGTCCCACCCTTTACCCATGTATTTCTCTCCCCTCCGTCTCACTCACTCTCCCACCTCACATGTATTTATCCCGTGTCTCTCTTACTCCCTCTTTTCCTCACTCACTCCCTCCATCCCCCTCTCGCCCCTTCTTTCCGTCAATTACCCCACTCTCACTCAATACCCCCTACAAAATACATACCAAAAAACCCCACCCCCTAAATACATATAACCCCACCCCGCAATACATAATAAAAATACTCCAACCCCACCAATACACATTAAACTTGTAAAGTGAGAAGGGCCGAACTGCTCCAAGGAAACCATATTCGGGCCGCACAAGTAAAATCACCCTCATATCTTCCCCAGTACCCATCATCATCCTCATATACCCACCCCCTGCATCTCACATCACCCCCCTGCATCTCATCAGCCCCTCCGCATTTCTCATCAGCCCCTCCGCATTTCACATCACACTCCGCCACCCTGGATCTCACATCATCTCTCCTCCCCCTCCCACCCCCCCGGTGGAGGAGGTTTCGGGGGACAGCAGCATGGCAGAGGAGGCAGGACTGCGTGCGCTTGCTCTAGCTAGCAGCAGGCTCCGGCAGTGCCAGGTCACACTACTAGAGTGCACTCCTGCAGTCCTGAGAGCAAGAAGGCTCTGGGGAGGGGGTTGTGGTCTGCAGGAGGAACCCCTGAGACTGCTTAAAGGAATCCCAGGGTTCCACAGAACCCTGGTTGGGAATCACTGCTGTAAACTGCATATACAGGGACCTGGTCACTACCTCAATTATTATCACACTGTTGATGTGCTGGGAGATTCAATATGCAATAAAACACTGTTGTATGCATTCATTTCCAATAGGTCATAAATTAGACTGATGCAAAGACTATTAAACTTGCTTTCTATTATTGGAGCTATAAGCATTATGAAGCTGCTTTTTATGCACAAAACCATGTATGCTTGAAAATCTGTAGGGGGCCTCTTCGAATCACTGCAGAAACATACATGGTTACAAAAACGCAGTAAATAATAAGAGGTACAAAAAAATAAAATAAATTAGAAGCAGGGGATCTCTGGTGCTGAAGAGCATTAATGTCCGCTCTGGGGAACCCCTTCTTCCCAAGATACTTCCTCAGAATAGGAAGCTGTGATGTTGTCCTTTGTGGCTTCCTATTAGCCCCCCTGACAAGGGACATTTAAACTGCGTGGCAGCACCTCAGGAAGTAGGAGATCCGCAAAGCTGAAATCAACACGGTTCAGCTCCAAAGACCCCCTGCTTCAAACCTATATAAAAAAAATATATATACAACGGTGTCGTATGGAGCGCTCCTTTAAGATGAGGGGTCCGGAAAAGTTTGTATCAAAGCAGGGAGACTAAATGCACTGTCATCCTAAGAACAGTTTTATCACACCGCAGAAATAAGACTTTTCAATGTGGATGTTAAAATTATGCATTTACTTCTAGTGGAAAAAAAAAATAATTAAGAATGAAATACCGGTCTCCTTATTGTAGTAGTTGAATCACTGCACTGTTTTTCTTCATACCATCCTACTTCTCTTTTAGCACAACTGCCAGGCACAGCCATTGAGCACTAGGTTTTGAAGCATTCAATATACATTCACAGTGAAAAAAAACTATTAATTTGTACATATACAAATTTATACTTAAATTGCTCTTTGAGGCCTGCAACATTTTAACATAAGGCTTTAAACACAGTTGAGGTTTGTTTCCACCTGTATGAACGAGAAGGCAGTGTGCTACCCTAATTGGTATAATAAAAGGCAAAACATTTTTAAATATTTTTCCCTCTTATTTTATTACATGGAATAAAGGATCAACATGTCTACCCACCCTTCTTTCTCCAAATGTATGTGTATCCAACAAAAATGTATGTATAATATAGATGGATATATTTGGTTCTCCAAATTTTTATGGCATCTTGCCCTGAAAGACTTGTTCTAACTCTACAATTAATTCAAGGCATAAACAATTTGCTTTCCCTTAGGCTGCGGTCCCACTAACTGCTACAGCGCACACCTCGGCGTGCACTGTGCGTATAAGCACCGCCCCTCAATGGGGCTGGACCCAGTACGCACCTTCCCGCTGAAGGTGCAGTCGCGCCGTACTTTTTTTTTTTTTAATTCAATGAAATTGAGTTAGAACTGGCGATGGAGGCGTGGCCACGCCCCTGCCAGCGGTTCACCCAATGAGAGCGAACCAGCCGTGTGAGGTCATGGCCACGCCCCGTAAGACTCCCACCACGCCCCCTCCCATCGCAATCTCTCCCTGGAGGAACGCAGAAAGCGGTTAGCGCTGTGCGCTCACCACCCCCCCCCCCCGGCCGGGCGCGCGTGCCACATTGCTAACTGGGAATGCAGCCTAAGGAAGGAGGCATTGTGCTACAGTGCACTCAATACGTTCATGAAACAAGTTGAGCACATCTTTAAGAAGGAACAGGGGTTCAGTTGTCTAAAAAAAAAAAAAAGTCAATAAAATAAATCCTTTACTTCCTAATAGAACTTGTATACTAATTCATTCGCCTTAAAATAATAATTGATCACATTGTGGCAACAAAGGTTGTAGGAAAAGCAGAATATTAAGCTTGCCTAAGAGCAGAATATGAGGGTAAAGCCTAGCAGGACAAACTAATTGTAAGATCCAGATGACCTGAAAGGAAATAGAAATTATTAGAACAGGAGTGGCCAACTCCAGTGCTCAAGGGAAACCAACAGGTCAGGTTTTAAGGATATCTCTGCTTCTGACTCAGTCATCGACTGTGCCATCTGTGCTGATGTAGGAATATTCTTAAAACCTGACCTGCTGGTGGCCTTTGAGGACCGAGTTGGCCACCCTTGGATTAGGAGATGTTATTTGGTATGGGAAAAGGAACTTTATGTCAACAAGCACTCAAAGTAGTAATAGAAAGGCAATCCTTATGGGTACTAAATTCAACCATATATACCAAGAGGGATACGCAAACAGGATTTAAACGTGGCTTATTACGGTTTTGGTCCGGAAACAAAAAAAAAGGGCCTTTCTTAAAGCAACGGTTGAGAAAGGACCTTTGTATCTGAACCAAAACGTTGGTAATAAACCGCACAAACAGCTTTTAAATCGCATTGGCTTGTTACTTTTCGTATAAAAGGAACATCACGCCGGGGACTGTGACAAAGGATAAACAGGACGAAATAGGGAGGAAGCAGACCTTTTCCACCACCAACATTTATTTCTGTTAAAGACTGTATACAAATATACACTTACAGGACGAAGACCCACATGTACAGATACAGGGGAATGTGTTCTCGGGATTAGTGGAGGTATACAAGAACTTCCCGACAGAAAGAGAACAGAGATGGAAGGACAGGCAATGAACCGGGGGGTTTAAATGTAAAAGTGTACTGTGCACCTAGATCAGTGGTGTTCCAGCTCTGTCAGCCTGTATATACACACAGCAGCATGTCATTAACATAGATCATATATTTTTCTTCATGTGCAATATTTGATTGTGGGGGGGGGGGGGGGGGGAGAAAAAAATGACAAACTTCCGCAATGGCTTTTACACCATGCAAATACTGCTCTTTAATTTGCTTTAAAGTACAACAGAGATAATTCTCTTGGTCATGATTGTTTAAGCAATGTGCTACTTACAGATGAAGGGGACATAAGCAAATGAGGATAAAACCACAGTCAGTCCAGTTTTTGTAAGAATCAGCAGCTAAATCAATCGTGTATATACAATTACTAGCAACGGAGCCCTCATTTCGTTTTAACCTTTGGCAAGATTACTTACAAACTTATATAACCATTTAATACCCCAAACTATTTAAAATATTCGTAATGCATAAAAATAAAGATTTTGGCTTTAACATTTTCCCCCATCCCTCTCAATCTTCATATGTACACGCATATCCTCTTCTTCCAACGTGGAAGAAGCTCAGGCACCAGAACACTGCGTTACAGAGACTCATCTCTGGTGAGTGGCCATGGTTTTTCTTGAACAGGCGTTAAAAATAAAATAAAAAATCCCTTGGCCACTGTCCAGTTTCTTCTCTGATTCTCTTTGCCAGGGCAGTGTGGGGAAGAGCTGGGGGAACAATGAATTTCTTCATTATTGCCGCAGACTTGCTTTGCATCTGGTTTCCAAGAAACAGAAATTGCAGCTCTTCGTGCGCATTCTTGGTCCTTTTCTTCTGGATTCTAAAGAGACCTCTCGTGAGAAAGGCATAGGAACCCCTACAACATACCGCAGGAACTCTAAACATGTTCGCTGCCGTTTTAAAGTTCAATTTCAAAGGTCTTTTGAAGGTCACTGGAAAAGGGATTTGTTGGGGAGGGGTTTGAACGTTGTTTTGATTTGCCTTCCAAAGCTGCCCACTGAGCTTCAAAAGGGTCTATAGCCTTAGAAGCTGCTGGCCCCTGCTGGTGTCTGACTCCCAATTCCCAGCCGCTGCTCTCTAACCCGTTCATTGCTACAGAACCATTGTGTTGCTGAGGAGCTGGTTTAAAGAAGGGGCTGCTGGCTGTGCTGCTTGCTTCGTAGGTTGGGTACGTCTGCTGTTTGACCAGGCCAGGGGATGGCTTTGGCTGGTAGACTTGCGGGTGACCCGCAACTCCAAAAACATTAGCTACCATTTGAGAAGGAGTGATGCCAACAACTGGGACGCTGACTGCTGGGTAGTTCATGCCGTTTGCTATGGTGTAGGGCTGCTGTACTGGGATAAAGGACGGCTGCAAACCTGGGATTACTGCAACTGGCACAGGCTGTGGGGGTATGAACGTGTTTGCAGGGTAAGACTGGGGGGGTTTTGGTGCAGCAAGGACTGGCTGTAGCAAAGGCTGAGGGGGAATTGCAGGGACTGGAGACTGTCGTTGCTGAGCTTTCACCGTTTTAGACACCTCTTCAAGCCAACGGTCTGCTTCTGATGGAGTTCGTTTGTGGTTTGCTTGGAGAAGGCCACAGGCGGAGACAAATTCAGGACCTGCAAAAACAGAATGAAAAAGTGCTTTAACAAAGATGACAGTATTTGTAACCCTGTGAACAATCTGACAGAGCAGCTGCTCTTTTGCTCAGCAGAAGAGAATTTTTTTGTGTGGCCCCTTCAGTGATGGTGGAGCCTGCCCCGAGTTCTTCTAACCGCTTCACTTCCAGAGGGGCATACAGATTTAAACACACTGTTTTGGGAACAAATTGAGTTAGAGAATTCAACCATTATTGACTCTCTCTAGCTTTGGCAAATAGTGTGCATTTATAGGGTGGTTTTCAATGCCATAAATAATTCAGTCAAATATTTGCTGCGCATAGCTGGTGCCCCCTTCCATTCCTGCATGGAATATCCAGGAGGTGTTACCCAGCTATAGGGGGTTTGCTGAGGATATGGGCGATAACGTATTTGCCCAAGATCATGTGGATGAGAGTGGAGTTGAATTGTCAAGTTTGTGCCTTCTACATCTTAATCACAAATCCTTTTAACGTTTACTGCAGATGAATTTTTGCTGAGTTACAGTACAATTGTGAATCTTGCAGTAATGTGTAGAAAACCCTAAAATAAATGTGCAAGGAAAATGGTCATGTTGGGCATTAGAAGCTCCTATATATAATAGGTTAGAGGTTAATCACATAGAATCACTAGATGTGAATGGAAAATGTATAAAGCCATAATGGCAGATCGCCACCAGGCATGAGACGGTTTAATCAAAGTAACTTGGATTTTTTTTTTAAACCTTTGTGACAATCACACAACAACTAAATAGTCCTTAAATAATGTGCTGCGTGGTTTTAATGAAGTCATCTGTTTATATGGTCCCTACTGACTGTTTTGTATACACAAAAGGGGCGCAAAGAGAGAAAATGCAGAGACTTAGTAAATCATATAACAATACTTTATATGTCAAATCATAAAAACATAACACTCAAATAATATAAGATAAAAGATCTAATAGAATAAAAAACAACAAAGGACCCACATGAAAATGTTACAGCAGACATACATTAAATCTGCTCTCACATCCTCTATTGGAAAAAAATTGCCAAAAAATGTGGTGCTTTTTTTTTAAATTTCTAATTGCCATAGCATATTTTATTATTATTATTATTATTATTATTATTATTATTAACATATATACACATGGTTTTTCATTGTGTGTTTTTTATGTTAATATTTTTTGTGTATACTGTATGTTTTTTTTTCTCTTGTTGCATTTTTTATTATGCAGCAATTTTTCTTTTTGTCACACTTCTACCCTCACGTTCCCCTCCTTCATCCCTCCCCTTTCCCTTCCTTTTTATTCTTTTACCCGTCATGTGTTCACATGCGTCATTTTTGTTTAGCATGTGTAGTTTTTAGGGTATTTGTTAGGGGTTGTATTAATGTTAGTCTAACATTGTACTGTGCCATTTTTTTTAGAGCCTTTTAGATTAGTTTGTTAGTATGTTCTGCAAGTATATGTAGTAGGCTAATTGGACGGCTTATAGATGAGTCATGCGGCATGGATCCCTATTGGTCAAACACATGTTTAGCCAGGGTACTTAACAGTAGCCAAGGGATCAGTAATCCACCCCCCTGAAGAAGTGTCCAGTCGACACGAAACGCGTAGAGTGGTGAGGTCAGAGCAGCGACGGGAACACGTGACGACGGAGATCCGGAAGCAGCGAGCAGAAGACTCCACGAGGATGCCAAACAGAAGTTAAGGTTGGTAGCTATTTTTCCATCACGGCAGCTGGACTTTCATTTTGTTCCATCTAAGGACTTTTGTTAGTGGTGGGTTCTTTTTATAAAAGGACCTACCTTGTGGGAGCAGTCAGACCTATAGATCTATTAGATCTTTTATCTTATATTATCTGAGTGTTATATGTTTTTATGGCTTGACATATAAAGTATTGTTATATGATTTACTAAGTCTTTGCATTTTCTCTTTTTGCGCCCCCTTTTGTGTATACTTGTATGTGGATTTGCCCCGATGATCACTGGAGATTGGGAGCAGCAGGGAGAATACCTTTGACTTAGAAGAAAGATAATTTAAAGGGACAGCGCACACAACTTTTTTTGACTGTTTTGTGTCAACATGTAAATGAAGAAGGTACAACCCACAGTGTCATCTCCAGTAGGATCCTGACACCAGAGCTTGCTATTCAATTTTTAATTACTTAATCAAAAAGTGGAGCAGCACATGTTTTAACCATCCCAATAAGTACTTTTAAGGAATTTTATTTTGGACCCAAAAATACTAATTACATTTCTCTGCTTCTTACCAACTAGAGTAGCTATAGACGACGCTTCGGTGCTAGCATGTGCAGGGACAGGAGCGTTTGACCAAGGATTGGTCTCACGAACAGGCATTGCTGCGGGTGCTACAGAAACTTGGGCAGGTTTAGCAGCAGGCAAACTGAATGCAGAGGCAGTGCCATTTACTAAAACAGGAGCACACAACATTGCAGCAGTTAGTTCATGCCAGGGCATGCACATGGCAGAAGTGTTAAGCGGTTAACAACATAACAGGTTATATAGACAGTAGAAATTTTAGTTGCATTAGCTTTGTTCAGTACTACAAACCTTGTAACAGAGTGTAGGTCGAGCTACTATTTTCTTTAAGGAAAAGGTACTTTGGGTGTATATGCAAAGATACTCATACATTTCCCATATACATATTACTTTCATTATAGCCAATTAAGGACTGAAATTATACAGTACAAAACAAGCATGCTTTGTTCAATGGTTCAGTGATGATGGAATTATAAACTAGTTATTAAAAGATTATGTATCTTCTATGAGTAACTGAAAATAATACTTTTCCTCCTTTTTGCTATAAGCTGTGGGAAAATGAGGGTCCAAACTAGAACCCTTTTATTTAGCCCACGTTCATATTAAGAAAACATGATGGAGCACGGTGCAGAGAGACATATTTGAATAGTCACAGATGCGGTCCCACTGACTGACTGTCACTAGACAGACAGTAATCACAGAAAGCAAAAATTGATTAACACTCTACAGGCATACCCCGGTTTAAGGACACTCACTTTAAGGCTGCACTTATAGTGCCGGCGACATCGCTCGAAAACAAATGCATTGTCGCCGTCGCAAGCACTTATAGTAAGCGCAACGCAAATTTTTGAAGCCGGTCAAATTTGATTTTTCAGAGGCCGTCGCCACGTGACAGCCTCTGAACCAATCAAAGACCTGGTCGCCCGCAACTTCACTGGAAAGTGAATTACAACTTTCGGTAGTGGCGACGAGTGACGTCACCAGTCGCGGCGCCATAAGCTCGGCCTAAGTATACTCGCGAGTAAGGACATATCGCCCAATAGGCAAAAAGCAGCTCACGCATGCGCCTGTCAGCACGTCCTGAACAGTAATACCGGCTCCCAACCTGTACCGAAGCTGTGCGCAAGCGGGGAGACTATAGAGCCTGTGACAAATGCGTTATTTACATCACTTATGCATGTATAGAACGATTGCAGTACAGTACATGCATCGATAAGTGGAAAAAAGGTAGTGCTTCACTTTAAGTACATTTGCTCTGGACCCATTGCGTACGTTAATGCGGGGTATGCCTGTATTTAGTGACACGGTCACTCTAAACTGGAGGGTATTTAAACAACCAGTTTGTCCCTCCATCTTAGTAGAGCCTTTGATGAAGGAAGCACTGTGGGCAGCATGCAACGTTGGGCAACTGTGTGATGGATCCATGTACACATTTTATGGGTGTGTGAATATCAAAAGTCTCCAAGCTTTATTAACAGTCTGAGACCACATGGTGCAAAGAGACAAATTAGAATCGTCACAGGAGTGCTACATCGTCACGTTTTCTTCTATTCTGATACATGAGCTTTGGGAAGCTCAGACACTATGTATGATTTATGGGTTATGGAATGCCTATGTGCTGTACTGTGCAACATTCATATATTGGCTGATCAGGATTGGGGCCGGGCTGCCTCCTCGCAGCTTGTATTATAATATAAAACATGCCATGTGTCTATATTCAATGATTGTAGTTCCTACTTCTTTCTGTACAACTGCCTACGTACGGACTGACTTCCCTTTCTTTTTGGTAAACTAGTTACATTTATTATTTATATGATTCAAATGTATTTGAATTGGTTGTACCCTATTTATCTGACTTATTTTCTGCATCCCTATTAACACTTTAGTGTCGTCCTGATGGTCACACAACACAATCACGGTCCCAAATTGGAGCGCATTTAGAATTACAGACAGTAGCAGCTCTGCTTAAGGAGATGTAGCTCCCTATTCTCCACAAGGTGTCAGATGGTAAACACAGGCAAGTAAGAAGCAAGGGGTTACAGGGAAGCATTCAGCATTCGCGTCTGTCTAAGCAAGCGTGTAGCGACACAAACCTTCAAAGGACGGGGACTGCGGCGTGGTGGGTTTGGTCATAGGCGCAGAGGT
The DNA here is from genome assembly GCF_040206685.1 of Ascaphus truei. NCBI lineage: Eukaryota > Metazoa > Chordata > Amphibia > Anura > Ascaphidae > Ascaphus > Ascaphus truei. Next base: position 31,144,763 of record NC_134491.1, read on the forward strand.
GAAGGGATCTTCGGGCGGCGCGCTGAACGCACTGGTGATCTGTGAGCACAGGGCGCTAATGCTGTCGGCCTCCCCTTCCAACTCTGCCACTAGAGAGTAGCACAAGGAACATTATGTGTTTTCTCCTGTATGTGGGAAGGGCACAGACTGACAGAGGAAAGAGAATGTCATGGGGAGGAGGAACATGGGGGGGGGGGGAGGGAGAAGAGAGAGAGGGAGGGAGGGAGGAACATGGGGGGCAGAGAGAGAGAGAGAGGGTGGAAGGAGGAACACGGGGGAGCAGAGAGAGACGGGAGGAGACATGGAAAGGCAAAGAAAAGGGATTGTGATGCTAGGGAACAAACAAAACAGGGGACACAGAAGAGACCGAACAAGACAGAATAAGCAGCATACAGTAGTAACAAAAGCGCTTTAGATATTTAGTGGTACAGGATGTTAATGTATAGTCGTCTATTCCAATACAGAACGGAGTATATACTTTAGGGCGGATTGAGTGACTGACATTATACAAAGCTACATATAGACGGACTACCAAAAACATAAGATTCATGATGTGTTACATTGCTTCACATTTATCGAGGAGAAGGCCAGAAAGAAAATCCCACCACATTACAGAGAAGTAACGACCTTCGGCAACAAACAGAGGACGACATTATAATCTTTACCAGGCCAATGTTATTCTAAATTGAGACAAAATCTACTTTTTTAATCTACAAGTGAAAAGTAACAGGAAGAGTGGTGGCATGGATAAACGCAAGGAATCGGGTCAGTGACATTTGTAAGTGTGACCCATGTGATACACAACGGCTTTAGCTTTTTTGCAAAATCACTTTGCAGCCACTTATTACATTTTTAAAAAAGTGATTATTACTTAGAAAATAAGTTATTTAGGCAAACAATTAAAAGTGTAAAATATCTACCCTTCAATAACAGTTATATGTGACACTTTTTTAGTGCACAGATTCAAGGGTCATTGTACGTTGTGATACCTTTTAGGGGACAAACATATGAAATGCTAGTGTACGCAGCACTTTAACAAATTACAATACAGGTAAAGTACACCGGGGAAAAGCGCAACATAATGCAAAGGGAGACCCTGCCGGAAGAGCTTCATACGGGTTGCAATATGCTCCGACTGCGTTTTACAGTGAGTCACAAACTCATCTTGGCGCACGTGGAATACGGGAACAAGAAGAAACAGATTATAGTGCGGTAACGGTATATCCCGCGCAGTATAAAATGGGATGATAAAAGGTGGTAATTCACCCACAACGACACTCATGAAAAACAGTCTTCTAATCGGTATGGCCGTACTCTTCTCAGGAATCCTCTGAATAGTACATTGTAATCTGTTCAATAAACCACACAATATGGCGTTTCTCCGTTTTCCCTTGATGTGATTGCAGGATTAACATGTTTTGGTGAAAAGATGGACTAAAAGCCCCACACTAATAAGAACACACAAATTAACAAAATTATGCCATATTAATGTTCTTTGGGGCTTCTTTATTTACAATTGTATATTTCAGGTCACTTTCCCAGTAGCGCTCCATTTGGCACAATGAAAATAAATATATACTGTTGGGGGCCTAGATTTAGAGCTTGTGTAGGTTAATTATAAGTGGTCTGTGGCCCCTCTTATTTTAAGCATACCCATCGCACCCCTATTTCATCAGCAGGTCTTATTTACACTGCATACAAATAAAGTATTGTTTGGTTATCCTCAATACATGGGCTGGCGATTCCGATGGAGTGTGTTAAAACCCCACTGCATTATATGTGTTATTCACTAGACTGGGGGCAGGTAAATAGAGCCTCATCAGAAGAAATAGGTCAAGTTCAGAACTACATAGGACGGTCAAGAGCTGTAGTCTTACCTGGGTTTGTAATCTGGAAATCGGACTTCCGCTGCACGGTTGATGGCAGTTCATTAATTCGTAAGGAGAGCTGCCGCTTGAAGGGGGACATTTTCTGGCTTAAGGCTGGGAAGCCCCGGAAGGAGCCTTGCCTGGCCAGCTGTTCCACGGGAGCATGCCTGCGCGGGATAGCATGTGGGTGGTTCAGATCCTTGCTCTCCTGGGACACAGGGACCTCAGTAGTAGGTGAGGACGGTAGGACCGGAGCTGGAGGCAGGGGTACTGCTGCACAAGTGGCTGCTGCTGCTGCTGGGGCTTTCACTTCAGGCTCTGCAGCTAGAAGACAAGGTAACATATCACCCTCTGTTGTGGGACATTTAAAACATTGCGGCAACAAAAATGGTTAACTCTCCACGCTTTGAAATGACAGCAATACCAGCTCGAATTGTATTTCTTTTTTAAACCACGGATAAATGCAGCACACAAAAGCTGCAATTACCTGAGGGAATATAAATAAATAAATATATATATATATATATATTATTGGGAGAATGTCAGGTATCCAGGTATTTCCACAGGTGATTGCTGCTTTGAGGTGCCGCCTTCATGGCGGGTTTGGCAATTTAAAATTGCTGCCAGCAAGGAGAATAGTCTTGTTTCGGGGTGGGAAGGGAGCGATGAGATCAGGAACACACCATGAAAATAAAGAAAATAGAAACAATAATAGTGCAGTATATCAATGCAATTGGAGCTTAGTAGATGTCTTGGCTCTGTAGAAATTCCTACTTACAACAAGTGTAATAAAAACTGGCAGTGGTCTGACTCAGTCAGTGTTGGTGAAGGTATATCTCACACAGGAAGATAAATTCTGGCTCGGTAGAATTTCAGAACAAACTTCTTGCAGATATCTTTTGCTCAGATCCAGATGAGATGAAGTGTATATGAAATATATAAACGGACCAATGGTATAGATTGCAAAGACACTTTTATCGCATAGAAATAGAATAGGTAATGCACTTACAATAAGTACAATGATTTGTACACATAACGGTTTCGTGAGACAGTTGAAATGCTGATCCTGGATGGTGAGGGTTACTCCCGTCCTCCCGCAACTCCAACCTCGCCGCCGATGGATGGCGTCTGACGTCACTTCCGGTAAACGGGTGACGACATCCGGTTGAAGGCGATAGCGACGGACAGCAATGGATCAGCGGTAGAACTCGGTCGTCTTCACTTCGTGGGCAGCTGCAGCAGACTGACTTTCCCAAGCTCTACGCGTTTCGCTGTACATAGACAGCTTCCTCAGACGCCATCCATCGGCGGCGAGGTTGGAGTTGCGGGAGGACGGGAGTAACCCTCACCATCCAGGATCAGCATTTCAACTGTCTCACGAAACCGTTATGTGTACAAATCATTGTACTTATTGTAAGTGCATTACCTATTCTATTTCTATGCGATAAAAGTGTCTTTGCAATCTATACCATTGGTCCGTTTATATATTTCATATACACTTCATCTCATCTGGATCTGAGCAAAAGATATCTGCAAGAAGTTTGTTCTGAAATTCTACCGAGCCAGAATTTATCTTCCTGTGTGAGATATACCTTCACCAACACTGACTGAGTCAGACCACTGCCAGTTTTTATTACACTTGTTGTAAGTAGGTATTTCTACAGAGCCAAGACATCTACTAAGCTCCAATTGCATTGATATACTGCACTATTATTGTTTCTATTTTCTTTATTTTCATGGTGTGTTCCTGATCTCATCGCTCCCTTCCCACCCCGAAACAAGACTGCTTCTGTAGGGAATCCTTGCATATTCCTTGGAAGGTTGAGAAGTATCTTTTTGGTTACACATCATTATATTTATATTTAAATTTGTTTTGTTGCATTTGCACTTGTTATCTGTGGGGATCTTAGCGCCTATTCAAATCACCTGGGTTCAGCAAGGAGAATAGAACAGTGCTCAGTATTCCAGGTTTGGCAGCAGTGCCAGTAGCCCATTTAACTCCATAAAAAAACATTCTGACAAGGTAAACTTAAAAAAAATAAATAACTTCTGAAAAACAGGATAGGCGTGTCCTAGTAACCACTACTGTCACCCACCGGGTAATCTGTGTTTTTAACAAAATCTAGTCTGCAGAGTGGGGATGAGAACGCCAGGCTACCTCCTCTGCAATGCACTGTAGCAACAAAGTGAAGCTTCTAATTGTCACTCCTTTTTAAAGGTCTCGTCGTCTGCCACTTAACTTTTTAGAGTTTAAAATCTGTTTAATTACCAAGCAAATTCAGACAGTAGTGCTAGGCAGGAAGCACACAAATATTTTCCATTTTTATTTTTTCCAGCACCCCTTCCGTTTACCCCTTGTTTCTCCCTCTATGCAGTTTATGTTCTGCAGTTTAATTAGCCGGAAATTTGTTTCGCTGTGCACTCGTGCTCGAGTGTTCGCTGTGCACTCGTGCTCGCTGTGCATTTGAGTGCATGTTTTTTACCTGGGTGTTTGTATACACTGAATCTGGTATCGGATTCTATTGCTGATTCACAGTAAATGAATTATTCGGATTTATCTGTTCTTTTTCTGTTTTTGAGTGCAGGTTTCCTACTCCTTTTAGTTAATGCAATACTTTGGTTGCAGGCTATTCTAGGGTTCCCACCTAACTGAGGAAACAATACTGCAAAAATAACCATATTGCCGTGATGAACAGTTTTCAGAAAAATCCTAACTGCTTCCATTTCTAATGCTTTAAAAATATATATATGTTTCTCTAGATATTTCCATGGGGTTCAGTTGTTGGTTTTCAAAACAAAAGTTTTCAAGTGTATTTCCTGTCCGAGTCACTTACATGTGTCATTTTGGACAAATCCTGATTGTCTTGTGCCTTTCCAGGACATATTTGAAAGATAAAGATAGATCTATCTATCAAGGTATCTTTAATTTGAAGCTATCCAGCATATTTTGTTTTAATAAACTGTACATATAGGATTAAAAAAAAAAAATTGCTAGTAAAGGGGTAGAGCAATTAGAACTTCATGTACAGTACTGTACCTGCCATAACGGAGCAGGATTCAAAAAGCAGTCTTCAGCAATACCCAATATGAACTTCTCACTAAAAGCTGGTTTATGCATGCCTCTGGTATATATTATTAATTTATGACAATGTTGAGAAATGCCAACCCAATCAGGTCAATTCAGACGCTGTCCCCCTCAACTAACATGGATTCACCCCCTAATCCGATCAATTGCTTCCCATTCCTTTCTACGAGCACAATCCCACCCCTTATTTTAGGCCTTGTTCCCCTGTTCGACGCTTGACATAATGAAGCTAAGTGGGTCATTATTGCAAAGTATCCTAGTACGAGAGAGAAACACTCATCTGAACAACAGGTGGAAAGGTACATCTAGTACACAAGAGATTCCTGGGAAATAAGGTATTTTCAAATTGGTATATTTCACAGGTATCGCATGTTGAATAGAGGAGCGATTTGGGAGGTATACAAGTCAATGGGTACTAAATAGGACACATCCCCTCTGCCTCGAAAAACCCATATTTCTTTTTTTGTAAGTCTTTTTATTACAGTTTTACAATTATTAAAAAATTAAGAGGTTATAACAAAAAAATTTTTTAAACATCATATCAACCCCATCTGCCACCATTTTGCACAAATATTTTACATAAACCCAGTTTTAACTTTAAATGATAAAGAAATCGTAAGGCTTTTTTTTTACCTAAAAGAAACAGAATAATTCTAGTGCCGCCTCCCTAAAGGTCCCCGCGTAAGTCCCCAACACCCACCCCCTCACACATCTGTTGCAAAACTCATATTTACATTTTACAGTGCCCGTATGACGTACTGCAAAGACCCTGGAATTAGAGGCCCCGATAAGGGACTCATTTGCTGGGGAATAATTAAGCTGACCGCTCCAACGGAGCGTCCAGCTCAATAGAAACAGAAATAGAGCCTCCTGCATTTCCATTTCTGGATTCCGGGCGCCATATGTGGTCATGTGATCGCTCCTGCAATTATCACTAGACCAGAAGGAACGGTGGTCTTGTGGACCCCCGGCACTGTAAAGGTTAAGGGTAGATTCTTTCCTGGTTAAGTGTGACAATTTAGAATTTTTGCGCGAACCTTTGGGGCTAAAGAGTTCTATTATCAGTATGATCTTTTATTTATATAGCACAAACATTTTCTGCAATGCACTAGAATGTTTGAGGGCAGAAAATTACACTTTGAGACGAGAGTACATGTATGTTGAGACAGAGACAATAGGAAGGAGGTCCCTTGCCAAGGAGCTTACAAATCTATCAAACTTTGGTATCCCCTGCCAATCTAGCTGTTACCTTTCTTGGCATCCTGTATCTGTTTCATGACTTCCTCTCTCTCTGCTTGCTCTGTAGCAGTGGTCACCCTGAAGGAGCCTTCCCTGGTAAAGGTTGTTCTGCTGGCATCGAAGGTGGCCGTCACCCCGCATTCCTTCTCACGCTTCTGCTTCCGTTCCAGGCAGGCGGCAAATGCGCAGCCAACAGCATGACTGAGCCTCTCGCCCTGCAAACAGGAGACGGAAAGGTTTGTCAGCAGATCTACAAGTAATATGAACTCGGCATTCTGCTAAATTCATGTGGATTCATATTCCCTTCCAAACAGACTCATGCACTGAACTTTTAGACATGGAGAATTCTGATTGGCTCAGACTTATGGATACAAATTTATCCTCTCCCGTCATTGGCTCAGATTGTTGCCGCACGCACGCACACAATGAATTTACCAACAAACTTAAAATAGTCACTGCCCTTCATACATACTAAGGCTGCGCTTATAGTGCCGGCGACGTCACCGTCGCCATTTGCAAAAATTTTAGGTAGATTTCTGTCACATTCCACCATTTTAGGTATTTCCTTTAGTCTTGTGGTAAGGATATTAATTGGACTAGGCTTGTTGCCCATCTGCAATTGGAGTAAAGTTGCTGGAACGTTCCAATAAGCCATCTGGCCTATTTTATCACCTGTATAGTTGCAGATAGGCCCTCTATCAGCCTCATGAATTGACCAGCCCTGTCATGGATTGCTGACTGGCTGCTCTGATCATCTTTTTCAAAACTTTCCCTTTCATCAGAGGGAAGAAAAACTATGCCCAGTTGCATATTGAACAGCATTCCAAAGAACCTTAGGTCTTGGGTTGGATCTAGTTAACTTTCCCAGTGGGGACAGATTGATAGTTAAAGACAATTAAGTAGTAGTTGCTGGTATGGGGGAATTCTGTTGCTTTCTTACAGGGATTGTGCTCTCCATTAGGAATAAGTTTAATTAAACCACTGGTTAATCATAAATAAAGCCATAAAAGAAACAAGACTGTAATAATACTAATCTAGATCTATTCAGTGGTCGAATTTGCTTTAAAACAAAGTAATGGTACCATGCCTGATTAAACAGAAATCTACATATATTAAGTAATAATGCAATTCTTTCACTTTATTTTGGAAGATCTTCCTAAAGTTTGAAGTGTGTAAGCAGTAGAACTCTGAGCATGTAAACAAAAAAGTACCACACACGGACCACTGGCCACATTTTTAAATGCCACACCAGTTCGCATCCAACAGGATTTTATAGATCACTGCAGAATGGTAAATTATTTTTTTTTCTTTGAGGCCATAACTTTTGGTGTAGCTGTACAGATAAGGGTAACATTTTAAATTGTAATCTCCTGATACAAGGATAAAATCCCTCATGCAATAAACTGACCGTGTCCTTAACCGCCATAAAGCAGTGGCAGATCCAACGCCTCGTTGTGCCATCGCGACATATGTAGGAAAACGCTCGGTCAAAGTTCCTGTCTGGAGCGCAGAAAGACACTTTCTCTATGGTTTGATCTACTAGAAGGTCCTGCAGAGGAACAAAACAGGCATGTAGCATCTTCGAGAACAATCTATGCATTGACCTACACAAGTGGCGACATTGGCATTAAACTGATGCTAAAAGTCGTGTGGAACATGCGTCTCTTACTGATTAATTCGTGGGATGCAGAGACACCAAGAGGCTACAGTACACACCACAAACAATCATTTAGAAAAAATAATTGGTACTAGTAAAAAAAGGTGCCACCCGCGATACTGTATTTAAAGTTGAATTATTAAGGAGCTTTTAGATGAAAAATAAAAAGTAAAGCACCTTGTATTTTACATAACATTCCTAATGTGAATGTACTAAACAATAGTACTACTGTATGGGTGTTTCTACTTTCTGGCGTTATTTGAGGATGTAAATCAGTCTTTTGGGTAAATGTATATCTGCCTGCTTAGGTTCAGTGATTATACAGTGTCCTGCCACCATATTTCTATCCTACTGTAGACTAATCTTATTGCATCATTATTTTTGGTTGACCGACATATGAATAAGGCGGCAAACTCAATCTAGTCAATGTACTGAAGCAAAGTATGCACCCTTGTGTGTGTTCTTGTTTCCACTTAATCTAAAACCTCATACATATGAATTCAGCAGTTAGCAAAGTGAGTCAGTCTGGCGTTCACCTACCCTCAGTTTCACCACTAACCACAGAGAAACTAATTTGTGTTTTGTTTTTTGCTAGTTGTGAAGGAGATAAACATTTGTGGAACATACCTAAAAGAGCATGAAAATTGGTTGTCAACATTTTCATTGGCGCATATATTGAACTATTGAAATACTTCAGGATTAGGGACGCTTTGTACTGTAGGAAAAGCAAACACTTTAATGCTGCAATCCTTCTCCACAACATATCTATAATATTGGATTTATAAATAAACTGAAAGTACTTCAGAAGAACATTACGTAGCCAATGTTGACCTCTCTGGCCGCCAATAGAAAGTCATGACATTAGGACAGGACATTGTGACTATTGTCCTCCGTGTCAACACAAAAAAAATATATTTATATATATTTACATTTTTAGGATAATGGCAAGAGAAAGTTTATCATCTCTGACAATGGAGTACAGCGGTTATTTAATGCCACAAATAATTACATTAGGTATTAAAGAAATGTATTTGTTGGGGTATTGCTGCCTAAACCAGCAATCCGACCCCAAATTATAACGTGGAAGTGCCACTGGCGCTAAACCGTGCTATTTTCAGCTCTGAATCCCCGGTTCCAGTTTTACGTGCTGGTGCACTTCCTAGGTATTTAAACATGGCTATAGTCATCTCTCGAAAGGAGGAAAACCCCACAGTTCCCTAGAACTAAGTATCTTGGGAAACAGGTGGTCCCCGGAGCAAAAATATAGTACTGTTCAGCACCAGGAGACAATCCAGTCGAAATACTGTACAGATTGCATAATTGTGGCTTTAAACTAGAACCAGAGAAATAACCAGCAGGAGAGTACCCTGTTGCGGGAAAATACAAAGCATCTGGATGTAAGGCAGGGCTGAGACAATGGCTTTAGTTACACTATTGTTTTTGGTGAAGAAGAGTAAAGGACGTTGGGAGAATGTGTTTTTTTGCACATGGAACCCAGATGTATGCATTCTAATCATCGTACGGTCAACATCAATGTACTGGACTCTGCACTTCTATGCGGTGGTCCGAGAGGGAACTTTCCCATCCTGGGGAAGTCTCCCAGATATAAAACCACACGCCAGAGCAAATGCATTGCTGCCCTCCCTCTAGCTCGTTGGTTCAATACACTTTGCTTATGTATATGAAATGCTACTTTACTGCTGGAGGACCAAGTCACACATTAAAGAGCAATGCACCATTAGACAGTCAAAGGGTAAAATGGTTACCTAACTAGTGAGAAATATAAAGGTCAATAAGAAATTGAAGAAACAGTGGTTGATTGTTATCAAGTGATGCAACTGGCTTATTGTGGATTTCTTGCTACAGTGTGACTAAAGTATGGCGATGCCCCCTTAAGTGGAGTCCTGTATTTACGTAAAAAAAACACTGATGGTACGTGGACGCTTTCACTCTTGTTCCCAAACAAACGTATGAAGCCGTTTTCACCGCATTTCTACGTTTTGCAGCGGCATACACTATAATAAGATGTATTAAATAACATTTCTAACAGCTACTCAGTCCCCTTTCTTGGTGTCAACAATTCAGCCAGCTCTGCTGTGGCGTAAACTTTATCAGCAGCAAACCAACATCGAGACAAGAAATCAATGTGAATATTCTAACCTTTGTTTTTTCATCCACGACTCGAAGTCCATCAGCTGAAACCCACAGGACGGCCTTAATTGCTTTCTTCCCGGTCTTTAAATAGAAGGGAACAAAAACAAAAAACAGTGTTGCAAGCAGGTTGTCGTCACGTTGCAAAAGCCTACATGGATTGCAAAGAACCACCAAGAATCAGTGCAAATCAAGTCTAAGACCACAAAAGCCAATTCCTCTACCCAAGATCAATGCCAATCCATACACCAAGCGGAAGCCGGGATTACAGAAACACTGTGGAAAAAAAAGTGAAGGAGGATTTTGGAAGAGGGGGATGGGTGCCTGGAATGTCAAACACACCAACACAGCTGTTTTGAAACGGAAAGAATTCTGCATCAAATTCTTTACCTGTATTTGAGAATCTACCAAGAGCTGGCACACATGAATAAGGAGTTACTCCACTGGTACCGACAGAAGAAATTATTTTGGGGACTGCACCGTACAAATGGCATTGAGGCAAAGAACATTTTCCAAACACAACACAACATGTTGCAGCCAGTGGGGAAGATGAAGTGTTACACATCCCTCCCAAAGGTTTTGTAGGACAACTAATTGCAACCAGTAATTAGCTCAGAACTGCCAAGCAGGTTTGCACTGTTGCACCATGATTCAGGAAATTAATATTGCTGTTAGTTGGAAATCATGTGTTGGGATCAGCAAACTGTGTTGAATGTAATATATTGAGTTGGTTAAAAAAAATTACATGCAAGAATTATTTGTACATGTATGTTTACTGCCTTTATCTGGATACCTTAACAGTACATTTATTTAAAAAGCTCAACAAATTAAGTGACGTGTTGGATTCCTAAGGGGTTAATGGCCAATTAAGAAAAATAATATACAAATTAAGCGCTAATTACAAGTATAATTAATGCTGGTCATTTTTAAACACAGCCAAAGTGCATCAATTGTGTTATCTTGCAACCAGTGTTCGTTTTGGATTAATCGAGATTATTATTTATTTATTTTTCAATGACGAAGAAAAAAAAGAAAAAACACATTTGTCCAAAAATGGAAAAAAGGAAATAAAAATCAAATAAATAAAAACTTGAATCCAGTACACTTCACTTTGAAATAGTTTATTTTTCAAGTTTTTGGTTGAATTGCACTATTGTGCATACAGCAAAGAAAAGGAGAAGATGCCTTAATGCCATTATCACAGTGTACACAGGACTATCACCATAGCATTGTCCTTAGTCTCAGCAGTGTCCGGCACGGACATTCCCACTGACTTTATAGAATGAGCGGAGCAATTATTGCTCTACATTGGTTATGGCTGTTTTCATTTGTTTTAATTCTTTCAAAATGTTACTTCCCTACCACTGCGGTTTTAGAGGAAAGCAAATTACTCTTAAAAAATACTCAGTACTGTTAATCTAGATCGCTTTAACCCTTTCCCTGCCAGGCAGATGCAACACATTGCCTTGCCATGTCCTGCAGGTCTCTCCTGCAGGGAAAGGGTTAAACAGATGCGGTATGCAGTTTATATCTGAAGACAGCAGGATGAATATTTCATCCCGTGTGTTACTCAATTGCTGATAACATGCAGGTAGTGCTCTAAAGAACAAAAATAAAAAATGGTGGCCACAGTGTGTTAAAGTGGAGATCAATAATAAAAATAAAGTGTCAGCTTGCATCTCATTTTTCACGCTGTCCTGTGAAATAGAATATACTTTATATGCTAACCTTGATCAATCATTTGACAACATGGCAAGGTACAAACCCAAGATTGGTTTAAAAAAAAAAAAGATTGATTCAGAGGAATTGCTGTCAGAAACAAAAAACAGTCAGGGTTACCAGGGCCAAATTTAGAAGGAATTTCTGTTTACCAATTTGTATTACGTAATTTACCCCCTCTATGAAGTGGATGGCAATGTCCAAGGATTTCAGCAACGAGTAGTTTCGGTTTCATAAAAAGTTTGCAAATTACCAACTTTCTAAACCATTTTTATATTTCCATATAACGCACTAACATTTCATATGCATGAGCACCACTGCTTTGTGATCATGGTAGTTCTATTACGCAAAAAGGATCTAAAACCGTAGGCTGTTACTGTATTTATTTTTAGGAAATCCTGGATTTCCCCCTTAATGTCAAGTAGTATTTTATCTCGAGCTTCACTTAGACCAGTTATTTTCAATTGTTTTTGCCAGGTCCAATTTAAGGAATTCTCAAATGTAGTTATGCAGGATTTGCAGCCAGGCTGCAATGCCACTGCCTTAAAAATGGCTGAACTGGACGTGAAGACCAGGGTCAGCTTCCAGTGACCTTGGGAAATCTCTTATTTTTGTTTCTGATGCATAAGGAGTGTAAGCTCTTTGGGCAGGAACTTTCAATGCAGCACGGAATTATTTGCCCAGCTATTATTAAAATACAAAAACAACAAGATATTTAAAAAAGAAATGCATTAGGAAAATGTTATAAAGCTGCGGGTTACTGTGTGTTATTTTGGTACTTTCCAGTTATGCAATGTTAATAATGCCTAGGAAATTGTTGGGTTATTAAAGTATCTCACATATTCAAGTGTAGGTTAGTAAATAAGGTACTGGCACTGTACGGGCATCACTGAGTTAGGTCACACTTCAGCCACAAACTACATGCTGGTAGGATGAAGAGACACTGATCCAGAAAGCCCAAAGCCGGTAGTGGGATGATACAGGGGCGCCACTTGGCTAGCAAAAATATAAACAAAGTGTAAAGGGACTAGAGAAAGCGCTAGGGCCAGGCCAAACTTGCTTATCACACGAGTACAGCGGTCACAAGAAGTTTTAACAAGACTATTGCTCTGCATTTATACCATCTTCCCTGAAAAGCGTCACAACCCCGTGGCAGAGACCGGTGTAATGAAATGAGTGTTCAAATAGATCACTTCTGCTTAACAAAACGTGGCACATCTTTTCTGTGAATGTGATAAATGGTAACACGTATATAAAAAACAGGAGGAGGAAGTGAAACCTCTGGACTCCATACCATTTCAGTGTTTCCATCACCAAACAACTTTGTGACCTCAGGTATCATGTAACTGAACTGTGAGCTCTTTGGAGTAGGGAATATTCAGCCCATGTTCTGTTCACAGCACTGCATGCTCTCGCAACACTATACTAGAATAAATGGCAATAAAGCTATTGTCACAGAAGGGTAGCTTAAAGTTGCATATACACAGAGGAAGAATAAATGTTTAGATCCAGAGTTGGTCGCCTTCTGCTCAACTAGGGAAAATAAATCCCCCAAAACTTGCAAAGATTCTAGTTGAGGGTCTGTCATGTACAGAGTAAAGCATTCACTAGCACAATCATTTAAGGAGAAGATTTATTTCCTAGCCAACACTTCTCACCAAGTGTAAATGAAGATTGGTAGCTATGATCACTATTTTGTGACAATAGCAAATAGTTATATAAAGGAATGTATTAAACAAGTAGTTTCCAACCAGCGGTCTATCTGGTTATACAACAGTCCTAAAAGAACGATTGCCCTAATTCCTGTAATTAGAAGTCTAAGATGCCGGGAGTTACAGTTTTGTTCGAATGTAATGGTACCTCGTGTCCATCAGCGAGGCCAAATGTGTGCACACTTATCTCTTAAAAAATCTTCCATACCTGGATAGCATAAGTCTTAATAGTGCAGTCAGGATGTTGGGGGAAAGTTGTACCAAATACAGATTTGTCCCTTTTTAGACATCGGACGTTCCTCTTCTGGTCCCGGACTTCATTGCACCAAATAATTGATTCTGTAAACTTTAGAGGCAAATAAATAGCCTGTCTAAAGAGGGACAAATCTGTATTTTGTATGACTTTAACCAACATCCTGACTGCACTATTAAGTCGTATTCTATCCAGGTATGGAAGATTTTTAAGAGATAAGTGAGCCGTGTGTGCTTTCATCAAAAAAGTTTGTTTTGTTCACAGGATTAATCAACTCACTACCCGAGAGATCTCCAGAGCCACAAAAAAAGGCTTCTGGCAGTGAGAAGCATCAGTACTGAAGAAGAGTGGCACCATTCTGAGGGGTATGTATGTGGGCGACTGGAGGTTTATAGTTTATGTGCCAGTTCTTACAATCACAGCTAACATACTGGTATTTTGTGAACTACTAGAATATGCTATAAACCATGTACTAAAAATTTTTTCTAAGAGTGATCGTGCTGTTTTTCAAAGATGGAGATCCAGTACCATTTTCTTATTTACAAACGTTACACTTTTGTAGACATAAATTAATAAAGTCTCTCCCTTACATTTTTTAGATCGTAAAACCTTATCAAGTATAAAGCTGTATAACCAGTATATGGTCTGTGTTCTTCTGTACTGAAGCATAGTACACTATTTGGATGCATTTTGAACAATGTTTTTACAGAGCAACCTCTACTCCATGCAATTAAAGCAGAAAATAAGGTTCTCTTTTTTTGGTAAAGATCTGGGTCAACATTATTTGACAATGTTTACAGCTCTACATATTACATCTGTAAGGAACGAACCTCAAGTGCCAAAGAAAAGTAGCAAGAAGCGCTGCTCCATATCAACTTGAGATAAAGGGCAGAGATACGTCCTATGGGCATATAAATAATCGGGTTAGAATCCCTGCAGCTCTGTGAGTGTTTCATTACCAACTAATGTTGTGTGAAACACTTCCAAATAAGTGGCCTTGTTGCTTTATATATTTTTACACTTTAATGACCCAAGTCTGCAAATGTCAGTTCCAGCCACTTGAGACGCATCTGGTTGTGATGCTGGTCAAGAACGTTCACAGAACACCTGAAACTTACAAGATGGACCACATTTAAGTCAGAAACCGGTTTTATTTTTAGATGCTACATTTTGTTTTTCAAAGCACCTTACCTTGACATGACATTAATAACAGGAATTACAAAGCGAGTGTGTCCAATGCTATGTAGAAAGACTGTGCTATATCAGTGTGTAACTCCTTATAATTTTAAGCACAAACGTGGCGTGTAACTTACTTTTCCAAAGAAGCCTTTGAAGAACTTCCTTTCCTGGAGGAACAGGGGAGGGGACAAGTCGAGCACTATTACTGCCGGAAGCTACAAGTCTCCCAGAGTTTTAAATCAACATGCATGTAACAGGTTGGGAAGTAAGAGGGGATTGGTATATTCTGCAGGTAAGGCGACAGGCGGATATAGGAAAATCCAATGACCATGCACTGAAAGAGGTTACATGGGTCTCCAAGATAGGCAACAGCTTCCGAAAGGGTGGTAGAAAAAAGGTGTGAGACTAGAGAGCCACCTGCCTTATCCCATGCAAAGAACCAGACACAGGTTTCATCGGTTTAGTTATTTCTTCTTTTTTCCTTTTCTATGTATTTTTTTTAACCTACAGTAAATTTCAAACCATCTTTAAAATTATTTCCTACCATTCAACACTTCAGCAGATTTCCAGCAGATATGGTCTAGAAACGGCGGCATGGTGTTAAGAAACCAGAGATACTGTGGTTTTTGTGGTTTAACTTTTCAGAAAGTGAGATTCTGGCCACCCAGCACCCTTCCATTCCCCTTCTCTCAGATACAACAGTATCTCCAGACCAGCGATTTAAACCTTTCCCTCCAACCAGCATAGAAACTACAAAAATGCTAACCTCCCAAATGTGCAAACACAATGCTACACGTTTGCAGAGAAGCACAGATATCAGGAGCAGAAGCACAATGGAAAAGCATTACTAACTGTGCCTAAGCAGATCAGGGTAACTATATTGTTGGTAAAAATACATTTTATATATGAAAAAAGAAGAAATAACCTTACAGTTTGACCTTTAATGAAACCTGTTTGGATAGATTTGAGTTATTTTCCCACTATTTGTAGTTTAGTTCTCTTCAGAAACTAGTCAGTAGAACTGGGCAGCAGAAGTCATTTTTTACATCCATAGTAAGATTAACGTCTTTATGGGTATGTTCAATAAAGTGTGATAACCATTATTGCTGGTGAATGACAGAGCGTTAATAGCCATCACACTTTACTGAATACACCCTCAGAGTATAATAATACATACCAGCACAACTCCAGTCCTAATGTAAGCCTGCTTTCCCTGTATCCAAGGTAGGCTTGGCTAGTGGCACCCCTTCTTGCTCTTTGCTCCATACTGTAGTTCAGGTGATCCCCTACAAGTCCAGTTTTAAGTATATCCCAGTTCAGCATAGGTGGCTTAATCAGTGGCTCAGTCGAAGCAGAGACTAATTGAGGCACCTGTGCTGAAGCAGGGATATCCTTAAAACCTGACCGGTTCGGGGTGAGGGGGGTGGTTTGAGGCCCAGCGTTGAGCACCCCTGCTGTAGCTCACAACGAGACTAGAGGAAGGGAAACATGAAGTGTATGGCTGTGAAAATAACGTTGCGAGTCTGCCCTAGTCCATCTAACCTCACATACATATAAAATGAAGCAATAAATTCAGTCTTATGGCCTTTACTTTAATTAGTCATCATAATGCGTCAAAAAAATGTTTTTACGGCTTCAGTTTCAGCCAATTCATGTAGTGAATAAGATAGGTGTAAGGTTTAATAAATTACAAACACTTGCCAAGTGCTAGATGTAAACATGGAGCCCGTTCTATCTCCAGATGTATGATATTTATTAGCTAAAAAATTGCAAATGTGTTTTAAAAAAAAAACCAAAGTTTATACTGAGCAGCATTAATAAGAGGAGAGCTTAAGGCTCTTCAAACTATTTTACTGATGCTCAGGGAATAAGCCCAAGTTGCATTTGAACACGTTACTTTGAACTGTAGTCTTCCAGTGGAAATGAAGTTGATTAATTCTTACACTTCAGAATAGTGCGAGCTGTGCTACTGTATTAATATGGAGGCATTCAACTACATTTAACCTTTTAGGACGGTTCCAGTGGAATGAAAACCTCCCACGATGAGCCAACATTAAGTGTAAAAGCGCAGGTTACACGTTATGTGCACAGTTGAGCTTTTCAAATATACGGATGTATTCATCACTCGTAAACTAATGTTTCCAGGGGCTACTTTCTCTCCTTGTTTAATATACTATATTTTAGGTGCTTCCATGTTGCTTTGTATACACCAGTATATTCACATTAAAGAGAATTCTAAATATTAAACAGGCTACATGTCAATAATTAGGAGTAAATGAACGGGAAAGTTTGAAATTTCTGTTGTTGCCAGTTACCGCTGTGATTGGAAACGGGCCGTCAGTCTTGTTTGCTCCACACCAGCAATACGGAGTGACCAGATTTATAAACATCCCCTCTCGGTTGAAAAATATACTACAAACAGAGAACAGACTACGGAGAAAGAGCACTCTACATCAGGGCCGCGCAACTCCAGTCCTCAAGCACCCCCGACAGGTCAGGTTTTCAGGGGCTCAGTCTTAGACTGATCCACATGTGCTGAAGCAGGGATATCCTGAACACCTGACATGTTGGGGGGGAAGGGGCGGGGCGGCTTGAGCCCCCTGCACTACATTTCACAATTTACAAATCAAGAAACTTTCCATACAGTTTAATATTTATTGGTTTTAAAATGAGAATTAAATCAACGGATTTGAAGTTGTTCCTACATGAGCTTACCACTTTAAATGGTTCTTTATCATACTCTAAGATTAAAACTGCTACATTTATCATTGAAATATATTTTAAAACATCTAATGTACAGAAGATCCAAGTCAACTAAAACAGGGGACTCGGGGGCACATGACACAAGTGGGGGTTCAGGTTATCACACCCGGTAACCTGGCGTCAACTCCCAGTCAAGTCAATTGGAGCGAACGGCGAGATGGGTGCAATAACCCATACCGGCACTTCTTGCATGTGCCCCACTGTCTCTTAATACGATCCCCCAATATATTTTACCTTGGAGGAGATGCATTCTCTTCAGCGCTGGAGTGGTGCAGCATGATGTGCACTAAAGGGCTTAGAAATGAGGGCTGTTAACATGCACAGCTCTCACACAGGGATTTTAATGCAAGTATGCCATGAATCATGGGGAGAGTCACATCTAATGAGAAAGGACAAGTCTTTTGCTGCCAAGTTCAGTGACCCTTCATTCATTAAACTCTCGGAGAAAGTCAGTCTTGCCGCTAGCAGAAGCTAGAGACATTTTACTGCCGCTACCTTGTTACAGGGCGACAGCTAATCAGTAATTCTGCTCCACGAGCAGCCCATGTTAAATAAATTGAAATACGCCCGAGTACTCCCAGCAGAGTTAAAGGAAAAGTGGTCATGCAAGGTGGATTTTCTAAAATTAGAACTACAACGGTTAATTGTTTAATTATATGGATATACAGTTTACATAAAAACGTTAATTAGGTTTCTTTAATTAGCCTGCTAAAACAAGAAAATATACAGGTATTAAAAATGCCAAATACTTATCACAGAAAGCAGCAAATAGGAAGGACAAAATACAAAAAATAGTTATAAAACGTAACTTTTACACACATCCTGGTAGCCTGTTTTTATGCAGCGATGACCATTTACATATTATATGGGCCGTTTCCCCAATGCTTTTGTTTAAAATTATTCCCGTCTTGCAGTTTACATGATCATATTGCGGATAAACAGGATGCGCAATGTATAATGGGCCTGACGTTTAATGAGAAATTCAAAAGGAGATTTGAGAAACAGGGAAATGTAACTACAAAGTGTGTATGTATATAGGTACATGTGTGTGTATATATATATATATATATCTATATCTATCTATATCTATCTATATCTATCTATATATATATATATCTATATATATATATATATACATACACACACATGTACCTATATACATACACACTTTGTAGTTACATTTCCCTGTTTCTCAAATCTCCTTTTGAATTTCTCATTAAACAGGTATTCTCATTAAACATTAAACATAAATATCGGTCTCCAGAGCTTCCGATAAAGCAGAGGTGTGTGTAATATATATATATATATATATATATATATATATATATATATATATATATATATACACACACACACCTCTGCTTTATCGGAAGCTCTGGAGACCGATATTCAATCCCTTTCTCCTGTGGCAGTGAAGGGGTTAATCAAACTACTTGTCCTTCCTTAATGAGCTGTTCTGATTAATGAGCTTTATAAAATAGACAAGGTTCTAACCTTAGGTTGAAAGCAATCTAACATGGTAAAGTGAATTGGGCATACCCTAAACTTTGGAATGAATGTTTGAGAATCTGACACACAGCTTATATGCATACAGATGCATACAGATGCATACAGATGCATACAGATGCATACAGATGCATACAGATGCATACAGATGCATACAGATGCATACAGATGCATACAGATGCATACAGATGCATACAGATGCAGCGGCCGTTATTCGAACATTTCACGGAGCCGTTTTCGTGTGCTCTGCTGTTTTCCACGCCGCCAATCACACCAGGCACCCGTGTGTTTACCGCGGTTGATTTGTTTGAATTTCATGGATTCTGATTTCTTTGGGTGCAATTCTTTGCGTATCAGTGGCAGAAATTAATGAATTGTAATTTGCTACAGTGCCACTGTGCCAATTTGCAGGTGTTTAAAAACCAGAACACTAAAATGCCATTTTCTGCACTCGATAAAACACGAGTCAACACGCGGTAAGGTTGGAAGAAATGACGAGCCGTGACCTGGGTATTCCGGGGTATAGAACGCGTGAAATGTTCGAATAATGGCTGCTGCATCTGAATAACATTTTGCAGAGCGCGGCTACAGATGTAAATCCTCATCTCAAGCGGTAATAAGTCACCTAGGGTGATGGGGCAGGTGCGAGGGAGGTGACAGCTTGCGGAGAGGCAGGGGTGGGTGGGAGTGACAGCCTGCAGAAAGGCAGGGGGGGGATGGGGAAGAGGGGGTGAGAGCCTGCAAAGAGGCGGGGATGGAGAGGGGGAAGAAGGGGTGAGAGCCTGCAGAGGCGAGAGGGGGGTGAGAGCCTGCAGAGGCAGGAGTGGGGGGGGGGGGGAGAGCCTGCAGAGAGGCAGGGGGTGGGGAAGAGAGGGTGAGAGCCTGCAGAGGTGGGGGGGGGGAAGAAGAAGGGGTGAGAGCCTGCAGAGAGGCGGGGGGGGGGGGAGGGGGGGAAGAAGGGGTGAGAGCCTGCAGAGGCGGGGGGGGGGGGGGAGAAGAGGGGGTGAGAGTCTGCAGAGAGGCGGGGGGGGGGGAAGAAGGGGTGAGAGCCTGCAGAGAGGCGGGGGGGGGGGAAGAGGGACGATGTTTCAGTTGAAAAGAAAATCTTTAGTGCTAAAGAAAAGCTAGATTAGCAACACACTGGAGTTGCAGTAAATCTTCACCAATATGACAGGTTCTCGCTCATTCATTTTCCACTTTATCAAACCCTGGATCTCTCGAGGCTCAGACACACTGGCAATCCAGCCGTTCCAGAGCTATTTACATATTCAAAATCCCATGGGCTCACTCGGATTGGAAAAAATGCTACCTGGCAAAAATGCCGCCAGTGATGGCGACATCAGTGGAATAAGTTTAGCACTAGCTAAAGTTGAGATGGAATACTTTATTATATAGTGCACATCCGCAAGGTTCTGAATATATATGACTAACATCATACCAGATGGTTAATGCTGGGGTTAAAGCTTTGAGATCATACAGGGTGGGAATTAATTGCTCTTCTGAACCGTGACATTTGAAAATGCAAGTTTCATACAATATGGAATCACATTTGCCTACAGCCATGGGCATACATACAGCTCTTAGTCTCTTCACGGCATCTTCACAGATGTGCATTCCTCGCGATTCATCCACTTCCACGTGCCCGAGGTACTGAGGAAAACAAAGCAGAACACACGTGACCTGAAGATATCGGAAGACACCAAGCTCAGAATGAGAATAAACCGCTCACCCAGCACTATATTAAGTGCATTAGAGCTTCTATACTTCAGAGAAAAAAAACCCAAAACAGCCTAAAAAAGGCCTTACAGTAGGTATGGATGTTTCAAACACGCAACACTCTCTGGGCTCAGTCGTTTCAAATAGACGACCTGGTCGCCAACTACAAGTGTTAGGCTGCGCTTATAGTGCGGCGACAGCGACGGCAAAACAAATGCATTGCTGCCGTTGCGTGAGCATATAGTAAGCGCGACGCAGCGATGGCTTGGTCGCGATCGCTGGAAGTCTTCTCAATATGATTTTTCCAGCGACCGCAGCCCGACGTCGCCGGCACAATAAGCGCAGCCTTAGAAGCCGCCCTTAAGATTGTTCCATTCATCTTTAACCCTTTCCCTGCAAGGTTGCTACCACAGCTTGCTCTCTGCACAACAAAAAGATTAATAGTGAAGTTCAAGCAGCATTTTGGTTTTCGATTAAAGCATTAGTCAGCCTCCGTTACATAAGAGAATGGTGACACTAAACCCCAATAACTTACAATAAATGTCCATATCTGTATTAACAATGCTTGCAGGCTCTTTTGACAGAAGAGGTGGGGCACGAGTAGGAAAAATTAAAATAAAAAAGTGTTGATTGCTGAATTTAGGGGGAAGGGGAAAAAAATAGTAAGTACCATTATCTGCAGTTTAGGCCAACAGTTCCACAGAAAATAAAGGGGACAAGAATAGTATTCAGATAACAGGACAGACGACCGACAACAAGCCCCACAAAAACAATATGCTTAGAAATGCCACAAAATGGCAATGTATAATGTGCTGATTTACAAAGACAAATCAGACTGCTCAATTCAGCAAAGCTTACACATCCCAATACCTACTGTGTCACAAGAGACGAGTCATGATGGGAAGTTTTATAAACAGAGCAATCCACCTCGCTAATGCTGAACCTGTCACCCCCAATCAAAGGTAAAAACAGCTCTTTCAATATACCAATCACTTGCATACAACCATCAGGGGAGTTCCAGTTACACAGCAGTCTCAAATACACTTTATCACTTATTTATGGGACCATGATGAACAACAATGAAGTTAGAGGAACAATACAAACAGGATACAGGAAGTAAGCAGATTTTACCTCCTCAAAGACCAAGATGTGTGTGGCTAGAAACCCTTTATGTGATTAACCGCTTTGCTATTCGAGGAACCAGCAATGCATTGCTCACTGGCAGTGATGGGGTTAAGGCATGCGTGTTAAATTCATGTATGACCTTGAAGCAGTACCTTGGTTTTAGGCATCAAACATTAGATTAAGCTTTGTGGAGCAGGGACTAATTATGTCCGTTCTAACTGATATTCAGTGCAGCATGTTCTACTAGAGCGGCAGTATTACGTAGGACTGTATCCTTAAAATTTCTTTCACACGATTCACTTATGAATTTAAAGGGAAGTGGGAACACCCATCTGGAGAGAATACTCATCAGGGGCCCACCCATTATGTAAACGTATTATGAAATGCCGAGTCAAACATTCAGTGGGAAGTCTGAGAAGGCAAATTCAGCACTCAACTAAATGTGCACCCTGACATATTTCATTGTGAAATATCCTGCCAATACTTTCTGTAATTTGGGGGCCAACAAAAAATAATAAAAAAAAAAAAAACACACAAGCGCATCAGGTTTCTATTTTATTCCTGAATATAAATTTCCCCTTCAACATAAGTTATATTACTAACCTAACTCTGAACAGAACATGATGGGTTAGTGAGGAGCTTGTACACAAAGCAGGTCAGAACCCTGCAATAACTATCAGAATATAGCTATAGAGAAGTAGACTGAAGTTCTAGAAAATAATGTACATTAAACATCCCAAAACAGGTGTGTATACATTTTAATTTAACAGGAAGGCGATAATTTTAGAGACTACGTGGGTGGTTGCAGGAGATTCCCCTTTACGCGGCCATTGTTCTAAACTGAACATGCTCTGTTTGGATACACCTGATTAACTACCCAGAGGTCTATCTTAATCCTTTGCAAACTGGACACCATAGGAGCTGGAAGAAAACCGTGTGCGTCATGTAGGATCCATTACCATGTTCTTAAAAGTATTGTGACGGTACAGTTCTGCTTCAATAACCTGATCAGCATCTTTCACTGGACAATGGACCCCCAGAAAACATTATCTGTGTTTATCTCTGCAGGGGGAGAGGGGGGAACGGAGGGGCAGGGAGAGAGGGGGGAATGGAGGGGCAGGGAGAGATTAACTTGGTGGACTGGAACTTTAAAAATAGCTATATTTTTTCCTTACAAAAAGTTTAAAATCAGCAGATTGAAAGGTTTAGGTGCACAGGGTCACCATATCTCACATCTCATCTAACAGCTTCCTTTACCCAGGCACCTGTTGGTGTTGCCTTTAAAATCAGATATTCCTTTGTGCAATGTGGATAAAGTGTGATGGGAACAAATCCGGAGTAAGAAATGGAGCCCCTCTTACCTTAACTTGAAAGCTACACTTCCCGGTCCTGACGGACTCTTCATCCGTCTGCCACTGGTGAGGCCGGCTGGCCTCGGGGACATAGAGATCTTTCTTCCGCCGAAAACTCTGGCGTAGTTTGTTCATTTTCGGCCCTCACAACCTATAGTGAGAAGGAGGAGTTTATTATTTACTCCTCACTGCACTGTGAGCATTCTGGAAGCAAATGAGTTTAAACGCCAATCAAAGCACCAAGAGGTTAATATACATGTAACCGCCTGGGTCTGCTATCAGCCCAGGACATGGCCCCTTTAAGAATTACATTCCACTGGAATGACAGTTGGTGACAGTTGGAAAGGGAGCTGAGGGAGTGAGGGTGTGCAGCCCATCCTGCACAGAGAGTCCATGCAGGACCCCTAAGAGAGAGGGAACTGCAGAGAGAGCGCTGCCCCACTGGGGCAGTGCATGCAGCAGGGCCTAGCAGAGACCAGGACTTGACAGTGCAGAGGGAAGCCGGCAGACAGAGGCTACTAAAGAGAGATTAGGGAGCCAAGCTGTACAGGAATTACACCAGGCTGGAGTGTGTGAGCTAACCCAGGGGTGCGCAGTTTTTTTGGCTGTGCCCCCTCCCCCCCCGTGTCCCTGTCGCTACGCTCGCCACCCCCCCCTATCGAGTGACCCTGCGTCATTTGTCACATGGCCCCGCGGTGTTATTTGACGCAGCGTTGTCATGGCGATGTGACCAAAAGCCGGCTGAATCCCAGTAAATTGGTTGCAGAGGCCTCACGCGCACCAACTAAGAGGATTGTATATTGCCTTAAATGCTGCAGACCAACAAAGCCCAGAAACCTTGCTCCACTACAATGATAAAATTATTAGAATTATCACGAGTGGCAAATAACTAATAGGGAAGCCAGGCAACAGAACAGGGCAGAGATCAAGGCAGAAAACCGCAGCACAAAGTTCAAACGTCACAATTTATAAACCAAGAAAACTTTCAAATACAACTGTTAAAAAACAAACAAAAAAAACCCACATCTATTTTACTGTTCACCATTTCGATGTTGGAAGACCACCACACAAGTGTGCCGCTGGTTTACAGGGTCCCAGTGTATTGAATTGTTGCGGAGCGCCTCCCGCTTACATTCTAATTGCCTTCCCCGCTCCAATGGCAGGACAACGAGCAATATCACACAACAGTCATAATGCCCCTAGAGTACAGGTCATTGTGACGGATCAGAAAGGCTCCCTAGGGGTTAAATATATCCATGCCACTAGGTTTGATCTGATCCCTTCTCTCAAGTAGGAGGCAAAAAAAAAAGCAATACTCAATGTAATCATCTTCCGCCGAAAGATTCAAATGACATTGAAAGTAACACGATCACCAATCTGCTTCCTGTGTAAAATGATTACGTTTACATTTTCTTCAGGTCTGTCTAAATTAAAAATCATATCCGATGTGTCATGTTTTCCAATTGAGCCCTTTAATTAAATGACGCTGTAATTAGTCAAACAAAATAGGGGGAACAATTACATTAACAAAATAACCTGTATATACAAGATAACCTGAAAAGGAAGTATTGACAAAACTTTTGGTTACAGTAAAAAAAAAAAATAAAGTTTATTTTTGTTTGTTTAAATGGAAAAACCTTATACTAGTTTGATTTTCACTTTGATATGTCCCACACGTGCATTTAACCAGTTGAAGATGCCACTTCCAAATGAAAACGTGGGCATTTTGTTTTTCCCCATAAGATCTTTCCAGGAATCACTTTTGTCAGTGCCAATGGTGGTTGTTACCTACAGGACCAATATAATTTTAATTTCCAACAAAAAATCCCATACGTGCCATTCAGACACTTAAGAAACCACTAGACTTGTGAGTGCATTGATTACGCTTCCATTGATTAACATTCGCCTGAGACTGTATTACATGATACGATGTTTTTTTTCCTCTACATAACCCGTGTGGATATTGCGCTCCTGACCTGTTCTGGACACAGACTCGTTGCTGAGGGGTCTTGTGAAATAGAAGTGCGTTCAAACAATGTCAAAGATTTAGGGATTATTTTTCACAAGATCCCACTAGCACATTTTATTTATACAAATATGGGTAACCTTTAATTGACATTTGTAGTGGCCACTCCTATTTAGATGAACCCCATATTTGTTAATATAAAAAAAACTCTGCTTAAGGCAGACGGTTGTCAAAAATGAACACATACCCTGGCACAGAAGAATCTAAATATTTATTTTAAAATCGGTCATAGAAATGGGCAATATTTTCAGTCAGACTTTGTATGACTGTTGAAAGTGACCCATCGCAGGATAACACTGGTTGCCTACTTTCAGAAAATACATGTGGTGTCTGGCTGCATCATTGTTTAGTTACATGAGTAGCAGTGCGTCAATCTGTGTAATGCTACTTTGACATTTTAAAGTATTTTATGTAGTTTATGTTTCTACATAAGAATTATGTACTGTATGTTAGCTTTTCTTGTAGACAAAATGACTGGTTATATTGTATATACAGTACTTTGGCCCATTCAGACAAAATATAGATTAGCCATATTACAGACTCCTTTGCAAGAGAATTAAAAAATGTCCAATACTTTTGTAATCGCAATGAGATTAGTCACATGACCTAATATGCATTGGTCACCAATACCTTAAAGTGTAAATGTAACATTGTATGGGTTAGAAGAATTCCCCACAACAAAAATTACAAATGTGTTTAAAAATGTCATTGCAAGACTCCTAAGATTCCTTTAGCCCCGCACGAGTAACCTGTGGTAGCAGTAAAGAGGTTGAAAGGTCATATAGAAAGGGATAATAATAATCACCTTTTTATAATGGATACAATGAAAGTTTCCTGTGATGATTCTTCTTCTTTGGTAGCGGTACATTTGGATACTACCTCCCAAGGGTACTTTATTCACAGGATACCACAAAAGTCAATCAAGGCTGACTATATATTTATGGGAATAAACATGTGAATTGCATATGCAACATAAATTGTTGAACGAATTATCAAGACACCTCTGGAATAATGTCACTCCCACGAATATAGAAGAACTCACAATTGATGGGGATACTGTGCTCTATAAATATTAATAGTACCCACGTATCCTTGGGAAAACCAACCGTCTGGGAGCCCTTGTGACATCCCAACACCAAACATTGACCTACTTGTGATCATAGTAACAGGATTACGGACTTGGCCCCAACAAACATTCAAAACAAAAATCAATGTAAAAGCAGTTACATAAAATAATAAACAATGAAATACATGACATTGATGGGAACCGCAACCTCTCTGACCATCAGATTGTGGTCAGCGGGAGAAACACTATCTAATAAAATTAGTAGCATGCGGCACACAACCAAGGCTGAGCTCACTCTGCCTACTACCCGACGTTGCGTGTGCCTCTGTCTGCTGGGCGATGTGTGAACATCCCCAACAGACTGAATGAACCGACAGTAGCCGGAACAGGGGAAGACGTCATTCTCTTTATATTAAAAAAAAAAAAAAAAAAAGGTGGAACTTTCATTCATTGTCCGGCGAAGTACACGTGACGCGGCTGCCGCACGAACTCACAAATGCTGTTGTCTCCCTGAGTTGCAGCAGCGTCAACACTGTACTTTGCCGCTGGGAGTCGTTTCAAGTCTGAAAACTCCCATTGCCAAACATGCAAGAGTGACAAACGTGCACACACACGTAAGCGCGCGCGTGCTGCGTAGCTAGCAGCGTGAACGGGGCCTAACAATCACCTTGTTTGGGTGCTCTTGCAAAGTTGCGATGTAGAACCGTTCGTGAAGAGGCACTCACAAGAACTGGATGAAAAATAGTGATTTATTAAGTTCTGTACATGAACGTTGTGGTCCTGTTTGGGACAACTCTCAAGATGGTCTCCAAGAGGACTGAAACCTTGATGTATGACTAACAAAATAAAACCACTTTCATCAAGTTCCTGCGAGTGCCTGTCCACGAATGGGAGACACACCCACCACACCACACCACACACAGTAGGTTACCCCCGACGTGAGCAGGTATAGCTCTGAAGATCAATAAATCATAGAAGCAGCAGTCACTTCATATCAGTGTTGTATGAAATATTAATTTTGGCTCCCAATAGCCTTTATCTTGATAACGGCTCCAACACAAAGGGCAGCACAATGTGGGAGGCAGCACTGAAGCTCATCCAGCTGCCAACAACCACCGATAGCCCAGCAACACATCTCTAAACCTATGTAGGGATACAGTATGTAGGGACTGCACAAAACAAACAAGGGTAGATTATCTAAAGGAATATGATGTGAAAGTGCTC
This sequence comes from Ascaphus truei, assembly GCF_040206685.1. Taxonomy (NCBI): domain Eukaryota; kingdom Metazoa; phylum Chordata; class Amphibia; order Anura; family Ascaphidae; genus Ascaphus; species Ascaphus truei. The sequence continues at coordinate 31,172,404 of NC_134491.1, forward strand.
TTCAATCTCCTGCCTTTGTTTACAGTTGGAGGCATAACTTGCTTTCTAAACTGACTGTTCGGGAACTCCGGATGGGGGATCAAGCTGCATATGTATGAAGGAGTTTAGAAGAATGGACTGTGGTTTAAAGGAGCAATCCAAGCAATATAGGATATTTTCTCTCCTAGTCCTTTCAATTTGATATCGAGGAGAATTGCCTGTGTGTGACAGCCTTCCATCCTTGTGTTATGTGGCCCTGTATGCCATCACCATTGTTTATTCTGATCGTCATTAAATGGGGTGGTCTTCTACATTGGTGAATGAGTGTGTGCAGGATTCAGAATTCGAAAAATCTGATAAAACAAAAATCTCTTGGATATATGTCTCTTGTGGTCATGCAAAACAGTTCTGTCCTGACTGCTTTTGTGGCCAAAATATGAACAAAACAGCACAGCTTGTCATGTGAACACTACTGCAGGCTTTGGGCCTTTCTAAAGAAATATGTGAATCAAAAGCATCTAGGGGAAAAAGAATGATGATCTATTTTAAAAGGGCATAAAATCGCATCTAGCCGACTTCCTGATATCATTTTTTGAAGGAAGTTCACCTTAAAGGAGGCCATAGTCCCTTACTTTATAGTAATTGTGACCTTGGGTAACTAGCACTGCAGCTTTAACAGCCCACACAACCCATGTCCAGTGTACATTTTCCATTTTGTGAACATTAACTAGGTCAGTTATCTGCTCCAGTGGTTATTTCTTTCATCCAATTACCATATCTAACACAGAGCCTGCTCTCTGCACACTCAGTCTTGTAAAATGTGCATGTTTTATACGCCTCGGGCTGTGGGTGTTAAACTGCTATGTAGAAAGATATCCATTTCCAACACTGGCAAAAAAATATATATCTTTCTATAAATATTGCATTAGTAGATATTTATACTACATCCTACAAGGCCACCCTGTGACGAAATATCAATTATGCTAAATATTTATGATCTGGCTACTTATGTATCCTAGTTTCACAAAAGTTGATTGACGAAGGGATTCTGAATTCAACATATTTTGCCACATGGATGTAACCTGTAGCTCACCACAAACGAAGCACGACCGCGGTGCTGAGGTAGGGAATTGAGTAACGCCAACCCAGAGCCACGCGGGCGCGCCTAGAATGTAGATTGGTCGTGCAAGCCAGGCCAGGAGTATAGATGTGAGAGTAGTAGAGGGTACTTGCCGAATCAGGGTTGGAGAGTAGCGGATCATCGGGGTATGTAGTCAGGTTCAGAATTGGAGACTGGAGGAAGGTAGATATAAATCCGGATCAGCAGTAGAGAGGTGCGGAATCCAAGGTACGTAGCAGGGTCAGGCAGCGGCAGGGGATACAGGAACAGGATGTAGCAAGGTACAGCGTCACACAAGACTATGCTCAGCAATGAGTCAGGAACAAGAGGGTATATAAAGGGAGATCCTCAAATGAAGAGCCAGGGCGGAACCAGGAAACCAAATCCTATAGGCTGCTGGTGCACACAGGTGTAGCCTATGATGCAGCCTGATCAGGAATGGAGGCGGGCGTGCGCCGACCCACGCGCGTCACTGCAGTCAGGGGGCGAAGCCCGGAGCGCAAGTCACTCCCACGCCAGTCCTGTGTCACCAGGACGGGGGCAGAGACTTGGGCGTGAGTCAGAGGGGAGGCTGGATGAGCGCACTCGCCACGCGCCGGAGCAGGGAGCGGAGGCGGAGCCTGCGGGCGGGCAGACAGGCCGTGCAAGATCCACGCGCGTGCGTAACGGGGCCATGGTACTACGCATCATGGGTGTCCATGGCACCAGGTGTTTCCAGGTGAGGATATGGTCTCCAGCTGTCAGGATGGCGGATCCTAACAATGGATACATTAGAATGGATAGTTCCCCATTAAGATAGTTTATATATGGACTTTCTGAACTGCACATCCATTACAAACTCTAATCTGGATTCACACACAGAAAAAAAAAAAAAATATCTACCAAAGTCTAGTGAAAATTGAGGAAATACAAGTTTGTCCAAAACTAGCAATGTCTCAAGGATGAAGGTTCGAGAACATTTGAAAAGATTTTTTTAAATAAGTTACATGTATGTATCATGTAATTTATTAAAGGCAGAGAACAGCTGACGGGCATCTCTCCAGCTGTGTATCCTCCCCCCCGTCTTTTCATCCATCGTTCATGCTGGTGACTGCTCACTGCTGGTTGGTGATCCTCCAGGTCTGGTTAACCTTATGCGTGGAACCATTAAAAACCCGATAGCCTTGCTCTCTTTATTTTTTCATCAGAGAGTGAGAAGTAAGGTGTATTATTGGGACTGCCTCCTGTACTTGATATGTGGATAACGCTGAACCCCTTATTCAGTGGCTTAGCGGGTATACTGTGCCTGTATTGATTGAGCAGTATATTATCCACCAAGACACATTTGTGTGCCATTTATTCATTGTAGAGACTCTAAAGTTCAATTGATCTAAACCAGGGGGGTGCAAACTTTTTTCCCTGCGCCCCCCTGCCGGATGACCTCTTCGCGCGCCACCCTCCCTCCTCCTTACCTTTATTCCCGGCGTCTGGACGTCATGGCGCCGCGTTGCCATGGCGCCGCGTCTCCAGGTGCCGGCTGAATCACAGTAAGTGAGGTTTACAGAGGCCCTGCAGCTCCCCCGGGACTTAATTTAAGTGCCTTCGGGAAGCGCGCGGAGCCTCTGTAAACCCTGCGACCCCCGCCGGTAATCTAGGGCCCCCCTGGGGGTCGCAGCCCCACTTTGCGCACCACTGATCAAAACAATGGACATCTCTACTACATATCCTTGCTACATTCTTATCTGAGGATTAATTCAATGTTATTCTGTGGATGGATCAATAGTTTGAACGTTAGATACGCAAGGGTTTGATTAAACATTTGTATACATCAATAGGGTAAAAGGTTAGCTATATACTATATAGTATAGGGTGTTCTTTTACAGTCAGGTGGATCATCTTGTAATTAGATACTATGGCTAACTAGTCTTGTATGGTTATTTAATCTGCCACTGTGTTCTATCCTGACTGATTGTCTACCTCCAGCTGGAAGGTGATCTCCACCCCGTGAAGAGGTTTATTATCATTTAACCCCTTCATTAGGGATGTGGGATCACAGACAATTATTATCCCTATATTTCTTGGTTGCATATCTACTTACCAATTTAATGGTATCAAATGTCCAATTGTTCTTTGCTTGTCGCATATATTTGCTTATATTGTAAGGATAAGGTGCAATATATAGGTGCTCATAAGAGCACTCAAAATAAATATGGGAATTGACTGGTCTTAATATTTATTGTGTGGTCAACAAAGATTATTATAGAAGTGAATAGACCATAAAATTTTATATATATATATATATATATATATATATATATATATATATAGCAACTGTAAATATTACTGTATGTTCATTTGCATGTCTTAGACAGGTCTGCAACCCTGTCTTTCCCCATTGTCACCCAGCGTACAGCGCTTCCACTGCAGCAAGGGATTCTGGGAAATGACATGCAAATGAGCACTCAGTGCCACCTTTTGTCTCAAGCTCATATTACACAAGCCAATCCTCAAGCCACTGCATGCTATATATATATATATATATATGGTCTATTCACTTCTATAATAATCTTTGTTGACCACACAATAAATATTAACACCAGTCAATTCCCATATTTATTTTGAGTGCCCTTATGAGTTTGGGGGCTGCATTTTTCTCCTTTTTGTTCATATTATTTCTTGCTCATTGGGTGCACCACCACTGATATATATCCTCTACATTATTTTTGTAGTAATGAATTGGTAAAATTAATTATAACGTTAGTAGAGCGCTTCTCTAAGTTTCCTTTTTCTATAATTATATTTGTGGTTCTCACCCACAACCAAATTTCAGTTTCTAGGCAATTTATATTTCAGTTCTTTAACAGAATCTCACCACTGATTTCCAGATTGAGCAGTTTAGGATGTTACGAGTTGTAGTTTATGTAACCATTAAAGTAATTGCTTAGATTTTAACAGCTCCTACTGTAAAAAGGTTGAGTACTGTTAACGTATAAGAATGTATGAAATAAATATATTCCTACTAAATATAAAATAAGTTCATCACAGCTGAAGGGGCAACCCACTTTCCACCTAAGTAGAATATGTACTGTAAGTCAACATCAAAAGGAAGGATGGATCACTTCACCATGTCACAAAGATAAGGGACCATCCACACAGCAGGAAATTAATCAGAGTAGCCGGTTAATCTTCAACCAAGTAAGGCAACACTGAAACAATAGGTGGAAAGGCTACAATTTCACCAAGCAGGATAGCGTCAAAAGTAAAGCTTTAGGCCAAGTGCGTTTTTAATCATTACAGAAAGGAATATATTGCTTAGCGTAAGATTTCTGGCTCTGGCTAGATGGGTTAAAGCTAAAAGCTTACCTGTGTCATTATTTGAACGACAGACTTCTCTTTTATACACGATGGAGGTGAATTATTCCATGACTTGATGCAGGTGCCAACATGAGGAGTAATCATTATAAGGGCACAGACTTGCAGCCCCAATAGGTTCCCAGAACTGTTAAGTGGCCTTTACCACTGTTAAAAACCAAGAAACCGGTATAAACTAATAAAGCAGCAGTCTCCTCCAAAAAAATAATAATTAAAACCTGCTAGATCATGTTGTGCTAACCTTTATGTAAGCAAACAATTTTTGTCTTTTGCCATTTTCACCTGTTTGTTATTAAAAAGGCATTGGTGGCTGTTACCATGGCAACCTCTGTTGCCTTAATGCAGGGGGGTTGAACTCCAGGCTTAATAGAAACATACAGATCCTCTTCCTGGATTCTGGCATCCTAGCGAACACATTGCGTTCTCTACAAGAACGCCATCTGTATATTGTTAGCATTTTGAGATATCGGTTTTTAAAATATGAGCTTGTAAATGTTTAGAGAACAGGGGGGGAAAAATGCATATTCTTAAAAACGTTTTAATTATCTGATGCTCCACAGAAATAAATAGAAATTTGGAGATTGTATATATAAAACGCACATGTATGTATTTACACTGACAGATATGCACATGAATTTAAGGACATAACCTAAATCAGGAGGGGTCAACTCCAGTCCTCAAGGGCCACCAACAAGTCAGGTTCTCAGGATACCCCTGCTTCAGCACAGGGTTATCCTGACCACCCCTGACCTAAATTCTCTGTGATGTATCGAAGCGATAATGTCCTCTGTGGAATGCAAGATGAGAGCTTCACAGAATCTAAAAACAGCGATTCATTCCTTTTAGCAACAGAGGTATTTGCGAGTCTAATCACAACAGACTGCACCAAAAAGAGAAATCTTAAATCAGTCTATAATGAACTGGGAGATGCGTACATGAAAATAATAATGCAACAAAGCATAAAATACTGCTGATGCATCTTCACAAGTGATCGTGCTACAGATGAGCAGTCATATTAACCCCTTTGTGGCAAAGTACTACAGATCCCTTTGCGGCTTTAATATATATTTCTTAACCCCTTTACTGCCAATCATACAGCCGACTCATAACACTCCCCTTCCCCCTCTCGTGAGGGTCAGTTCCTTTAACACGATCTCCTTTCATAAGGAGGATACGCAAATACAATTTGTTTTAATGGTCTTACATAAACCCGAAGCTATAGCCCTGAACATTGAGGTAGGGTTTATTACATCATAATTAAAAGCTCACAAAAGAGAACACATGGCCAAAATGTCATCTGCGTTTTTTACAAACCCCAAATGACACGACACTCCTGTGGATGCGCTCAAATTCATTCAGTATGCTGTCACTAGTCCTGCTGGCCAGCATTTTGCAGGACCAGTTGATATTGGTTCAATGTTCCCCCCCCCTTACTATGGTAAATCCTCAGCCTTCTCCTTTCAAGAGAAATGAAAAAGACCTGCCTATGTGCAATGAAATCGGGTTTCGCACGCATTATATACATGCCACTAGTTATTGGCCATCATTGCTGGCTGCACATCCCGATCAATGATCAAACTCTCTCTTCATGATCATGAGCCACCATTCAGAGCGCTGGTCCTGCATACTCTGTACACACTTCAAGGGGTCATCCTACTTGGGAGCTGAACCCCATTAATTTCAGCTCCAGGGACCCCGTTTCCGGAGATACCGTCGCCCCCTATGGAGGTCTGTAGCTGCTCCGCTCGGCTACCAGGGTTCATGTAATGGCAGACTTTCAAAGCTCACGAGCCCTGCGGGCAAATAGGAAACCACGACAAAGTAAGGTACTTGCTTAAAATAAAATGTAACTTGATATTGAAAGAATTTTAAGGCAAATTAAAAATGTTATTGGAATTAATTACATGTAATGTTCTTATGTGGAAGTGGAACTGCCTTGTTAGGGCCTCATGCAGAGAGCATCGTTATTTCAAAATTCGCCATTTTTTGTACAATTTCGCGCAGAAACCGGCATAAAATGGCGAGTTACGAAAAACGCGCCATTTTGTTTTTTTTATTGCTAAAACTCGCCTCGCGGCTGGCGAGAACCTCCATCTCGCCATTTTTAAAACTCTCCGAATGCAGAGAGGTACGAACGGCATGTAGCGGCCCTGGCGCGATTTTCTCATTTTTGCCGCGCCAGGAAATATTGGCAATAAGATGGCGCTCGCCGCCTATAGCAAAGGGGGAAAAAAAGCCGCGATTTTTTTTTTACACATTTCTGAAGCGCACATCTTTTCCATTCAAACTCGCCACACGCATCCATGTTAAACATAGCAGATTTCGCACTTTTCTGCATATGGAGAATAAAACTCTCCAAAAAAGCTACTTTTTATGAAATTCGCCAATTTGAAAATTCTATGCTCTCTGCATGAGGCCCAAAGTCTGAATGCAAGAAAAGTAACTTGTTTTTCCATTCTAGGATTCTTGGGGTCTCATTACATTAGGCTGCGTTCATAGTGCAGGAGACGGCGCGACCACGGAAAACAAACACTAGGATGCCAAATGTGTTTGTGCACAAGTGCAACAACCAAGTTTGACTTTCCCGCGCGACGGCCGGGTCACGTGAGCGGTTCGCCCAATGAGGGCTTGCGCTTTCTCTCCCCCCCCCCCCCACGACGTACCTCCCTGTCGCCTGCCTGCCGGACAGGAAATCTCTCCTGCTGCGGGCGAGTATGATGCCGCGCCTATGCGCGCGCACGATTCCACTATGGCCAAGGCCTTGCCTATAGTGCCGTAGATGGCAACACGACGGGCGACGTCACCCATTGCTACCGGCTAAAGTTATATTTCGCCGGGCGGCGGTGCGGGTTTCCGGCCATTTGATTGGTTCAAGGGCCGTCATGTGAAGCGACAGTCCTTGAAAAATCAAATTTTGCCGGCTACCAGTTTTCGCGACAGCGATGTCGCGCGCAATATAAGCGCATGCGGCAGCAATGCATTTGTTTTCGGGCGACGTCGCATCGCCAGCACTATAAGCGTAGCCTTACAAACATGGACGGCATTTATCTAACGTACTCGTTTTCTTGGCATTTAAAATGTATTTGCATCTTGCAACTCCTATCAACCATCTTCGTGGCTGCAGGGATCCCACAGGGCACAGCTCACCAGGCTTGTAATCTGTGCCAATTTTCCACTATAGACCCTAGCATTGCCAAGAACGTTTTTCACATTCAACAAGGCGGCTCCATATTACAACATCCTCGTTATTGACCGGCTCGATTGCAATGATATTGACGACATGGAGGCAGCCAACGCCAACCAACATTGGCTCAGGTGGAAAGGCGGGTTTGGCATATAACATATATAGAAAAGCCAACACGCTTTCTCAACACCCTTTCCATAGTCGGGGAAAATGTGGGAACCCTTGTTACGCAAAATGGGAAGTGCAGGGTCTGACATTGACAACATCAGTCCAATAAACATTTAGATTTCATTTGACTTGTTGGTCCGTCTCACATTTGTCTATCAACTCCTCCTCCCCCCCTCCAAAAAAAAATATACTCATGAGCTTAAAGCTGCAGTTCAGGCAACATCCTGCATGTGTGGTTTTTTTAATAAATCAGTTCTGTAGTAAGAAAAAATACTTTTAGCATTTTCTGTTTTAAAAAAAAAAACAAACTTTGAAAGACCAATTTTCTTGTATTCTATTTTAACAAGCATGCTTGTTCCTATAGCAACGATTTACATTCCCCAAATTTAAAGATGTCGCCAAACTTTGCCGATCAATAAACGGAGAACGAATTGACCGGCAGCTATGCAGTTCTTTAGGTAATTAGAGATTGCCCACATAAAACTATTGAAGTAAAAAAAATTTTTTTTAAAAAAAGACTGAACTGCAGCTTTCACTGGTCTGTTTCACTTTTTCTATTATCGTTTATGTGTAAAGTACCAGCATATTCCACCGTAGAACGGGGGTACAGGGATAAACAGTGACTGTACATACAAATATGTACAAGCATGCACAAACGGATACAAAGAGGGCCCTGCTTGTCAGAGCTTACAATCTGTGCTTGACTTTTTTTTTTTTATATCCCCGTGATATATCCATATAAAATAAATTAAGGGGTTATAAAAATAATAAACCAAGCGTTTGGCGCGAATAGTTGCTTCAGAGTAAATCATTTACCCGTAAAACGTTAATGTACCTAACATTTCTAACTGTACTTTCAGACTACCGATTGTAAAATTGAAAAATCTCCATTGTACAAAAGTACAACAAATGCAGATAAACTCGTGGGTCTTCTGCCCCCAACCTGCTTAATTCGTCCCATTGTCACTTTATACAGTGGCTAAGCTGCAGACAAGGATTGTGGGTAAATGTGTGCAAGGCATGCACAGTACTCATGGGTCTGCCAAATATTTCTTGAGACTGAAAAACATGGTTTATATTATTTACCTTTGTACTCGTAACCTGCCTGGTATAGTTGTACCCAAAGGATGTCTTTCTTTGTCCCTATAAAAAGAAAAATAACACAGTTCAGGAATGTTTTATATGCACTCCATTATATCCCTGTGTTTGATTGATTTCATGTCAGTACGGTGATGGTAAGGAGGACATGCAGGAACATTGGGAATAACAGCCTAGTTTCATGTAGTAAAATAATGGCAAATTGCCTTATGATACAAAAAGGACTCTAGAAAGTAAGTGGTAAATGCAGAAATGTAGTTAGAAGCAGAAGAGCTTGCACTATACCAGTGGACTCAACCCAGGTCCTCCCCCTACCCCTCACCCCCCCCCCATAGTTACAAGCAGAAGAGCTTGCACTATACCAGGGGACTCAACCCAGGTCCTCCCCCTACCCCTCACCCCCATAGTTACAAGCAGAAGAGCTTGCACTATACCAGGGGGCTCAACCCAGGTCCTCCCCCTACCCCTCACCCCCACCATAGTTACAAGCAGAAGAGCTTGCACTATACCAGGGGACTCAACCCAGGTCCTCCCCCTACCTCCCCCCCCCCCACCCCCCATAGTTACAAGCAGAAGAGCTTGCACTATACCAGGGGGCTCAACCCAGGTCCTCCCCCTACCCCCCCCCCGCTCCCCATAGTTACAAGCAGAAGAGCTTGCACTATACCAGGGGGCTCAACCCCAGTCCTCCCCCTACCCCCCCACCCCCCATAGTTACAAGCAGAAGAGCTTGCACTATACCAGGGGACTCAACCCAGGTCCTCCCCCTACCCCCCCCCCGCCCCCCATAGTTACAAGCAGAAGAGCTTGCACTATACCAGGGGGCTCAACTCCAGTCCCCCCCCCCCACCATAGTTACAAGCAGAAGAGGTTAACCCTCATTGGCTGTACTGCCGGGGGCGTAGCCTAGTGCTCCATCGCCACTCCTGCTCTCAATTTTCTTGAGAGCAGGAGTTTGTCAGCGCAGCGGCCCCCCCTCGCAGCGAGCCAGGCCCCATTGTGGGGCAGATCTTGTCCCTGCAGTGTCCGCCACAGCGGGCGCTGCAGTAGCCAGCGGGGACCTGGCCTTAGTCATTTCAACCTGCAGATTACTGTCAGAGCTCAGCTATTAGTTCTATAGGAATTTAACCCCAAGTCACAACAAACTAATGGCAGGGACAAGTTCTACAGGTTACATCTGGGTGCTTGAAAAGAAATACTACTAGGTGTCGGATTTTGGTAGTTTGTAAACATAGTGGACACACTTGGGATTTCCTCTGGCTTTTTCCTTTTGTTGCAGTGTTCAGCACTCTCTCCCCCTCCACTTATCTTTATCAGTTCTCTGATAAGGACAGGGTGGCATAAGGCTAAAGAACACTCTACTAGCCAACACTTCCACATTCATAGGCCCCCAAGGCAAAATAAAAGAAGTGCCATCATTGTTTTTAGCATGATTAGCTTACGAAATAAAACCAGCTTGGTAAATGGTTTTCAAAGGGTTGTTTTTGGGCAGACTATGTGGGAACAGCAGCTGTACCCACTGAAAGCCAAACAATTGTTTTTTGGGTCTGCATTCTACACAAGCTACAGGAAACCAATGAATTACATCTTATTCTGCTGGTCATATTGGTCCAGGAGAAGTTTAGGTTCCATGTAGGTTGTGATAACCTATGGGCTGTTCTATACTGCGTGCGCGTGCGGCAGTTTTAGTTGGCTGAGGTTAGTCAGCATTTCTATAAAGGTGCTACGCGCACGCACGGCAGTGTGCGGGGAACCGGACGACAGGGGAGAGGATGAAGAAAATAAAGAATTTGCGCCGCTACAATAAATGTGTGTATGTGTGTATGTGTGTACAATGTTAAACAATGAAAGTATTTATTTATTTCAAAACTTATTTAAACACACCACACACACACACACACACACACACACACACACACAGAACCTCACTCGCGCACAGCATACACACAAAAAGCGCACGGCTGCACACAGTATAGAACGGCCCTTAAATGGACTTGTATAGGAGCTGTACACAAATACAGCAGTAAAAAGAGCTCTTATGGCTCTTTGTGTAAGTCTCACCTTCACATAGTTTGAAGAGATTTATAGGGCCTTCAAAACTTATTCAAAGAAGAGAGACTTCTGAGGTCTCGAAAGCTACATCTGCAGTGGGAGGGGGTGGAGTGGCTTAACCCAACACAGGTAGGCCCATTTTAGAATAACTATGTTGTAAGACATTTAAAAAAAAAAAAAATGAAGCTACATTTGAAGATCAGGGGGAAAAAAGGTTACACAGACTTATGACTGCAGGTTCCTTTGGCTGAGAACATGTTAATGTGCAGAAATGCTAGGAACCACCGATACAGTGAACGAACATTGCATTTTTCATCATTTTAACTAGAAGGGGGAACAATGACAAACCGATGTACTTTGTACAGATTAAAACAAACCAAAATATTGTTATCTTCCACTGCTTAAAAACATATCCGCTTATGTTCTTAGAAACCTAGACAACTTCACATCAGTGCCGGGTTTCTTGCAAACAGTGATGCAGCGAATGTGACCAGACAGATGAAGTGTGCACAGATGCGGTTTCCTGTGTTGAATCATAGTCAAATCAGCGTTTTGTTAAGGTATGCAAGAGACTTGGTACCAGCCAATGTCTGTGCTCTCCAGAGCGAGTCTGGGTTATCAGGTTGTAATAAAAGTGTCGTGATTGTGTCAGAGGAAAGGAATATGTTCCCATCACTGGAATCCTTTCTTAAGCCAAAGGGCGAGAGCCTCTTAAAAAACAGGTTTCAGTACATTGCACAATAGAAAAATCACAGCTTGTGCAGTAGCATTGGCTCCATAACACCACTCATAATACAAACACCACTGCAGGAACATGCTTGAAAGCAGAGTGTTGTCAGCAACGTTGGAAATTCAATTTATGAGAAGTGTGGAGTTTGTTTTCGGAATAATGCACTTTTGTATTTACGGCACCCGGAAATTAAACCGAGTTGTGTAAAAGAATCTAATAATTTCAACCACTGTTTTTCCCCATAGATCGCTACATGTTTAAAGGATGGCTTTATAACGCCGCTTTGATCATTGTAAAGTCGATACTGCATCCACACATACACTTCTCAATTCGGTACAAAAGTTACAAATCCCTCAAATACCTTTAGCGCTATTGACATATTACAGTTTGTTCTCCAAAGCATCACTAATTTTCAAGTAGGTCTTCTCCTCTACAGGAAATGTTCGTCTCAAACAGAGCACTCGTGTACACAGGTCAGTACAGAAACAATCTACATCCCCAAGTGCTTTGGAAACTAAGAATTAGACTGCAAGTTCCTCATCCTGCCTGTCACATTTCCAGGTTTTTCTTGTAACGTTGTACACAGCGCTGTACAACAAAATGACATTAACCCCTGCCCAGTAGAGCTTATTGTCTGATTTTGGTGGCAGAAGCACAGGGAGATCAGGTGACTTGCTGAGATCACAATGAGAACGGACACTTTGGTCCGAACCAGTTCCCCTGCCACTAAGGCAGCAGCATGACCACTGAGCTAGTCCTTCAGTCTTTTAATGGTCATATATGAATGGTAGCGTCAGTGGTAATACATTATTGGTAGCTACAGTGACTTTAACCCAGGGAGTGTTAGGACCTGCTACAGTCATGCCTTGAAAGTGGCAGCAGGCTTAAGATGCTTTTGCCAAGGGGTTAAACTAAATCACCCTTTTTTCAAGAGAATATATAGGTATTGCACTGTGTATTGTTGTCACATTGGAAGTAGATTTGGGCATCTTTGTCTGTTTTTTGTTGTATACATTTAGCCACGCCCACTAGCACTCCTTTTGACACTTATACACATATATATTATGTGGTAATGGTAGGGGTTTCTCAGAGCTTGTTGATATCTGTGTGTTTAGCTAACTGAATCTGATTACTGTAGCTATACAAAAGCAGCCTCAGCTTTTCTAACACCAATCTGCATAGAGTTCCTTAGAAGGTGGGGTAACTGCATTGGACTGCAGAGAGAATAAACATGGAGACTGGTCAAATGTGTCCCACATACTCAGCGGAAATGACCATGCAAACGGTGTACCTAACATTATACCCATTTCTGTGTGGTAAATTATTTTAAAATACAATTACTACTAATCGAAGGTGGTTTTAATAAATGGAATTAAAAAGGATGGCAAATGTGTGAAGTAAATCACTCGTGCAATGTACTTTATTAAAAGTGTCAAAAAAGTTAAACCAGGATAGGTGCGGAGCTCAGATCATCCAGTAGTAAATTCGTATGGGCTATTAAGTCTGTGTTAATATGCAGTGACCAACTAGGCAAGTAACCTGTTATGCCAATAGTTTTAATAGAAACAAAGGCAGGGATAGAAGATACACTTGGGTAACGGGACACTTCGTCTAGGGACATACTAGATTCAAAGAAGATGTGAATGAATTCCCTGTTAAACTGAGTAAATAGCCTATTTGCCAATTAAATTTTAGGCTAAGGCCCCGCTGCATGCGCCCGCACAGCAGCCTTGCTTGCCGGCGGCGCGTGCAATTCACTGCATTGCGATCTGCAGTGAATTTTTTCCGGCGCGAGCGGGGGGGGGGGGGGTGAAGGGCGGGACCGCCCCTTAGCCCCTCACACACACGCACTCAGGCACACACAGACAGGCACTCACGCACTCAAATACACACGGGGGGTGAATCGGAGCACGGGGGGGAATCGGTGACACTGCAGACACAGCTCGGCAGGCGAATTAACCCCGTCACTGCTAGGGGGACCTTCAACCCAATACTATGGGGCACTTGTGAATGGACAATAGAGGGGCGGAGAGAATCCCATCAGGTGCTGACATTGTCCCGCAGTACATGAGCAGCGCGTACAACGGCGATGCCCCACACTACAGTATGCTTACAGGTGTGTGACACACACACACACCCCGTGGCGAAGAGGAGAGAGTCTGTGGGAGGGAGCAAGGGGGCTCCCTTGGTGCTGCAGAGTTTATTTAAAATCGCTGCTTTCCCCCACCCTCTCCTCCCCGCTCCCTGAAGCCTCCCCTCCTCATTGGCTCAGCCACACCACGTGACGCGTCGCCGCTTGGGATTACAATTCTCTTGCATCCCCTGGCGGCTGACGCGTCACAGCGTGTAGCGAGCCCTGCAGGGAGGAGGGACGGGGCCTGCACGGGAGAATAAGATCAGATGGTGCGTAGCGCGCACGCCGCCAGACCAGGCGGGACCAAAGCCTAAGAAGCAGAGATATGCTGCCAGAATAGGTAGGGGCAACCCACATCTACATCCTCCTAGGTGAATTACTAGGTTGAGAGAGGTTCAGTATAGGTAGCTAGATTCCCAATAGTAAATAGATAGTAGGCATACAAGTATTATTAGCCCGAGGGCAAAGAGAGCCTAGCTGACCTCCTCCTTCCTGAATCGCTGTAATCAGGAGGTGTGATGTCTGCCTCTCTCAAACTAAGCCAATAGCCATATGTAACAATGTAACTAGCGAATAAACATTTGAAAATTATGTTGCTGATAGCGCCCTCACGTCTATCAGGAATCACATCATGACGCGATAATCAGGAAGCACATAGCAGCTCAGTGAGGCAGAGACAGACAGTATGCGGTAGCGACAGGGCACAAAGTTAAGCTATCTTGGTATATTCCTGATCACGGTCTCACAGATTTAATCCTGACCAACCTTAAAACTTGCCCCACAAATCAAGCATCCCAATAGCCTCTGGCTATTGTCCCACGCCCAGTCACTCCTACCAACCGTTGTGACCAAGCACTGCCATCTGCAGCACTTATTCCCTCACCTGCTGTCTGTAAATTTCCCTTCATACCTCTTAGGGCTGGGACCCGCTGCGCCCGGCGGCGCGAGCGGATGCACGGGCTTTCCCCACCAGCAGGGGAATCCTCCCGAACCGGTCCCGGTCCCCCCTGGCTGCACAGCTCACTACACGCTGTGACGCGTCAGCCGCTAGGGGATACAAGAGAATTGTAATCCCTAGCTTCGACGCGTCACGTGGTGTGGCTGTGAGCCAATGAGGAGGAGAGGCTTCGGGAGGAGGAGAGGCTTCGGGGAGCGGGGAGGAGTGTGGAGTGCCTGCCTCTGTGTCTGTGTGTTGGTGTCTGTGTCTGTGTGTGTATGTGTATGAGTGCCTGCCTGCCTGCGTGCGTGTGTGAGTGAGTGCCTGTGTGTGTGTGAGAGAGTGCCTGTGTGTGTGTGTGAGAGAGTGCCTGCGTGAGTGTATGAGTGTGTGTGTGTGTGTTGCTTGTGATTACTTCCATCAGCAGCCCGTGGAGGGAGGGAAGGGGGGAGAGAGGAGCGGGTCCCCCGCTCAAGCCTCCCACTCCCTCCCACCTCCCGCATATCGCGGTCTGTGTATGTCAGCGCCCCGCCTGTCTGCAGTGCGGGAGCGCTGACGGAGGGAGCGGGCCTTAGCCTTAGGCCTGGGTCCCGCTGCTTCCGACGGCGCGCGTGCGCGTCACTCACCGGACATGAGTTCCTCCAGAGCCGGCCCCCGCCAGACGGCAGGTAGCGGTCAATTGCCTGTCAGCGCGCTGCCTGCATGCAGTGCGGGCGCGCTGACTGAGGGAGCGGGGCCTCGGCCTCAGATTGTAAGCTCTTCAGGACAGGGATTTCCTTTCCTACCGTCTGATTTTGCTGCGCTTAGTGTATTATAATTCCCTGTACTGTATTTTGTGAATCGCCGAGTACACTTTTGGCGCTATCTAAAGACATACAATATAATTTAAAGTCTTTGTCTAAGCAATGTTTGTCTGCAAAAAGTGTGCAAAGCATCTTTGACGGACTTGGAAAAAAAGTAAATAGAGTCGGGGTGTATATTTCCATTGCTTCAATTGCTCAGAGCAGCTGTTTTATTTATACATTAGTGGAATATCACCACAACATGGTCTGGACGAAATACCTTAAGGATGGATATGGGAAACATCTTGCAAATCGAATGGCTACAAACAGCTGAGAAACGCGTTGGCAAATCGATGCAAACACTGTCCCAAAAAAGCGGCCCAAAACAGCCCTGTACATATCTGTTTTGATAAAGGGATAGGGGTATTTTTTTAGAAGGTTTGCATGCAGACGAATAGGGTGAAACATAAGACAGAAAACAATGACACTGTTTATAGTGGATGGTGGAGACTTGTTTTACTGCAAATATAATTAGCATTTAGAGTAGCACCCAAAAACATAACTTGTTACACCCACTATAAACACATTTTCAAAAAAGCCACGAGGAAGGAAATGCTATAGAAGGTGAAAAAAAAATAATTATCCTTTGCCTCTCTATTGTAAAAAGTGCACACCCTCCTCTCTTAACCAACTACTTCCAATAAGTGCAGTCACACTTTTTGATTGCCTTTTTACAATCTAACAATCATAAAAACTCAATTACTTACAAGTTGTCATTTTTTTTAATTGGACCACCATAATAACACGTGTTTCCTTATACTTGCACGGATTTTTGAGACACCTACTTGAAACGTGACCTGAAGAATAATAGAGATCTCCACGTTGAAGATCAATTATACATATCTCCTCTTAGACTCCAATATTAAAAAAATCTAGGTCTGAAGGACAGAATTATACAAATTGACAGATTGCTAAAGGCATACCAGGATTCAGCCATGACTCCCTGTGCAATAGATTTGCTATTTACTATTTTTATAGGCACATAAATCTCAATTCCACAACTCATTGTGTGATTGAAAGTCACAACTTTTCAACAGATTTCCCAATATTATTAATGGTCTTTATTTTCCCAACATACAAATGCACTGATAGATTATTGCAAACAAAAAAAAACAATTGAGTGGAGGTACAAAATATATCACAGCCAGTGTTAAATGATGTTTATAATTATTGGCAATTACAATGTACAGTACAGGCATACCCCGCATTAACGTACGCAATGGGACCGGAGCATGTATGTAAAGCGAAAATGTACTTAAAGTGAAGCACTACCTTTTCCCCACTTATCGATGCATGTACTGTACTGCAATCATCATATACGTGCATAACTGATGTAAATAACGCATGTGTAACAGGCTCTATACAGTAGTCTCCCCGCTTGCGCACAGCTTCGGTACAGGTAGGGAGCCGGTGTTGCTGTTCAGGACGTACTGACAGGCGCATGCGTGAGCTGCCGTTTGCCTATTGAGCGAGATGTACTTACTCGCGAGTGTACTTAAAGTGAGTGTCCTTAAACCGGGGTATGCCTGTACATTAACAATACAATGAAAGATTGTTTCATCATTCTCTCGCATATGGCAAGTGATCAGAGGATGTTTATATGTATAGGTTTTTCCATGAAGAGAAAGGGATATACAAATATTATGGATTAGTGTTTCCATTCTGAATCAGGCACTTTAATATGTAAAGAACACTGAGATTTCTGCACTGGACAGAGAACTAAAGACATGTATGCCCCCCTCCCTTAGAGACTTGGTGGGTAATTCTGTATTGGGTGACCAGACATCCCGTTTTTTGGGGAATTCTGTCCAGTGGACTTACAAAAAAAAAAAAAAAAAAAAAAACAGTTGTCTCTATTCTTCACTGGGAAAAAATGGTAAAATGGTCACCCTATTCTATATCCACCGAAGCGGCAGTGCAGATTGGTTTCAGATGAAAATGCCCATTGAAGCGAATGGAGAATTTCAGGCGAGAATGGCCCAAGCTGCCGCTGTGGTGGAAATTACACGGATACATTCCATGCAGTTTGGAGCAGGTATAAAAAGGGGCAGTCTCTCGTAGTGTATTAAAGGCCGTGGCATGTTCAAGGGTTTAAATCTGGGCGATTGATGCCTTTTTCTTAACCAACACTTACGGACCTGCCTCTTTTAAAGGCAGAACAAAACCCCCAGCATTACTCCCTTAGGCCTCATCCCCAGTGATCGCAACGGCGTGTGAGGTGCGAACAAAGAGACAACCGCACACAAAGCGCGATGGCTCATCCACATTGCCAAAAGACAAGAAATTTGTATTTTGGAGTTGTGCCAAGCGATGGCTATGCCATCGTGGCGGTTCAGCCAACGAGGGCAAACCAGCCGCGTGACGTCATGGCCGTGCCCCAGGCGCTCCAGGCAACAAGCGCCGCCAGGCGCTCCGCTACTCGCGCGCACTCACTGGGGCCGTAGCCTTGTGGGAAACAGGGCGTCTCCGGAGCCAACCACGTTAATTTCTGTTCAAGAGCCCCTGCTCCCCGAGATACAGTCAGCACTTACAATATAAGTATCTCACTGTTGATTAAAGGTCCTGGTTCACGCGGACCAATAGGAAGCCACAATGGGTGATGTGGCAGCTTCCTACTGGCCACGAGACCTTTATACAGAAATGTTCTGTGCCAAGTCAGGACTCCTATCGGCACCCACTTCCAATGTAAGTACCTCGGGAAGCAGGGGGTCCCCTGAAGCTTAAACCAACCTGGTTTAGCTCTTGACCACCTGTCTTTTTGTTTTTGTTTTTTAATAAACTAAAAAGTTAATGCCACTAAGTATTTCTAATCATTTTATTTTTGAGGGTGGTTTGTAGCTGCCCAACTGAATTCTTAACAAAAAGATATTTTGACATTTATTGCGCTTTTAACACAACACTGAAAATGTGTAAATGAAACCAAGGACTCCATGATGGATTTAGAATTCCTATATTACATTTCCGATCTTTCCTAGGATTACATGGAAATAGCAGCGACACATAGTGGTGACAGATGCGCGAGTGAACGTATATGAAAATGTTTGCAAGGCAAATCGTCAGCATAGTAAACCTAAACCTAGGAGGGATTTGACTTCCTCCAACAAACTTCTATTTAATTATATTAAAGGTGGCATATAGGACTGATCTAATAACAGCGATGTTTAACTTCCTCTGTCAGCAAGGGGTTAATAAGTTAAAACCATGTTAACGCCTTAAAACAAAACAAGTATAAATCATAATCAGCCAAGAATAATCATTTTACACAACGTTCATCCTGCCGATGCTGAGCAGCATTGTAGCCTGAAATTGGTCCTAGGTGGGACTGCACAAGGAGACTGGTTTCCCTTTGCATGCTGAAACCTGTGTACCTGCCAAATAAAAACGCCTCCGTATTGAACTCTATGGATTCCAACTGTGCTGATGTACCAATTGAAAACACAGCATCTGTATTTACTTGCATCTATTTCCTTGCTCCAGCATCCCCAAACTGGATAATTCAATTACTATTAATGCTACCAACATCAATAGTGCCCAATGCCATGCAGTAGCTGCAAAGTCAAATAAGATCTTATCTTCCATTAAACGGGGAAATCGATGGAAGTAATTATGTCCCTCTATAAAGCAGTAGTACGTCCACACCTTGAATATGGAGTACAGTTTTGTGCACCACTACATTAAAAACAATTATTTTTTTTAAAGAGACATTATGAAACTAGAAAAAGTGCAGAGAAGAACCACCAAATTAATAAAGGGGATGGACAATCTAACTTATGAGGAGAGGCTAGCTAAATTATATATATTTACATTAGAAAAGAGGCATCTACGAGGGGATATGATAACTATATACAAATATATTCAGGGACAATACAAGGAGCTTTCAAAATAGCTATTCACTATTCAAGGGCAGTACAAAGGACTCGGGGGCATCCCTTTAGGTTGAAGGAAAGTAGATTTCACCAGGAACAAAGTAAACATTTCTTCACAGTAAGAGCAGTTACAATGTGGAATTCATTATCCATGGAGACTGTGATGGCAGATACAATAAACATGTTAAAAAAAAAAAGTTGGACATTTTTTAGAAAGGAAAGTTATACAGGGATATACCAAATAAGTAAACATGGGGAGGATGTTAACCCAGGGAGTAATCCGATTGCCATTATTCGGAGTCAGGAAGGAATTTATTTCTCCCTTTAGGAGACAGTGGATGATATTTCACTGAGGTTCTTGGTTTGCCTTCCCCTGAATTAATATACTGTAAATACAAATATATAATAAGTATCTGTTGTCTAAATTTAGCATAGGTTGAACTTGGACATACTGTACATATCTTTTTTTTTCAACCTCACCTACAACTATGTAACTATGACATTGCAGCTTCCTATTGATGACCCAGTCGACTAGTTTGTAGTAGTTGTTTGTTTCAGGTCCCCTGGTTCAAGGGTTAGAGCACATTATCCTCTCTTCCTTCCCCCCTCCCTCCCCTCAAGGGGGAAAAAAATGTTCAACAAAGAGCAGACCCCATACTGCAGCAAACGTGATGCTTTATTCTTCAACATTTTGGTTGCCAAGAGGAGGTGGAGGAGTAATCCTAATCAGATTACTTTATTCATTGTGACAGACACACACACAAAAGGTTGGGTAAGGCAGAGTTCATGGTTATCGCACTTGTGGAGTGATCAAAATGTGCCTCTGTGAGGCTGTCCTTAGAGCATGCAACCAGTAGCGCCGGCGCTCTCAATGCGTGACGAAACAAATACATGTTTCCTCGTGCGATGGTCACGTGAGCGGTCTGCCCAAGGAGGGCGAACCAGCTACGTCATGGCCACACCCACGACGCGCCCCCTTGTCATGTCCAATTAGAGGGCAAAAATCGCTCAAGCTTAGAGCAAGCGTGAAACCACTAGCACGGTCACGCACACACCATGGACTCGGCCCAACACAACAAGTAGAGCTTCACATTGCCAGTCTGTGTTTTATTCCTGTATTTAGGTTCCAAGACCGTGTAAAAGCAAGTTAACATTTCCGTGTATTCCATTGCTCAGCCAGCTGCATGGAGACTGTCCATCCGGACTACGAACTCTATAGCAATAAAACCAACAGTATAGTTTGAAAGTTATCCAGTAGCCCAAAGAAGGAGCCGCTCGACTGAAGCACAAGTTGTTGATTAGCATAGCGTCAGATGGTCAAAAAGGCTAAACAAACATTTGTAAAGCTTTGTTATAAAAATTAGCAGAAATGAAGCCAAGCTGCATGTTAAGGAATTAAATATTCAAAATGTGTTTACAAATGCATGTAAAGATTAGTACTAGAATATGCATATGTACTTACATTTGCATGGTAAACACATGTAAAATATTAAGAATTACATACACACGAGAATAATGCATTATACAGAACCCAACATACTGGAACATTTTGTCATCTCTCGAGGAATTACAAGAACTGTTAGGCATCCCTGATGCAGTAAATGTACAGCAAGTGAATGAGGGGTACTTGGAGGCTAGAACTAGATGTGCGGGACAGGAATAGGAACTGCACCATTAAAGGATAATATTGGCTGAGAAGGGAGGATTCATATGGAAAGAATGGGGTTTACATTTCCACTTCACTGTATTATCGTAACCAAATTCCCCTGCTTTTCCCCCCATTCCTCTGGTCTCTGCAGGCCACACCTGTTATTAAAGCCATCATCTCAACAGATGTGGAAGCGCATGCCAAGTAGTGGTCAATGTTTTCAACAAAGGCATAAGCACGTTCCAGGAAATCAAGCAGTGCTGTAACCGCACTGACCAGCGTCTAACAGTGGGAATCACTCAGCACAGAGATCACCCGCCAACTGCAGGAACTATCCAAAGTTAAACCATCCGCAGCCCGAGGGGCCGGCGTTGCTTTACACAAGTGGGGGGCAAACCCAGTCCTCAAGGACCACTATCCGGTCAGGTTATCCCTTCTTCAGCACAGGTTGCTCAATCAATGCCTGAGTCACCTGTGCTGAAGTAAGGATAGTCTGAAAACCTGACCTGTTGGTGGCCCTTGAGGACTGGAGTTGCTCGCTCCTGCTTTACAGCAGGCCTGTCAAAACAAACAAGTATCTCAAAAACAGACAGGACCTCAGAGCTAAAAATATGACAGGGAAAGAAGGGAAATGGTAAAACGGCAGGATTGCCGCTTTAACATGATGAAATACCTGTACAGAATGTGTCACTAGGAGGTGTTCTTGGAGTCCCCCATCCATTTTTGTTTTAACCAGGATGGTGAATCGGCAGTGGGGGGGTAGAAGAGGGATCCTGTAGAGCGGAGAAGTGATTTCGGATTCGGGGACCTCTGTCCGTCCCAATCCCCTCCAGTTCCCAAAACATTTACTGGTGCAGTTCATGATTTCTGAAAAGACTTTAAACAGCCATCCAATAAGAAGCTTCCTACTGGCTGCCATGACGAGGGAGATTTGAACGGCCACTTAATTTTCCTTGGAGAGGCAGACCCCAGTAACTTCCCCAGTATCTTGGGAACGAGAGGGTCCCCAAAGCTGAAAATGTAGCTGTTCAAATGCAGCGGACCCCGTGGTTTTCATCATGTAAATAAAACATGGGGGGTTGACGGGGAATTGCTGCTGCAACAATGCTCGGTGACGCTGCACATTATAAAAGGCTCTCTGCTTGAAGCTGGTATCCCATGAAACACAATCTTAGGCTAAGGCCCCGCTCCCAGAGTCAGCGCACCCGCGCTGCTGACAGGCGGTGCGCTGAGATACACAGACCGCGATCTGCAGTCTGTAGGGAGCGGGAGCCGGAGCGGGAGGTGGGAGGTTTGACCGGGAGGTGGGAGGTTTGACAGGGAGGGGGGGCGTGGCTTGAGCGGAGGGACCCGCTACTCTCCCCCCCCCCTCCCTCCACGGGCTGCAGGAGGGACCCGCTACTCTTCCCCCCCCCCCCCCCCTCCACGGACTCGGGCTCTCTACATACACACATACACACACACACACACAGGCAGGCACTCACGCACTCATACACACACGCGCGCACACACATGCAGGCACTCACACACACGCACACACGCACACACACACAGACAGGCACGCACTCATACACACACACACACACGCACGCACTCATACACACACACAGACAGGCACGCACGCACTCATATACACACACACACACACAGACAGAGGCAGGCACGCACGCACGCACTCAGGCACACACACAGACAGGCAGTCAGGCACACACATACACACACACACACACACACAGGCACTCACATATACAGACAGGCACTCACCTGCTTTCACTCCACACTCCTCCCCGCTCCCCGAAGCCTCTCCTCCTCCCGCAGCCTCCCCTCCCCATTGGCTCACAGCCACACCACGTGACGCGTCGAAGCTAGAAAACACCATTCTGTGGTGTCTCCTAGCGGCTGACGCGCCACAGCGTGTGATCAGCTGTGCAGCCAGGGGGGACCGGGACCGGCTCGCGAGGATTCCCCTGCTGGTGGGGAACTCGCTACATTGCCGCCCGCGCCAACGAGCGCAGCGGGACCGAGGCCTTAAGCATGAACAACAAGATAAATATATTGCCAAGACAGCATAACTGTGACAAATGAATCAGCACCATAGCGGGGTGAGGGGAGAAAACAAGTTCTGGCCCAAGCACACCCCGAGAGATGCGTAGGGACAGGCAGGTTAACTCAATCCCATATATCAGGCAAGAGAACCTTCTTACTTGCGGAGGTGTTTATTTGGGGCAACAACATATAAATAAAAAAGGGGGAAAAGTAGAGGGAACACTGGGACATGAGAGCAATGGAGGGGAAGGCGAGATATGGGTATAGGTAAAAATCTGTAACTTTACCAGGATAGGAGAGTTGACTGCTCGGGGTGGCTGCTGGTACTAAGAGGCAGCATACTGGTTTGGGCTGATGGGAAATTAACTGGGACTATACCACCTGGCAAGCGGAGGGGGAGCAGTCCATCCTTGTAAAAAGGCAGGGGGTTACCAAGGCAACTGGCTGAAGCCAAGAAACCCACAAGGGATCACAACATTGTTGCAACAGCTAGGCTGAGGAGTGCTGGCAGCCTGAAGGCAGAGAAATACACAGCCCTGTTCTAGGATTGTAGTACAGCGATGAAAAATATACTCTATCCTCTGTGCCTCTCACCACACTGTGGGAGTCCAACACAACTGGTAAATAAGAATTTGATACGTTTACTTTTCTGTAATACTGGCGGTGGATCAAATTGCACATTAACCCCTTCCTCACAGAAAACCTTAATACTGGCTACAAATCAACAGCATCTATGATGGAGGTCAGAACAATAGCAGGTCCCATTGTACCTTATTGCAGAATATATGACTATTGGAGACAAGGTATTTAAGGAGGTTTGTCATGAATAAATCAAGATTATATATGGCTGCTCCCATGACACTCCACTATCTGATCGACTGGAAGAGTAATTTGATGGAAATTCTTGTGCCATTCCACAAATGTCAAGGACACTCGCCCAGGCCCTTTTGACACGTCTTTGGTGAAAGAGGGGAGTCCCTTCATCTAATTTAATGAGTATATAGAGACACAGACGATTTTACCCACTGCCACAACACTGTTGCTTGTGCAAATCCTGTCCATGTGAGAGGCAAATACCTAGTGCAAACACATTTCAATGCATAAGTGGAAAGTAGCTGTTCTATTGCCAGTGCAATGAGGAGGCTGGCTGCAGTATTGTGGATGCTGTACAAAGTGAGAAGTGAAATGCATTATGGGTAACAGGACGACCCAAGAGACTATTGTTGGTGCGAAGATTATATGAAGCATTATTTATATCCTCAAACCTAATAATAAAAGCGTGCGCGCGCGTGTGTCCAACAAGACAATAAAATGCAGTAATATATTTACTGCTTACAGTGAAACATTACATACCAGAACATGAAGATTGTTTACAAATGTGGGTGTGACTCAGATGACGTCATGTTACTTAATGGTTGCAGCCCACTTCATCCCAAACATCCAAGACCATTTTTATATCCGACGGATAACAGAACAAATGTAAAAAAGCTTTAGCTTTTCAAACTAAAAGCAGAAATCCATCCAAAAGCCCTCAAACTTAAACACGTGTGTCACCCGATAAGCATGTTACGGACTTGAAGAAGTCCAGACATGCAAGATCAATGCTGCACACCTAAAATAAAGTATAACCAAAGATACAATTACCGGTGCTCCCGTGCCTGTTGTCAATCCAATGCATATGGTAGCAGAAGGAACACCGGGCACAACAGATTTGAGATAACTAAGCTCATTTATTGAGCCAAACAGAGTGTTTGGCTCAATAAATGAGTTTAGTTATCGCAAATCCGTTGTGCCCGGCGTTCCTTCTGCTACGGACTTGAAGAATACAGTTTTGTTTTTTGTTTTTTAAATCTCAGTTTGAGGCAAGCATAGTAACCTTTAGACTGTTCTTATCTCTGGGGAGAGCTCCATTTTATCTTCTCAGACACGCAATATCGGAAACATTTGTGCTTCCTGAATGGAGCAACGGATTTTAAAAATAAAGACCATGTTGGGAAAAGGAACGAGCATATCACCGTCTAAATAAAAAATAAACCCAACCACTACAAACATGTTACATAATCTACAATACATACCAATTGCAGCCAAGAAGTTAAATTACGGAAAGTACGACCTTATAG
Organism: Ascaphus truei; assembly: GCF_040206685.1. Taxonomy (NCBI): domain Eukaryota; kingdom Metazoa; phylum Chordata; class Amphibia; order Anura; family Ascaphidae; genus Ascaphus; species Ascaphus truei. The sequence continues at coordinate 31,197,679 of NC_134491.1, forward strand.
TTAGGCCAGAGTTAAAAGAGAAGTTTCCTGTAGAAATAAAATGCACAAACACAGGAATTTGTTTAAGGAGTTGAAGGACATTAAAATAAGCTTTTTGAAAAACAGAATATATCCATGGTAGCCAAAGTTTCTACATCAAAGATAGCCGCCTTAAGTCCTCAAGGGCCACCATAGGTCAAGTTTTAAGGATATCCCTGCTTCAGCACAGGTGGCTCAGTCATTATGAATAAGCCACCTGTACTGACGCAGGGATATCATGAAAACCTGAGCTGTTGGTGGCCCTCGAGGATGGAGTTGGACAGCCCCGGTTCTACATTGACAATTTGGATGTAGAGACAAAGGTTCACAATTGGCTACCATGGATATATTATGGCTACCATGGATATATTATATTTATTTTTTTACGTATTTAAAAACACTTCAATTCATTAAACAAATTCCTGCGTTAGTGCATTTTAGTTCTACAGGAGACTGCTCTCTTCTTTCCCCTTTGGCCAGTAATACCATCCTAATTTGTGTTAAACTAAAGGACAGACAGCAGCTCTATGTGGAAAACAATGAATATGAATGGATAACCAACATACATACATACATAGTATAATTGTAATTTAAGAGTGATTTAATCAGTCAGTAATATGTTACACTGGAAAGAAAATTATATAATACTACATATCAGGCTAAACAGGCAATTCCCATGCACCTAATGTCAGTGACACATCTAATTGGTTAGTGGAAGTAGTATATGTAAAATGATTGCTTCCAATTTTCAGTATTTCTAGAGTAACCAAATGCTTTGTAGTGCATTTACGAGCCTTACTTAATCTCGCGTGTTACGATTGCGTCTACAGGGAAATGGTTTATTTCTTCGTGTAAAATAATTCTGATGTCGCAATTGGTTACGCAGATAAAAGTGTCTGATAATTATGAACTTAATAGAACCAAGTGAAAACAAAAATGCATCATTTTCACCGGGAAATATTTCTTGCAGGTTCCTGGACTTTTCTATGGAAGCAGATTACATTTAGAAACTACTATGTAACTGTTGAAAATATATATTTTTCCCTGCGATCTGGGACTGCAATTTTTAAAAGTAGTGCTGTATTGAGCGAGTTAGTTTCAAACATGGAAATACATGTGGTACGAAGCTTTTCTTAACATGAACTTCCTTTCAGTCCCCATAAGGTATAAAGGTTGGAAACCTCTGCTTCAACCAGCATGTCCCAACACTACATTTCCACACTGCAATAATGACATTTCTTAGAACATCAAAATAACATCTCCATAACACATTGTAATGTCCCACACTGTACATGCTGCTTTGGTTACAGCTAAATTGGATGTTCAAAACTGAGGAATAAGTGCTGTGAAACGGTTACATGGCTGAATGCTTGGAGTTTACAAGCTACTTAAATCACATGCTGAGAAATGAAACGGTTTGAGCTGCTTGGCACTGGCCTAATTTATTAGCTACTGCAAAAAAAAAAATTGTCCAAGGAATAAAGCTCAAAAATCAGCTAAATGAAGCGAAGTGATTGAATAACATCTGTTCTGTCCCACTGGGCATAAAGCTAGACACACATGGTGAATGGCCCATAACATTCAGAGATGATACCTTTAACATTGCCCTAAACCTGTTCATTCATAGTTAGTTAATATTAATGATAAATATACAGAATTTTAATTTCTTTTAGTGGAAGATGAGACCCTTCCTTGAAAAGTTGGCTTTCCAATCAAGAAGCTTTAAAAACACTGGAGGAAGGCCAAGCTGGCAATAATAATAATAATAATAATAATAATAATAAACAACTTTATTTCATATAGCGCTTTTCTCCCAATGGGACTAAGTTACTTGGTTACATAGTCAAGGTTGAAGAAAAAAATAAATACACGAGTCCATCAAGTTCAACCTATGCCATATTTAGATGACTGATACTCGATTCTATATCCCTACTTACAGTATATTGATCCATAGGAATGCAAACAAAAAACCCCAGTGACATCATCTAATATCTCATATGGGGAAAAATAAATTCCTTCCTGACTCCAAATATTGGCAATCAACATCCTTCCCATGTTTACTTATTTGGTATATCCTTGCATACCTTTCCTTTCTAAGGCCGAGACCCCGGTGGCCGCTGCAGCGTGCGCACTACACACCAGAGCACAGCCCTCTATGGGGCAGGCCCCAGTTGCCGTGGGCGGGCAAAGCGCAATGACATGGCCGCTGGCAGGGAAGACAAGAATGTTGTCTTTCCTTGCAGTGACACGATCACGTGGTGTGCGGGCAGCCAATGGCAGGGTAGATAGTGTGGACCAATAGGAGTGCAGGTAGTGTAGACCAATTGCAGTGAAGTGCTGTGACGTCATGGGGGGGGGTGTCGAGAATTGGAGTTGAGCTGCTTTGCATCACAAAGTGTTCATTTCTTGGGGGAACATTTTCAGTGGCAAACAAAAACGGCACCCAAAAAACAACCTCTTCAAAGATCTGGAATAGCGTTCTAAAACTAGAGAAGTTAAAAGGTGGTTAAAGAGAATGGGAAACCTTGTATAATTAAATTGCTGAATGCCTCCTAGAATAAAAGAACAGTCCTGGGCTCCTTAGATTTATAGGTTTCAACGTAAAACGATTCTTTAACTAGGAAGCACTGGGTGGAGTATGCAAAGAAATTAGACAATAAATTCATTGCAATGCCCTGAACCAGGCAGCATTGCCCATCAAGGATAAAGTGCAAAATGATAAGCCTGGCACCTGTGCATGGAAACCATGAATAAATTATACAGACACACTGGGAACTTCAGGATAATCTTCAGAACACAACCACCACCCCCCTCTTAAAGGATCCTATGCCTAAACAGATACCAAGCTAATGATCAGAATGTCACACGTCCTTCCTCCGTAATTTGTGTCAACTGTGTGAATCTTGGCACATTTGATGCATCCTTCCAATTTCCTTTGGCAGGCAGCATTAATGCAGATCAATGGATGCAGACTATAGCAAATGCCAAAAGGTACAAATATTTAAACAAAATTAGACTACCAAGTATTTAAAATACAGGCTTAAACTTTTAGTATCTCCATAGTAACCAAATGCTTTAAAACGAGTTTACAATTTGTACCTAACCTTGCGAAACAACGATTTGTAAACAGGTGTGTGTATATAGAAATGGTTCAGCCAGAGCCTTTCCCTTTTTTTCCCCCCAAAATATTTTTATTAGGCAATTATACAGTTTACATACAGAGTACAAAATATACAGTCCAATACAAAAACATTTTAATATTTGGGGGAAGAGTAGCAAAAATAATTGCCAAAAAGATGGGGGAAGAAGGAAGTCATAGAATAGGAAAAGGAAAAAGGGGGTAAAGGAACGAGAGAGGGGTAGGGGTATGGGTGGAGGGGAGGGGGGGGGAGACGAGTATCTAAATCTGTTAATTTGGAGTTGAGGACGAAGTGTCTTGGTCTTCCTTTTCTGGGTGTGCTATATGTAACTTCTCTGTGTGAGGGGCTGACCTCATCTTATAACATTATTTAAGGTTCCCAGATTCTATAGAAAGAATTTGTATTTTGCTTAAGGAAAGCAGTCAGCTTTTCCATAAGCATCACTTCGTTAATCCTCTTTTTAATCAGAGCCTTTCCTTTTTGACTTTTTGTTTGGGAAAAGGACGGCTGCCTAATTATGTGAGTTTTTTTTTTTTTTTATACCAGATATCAGATATAGACAGACCTGGGAATAAATTAAATGGACGCTTTTTTTCCATTTTTACACTTCATGGATTGAAAACTCTTGGCCTTACGTTTGAGAGGCTTCTAAACAGATTTTAGATTGTGACATATAATGCATGTACAGGCATACCCCGCATTAACGTACGCAATGGGACCGGAGCATGTATGTAAAGCGAAAATGTACTTAAAGTGAAGCACTACTTTTTCCCACTTATCGATGCATGTACTGTACTGTAATCGTCATATACGTGCATAACTGATGTAAATAACGCATTTGTAACAGGCTCTATAGTCTCCACGCTGGCGCACAGCTTCGGTACAGGTAGGGAGCCGGTATTGCTTTTCAGGACGTGCTGACTGGCGCATGCGTGAGCTGCCGTTTGCCTATTGGGCGCTATGTCCTTACTCGCGAGTGTTCTTAAAGTGAGTGTCCTTAAACTGGGGTGTGCCTGTATGTCTTTATTTAAATAGCGCCAATAATGTACATAGCGCTTCACAGCAGTAATGTACATGACAATCATATAAATAACATATAATATAAATAACATAAAGGGGAGAAGTGCTTCAGACAAAAGTAACATTTAGGAAAAGGAGTCCCTGCTCCAAAGAGCTTACAATCTAATTTGTTGATAGAAAGAATGTAGAGATAGCAGGAGGGCGTTCTGGTAAGTGCGTCTGCAGGGGGCCAAGGTTAATGTATGAAGTGGGGCTTTAAACCATTCAGTTCTAGAGAAGCCTGCAATGCCCTCTGGCAGCAGAGCTGGGGTTTAGATGAGAGAGAGGGGAATCTGACCTTTGAGCTCTGTGCAGGCTATGTTACTAGCATATCTCTGCTGAAATGCCAAGTACACACACTGCTCACAAATCATCCTCAGCAGAGATAACACCTGCTCGCATTATGCCCAGAGAATTCTCTATTTGAAGGAACGGGGGGGGGGGGGGGGAAAGATTGGACAAAATCAGAAATTATACGAAAACATACTTCCTGAGCAATATTCTATAAAAACAGTCATGCCTGCTTTCTGCAAATCTATCCAAAGTTGGACACTACAACAGTTAAAAAAAAAAGTCTGAATGTTTCATAAAGCTGCATTCCATGTTAATTTAACGTGCTTAGAAATACAGTATGTACATTGTTCTAGGGACAGTTTTTATTACCAGTAAAAGGAAGGTTTCATAATGCTATACATTCGACTTTACACATATAAAAATGTCACAACAAAGAGGGGGCCCGTGCATGGGCGCAGAGGAAGTGTGTTTTGATGCACGGTTATGTTTTTGTAGCAGAGCTGTGGCATAGGCTAGGACAGTTTCTCGCAGTTCTTGATGCAAACTGAGCTGTACACCCCTTCAGATATGGAGGATTTTGGGGACAAATACAAACAAGGAAGGGGGAGAGGAAATTTAAAAAAAATAAAAGAAGAAAGGGTGCAGAGAGATATGCAGAATGTGATACATGGTGCACAGATTGAGATGCAACTCCTACTACTGACACGTCAGGGTGCAAGCTAGCACAAACCAGGCAAAATATTTTCATACATACTGTACGTGCAAGGTGAAAATGCCCCAGTTTTGCTCCAAATTTGCCTCGATACATAGACCCAAAAGAATGAGGCAGTGCAAGCCCACAGCTTCAAAAACAATGGGAGGTTTACCTGCCATGACATCCAGTGTTCCTACAATCAATACACTGACTGAGATGTTTGCTTCACTGGATATGTGTGCAGCGGAAGTGAAATGCAGCAATAAGCTGGACAGATCTGATTCACTTCCCCATATGTGTTAACCACACAGCTCCCAGTGCGCCAATACTTTAACGCTTACGCTACCCACGAGCAAGACAGGACCCCGGTACTGAGGTGGGGAAGTATAGGACCACGCACCCACAGCAGCGGAAGCGTGCCTGGCAGGCGGATTGTCAACGTAGCCGGGTCTGGGTTGGAGAGAGCGGGTTAGTCCAGATACGTGCCAAGGTCTTGGGATGGAGAGGTCAGAATAGTCAAAATCCGTTAAGCTGTGGTCTGGGGTTGGGGAGGTCAGAATCGTAGAAGTCCGTATAGCTGTGGTCAGGGTTGGAGAGGTACACGTAGTCGAGGATAAGCCGGGGTCGATGTCCAGAGGGGTTTCAGTAGTCAAGCCGGGTCGGTACACGTAGAATCCAAAAACTGCCAGGAGCAAGGCACAACAGACGCAGGAGCACAAGGCTACAACTAGTTATGCTCAGCAAAGACTAGAAGTGAGAGCAGGGTATATATCAGGAACAGGAACCATTAGCCAAGGAGGCGGAGCGGAAGTGCGGCCTCTGCGGAGGCTAGTATAGGCTGCAGGAGACAAGATGGCATTAAGAGATCTTGCCACACAGCTGGGGAGCGGTGCACGGAGTCACGTGAGGGCACCACGCGCGAGAGAAAAGAGTGGCATGTCTGAGGGTGCAGAGCTAAGCTCCGTGGCAGCATTAGAAGAGCTGCGCATGCTCTGTAAAACAGAGCGGGGATGCGCGCACGCGCTGGTGCCAGAACGGAGGTCTGTGTGGAGACAGGTAAGGAGGGAACACGTCGCAACGGACATGTTCCCCGATTCCTTACAAATACATACCTATGATTACTTCATCTGAATCTTCTATCCTTCCCAAGGCTGCGCTTATAGTGCCGGCTACGGATGACGTCTCCGTAGCCCAAGCGAAAGTTGTAATTAGAGTTTGGGAGACGTCTCTAGCTACAAGGGGAGTGACAGAAGGCAGAGGGGTGGGGGCAAGGGGGAAGGCTGAAATGGAGGGGAGTTGTAATTTCTGTTTGTATGCTGAATTTACAGTACTTTTACTTTAAATTACGGAGAATTTACTATTTTAAAGTTGTTCATATAGTGTTTCACTTGACACACACACACACACACACACACACACACACACACACAATCAGAGCCGCCAACAGAAATCATGGGGCCCAAGACAAATGAAAGCAGACACCCCCCCCCCCCCCAAACCCATAGCGCACCTACCACGGAAAAACAAATTTTAGCATACAACTTTTACTTAACCTCCCAATACATATAAAAATACACCCTAACCCCCAAATACATATAAAAATACACCCTAACCCCCCAATACATATAAAAATACACCCTAACCCCCAAATACATATAAAAATACACCCTAACCCCCCAATACATATAAAAATACAACCCAATAATAAAACGCTGCACCCGGTGCCGGGTCGGCAGCGGCGGAAGTCAGCTGGGCTAAGCTTCCGCCTCGCCGGCGTGAGAGGGAGGCCCGGCGCACATACGAGCAGCCATTGTGGGACTGAGAGGTGCTGCAGCGGGGCAGGGCCGGCAGCAACTGCTGTGACCTGCAGCCGGGCTCCTGCTACCGCCAGCCCCTCGCAGTCCCGCCACCCACCGGTCCCCCGCCATTCCCGAAAGCCACTGGGCTGCTACAAAAAGAGGCACGGTGTTCCCTAGCATGGAATATGAGCCCCTTAAAAAAACACCAAAAAAAAAGTGCGGGTCCCTTGTGTAGCCAAATTGACAGCACCTGTGGTAGTTCCACCACTGGCTGGAGACAATTGTTTATTGGCTTTCTGAAGTCTGATGCAGGAGTCCTGCTAATCCCTCCCCTGCCTGAAGGGCAGTGTATTGCTGCTAAGGGTATTATACAATGTAAAATGTAAGGAATCACAAAACTACAGGAAGTTAAATCACATTTCATCTGCTTTTCACTAAAATAGTTCCCAAGGACTAATTATATTCAGTGTAACCATAAATAATAGCAAAAAGGGAAGTCATGGAACTGGGTCCTTTATTTAAATTAATTTATTTATAAAATGTGTTACCAGGAAGTAATACATTGAGAGTTACCCATCGTTTTCAAGTATGTCCTGGGCATAGAGTTAGCATGACAAATAGTACATGGTTACAAATACAATTACATTAGGGAACAGGGTATACATTATATACAAGACATTGCATGCATAGTTAAAGAAAAAAAGCTGTGTGTGCTGTGCACGCGCATAGTAAGTGAAACTTCTTTGACTTTTGTCACAGAAATTGTATTTGTGTTGGTGATGTTTTAATTAAAAATCAAAATACAATTTCATTGACAAAACGCAAATAAATTTGACAGAATGCGCGTGCTCGGCACACATCCCCTGTATTAGCTATTTGCACTGATTGTTCGCGCGTGTGACCGAGTGTGACCGAGTGTGAGCGCGTGTGACCGAGCGTGCGACTGTGACTGAGTGTGACCTTACATATCCCCTTGCACATCACCCCTCCTGCACCTTGCATATCCCCCTGCACATCACCCCCCTCCACATCACCCCTCCTCCACATCACCCCTCCTTCACCTTATATATCCCCTTGCACATTACACATCCCCCCTGCACATCACACATCCCCCCCCTGCACATCACACATCCCCCCCCTTGCACCTTACATCACCCCCCCTGCACCTTACATCACCCCCCCTGCACCTTACATCACCCCCCTGCACCTTACATCCCCCCCCTGCACCACCTCACATCACCTCCCCTCACCCCTGCACATCAGATCACGGCAGCAGAGCAGAACGCCGGCCTCCTCCTGCTCTGCTCCGTGAGGCTAATCAGGCCCCGCTCCCTCAGTCAGCGGGAGGGCGTGGCTTGAGCGAAGGGACCCGGGACACGCTACTCTTCCCCTTCCTCCCCTCGGCTCGAGCTGCGGGAGGGAGCTGCTGCGGTCTGCCATAAGGTAAGCAGCTCCCTCCCCCTTCACCCACAAATGCCCTCACACTCAGGAAGCGCCGGGCTCTCTCTTCCAATCTCCGGTCTCCGGTCTCCAGCGCTGCCCGCCCGATCTGCACACACCGCTCTGCTTCCTCCCGGTTACCCTCCATGATCCCTGGGCTCCTCTCCTCCTCCGACCCCGGCGGCGCTCAGTCAGCGGGACGCAGCAAAGCGGAGGTAGGGAGGAGAGAGGCTGCGCGGCATGGCAGCGGCCGTTAGGAGCGGCGGCTATAGCCGCCGCATATGTCACGGTGTGTGGGGGGTGTGGGGCTCGGGGGGGGGGGATGGGGGGTGATTAGTAGCGATTAGGAGCGGCCCCGGCGGCTATCGCCGATGCCGCAACATGTGACAGGGGCGGTGTGAGCGGAGCGGCGGCCATTACGTGACGTCACTTCCGTTTCACATTTCGCCCCACATCCATCCAGTTTTATCCCATCAGAGGTGCCACTAAAGAAGTTTCACTTCAAATATATATTATAGGTGTGTGTAACAGTTACAGACCAGATTAAAATGTGAGAGAGCTTTAGTTTTGAAAGAACTTAGACTGGTGGGGGATGTGAGAGTCTCCGGTAGGTTGTTCCAGTTTTGTGGTGCACGGTAAGAGACGGAGGAGCGGCCGGATACTTTGTTGAGCCATGGGACCATGAACAGTCTTTTGGAGTCAGATCTCAGATGATAAGTGCTGCATGTGGTTGGGGTGAGGAGCTTGTTCAGATAGATGGGTAGCTTGCCCAGAACGTATTTGAAGGTAAGACAGGAAAGGTGAACTTTGCGCCTAGACGCAAGTGATGACCAATTTAGTTCTTTGAGCATTTCGCAGTGATGTGTGTTGTAATTGCATTGGAAAACAAAATGGCATATTGAATTGTAGAGGGTGTCAAGTGTGCTAAGGTGGGTTTGGGGTGCCGAGCTATATACTATGTCTCCATAGTAAATAATTGGCATTAGCATCTGCTGTGCGATACGCTTTCTGACCGGCAGGCCTAGGGAGGATTTGTTCCTGTAAAGTACACCTAGTTTGGCATAGGTTTTGGGTGTCAGGGTATCAATGTGCATCCTGAATGTTAAGTGAGAGTCAAACCATATGCCCAGGTATTTAAAACTAGTAACAAGAGTTAGGGTGGTGTTAGCGTTGGTTCTGATTTGGAGCTCAGTCATTGGAAGCTTTAAAAATGTAGCCTTGGTCCCAAATACCATTGTTACAGTCTTGTCAGTGTTTAAAAACAGTTTGTTTTGGGAAATCCAGTTTCAGTCTCAAAAAGTCAGACTGAAGTATGTGTTCAACGTCGGAGAGGCTATGGCTGTGTGCATATAGAATTATGTCATCTGCATACATGTGTATTAAAGCTTCCTTACAAGCTGTGGGGAGGTCATTGATGAACACTGAGAAGAGTAGGGGCCCCAGAAGAGAGCCCTGCGGGACACTACAGGTGACAGATATCCAGGGGGTTGGAGTTGGAGCCGGAGATGGACACATATTGGGATCTACCTGCTAGGTAGGACTGAAACCAGTTTAAAGCATGCTTCCCTATTCCAGAGCACTGGAGTTTGTTAAGCAGGATAGCATGAACAACAGTATCAAAAGCCTTTGCAAAATCTAGGAATATTGCACCAGTGAGTTGTCCCATTCCACACTGGATTTCATTGCAAACTTTTAGCAGGGTAGTTACTGTGGAGTGTTTGGGGCAGAAGCCAGATTGGAATTGGTTAGGGAAATTTGTCTTGGTATAGTAATCGCTTAATTGGGAGTGGACACATTTTCCATGACTTTGGATAGTATTGGGAGAAGAGATTGGCCTGTAGTTTGAGACAGTGTGTTTGTCCCCACTTTTGAAGATTGGGACAACTCTGGCAATTTTCCAGGTCTTGGGGATATGACCTGCAGACAGGATAGAGTTGACTATGGAAGCAATTGGTTTGGCAATGGCTGTGGCACCAAGTCTTAGGAACTTAGATTGTAGTAAGTCAGGTCCACAAAGGCTGCTTAGTTTTAATGAGGAGCGCTTGTGTAATCTCTTCGGATACTGGTCCGAATTGAAAATTGTGGGCAGTGCTGGGAGGGGGTGGGACTGTAGGGATACTCCCAGGATGAGATTCATGTTTGTGGTTTGCGTTTCGTTTCGCTAATAAGTTAGTAGCTCACCGCACAAAGTAATCATTGAATGCATTTGCAATGTCAGTGGGGTTTGTCAGAGTAATCTCCCCCTTAGTGATATTAGTTGGTTGTTGAATGTTAGAAGGCTGGAATATATTGTTGATAACCTTCCAGAATTAGCTGGGTTTGATGTATTCTGGAGGAGATGGTCAGAGTAATTTTGTGCTTTTGCGTGTCTTGTTTGTCTTGTGCACATGTTCCGCAGGCATTTGCAGTGATTGAGATCCTTGGTAGTGCCAGATACTTTGCAGCTTTTTCACAAGGCAGCCCTGAACTGGTAGAGGGCTACAAGGTCAGTTGTAACCCATGGAAGGTCGGCCCCCCGTACCCCTTATTCTGCGTAGTGGAGCATGGGTATCACAGAGTTTTAAAAACTCAGATTGGAATTAGTAGTGTGCAAAATTGGGGTCGGGAATTAAGTCGATTCTGTGCCAAGGGCAGTTGGTAAGGTCATCGAGAAACTGTTGTGGGTTCAAGTTTCTAAATGTTCTAGTGAGAACTTTAGGGCTTGAATGGGGCGGTTTAATTTTCCTTACACAGTACACTATTGCATGGTCACTGAAAATGTCAGGAAGGATGCCAGAGGATTGGATTCTGCTGGGATTTGGGGAGAGAATCCAGTCTAGCAAGGAATGGGTTAAGCGATTTCAAGTTTGTCCGTGTGGGTTGGGAAATGAGTTGTGATAGGTTAAGTGACTTGATTTGTATCTGGATTTTGTGGTTTTTAGGGTCAAGCCAATTGAAGTTGAAATCCCCAAGAACTAGCAGCTCACTCTTCTCATTCAGAGAATAAATGGAGCCAAGAAACTGGGTGATATCAGTCAGGGATTGTAGAGGGGCGCGTTAGATGCCAGCAAGCAAGATGGGCTTAGAAAAGGGGAGGCAGATTCTGCCAACTAGGATTTCAAAAGAGGGTGGGCTTGAGGGGGCAATTTAACAGTATAAATTGTAAGGTGTCTGCAATATAAAATAACACCCCTCCTCCTCTCTTTGACCTATCTCTCCTAGAAATGGAGTATCCCTGAATGGCGGTATTTGCATTGGGATTTGATTTTAGGGGTTAGCCATGTTTGTGAGAATGGTGGCTTTGGGTTTATGCATAAGGCACCATGCTCTTAGTTCAACCAGTTTGGGCAGCAGGCTCCGGATATTTATATGGGCGACAGATAGACCTTTTTGGAATTTGAAGGGGGTAGTCTCAGGGCTATGGGACAGAGTTGAAATGGGAGGGCCTGGGTTAGGTTCAATATCATCTGCTAAAGAGAGTAATAGTATGAGTAGAAGTATGAGTAGAAATTTGAGTAGTTGTTTGCTAGTTGTACATTTGTGATGTTTGCCATTATAGTGAGCGGTGGTTGGTGTGCTGGTTTTTAGTGTTCTCCACCAACATTCAGTAGATAGTGCAAGGCTTTTGAGTAGTCCAGGGTGTATGGTTATATGGGGTGTAGGCCAGGAGGGAGGAGTTTGTAGTGGATAGAGGGAGTAACATTTCCATGAGGCCACGAGAAAGAACAAAAGTTGAGGTATATACCAGGTTCATTATGCCAGAGGTAGGTAGGTAATGCTGCATGGAGTTGTTGTGAGGTTAATGAGATTACCTATATAATCCTCATTATATAATACAATATAAACAATACTGAATATGATTAAATACTTCCACATCTCTAATAGGAGCACATGCAACAATGATCTATTCTTAGTAACGCTTCTGATAACCTCCAAAACACCAATAGAAAAAGTCCTTATGTGGGAAGGGCACCTAATCTTGGTTATTACTGTGGTTTACAGGATGCTGCCGCTGATAAATGTGATACTGACCTTTACACATTTTTTATTTATAAAACGTTTTACCAGGAAATACACTGAGTTACCTTTCGTTTTCAAGTCCTGGGCACAGAGTTATGATGACAATACATGGTTACATTAAATAAACAGAGGTTATACATTCAATTTACAGACATTTCAGGACAGAGAAAATATATGACCATGGGCATATGTAACAGCTACAGACCACATTAAAATGTGAAAAAACTAAAGTCTTGAAATGCCTTAAGCTGGAGGCGGTTTTGAGACTCATTTATTTAACCAAAAAAAAAACCCCACACCTCCACGGGGCACCGTAATATTTTACAATCAATTTAAAAGCAACTAAAATTATATCTAGAAAATTAGACAGGACTGACACAGGAAAAGCCAGAAAGAAGAAAATTAGACTTATAGCATGCCTGAAATAATGGTAAAGTCAGTATGCAGCAGAGCTCTGGGGGTAGCGAGTTGAAAACCTCTATGAAGCCACACACAAGAAGGACCGACCACCTAGAGCCTCCTGTCTTATCCGTTTGCACTTTAATAGCCTGGCAAGTATCTGGCTCTCTTGCTCTGGGTTCTTCTCTCGCTCTTTCTGTGTGCGCAGGGGAATGCTTTCTGCTATGGTCTCACTTTCTCGCTTCTGTGGCTAGCAGTCTCCTACAAGCCTCCTCTTTCACCTCTGTGAATGTCAGACTGTCTCTCCTAAGGCACGTTCTATAGTGCCGTGCATGGAATTTTAGTTGGCGGACGTGAGTCAGCCCTTCTATACGAGGGCCACGTGCGCGCATGGCACGGAGAGGGGAGCCCACAGGGAGCGGGGAAAAGAATCTTTTCGCGCCGCGACCGGCGCTAAATGTATGTATGTGTGTATATATGTGTATGCATATGTATGTATATGCGTGTGTATATCTGCACAAACGTAATAAATATTTTATATTTACCAATTGTTACACACACACACACACACACACACACACACACACACACCAGTATACTGCCCCTCTCACTATATTTACGAAAAGCATGCGGTACGTGCACGCGCGTTCGCATAGGCACGCGTGTTCGCATGCTCTATATAACAGCCCTAAGACTCTACCACTGTCACCTGGGCTGTCTCTGTGTGCCGCTCAGAACAGAGAATTGAGATAAGTAGCAGGCTCATTGTCAGAAAGGTAAATAAAAGACAAGGCCATGTACCCTACTTTAGTACAGTTGTAAGTGCTGAAATACAGGGTTACAAGGCTGCCTGTAGAGTTGCCTTGTTGATGGCAAATTGTTGAAGAATACAAGGACTAATCCCCCTATATAAATCCTGTACAATTTATCCTCCCTTTAAAATATGCTCACTTTAAATTTGCTTCCCCCATTATTGTTAAAGAATAAACACATACGTGTTCTTGAAACCTCTTACAACAGCAGCAATATCTTCCATAAATCATTTGTGTTGCCTAAGACTGTATTGATAGACAATTTGTATATAATAAAGAGCAATATTAGCCAAGGCAAAAAACCTGTGTATCTCTAGTTGCAAAGTAAAGATACAAACGAATTATAGATCAAGGTACAAAGAACGTTAGCTAGGGACATTACCATACTAAATGGTAGTTGCATTATATTCATGCTAATCAATGCTATACTGCAGGTAGAATACAATGTTACAGAATGTTAGCTAAGGACAACACCCTGATACTTCCAGTTCAATCCACACTAAACATTGTGTGATGAGGATCTCCTCTATTTACACAATACAAAAAAGTGCAACACTGTATTATTTATTGTAGCAATAAGCAGTCAGGGATATAACATCTGTCTGATGAAGACCACAAACATTTACAAACAATAGCCTTGGTACAAATACAGCGTTATCAAACCAACATTATAGCAAGCTGTCTTAATGCATGAGAAACCCACTATAGATAATGAGTTTCAGCCAATTGTATTTTTTTCTTTAACACTGGGATTAAATCCAAAAGCCCCCGTGTCATGGCACTCCAAGGGCCCCATGAGGAAGTAGCTAGGTCATGGGCTTTCTCCAGGTGTGTGTAGGTGTAGATATGGATCCCCACAAATCTCCCTCCAAATAAATTAGGGAGAGATGCCTCGGCAGAAAAAGTAACAACGCTGATGTACCCAGCTGGGAGATATGACAAAAGCTAAGCAAAGTATATTTAAATGAGTTCCATCCAACACCCTAAAATAATTTCCATACCAACTACATAGAGTTGATAAGCCTAAGGTGACTGGAATGGTTTACTGGTGTAAGACCCAACAGGACTAGAACCCACAACCCCTTTTCTAGGCAGCAAGTCTAGTAGAGCGAGCTAAACCAGCTGATAGGCAGCATCACTGTAACATCATACTCTTGAACTGCTCACACATGTAGCTAATCCAGCTACAGTATTAGCATCTCAGGTGTGCTCCACAAGGAACATTAAACTAGCATCCAGGAAGTGGTCTGCTTTTAGATGAAGCCAGGGGGAGGGAGCTACTACAGGTATGCGCACTCATTTGGTGCTACATGACGGATATGCACAAAAGGTGGCTATGGTATAACAGAACAGGGACAAAAATATTCACTGTGCCATCTGCCAGAGTGCCAAACACATAATGAAATACATGGGGGGGGAACAACTCTACAAACTGCAAGAAGTGATTCTGCTGGTTTTCCCACAGCACACAAAGTGTTATTGGGTTGACAAGTCTAAGGCACCTTATGAGGAATGGAGTATGCCGTCAGATTCAACAGGATGAGACTGTGAACCCACACAATCGCTGTTATTCAGAACAGCTGCAGCAGTGTTAGCTAAACCAGCTGATGGCCAGCACCAGTTACAGTATGCTTTGTGTTGAGCTCTACTGCTCATTGAGTGATCATACCTGTTCAAAGCACTTTACCCTCTAAAGCAGGGGTGGGGAACCTTTTTGCTGCCAAGGGCCATTTGGATATTTATAACATCGTTCGCGGGCCATACAGACACAGACAGGCAGGCACACGGCAGGCATGTAGGCCAACAGAACCCCACCCCCTACCTCGTAGTTGCTGCTGCTGGGGGGATCGTGTAGGGCAGATGCTGGGGTAAGTGCGGGGGGAACTGCTGGAGAAGCATGGGGGAAGTGCGGGGAATGCTGCGGGGACTGCTGTGGGGGGAGTGCGGGGGAAGTACGGTGGCTGCTGGGGGATTGATGGGGCTAGTACGATGGCTGCTGGGGATCATGTAGGGCTGCCGGCGCCTCACACCACCTCATCCCGATCGGGCGCGCGGTGGCCATTTTTTTTTTTAATTAGCGCGACCCCGGTTATAGCAGTTGCCTTAGCAGGGCCAGACCAAATGATTTTGAGGGCCGGGCCTGACGTTCCCCACCCCTGCTCTAAAGGGATAGAGAATCATATCTAATAAGCAGTGTCCTGCCATGAGACACCTTACAGTCCATTCATTTAAATAGGCAAAAAATAAAATAAAAAATAAAAAAAGAAAACCACAGGGCTCAAGTCTCATCCAGGACATGAAAAAGAATGAAAAGCAAAAAATAGTGCAACACTGTATATCAATATAGAGCAGTATGGGTTAATCTTTTAATGTTAGACTCACGCGGAACACGTGATAAACAGGGAGTTCGGTTATATAGAGTAACCAACTCTGAATAAGTCCAGATAAGTACTTCACCCCGTCACAGATGATGTCCCAAATGATCCATAGGATAGACGGAGGGGAACCCCACATACAAGGAGAGAAAGCACATAGTGTAAAATGTTTTAATTAATATAAAACTTATAAGATGCTACAAGTATTTTCTCATAGCACAAAACGGATTTCTAAAAAAAAAAAAAAAAAATTATATAAAAAAAAAATAAAAAAAAAAACAAGTAGGATATTGCTTGGTCTGCAGCTTTAAATCGCAGTGACACCAAAAAGTATTTGAAACATATTTCTAAAGTCAGTTTGTAAACATGGTGAGCTCAGGCTTGGGCGGGGTTTGATTTCCTCCAATTATCCCCCTTTATCTTATCTTTACTGGCTCTCCGATAATGACAGGCTGGTGTAACTGTAGGGGAAACACCCGATTATCAAAAACACTCCTTCCACTCAGAGGGCCCGAAGGAAAGGAACTCGTACTTTATTTCCAGAGAAACATCTGTAGAAGCTTTGTTTTAAGTAGGAGATTTAACCCTTTGAGCGCTGGAGGGCCAGTTTGTGAACACATGACTGCTCCTCAGGAACGAGTCCCCGTCGCTCCTCCTGTTCATCGGGAGCGCAAATCACTGTCTCCCCTAAAAAATGAGCAGATATATGACGTAGTTACTAGGTCATGGGGCCATTGGGAGTGACAGACCTCAAGATGCCATAAAAATATTCTATATTTTAATACAGCATGCAGGGGTTTAACAGGATATTTTACAATACCTTTTTCTTTGTGTTTCTGTAAGGTCATTAAAAACGACCCTAGTCTGTTCTGTGTTGAGGTCTGTGAAGTAATTAAGCAATGAAAAAGATAGCTAATGGACAGCAGAGGATCCACCCGCCACACTGGTCAGGCCCATCCTCAAAAAGCTGATCGTAAAACTTTGTTTCCCTCCTGAGCTAGAGCAGGACAAAATGTGACAAAAGTTAATTTTGCATTTGCCTTACAGATTTACAAAAAGGCAACAATATGTGCCTCCCAAGAATACTAAATATATATTTCTGACCAATAAGTGCAGCTATTTAAATTGACACCAAAAATGACAGGTTGCCCGAGCTGTATATGCAAGGTATCTGTTTATACCTCAAATATTAGAAGGAGCACATGCTTGCTTAATAATAAGGGTCATATTATTGTAGTAGTTACGGGAGAAAAGTTATAGGATATTTGTTTGCCTTGTCCTATAGTAGGTGCTAAAAAAAAAAAAATGTTGCACAATAAAAATAATAATTTTTATTTATTCAACTTTGACACACACACACACACACACACACACACACACACACACACACACACACACACTCTTTTCGCCCCCGTCGGCAGGCTCCACGCTCACTGCCGTGTGCGCGCGTGGCACCATTACAGAAAGGCCGACTAACCACAGCCAATTATAAGTGCCGCGCGCGCCCACTATATAACAGCCCTTACTCAGCTATTTTGAGTTTAACAAGACTTTCCTCTCATCATAAATGTCAAAAGATAAACAAATGGGAGTTAAGGACACACCCAAAAGGGTGGGCTGATTCTGTTCCCTTTACATAGGTTTTTTTGGCTAAAAAGCTTGCATTTGGGATATGAAATTAGAATACAACATAGGGCTGAGGCCCCAGTACCTCCGCTGCATGTGCGCCCGCGAGACTGGCGACGCGTGCAGCCGATTCCCCGGTCTGCAGGGAGCTGCAGACCAAAAGACCAGGGGGGGGGCGTGGCAAGGGAGTGACGGGGCGTGGCCATGACGTCACCCGGCAGGTTCGCCCTCATTGGCTGAACCGCCGGGGGCGTGGCAAAAGCACTGTGTAGCGAGTCCTGCTCTCAATTCTATTGAGAGCAGGAGCAACTCGCGCCACAGCGCTGCGGCCCCCCCTCGCAGCGGGCCCGGCGCCATTGAGGGGAGGGCTCTCGTCCCTGCAGCGTCCGCCCACAGCGGGCGCTGCAGTAGCCAGCGGGGTCCAGCCCTAGAGGGTGTGTTTTGTCAATAACCAAGTGGATTCCCTTATTTTCAACTCCAAGCCTCTATGAAGAACACGATTTTATTATTACGTGGTAATGTATTTAGGTTCTGATGTTTTACCTTGTGTATTGTATTAAGTGTCTGCATTGATATATTGTATGTTTGCTGTAACATTTTTTCTATAACCAAGCACAGTACTATTTTTTTTATATTAAATCTAAAATTGAATAAGTATTGTCTTTGAGCTTTAAATGAATCCAACACCTTTTGAAGAGAGTAAGCACATTTTAGGACACTTTTTGCTACATTGCGTTGTGTTAACTATATATTTTTCCTAGTAAACAGGGACCAAGGACTCTGCAGGTAAGAGCTGAAATTATTCTTGGTGGTGAAAGCAAATTGAGGTGTAATGTGATGTTTAGGGGGAGATGGTGCTAATTTTAGGGACCCAGCAGGGAGGCGAGTCAGCTGAATAGCTAGATGTATTAACCCTGGTCACATACACAAGTCCCAGTTGTGTCGTTTATGAGATTACCCCTTCAGTCCCCTAATGACATACAGTATGTCAAGAAAAGTGCCACCCCAGGGGCCCTTATGATAAACACCATACATCATTGGCCTCTGCCTGGGTTTTTTTTAGAGACTGTACGCGATCGGCGCCCGACCGCATATCCCATTGAGGGGGGGGGGGGGGGGGGGGGCACCACTGCCCGTCAGCAAAACCTCATTACGTAACCCTTCCAAAGTGCGGTCACGTGATGCAGAAGGGGCCTTGTTGGGTCAGAAACATGCGTTCCTGATAAGCTGAAGCAGTGTTGCCATTTATTACATATTAATATAGCCCTCTTGTTTTGTTTATGAGATAGTTAGAAATATTTCGTAACATCGAAGTGCTGGATAATTGCTCCGTTTGCAGACTTTTGGACACTTCCTTGAAAGTTCGCATGATTGCTCAGTGCAGCCTTCACTAGAGACCAAGTGCTATTTTAATGCTCTCTACTTCCAACTATCACCTACTGTGATGTCATTTATTGCTCAGGTTGTAAGGCACAATTTGACAACAGCAAGAACTGTTTAAAAAGGAACAGGATTGCGATTTGAAGTTTTTCTGAGACCAAGTTGCTGACTTATCTAGCAGCATGCAGAGGGCCACTGGCAAAGTAACAATGATTATCCCTGTGATCTATGGAGTGTTGACATGTACATTTACATGCAACTGGACGTTTCAGCTATCATACACTTCTATCAATTACATCTCCAAAAGCAACATGACTTTTTATGCTTTATAATGTATTTTATTAGAGTACAAATTCTTTTTTGCAAATCCAAAGTGCCCTGGATCTTCTACTTACATGTATCCCGAGAATACACCAGACAGGTGCATGGAGCACCGGTACTTTAATCGCAAGTATATTGCTAACATTATAGCATTTAAGGTGTGCAAGACTAAAACCTCTTACCATTTTATTAGAGGAGTACATGAACTTTATACGGTGCTGGCTATTGTTCAGGACCAAATATTGGCTTGTAAGATATCCATGGCCGTTGACATGACAATGGATACCTCTATTCTTGTACTATACTAGCATTGCATGAAATAGTTGTATATAAAAAAGGTATTATTGATAATACGCTTTTGCAAATAACCCTAACTATATACTTGTAAGAGAAAATTAGGTAATTTGTTGGTGCAACATGGAGAGGCTTGTAACCACAGAATATGGAAGATCATTAAGGAGGCCTTCATCCAGCAGTGAATTGACAAGTGCTGAAGATTATATATTTAGAAAGTAGTTGCCAAACATAGCAGTAAAGATGCGTCACTTACTCAGCAGCTTTAACCTAATTTAAAGAGTATACACAGTAGCTTGTAACAACCTAGCCTGTCACGCCTCTGGATTAAGTGACCCTGATATACTTGAGAAAAAGCTCTTTCGAAGCAAACCCAATAGCTACTTTTTATAAAAGCTTATGTTGGCCGTTTGTGTTTTGCAGTTATAGACAGATGGCACTTCATTCAATATACTGTGAAGCCATCTTTCCCATTCTGAAGACTGTAGTCCCATTCATTTGAATGGAGCAGAGTTTTCCTCCAGGACTTCCCAGCATGTTGAATAGGGGCCAATGAATCAGATATAGTAATGACAAAGGACAGAGATGGTGTTTAAACAAGTGGGTGCCCATGTGCTCCCAGAAATGGTCTTAGTTTGCTTTTCTCGGCATGGATTACAGTTTATTATTTTAGACCAGTGCCCCAAAGGGCCACAACAGGAAATCATTTGAGTAGAAGGGTCAGAAAAGTAATGTAATTTTACAAATATTTAAAAGTAATTATTGCAATAAAAGAACAGTGTGACCATTTTACTAATATTAATAAACTGTTCCATATGCTTTCATTATATGGTCCTTATGTTGCAAATTAAGACATTTTAAATCTCAGATTATTTTAATGTCAGCATAGACAATATGGCGTCTATGTTGTTCAGCTTGAAATCCTCCTGTCTTTACTATGAACAAGCTAAAAACTTTGGGAGCAAAAACTACTGAAATGTTAATCTATTTTCCTAAATATCAAACTAAATTATTTGTCTAAAGTCCTTCTCGTAAACCTCCAGCTCAACAAAAGACAGCAAACAATCAACAAAAATTAAAAGGTTTTGTTTCACGTCAATTACAGAGAAACGTGTTTATTGCAGCGGTACTACTTGGCAGGCCCAATGTTCACAAAACGGACTCCTACCCATTTCTGGACAAAAATGGCACAATCTGCCCCCTAAGCCGGCAGTTATTAAACATACGATTTAAAAAATGACCATTAACATGGCACACAATGTGTTACAAAGGTTTAATCATTTTACTGCAATTCCAACTTATGCATACAGCTCTAAAGGGTTAATAGAAGTAATCATTATTGTAATAAAATGCGGTGGTGCGGCCCTGTATTTTAGGTCTTAGGCCCGTAATATAGCGGAGGGTGTGCTGCACCGTGCGCACGCGCAGTAGTTATAGTTGGCTGTGGTTAGCCAGCCATTATATGCTAGGGCCACGCACGTGCGCACGGCAGTTAGCGTGGAGCCGGGCGATAGCGGGGAATACTCAGAAAACTAAGTATTCGGGCCTCTACCGACGCTGTAATGTATGTGTGTACAATGTTAAGAAATAATTTATTCTCAACGTGTCTTTTTTATTTAAAATATATATAATAAATTAATAACACAATCTACATATACACACATACAAACAAGTCGCTCCTGGCAGCACGGACAGTACACACAAAAAGTGTGCATCACGTGCACGCGCGTTCGCGTAGGTGCGGGCGAACAAGCCTCTTGCTTAGCAGAGTTTGGTTTGAGTTTCAATTGCCCAATTTAATGGGAAAGTCCTTTAATTCTGCTGTACCCAATGTATGAGAGATTCATGAAAACAGGTTTTCTATTATATGCAGCATATAATGTATAATGAGTAAGTAATAACTACGTTATAATTATTTAAGCACTACAGAATACAGGGAAGGAAGTATGAAGAATTTGTAAACGGCTTTGCAATGCAGAAATGAAATGTATAATGCTTAGTAAGAGTAAGAATACGCCCTGGATTTAGAGAACATGATAAAATTATCTGTGTCATCAATTACCTAAGTAGCATTGCCAAAACGGGCTTAGATTTTACACAGACCAACAGAGGAATGCACATGACAGAACTAGAAATCATTCTCCCACCCATTACTCAACTCTGGGTGAAAAGGCAAAAGGTCACAATTCATCCACAAAAAATAAAAATCTGTTTGTTTCGAACTATATGCTCTACCAAAGCAATCTTATTATTTACATGTACATTGAATACGTGAGCTGTGATTCCGCAAACTCACAAAGGTGTGGCAAGCTTTAGCACGCTTTTACTCCCATTCATATAAATGGGAATAGAGTACTAAATGTATTTATTTATCAAACGTTTCACCAGGAAGTAATACGATGAGAGTTAGCTCTCGTTCTCATGTATGTCCTGGGCACAAAGTTTGCTTAGCACCCTTGTGTGGATGTGGGCCTATGTTTTTAAGGGATCCTACAGTGTCATCATACATACAGTATTTAAACGTTTCTGCTGTTCTTAAGATGTTTTAAATCACTGACCAAGAGAAGTGAATCCCAATGTGTGGACACACTCTCCTATAGGTTAATATAGAGGGTAGCATTAGCAGATGTCACAGAAACAGTTATATTTCAGATATCTAGCTTTCTATCTTTAAAAAGGGAGAAGTACTTTAGCAATTGACCTCTAACCCATTTAACAACTGAAGCACTAGGCAGTATTTGGCTGCAAACTGGAGCAAGAGAAAATGCTGAACTAAGCAAAGTTCACTACAATCTCAGAAAGATTTTAGAGTGTCATTACAAGCACAATGTACACACGTGTGATTAAGGGCTCTGCGTCAACTATGATATCTAGTCAAGGGACACAGTTTAGGGGCAGAGTTCAAAAGAAAACATGGACAGCGCCTGTAGGACTACTGATGTGTCTCTCCTGTCCTCTAGAAGTCTGTGGACTTTGATATCACACACAAATACTGCATACCATGTCAAGATTGTGTAGGAGGGTCATTTACACAGTGGAGAGAAAGAAAAAAAAACACAGATAAAGATGCAGCTAAGGATAGACCTTGTGACTAAATAACCTAGCCTCTGAGTGCAAGTCCTTGTTCAAGATCTGTGCATAAATCAGTTAGGCAATTTATCACTCCGTGCTTTGGGTACCAAAGAATTAGACTGTACGCTCTTTGGCACATACAGAATGTCACATGGAAAAGCTTAGCATTCTAGTGTCTACACACCAAGCAATGCTGGGAACCATGAGGAGGTGCCACAGCGAACCTACAGAATAAAGGGACAGCTCTTATTCAAGACCCTTTTTTTTCAGACCATGGAAGCAGGGGTAGTCAACGTAAGTCCTCAGGGGCTACCAACAGGTCAGATTTTCAGGATATCCCTGCTTCAGCACAGGGGCTGTGCTGAAACAGGAATGTCCTGAAAACTTGACCTGTTGGTAGCCCCTATCAGGACATCCCTGCTTCAGCACAGATGGCCCCTGTGCTGAAGCAGGGATATCCTGAAAATCTGACCTGTTGGCCCTTGAGGGCTGAAGCTGGCCACCCCTGCCATTAAGTACATGGATAGATGCATAGTCCATGAGCCATAAATTCTACTACAAACATATCAGCACTGTTATTAGTATCATTGGCTGCTGCTTTTACTTCAAATTTGGAATGACATAAGAAAACCTTTTAGCCCACACAAGAATTTATGAATAATACATGCTGTTGATATTGAAGCATTGCCTTCCTTGCCAACCCAACCATCGCACTACAGAAATACCACGTGAGTAGTTCTTGCGTCATAACACAGGCAGGCCAAATGTTTAGGGTTAGACAAAAAAAAAAAAAAACCTATCTGAACATAAATATGGAAAAATCAGAGGCGTTCCTTTGCATAAATAGTGTGATATTACACAATCACAAAAAACGTATACAGCCGAGGAACCAAGAGGTACATCATTCAATTAACAAAAACTCCATCTTCAAAGCAAAAAATATGATGTTCGAGTTTAATTGCTGTATAAGGCAAGGACACATTATTTACCAATAGAGTACCTCCGGAGTTGGGACCAAGAAATATTAACCCCTTTGCTGCCACTGTAGAATGCAAAGCCGGTAACGTAGCAGAACACCTTTAGTTATTGTAACGCAAGACTTACATTGTGATATCGTATCACAGCACTAAAGAACCACAGGGGTTATAACCCATCATTCACTGGAGAAATACATGCCCTCTTAGGAGCCTGCACACAATCTAGGTAATGTTACTCTGATGAGACATGACCAAGTATCAGGTTGCATAGGCCCGGTGTGCGTTATTGCTTCATTTAAAATAATACTCATGGCAACCATGACCCACAGACTCACTTATTACCGTAATAACTCAGTCTGTCCCCGTAAGCGTGATACGCATGATAACACAGATACTATATGCCTTGCTTTATTTCCTACAACACCCCAAGGTGATCTTACCTTATTACTAGGTTTCTCAAACCCCCACTGTGCATTAATAAGTAAGGTTTACAGCACCTACTTATTACAGACCTCATGACAACACAATTACTGTATTATTTAATGCAAGCACTCAGGAAGACAACACCTAATGATAACCAAATGCCTTATTGCTTTGTTTTAAACCAATTATGCCACCGCCCGAGTGCCCTTCTGTTTAGGATCTCATCACTTGGTATATAAAACAGACATCTCCTGGGTGCCCTATTGCTATATCACACCGCACCTGGGTGCCCTATTGCTATATCACACTGGGTGCCTTATTGCTCTGACACTTCTTTATACAGACCTGAATACCTGATTGCAGAAATAAACTGCTTCCACACTTGACAGAGCCATGCTGCTTTATTGCAAGCCCTTCAGCACACATGATAACCCTACTCCTGAGTGCCTGCCGGATGCATGAAGTAGGTTATGGATCACCGTTTTGATGCCTTACTGCTTTATTATTATTATTACATCCCAACACCAGCTCATGAGAGAGCCTTGTTACTGTCACAGACACTTCTTATGTAAGACCGGAGAGCTCCTCATTGCGTCACAAAATGAATGGGTTTACCCCAATGGCTTTAATTAATGATTTAAGGGTATATCATGTGACAAGCCTGAGGGGGGAGGGTACACTCAACGGAAGAGGGCCTCACCTGAGGGGGGGGGGACACACAACGGGAGAGGGCCTCACCTGAGGGGGGGACACACAACGGGAGAGGGCCTCACCTGAGGGGGGGGGGGACACAACGGGAGAGGGCCTCACCTGAGGGGGGGGGGGGGGCACAACGAAAAAGGGCCTCACCTGAGGGGGGGGGGGAGACACAACGGAAAAGGGCCTCACCTGAGGGGGGGACACACACAACGGGAGAGGGCCTCACCTGAGGGGGACACACACACAACGGGAGAGGGCCTCACCTGAGGGGGACACACACACAACGGGAGAGGGCCTCACCTGAGGGGGGGACACACACAACGGGAGAGGGCCTCACCTGAGGGGGGGACACACACAACGGGAGAGGGCCTCACCTGAGGGGGGGGACACACAACGGGAGAGGGCCCCACCTGAGGGGGGGGGACACAACGGGAGAGGGCCTCACCTGAGGGGGGGGGGCAGGACACAACGGGAGAGGATCTCACCTGAGGGGGGGGACACAACGGGAGAGGATCTCACCTGAGGGGGGGGGCAGGACACAACGGGAGAGGATCTCACCTGAGGGGGGGGGGACGGACACAACGGGAGGGCCTCACCTGAGGGGGGTGGGGGGGAGAGACTCACCGGGAGGGGGCCTCACCTGAGGGGGGTGGGGGGGAGGGACTCACCGGGAGGGGGCCTCACCTGAGGGGGGTGGGACTCACCGGGAGAGGGCCTCACCTGAAGGAGGGGGGACTCACCGGAGGGGAGGGGGGACTCACCGGAGGGGAGGGGGGACTCACCGGAGGGCGGGCGGGCGGCGGCACCGTCTGCGGCTCCCGATTCCTCTCACCTTCCTGGCCACAACCTCAGCGCTGTCTCTGCACTCAGCCGCCGAGGCACCGCCCAGCCCCGGTACCGCCTCCCACTCCGCCCGTACTTCCCATTCCTACCGCGTCACCATCCCCGCTCCGCCCACTTCCCGCCTCCTGTCTGGCCACCCCCGCTTCCATGTTCTCCCGCCCACTTCGCTATCCTATTGGTGTTTCCAAGCGAGCTGATTGGCTGTGGGGGAAGCCCATTAGCTCGGTGCAGGAGAGCATTTCCGCTAAGCTCTAGTTGCACTGTGGCGTGAGGGGAATGGGGCGGCAATGTTTGTCTGACCTGGGGGTGAGCAGGGGGCGAGCACGGGGTGACCATGTCTGTCAGACACGGGGTGATTACAGGGTGACCAGGGCGTCAGCACGGGTCACCAGAGTAGGACATTTATTAAAGTGACCCGGCAGCAGAACTATTACACCAGATCTATCAATGAAGTAAAACACATTGTGGATTATTAGGTCTACAGGCAGTCCTCGGTTATCCAGCGGAATCCGTTCTGGAAGTAGCGTGGGAGAGTGAAACCGTTGTAACGCTAGTCCCATGTTAATCAGTGGCGGTGAGCGTTGGATAACGCATTCCGGCGTCGAAAAACGGCCCATAGTGTTGCATTGTAAAGCGTTGACTATGCCATTCGTTGTAAAGTGAAACGTTGGATAACGAGGACTACCTGTATTAAGCTATTAAGTCTCCTGGCGTAGGGTTACTAGGTGTCCAGTATCGAATGGAACTGTCCTGATTTGGACACTGTCCATTAAAACATTAGAGGTAATACTAGACATGTGTCCAGTATTACCTCTCTGGGCGTGTGTGTATACCAGTATAACCCCTCTGGGCGTGTGTGTATACCGGTATTGCCTCTCTGGGTGTATATGTGTATACCGGTATTGCCTCTCTGGGTGTATATGTGTATACCGGTATTACCTCTCTGGGCATGTGTGTGTATTCCGGTATTAACTCTCTGGACGTGTATGTGTATACCGGTATTACCTCTCTGGGAGTGTGTGTGTATTCCGGTATTAACTCTCTGGACGTGTATGTGTATACCGGTATTACCCCTCTGGGCGTGTGTGTATACCGGTATTACCTCTCTGGGTGTGTGTGTGTGTATTCCGGTATTAACTCTCTGGACGTGTATGTGTATACCGGTATTACCCCTCTGGGCGTGTGTGTATACCGGTATTACCTCTCTGGGCGTGTGTGTGTATTCCGGTATTACCTCTCTGGGCGTGTATGTGTATACCGGTATTACCTCTCTGGGCGTGTATGTGTATACCGGTATTGCCTCTCTGGGCGTGTGTGTGTACCGGTATTACCTCTCTGGGCGTGTGTGTATACCGGTATTGCCTCTCTGGGCGTGTGTGTATACCGGTATTGCCTCTCTGGGCGTGTATGTGTATACCGGTATTGCCTCTCTGGGCGTGTGTGTATACCGGTATTGCCTCTCTGGGCGTGTGTGTATACCGGTATTGCCTCTCTGGGCGTGTATGTGTATACCGGTATTGCCTCTCTGGGCGTGTATGTGTATACCGGTATTGCCTCTCTGGGCGTGTGTGTATACCGGTATTGCCTCTCTGGTCGTGTATGTGTATAACGGTATTACCTCTCTGGGCGTGTGTGTATACCGGTATTGCCTCTCTGGGCGTGTATGTGTATACCGGTATTGCCTCTCTGGGCGTGTATGTGTATACCGGTATTACCCCTCTGGGCGTGTGTGTATACCGGTATTACCTCTCTGGGTGTGTGTGTGTGTATTCCGGTATTAACTCTCTGGACGTGTATGTGTATACCGGTATTACCCCTCTGGGCGTGTGTGTATACCGGTATTACCTCTCTGGGCGTGTGTGTGTATTCCGGTATTACCTCTCTGGGCGTGTATGTGTATACCGGTATTACCTCTCTGGGCGTGTATGTGTATACCGGTATTGCCTCTCTGGGCGTGTGTGTGTACCGGTATTACCTCTCTGGGCGTGTGTGTATACCGGTATTGCCTCTCTGGGCGTGTGTGTATACCGGTATTGCCTCTCTGGGCGTGTATGTGTATACCGGTATTGCCTCTCTGGGCGTGTGTGTATACCGGTATTGCCTCTCTGGGCGTGTGTGTATACCGGTATTGCCTCTCTGGGCGTGTATGTGTATACCGGTATTGCCTCTCTGGGCGTGTATGTGTATACCGGTATTGCCTCTCTGGGCGTGTGTGTATACCGGTATTGCCTCTCTGGTCGTGTATGTGTATAACGGTATTACCTCTCTGGGCGTGTGTGTATACCGGTATTGCCTCTCTGGGCGTGTATGTGTATACCGGTATTGCCTCTCTGGGCGTGTATGTGTATACCGGTATTGCCTCTCTGGGCGTGTGTGTATACCGGTATTGCCTCTCTGGATGTTGTGACCTGACCGGATTGGGGGATGCTGCGGGATTTCCGCACACAGGGAGAGAGCAGGGCTGTTGCTAGGGGGCTGGACAACTTCCTCCATCATGATTGGCTGCTGCTGGGTAATGCAGCCAATCAGGAGGAGGTGTCAGGAGACTGGGGGTGGAGCCAAGGAGAGGAGGAAACAGCGGAGAGCGGTGTATGTGTGTCTCAAGCACGTCACACCTTTCACCATAGTGTCCAGTATTTTTGGAGAAGCCACCTGGCAACCCTACTCTTGGGTGCAAAATGGGTTAAAAAAAATGGACTTCGCAGCGTTAAAGGCAAAAAAATCCTACTGATTTCAAAAGGATTCCTTGATGCTATTTTTTGTCCCCAGTTTTGACTGGGGATGACCCCCCAATTTAGTTCTGTTTTTACCGTAATGAGGGTTTATTTACATAACAGCCATTAAAAAAAACAACATCTCTCCCTAGATATAGAAATAGGAGCACACAGAATTCCCAGGATGAAGTGACATGCTGCAGGTGCCCACGTCCTCCTGCCGCCACGTTGGAGGAATGAACCAAAGGTCCAGGTGAGGTCCCGAAACGACCGCTGGAGGCCCGTTCGTTTTCATCTCTTGCTAGATGACCGGAAGATATATTGTAGCGGAATATATAGTTCTAACACTGAGGATACATGCCTGCTAAAGAAACTTAATTTTACATAAAAATGTTATATTCAAATCCCCCTTTTATTTTTTTTTCCAAACACCCCCTCGCATGAAGTGACAGGCAGCAGAAAGACGCAGAACGTGGCAGCACACAGAAAGCCATAAAGATCATTACTTAGTATGATTTACCTTGATAAACGTTTTGGGGATTTAGATCATTTAATGCCATAATAAATGTATTACCTCTCATGGAAATATTTAGATTACAAGTATGTCTTCATTCGTGGAACATCCTGGCTTCAATTTATTGTAAATGTATTGATTTGAATGTACCAATCCTGACATGTTAAACCCCAGAGCCATTGACTTAACAGGAGGGGGCGTTGCTCTTATCAACAAATCTCATCTCAATTGCAATTTACTGGGCCAAAGGTTCTGCCTTTAAAGCCACTAACTTTTAATTCCTCTGCGCAAAATGCATTATCAACACTAACACTTCAGACATCATTTTCCAGGGAATAATGAGGCCTTTATTCAAGAATTCCTGGATTTGTTAATGTTGACATCCTGAGACGATTACAACATCCTTATTGCAGGAGATTTCAATCTCTGGTCAGAGAAAATCGACTCTTCTGGTCAAAACCGTTCTAGAAGCACTTTAGTATTGATAGTTTGAGTCTCTACTCCTGGTTCCGTTCCACCTTTCCGGTCACACTGTTGATGAAGTGTTTACTTTTTTGTATAGCCTCAATTCTGGAGTAAGCCCATACCGTGGATTGGTCAGTTCATGCCTTCATTTAATTTATCCTGCACTTGCTAGATAATACCTCCAAACCAAAACCTCCTTCACCCATAAAATTGTTAGGCAGAGTAAAAAAGGATATGGATCCCACTATTTTTGTTAAAAATTTGTAACGCTTGCGCTGCCCACGCACAAGACAGGACCCGGTACTGAGGTGGGGAAGTATAGGACCACGCACCCACAACAGCAGAAGCGTGCCTTGCAGGCAGATTGTCAACGTAGCCGGGTCTGGGTTGGAGAGAGCGGGTTAGTCCTGATACTTGCCGAGGTCTTCGAATGGAGAGTTCAGAATAGTCCAAGTCCGTTAAGCCGTGGTCTGGGGTTGGAGAGGTCAGAATCGTGGAAGTCCGTATAGCCGTGGTCTGGGTTGGAGAGGTCCGCAGATTCGAGGATAAGCCGGGGTCAATATCCAGAGGGGTTCAGAAGTCAAGCCGTTTCAGTACACGTAGAATCAAACTGCAGGAAGGAATACAAGACGAGCAAGGCACAACAGACGCAGGAGTTCAAAGCTACAACAAGGCCTCCGCAGAGGCAAGGATTGGCTGCAGGATACAAGTGGGCTAGATGAGTACTTGCCACGCAGCTTGGGAGCGGTGCATGGCGTCACGTGTGCTCTCCCGCGGTGTGTCCGAGGGGGCGGAGCTAAGCTCCGTGGCACTCTAGAAGAGTGCGCGTGCGCACTGTAAGCAGAGCAGGGATGCGCGCATGCGCTGGTGCCAGAGTGGAGGTCTGTGTGATGACAGGTAAGGAGGGAAAACCTCGCAAAGGACATGTTGCCCGATTCCTTACAACATTTTAGAAAGTCTTACATCTCTCATGTTGGCGTTCAATATCGCAGCTACTGCTGCTCTTGATATTATTGCTAAAAAAAATAGCGATGGACTAAAGATAAATCCCCCTCCAACTTTACGGATCTTAGACATATAAGGAAAAATTATTTCAAAGCCATTATAGAGGCCAACAAACATTATTTGGCCTCACAGATTAAATATTCCAGTAATAATTTACGGGAATTATTCAAAAGTCATCGACTCTTTGCTTGAGTCAAAGAGTTGCTTGAGGTTTAAACAGAACCTCAAGTCCTTTATGAAATCCACCACATGCTGTTCAATAGGCCTTCTCCAAAGTCGCAAAAATTCGACCCACACAACGTGTCAACTCACAAATCTGATATTTTCACAGTCAAACCGACTGAAATGAGGTGGAGCACCTGCCAATATGCCACTATGGAAAAGCTCCTTATCATGATCAGAGGGATCAGACCATCTAGCTGTCCAGGGGACCTTTGTCCAGCCTGGCAAATAAATGAAGCGGTGTTAGGTCTTAACACTTTCCTTCTTGAAATTGCAAACCTCTCTATTAAAGAAACCCTCCCTCGATCCACTGAACACAGATAACTACCGACCCGTTTCTAATATGCCATTTTTAGCTAAAATCATTGAAAAACTATCCCTAAAACAGTCCGTGAACCACCTAACCAGCTTTAATCTTTTGGTCTCCCACGTATCTGGATTTCGAAAATAATGACAGCATTGAGACAACCCCGATTGGTGTCACTGACCTCCTGCTCAACACTGTAGACAGAAGGGGCGCCGCCGCTCTTTTCCTTCTCTGGATGCAAACAGATGGTATCAACGGCGCAATCTGAGAAATAGGTGAATAATATGTGCAATAGTGTGACAATCAAACCCGTGCAATAGTTACTGGATGTCAAATTTGCCCTGGTTTCACACAGCAAATCCTTCCTTCCGTTGAACAGGATATGGACGAAGTATTGATCTCCCCACAATGTAATCGCAATGAGTGACATGTGGCACACTCCAGCCTGGCTCCGGTCTCGTCTGCTGCATGTCCTCCGGGCACGCACGGCTTCCCTGGTCTGTCTCTCTCTGTGTCAGAACAGCAGGGCTCCTGGACGTCTGCGTACTGAACTGGCGGTACAATGGCCTCAAGTTGCCAAAAGACCCACTTATCCTTCTCTAACTGTTCGCGACTTTCAGCAGAATCGATCACACTCTTTTTGCTAACCAGACTTAAATCGGATTTTGGGTTGAGAGGTACAGTGCTGGACTGGTCCCCTTCCTCTCTTGGTGACCATAGTCAGAAAATCACCCTCAAAGAGAATTCTTCAAACACAATCCTGCTTTTTGCCATCCCTCAGGGATCTGCCATCTTACCCGGTTCTTTTCAATATATAGGATATATGTTTTCGATATTTAGTTGAAAACAAATTCAGTTCCCTCAGTACGCGGATGATATCCAGCTGATGTTGGACATCTCCACCGATCCTATCATCAAGGTGAACGGTCTGAATAATTGCCTTAGTGACATCTCTAATTGGATGGCATTGAATTGGTTACAATAGGCCCTAAAGATCAAACAGATTCTGTGAGTAACGCCTTCAACGATCTAAAAATCAGTAACTCCGCCATCCCCAGGAGGTGAGAAGCCTTGGAGCTATTTTTGACACAAAGATCATTGATCATCTTCATATTGCATTTATCGTGAAAAACTGTTACTACCAAATCCATCGGCTGAGACGAATTAAAGCGTTTCTCTGAAAACCAATCTACAGATAGTAGCACCGGCCATGGTTCTCTCCAGTCTGGATTAAGCAAATTCACTCACAAGGGTACAAGTTTTAAAAGCATATTGTGATCATAATCACCACCATCCGGTAACTTCAACTGGTGCTGTGGAAGACCCTCGGTCCCGAGATTGGATAAACCTGTCAGGAATCGGCGTTCTCCACGCTCCCCACACAAAGCATCCCCTTCCCGCAGGGAGTCCCTGGACACACAAAACAAACCTGCCTTACCGGCCTCCACGGCTCCTCGCTCCTGCCGCCGTCGCGGGATCACTCCCCTCGGCGATTCCTCTGCTCAGGGCCGGGCGCGCCCACGCCCTCCTGCACGCACACCTGCACCATCCGCTGGCTCGGTTCACGCACGTACACGAGTTACGGAGCACGCTCAGTCTGCGCACACTTCTGCCCGTCCCCCGGACCTCAGGCTCCGCCCCCGCACACTGCACGGGCATACTCAGGTTACCAACAAGACTCATCTGGCCTGTTATCACCCAAAGAGAAGCAGTTCCAGCCATCACATTAGTGGTGAGTTCATTAAATGTTTGACCAAATATAGCAGGCTAATTTTTAAGTTGATAATTTTGGATGGCCCTCGAATGATTTTATAAATATCAAAATGGCCCTTGGCAGAAAAAAGGTTCCCCACCCCTGCCCTAATACCTTGGCAGACAGCTTTCCTGCTCCCGTTCATGTTTCCCGCCCTTTGTTGGTCTTCCTCGTCGTTCCGCTACATGTTTTCTGTCGGTAGGTCCTAGTTGTGGGTCCGGGATGGGCACCCTCGCTAAGTTCCTGCACGCGCTCTAGTACTGAGTTGTATGGTGAGTAGCGCGGTAGAAAAAATGTGAAATAAACATATATATTATCTTTACTGTCCATGTCACAACTATGCCAATAATATAGTTAATGTCACCTCTTAAATAATATATACAGGCATACCCCACTTTAAGGACACTCCCTTTTAAGTACACTCACGAGTAAGGACATATCTCCCAATAGGCAAACAGCAGCTCGCGCATGCGCCTGTCAGCACGTCCTGAAAAGCAATACCAGCTCCCTACCTGTACCGAAGCTGTGCGCAAGCGGGGAGACTATAGAGCCTGTTACACATGTGTTATTTACATCAGTTCTGCACGTATATGACAATTGCAGTACAGAATATGCATCGATAAGGGGAAAAAAGGTAGTGCTTCACTTTAAGTACATTTTCGCTTTACATACATGTTCTGGACCCATTGCGTACGTTAATGCGAGGTATGCCTGTAGTGATGAGTTAAATAAAACTAGATAATGCATAAAAACCATATACAGAATCCAAGCATACATGTATATAGCGAGGTCCAACAGAAGCCTCATATATCAGTTACAAAAGACCAGCAGTTACACTGATTAGTGCACAGACATACACGCATAATAATAAGATGTCATTGCACCTAAATTACAAGGGACCAACCCTTTACCTAGTGATCAATAAAAGGATATATATTAATTGCTATTGTGACAGGATACAAACAGAGTCAGGGAGTGTTTGATATCACAGAAAGGCTTGTAGATCAATAAACTTCCTCTATTTCCCCTGGAACGCGACCAGTGTCTGTTAATGCTTTTTTATTGTTATTGCCGTCACATTCCATTGTACTGCGCTACAGAACATGTTGGAGTGTTACAAATAATACATGATAATAACAATATAAATTCATTGTTTTCTTACTTCACAGATTAGTTGCGCTTTGTCTATTTGTAGAGGAATCAGTACTTTGGAAATCATGGATGGAAGGTGATTATAGAGAAGAAAAGTAGATTTTGATCTTGAATGTTGGCAACGGCATTGTCACGGGAGACCAGGCCCAATTCACATTTATATTTAAGGGATCAGTCACAAGGCAAAACAGGCAGTAAAATAAATTGCGGTTTATTCGGACAAGACCTCGGAAACACACAGAAATACAAGAAACAGAGAATATACACACTTACGGGGGTCTGGGGAAGAGATCTACCCTTTCCTAGTTGCAAGGCGCCTGTTCAGGAAAGGCTTACCTTGATAGGACCTTGGGCTCCTGGACCGAAATCCAGCCTGCTGGCTAGGCCTCCCCATGCTTCCCGGTGTGAATAGCTCTTTCACAGAAGCATCAGAAGGGAGAGGCCTGCCAGAGGCTGCTTGTCTTCAGACCTCCACCAGGAACAAGAGAGAGAGATGCTTTTACAGCACGCTCTTATATAGGCTGAAATCCTATCTAAATCATTGAGGAGAGTAATAGCCAATTAACGCAGGGATTGAAATTACGCATTCCCTGATAGGAGGGATAAATTCAAAACTTGCCAATAGAAACCTTGCTTATCAGTTCTGACATCCAGAGCCGTTTTCTCTTTCCCTGGCTCCGTGGTGTCTAGTAAAACAAAGACATCCCAATCTGAATATCCTGCTCGCCAAATGGTTTCCCCCCTCTGCCATTCCTCTCCTCTTTGAACTATGGAATCTATGCAAACTAGCCAGCATATTAACCATATGCCTGTGCTTTCTGTATAGAACCTTATAGTAAACATTAAAACACAATATAAAGTACACTTCCTTACAGAATATACTCTGGGGAACCTTATACTTATAAGGGAAATAAATTGGGGAGATTTGGGCTTTGAATCCCTATCTGAACTGGGGCATGGAAATGCTAATCCACATGTAATTCACATGCTAATTCACACTGCCTTTTGTCACCAACCTGGGTTTAAATCACAGGACAAACACAATTCATTGGAGTTTTAAAACACAGAGAACCAACATTTGGACACAAGAGCTGACACTCTCAGCCCATACCATATGGGCTCCCCCTTTATTAAGGAAGGCCGACACAGCCTATCGTCACAGGCATCACGCAAATCTGGCGCTAATTGGCGAGGTTCGGATTGTCGGATTCCGAAAATCCAAACTAATTTCTAATGTATTTGCAGTTGACTTGTTTAGCCAGGGCAGGTGAGAAGCGGTAATTAGGGTGATCACTTGATCTTGATTGCCAGGCTTGGCAAAACCTGGTTTTATGTCCCTCCTGCCCAGTGTTGCCCGGCAAGAAGTGGCAAACTAACGCCAGGACTCAATAAGCTCCAATATGAGTTATCGCATAGCAATCCTACACTAACTGCCATTGACGCTTGGTGACTGTGTAATAACCATTAACGGAGCTCGGAATTGCCACAGAGGTCTGGTTGGACTGAACTGACCGCGTCTGTTCCTGCAAATTAATATCCCACTTGTGGTGCATTTGCATGTCTCGGGAAGGACTGCAATCCTGTCTTTGTGAGGATTCGCCATCCTGGTGGGCGCAGACCGTCTCCTCACCCCAACAAGCCTTCCGTGTCGGACAATCAGGATGTCTCATGGTCCCAGTACGCGCGCGCGGACCTAGCGCGGCCTAATCCCCGTCTGCGGATTCTGACCCCGCTCTGACGCACAACGGGTACATTCGGTCAGCCTCCCTGCTGACGCGTGGTCCAAGCCCCGCCCCCACTCTGGTGATGGACAGGACCGGCGTGGGAGTGACACGCGCTCTCGGCTCCGCCCTCTGACTTCCGTGACGCGCGCGATTGGTCCCGCCCCCACTTGCCCTAAGGTCACTCAGAATCGGCGTGGGAGTGACGCGTGCTACAGGCTCCGCCCCCTGACCTCCGTGATGCGCACGGGACGGCCTGTGAGCAGTTCTGCCCCCATTCCTGATTCAGCTGCATCATAGGGCACACCTGTGTGCACCAGCAGCCTATCGGTGCTTACTTCCTGGTTCTGCCCCAGCTGGCTATTGGAGGCTCTGCCTTTATATACCTTCTGTCTGCTCTCATTCTTTGCTGAGCATAGTCCAGTGTGACGCCGTGCCTTGCTGCATTCCAGTTCCTGTGACCTTGCCTTGCTGATTAACCTCATGTTGCCTGACCTTGCTTGCCTCTTGGATTCTGCACCTCTCCTGATCCGGCTCCGAACGACCATTCTCCTGTCTCCAGTCCTGACCTTGGCTAAGTACTCCAACGACCCGATACTCTCCTATCCTGAACCTGGCTACGTACCCCAACGGTCCGCTACTCTCCAATCCTGAACTTGGCTACGCACACTGACAATCCGCAACTCTCCACTCCTGAATCTGGCAAGTACTTTGACTATTCTCCAATCTGTAATCCTGACTTGGCTTGAACGACTACTCTATATCCTAGGTGCGCCCGCGTGGCTGTGGGTCGGCGTTTACCTGAGCACCGCGGTCGCGCTTCGTTTGTGGTGAGCTACACGTTACAGTCTTCCCCATTATCGCTTAGCATACAATGCTTCCACTGCAGCCAGGGATTCTGGGTAATGACATGCAAATGAGCTGATCAGGACACTATTGCACGGAAACTCCTAATGAAGTGAGTAGCATGTTCTGTGAGATATCCCTCGGATAAGCAGTATTGCAGTTTTAATGGGAAAAATCCCAGTGTGCAAGTTTCTGGGAGAAAAGAAACCAGGACACAAAGTTACATAAAATAAGTATATAACATCTTGATTTGTTATTTTCTTCATTTACCTGTGCGTGTGCTGTCTTTCTCCCAGCACGTACAGTATATCCCGGTGACATGGCGGCCACACGTACAGTATATCCCGGTGACATGGCGGCCACACGTACAGTATATCCCGGTGACATGGCCACACGTACTTTATATCCCGGTGACATGGCCACACATACAGTATATCCCTGTGACATGGCCACACGTACAGTATATCCCTGTGACGTGACGGCCACACGTACAGTATATCCCGGTGACATGGCCACACGTACAGTATATCCCGGTGACATGGCGGCCACACGTACAGTATATCCCAGTGACATGGCAGCCACACGTACAGTATATCCCGGTGACATGACCACACGTACAGTATATCCCAGTGACATGGCGGCCACACGTACAGTATATCCTGGTGACATGACCACACGTACAGTATATCCCGGTGACATGGCGGACACTTATACAGTATATCCCGGTGACATGACCACATGTACAGTATATCCCAGTGACATGGCGGCCACACGTACAGTATATCCCGGTGACATAGCGGACACACATACAGTATATCCCAGTGACACGGCGGACACACGTTCAGTATATCCCGGTGACATGGCGGCTACAGTCCCACCCCCTCCCAACACTGCCCATAATTTTCAATTTGGCCCAGTACCTGAAGAGGAGATTATACAAGCGCTCCTCAAACTAAAACTAAGCAGCCAATGTGGACCCGACTTACTACAATCTAGGTTCCTACGACTTGGTGCCCCAGCCATTGCCAAACCAATTGCGTCCATAGTCAACTCTATCCTGTCTGCAGGCCATATCCCTAAGACCTGGAAAACTGCCAGAGTTGTCCCAATCTTCAAAAGTGGGGACAAAAACACTGTCTCAAACTACAGGCCAATCTCACTTCTCCCAATTCTATCCAAAGTCATGGAAAAATGTGTCCACTCACAATTAAGCGATTTCTATACCAAGACAAATTTCCCTAGCCAATTCCAATCTGGGTTTCGTCCCAAACACTCCACCGTAACTACCCTGCTAAAAGTTTGCAATGAAATCCAGTGTGGAATGGAACGGGGACAACTCACTAATGCAGTATTCCTAGATTTTGCAAAGGCTTTTGACACAGTTGATCATGCTATCCTGCTTAACAAACTCCAGAGCTCTGGAATAGGGAAACATGCTTTAAACTGGTTTCAGTCCTACCTATCAGGAAGATCCCAACATGTGTCCATCTCAGGCTCTAACTCCAACCCCCTGGATATCACCTGTGGTGTCCCGCAAGGCTCTGTTCTGGGGCCCCTACTCTTCTCAGTGTTCATTAATTATCTTCCCACAGCTTGTAAGGAAGCCTCAATACACATGTATGCAGATGACACAATCCTATATGCACACAGCCATAGCCTCTCTGACCTTCAACACATACTTCAGTCTGACTTTTTGAAACTCCAAAACTGGATTTCCCAAAACAAACTGTTTTTAAACACTGACAAGACTGTAACAATGGTATTTGGGACCAAGACTAAATTTGTAAAGCTTCCAGTGACTGAGCTCCTGATTAGAACCAACGCTAACACCACCCTAACACCTGTCACTAGTTTTAAATACCTGGGCTTATGGTTTGACTCCCACTTAACATTCGGGATGCACATTGATACCCTGACAACCAAGACCTATGCCAAACTAGGGGTACTTTACAGGAATAAATCCTCCCTAAGTCTCCTGGTCAGAAAGCGTATCGCACAGCAGATGCTAATGCCAATTATTGACTATGGAGACATAGTATATGGCTCGGCTCCTCAAACCCACCTTAGCAAACTTGACACCCTCTACAATTCAATTTGTCGTTTTGTTCTCCAATGCAACTACAACACACATCACTGCGAAATGCTCAAAGAACTAGATTGGTCAACACTAGAGTCTAGGCACAAAGTTCACCTTTCCTGTCTTGCCTTTAAATTCTTCATGGGCAAGCTACCCAGCTACCTGAACAAGCTCCTCACCCCTACCACACGCAGCACTTATCACCTGAGATCAGACTCCAAAAGACTATTCATGGTCCCAAGGCTCAACAAAGTATCCGGACGTTCCTCCTTCTCCTTCCGTGCACCCCAAAACTGGAACAACCTACCAGAGACTCTCACATCCACCACCAGTTTAAGTTCTTTCAAATCTAAGGCTGTCTCACATTTTAACCTGGTCTGTAACTGTTTCATACGCTCATAATATATATTTTCTTTAACTGTGCACGCAATGTCTTGTATATAATGTATACCCTGTTCATTTATGTAACTGTACTTGTAACCATGTATTATTTGTTTTACTCTGTGCCCAGGACATACTTGAAAACGAGACGTAACTCTCAATGTATTACTTCCTGGTAAAATATTTTATAAATAAATAAATACACGTACAGTATATCCCGGTGACATGGCGGACACACGTACAGTATATCCCGGTGACATAGCGGCCACACGTACAGTATATCCCGGTGATATGGCAACCACACGTACAGTATATCCCGGTGACATGGCGGCCACACTTACAGTATATCCCGGTGACATGGCGGCCACACATACAGTATATCCCGGTGACATGGCCACACGTACAGTATATCCTGGTGACATGACCACACGTACAGTATATCCCGGTGACATGGCGGACACACGTACAGTATATCCCGGTGACATGGCGGACACACGTACTGTATATCCCGGTGACATGGCGGACACATGTACAGTATATCCCGGCGACATGGCGGACACACGTACAGTATATCCCGGTGACATGGCGGACACACGTACAGTATATCCCGGTGACATGGAGGACACACGTACAGTATATCCCGGTGACATGGCGGACACACGTACTGTATATCCCGGTGACATGGCGGACACACGTACAGTATATCCCAGTGACATGGCGGCCACACGTACAGTATATCCCGGTGACATGGCGGCCACACACGTACAGTATATCCCGGTGACATGGCGGACACACGTACAGTATATCCCGGTGACATGGCGGACACACGTACAGTATATCCCGGTGACATGGCGGACACACGTACTGTATATCCCGGTGACATGGCGGACACATGTACAGTATATCCCGGTGACATGGCGGACACACGTACAGTATATCCCGGTGACACGGCGGCCACACGTACAGTATATCCCGGTGACACGGCTACACGTACATTATATGCCGTGTCCGGTGACTTGGCCACACGTACAGTATATCCCAGTGACATGGCGGCCACACG
Organism: Ascaphus truei; assembly: GCF_040206685.1. Classification (NCBI taxonomy): domain Eukaryota; kingdom Metazoa; phylum Chordata; class Amphibia; order Anura; family Ascaphidae; genus Ascaphus; species Ascaphus truei. Next base: position 31,237,560 of record NC_134491.1, read on the forward strand.
TACAGTATATCCCTTTGACACGGCCACACGTACAGTATATCTCTGTGACATGGCGGCCACACGTACAGTATATCCCGGTGACATGATGGCCACATGTACAGTATATCCCTGTGACATGACGGCCACACATACAGTATATGCCTGTGACATGACGGCCACACATATAGTATATCCCGGTGACATGACGGCCACACGTACAGTATATCCCGGTGACATGGCCACACGTACAGTATATCCCGGTGACATGGCGGTCACACGTACAGTATATCCCGGTGACATGGCGGTCACAAGTACAGTATATCCCGGTGATATGGCGGCCACACGTACAGTATATCCCTGTGACATGGCCACACGTACAGTATATCCCGGTGACGTGACGGCCATACGTACAGTATATCCCGGTGACGTGACGGCCACACGTACAGTATATCCCGGTGACATGGCCACACATACAGTATATCCCGGTGACATGGCAGCCACACGTACAGTATATCCCGGTGACATGGCGGCCACACGTACAGTATATCCCGGTGACGTGACGGCCACACGTACATGGCGGACACACGTACAGTATATCCCGGTGACGTGACGGCCACAGGCGCCGTACTTTATATCCCGTTGTCTGTACGCTGGTTCATTTTTGTTTTATCCGATGATGTTTTTTGAAAACAATGAATTAACCGCTTCAGCACTGGAAGGGCCAACATTAATATACTCTGTTGTCCTATCTAATACTATATATGTGTTAAAGCAGCACTCTTGGTGACTTAGATATATAAAGGTTTGAAGCAGGGGTCTCCGGAGCTGAACCATGTTGATTTCAGCTGCGGGCACCGCCTGCTTCCAGAGATACTTACATCAGAAGGGGCTAACGGTAGCAGCTCCGGGTGGGCTAGTTCGTGCTAACATAATGGCGGCTTAAATATCAAGCATCCTGTGAGCCAATAAGAAGCCATGATATCATCCCTTTGTGGCTTTCTATTGGCCCACGTGACGCGAGAGCTTTAACCAGCAGATACCAGCACCCCCTGCAGAGGTAAGTATCTCCGGAAGCAAGGGGTTCCCGGAGCTGAAATCAACTCCGTTCAGTTCTGGAGACCCCCTGCTTCAAACCTCTTTAAAAAAAAAACAAAGGGACCGGGGAGCACTCATTTAACAGATGTGTGGGAGGTGTGCGTGGTACCACAAATATCACATTTCACTTGGCCTGTAAGAGCAATGCTGAAGTCTGCCCACTTTTACATTATGCAATGTCTGCACCACCTCTGGGAAGTGATGTCACTTCCTGCTTTTGCGGTGTGCGTGGGAAATCACAGTTCTTAATATGCTGATCATGCTTAACATAAAAAATACCCAGTGAAGCGGCACTCAAAAATTGCACGCAAAAAAAAATCAATAGATAATAGTAAGAAAACGCACAAATCTTGTTGATGGAAATGTTAAATTGCAGATTTCATTGTCGCGGTTGCAGGGGCCCGGAAACGTTGCTGGTATATATCAGTGTTCTATAATGTGAATTGCCAGAAAGTATGCATTGAATCTGCAATTAATGATCCAGCAAAAGAACAAGTAGAGTATGTGGGTTTTCCTACGAATGGTTATGCATGTATGTCTTTATTTATATAGCGCCAATAATGTACATAACACTTCACAGCAATAATACACGTGGTAATCATATAAATAACAAATACTACAAATAACAGATCATGGGAATAAGTGCTTCAGACATAAAAGTAACATTTAGGAAGAGGAGTCCCTGCTCCGAAGAGCTTACAATCTAATTGGTAGGAGGAACGTACAGAGACAGTAGGAGGGCGTTCTGGTAAGTGCGTCTGCAGGGGGCCAAGGTTTATGTATGAGGTGTATAGTGTTAGCCACGGAGCTACTCATATGCTTCATTAAGCAGGTGTGTCTTAAGGTGGGTTTTAAAGGTGGATAGAGAGGGTGCTAGTCGGATATTGAGGGGAAGGGCATTCCAGAGGTGCGGGGCAGTCAGTGAGAAAGGTTTAAGGCGGGAGAGGGCTTTAGATACAAAGGGGGTAGAGAGAAGACATCCTTGAGAAGAACGCAAGAGTCGGGATGGTGCAAAGCGAGAAATTCGGGCTGAGATGTAAGAAGGAGCAGAAGAGTGTAAAGCTTTAAATGTGAGGAGAATAAATGTATTAATAAATTATAAAAAATGTTTGCAATTTTTGCATGCCAGTGATACTGTTTTTGGGGTAGGTTTTGTTGTACCAGAACGACGGCACGGGAGCTTAGCACAAAAACACTACTACAGCTGTTTGTATGAGCGAGGGATGGGGGGGGGGGAGTGACATGGTGTCTTCTCCTGCGCGGAGGCTGAGAGAAAGCGGGTGATTTCCCTGGCCGTGTGGGGCGTGCCGAGGGGCGTCACGGAGCTAGTTCGCCCTCCTTGGGCGAACCGCTCATGTGACTGGTCTGTCGCGCCAAGAAATCAGTTTGAACTGATTTCTTGCGCAACGTGCACCCGGACGCATCCGCACCGTCTGCGGCACCATGTTCGAGGCCTTAGTGCAGAAGGGGCTCAACTCCAGTCCTCAAGCCCCCCAACAGGTCAGGTTTTCAGGATATCCCAGCTTCAGCAGAGGTGGCTCAATCAGTGGCTCCGTCAAAGACGGAGCCTCTGATTGAGCCACCTGTGCTGAAGCAGGGACTGATTGAGCCACATGTGCTGAAACAGGAACCGATTGAGCCACCTGTGCTGAAGCTGGGATATCCTGTAAACCTGACCTATTGGGGGGGGGTCTTGAGGACTGGAGTTGAGCCCCCCTGCAATAGTGGAAATCTATTCCAATTGCCACCTGACAGGTGTTGTTATTGGCCTGGGAAGCACATTACGTTACATTTTCTCATTCCTACAGAGTGCAGAATGTGCTCTGAAAGAGTCCTTTGTTAAACAAATGGCTAATTACTTTATTATTTTGCAGGTATAAACCAATGGGAAAACACTTTATAGAGCTGCTGAGACCTTACACATGTAACCCCTCTTTGCCCGGAGGTAAAAGAAGGTCTCATCTATGTGCGGTAATATAGAGTGGTGCAGGTGTGGGTGCTTAGAGTCTCTCATACCTTTTCCCAGGGTGCTAGCGCCCGGGGGGGGGGGGTGGTGTAAGAAGGTGGTAATAAGGGTGCCAGGAGCTTCATTAGACACACAGGTTTCTTTATTTAGACAGACTTTCATCATACATACGTCTTCCCTGGGCGCTCAGATGGTTCCCAGAGAGGCACACACGGCTTTGTCACCTTCCATTACCTTTGGTTATGGATAACATGTGAAAGTGGATTTTATATCTCTGGCGCATGGATAACATGCAATCTCTTGGTGTAGTGGACTTTCCAGGTCCCTTCCCGGGCTCTGTGCAGGGGTGTATCTTGTCTTGAGTTTCCCATCTACCTGTCATCCTATACAGCTCCCTACTTAATAGAAAATAGTAATCCCATTAGGGGGGTTAAACACATTTTCACATTCACTACTTTTATTTGTTTACAGAAGAGAGCTCATGTGTCAGGTACATCTATGGGGAACTCTCGTGTTGGTCTAAAAACGTATCCAACGAATATTGACAGTAATACATCAACAGAAGCATAGGTAGCCTGGTGATAATGTTACTGTCAATTATGTTAGGGGTGCTCAACTCCAGTTCTCAAGCCCCCCCCCCCCCCCAACAGGTCAGGTTATCAGGAAATCCCTGCTTCAGCACAGGTGTTGAAGCAAGGACTGATTGAGCCACCCGTGCTGAAGCAGGGATATCCTGAGAACCTATCCTGTTGCGGGGCTTGTGGACTGGAGTTGAGCGCCCCTGATGAAAGGTACAGATATTTAAGAGTGAATTTAAGCTTTACTGTAGGAGTGAACCACTCTATTGAGACTCTCTTCCTGACTGTCACCGCCAGGTTCTGCTTGAAGATATGCACTGGATTTTAACCCTGAATACTTCATCCCCTGGGTATCAGTGTGGATTGGGAACTTTGACATTTCAAACAAAATGTACCAATAAAGCTATTTACCAGTAAAGAGCCCCGGTCTGCAACATTTCTTCTCCGGAGCAGATGCACCGCCTGAGTTCTTCTCCTATCTTCTAAAATGTAACAAACAATGTGAATTGGCAAGAAACACAACGTTTAAAAAAATCTCTTCCTCTTTTTACATTTAGGTGCCGCACTTGCGTCCCACGGCTGGAGCACGTGCATTAATTGGAACAGGCGTTAGATTATTCCCAACGCGCTTTGTATTGCTCGAAGAGCCTCTCTGTGCTATTAATGTGCGCGCTAATGTATTTATTGCTACGATACTGCTTTTGGTGACAGACGCTATCTTGAAATATCGTTAGCTTAATGGGACCCGTTAAACTCGGGGGTGAAAATAAAGTTCATGATCTATTGAGGTAACGTTATTTGCCCTGATTTAACTGAGCTTCGTGCACCTGGGCCATTGAAGGCGTAAAAGGAAGACACCCAGAAATGCTAAGTTATGATACAAAGAAAGAGATCTAGGACAAGTGCAACCTTTCTTAGTAAAAGATAAATATTTAAGACCCACAAATGCCCCTTGTCACTTCCATCGAAGGTAAAACCAATGTGCCCAGCAAGGAGACATACGACAGATGAGCTACAGTAGGCTCCAATAGACATATGCGCCGCTGACCAGATCTTTAGTGAACGAAGGGCACACCAGGGATGTATTCGCGTCTTTTCATCCTGTTTTAGCTGGTTTGGGGCAAGACTTTCGGTGTTGTGTGTTCTGCCGCGCTCTCTTCCGGATTCTCAGCGGATTAGCTCAGCCTCTACACTTATCTCGTGCCTTCACAAAGTGCCTGCACAGCAACACCAAGTGACCCTACGCATTTCACTGTCTGAAGCTTCGTCAGGGAATGGCTAAGCAAAACTAGTCCCCTTATATACCTCCTTCCAAAATTGCTATATCACAGTACACGCATTCAACAATGTATGGAGACTAGGGGTGCGCAAACTGGGGAGGAGCAAGATTTTCAAGGGGAGGCACGGCGGTAATACAAGACTTGCGCTCTTCCCCAAGGCATTTAAATTAAATGCCGGGGGACCGCGCAAGGCCTCTGCAACTTACCTTGTCTTTAGCGACATGTCGCCATGGCAACGCTGGATCATTTGATGCCGGAGACAAGGTAAGGAGGAGGGTGAGAGAGGGGGGGAGCAGGCAGAGGGGCACAGGGGGGAAAGTTTGCGCACCCCTGATATAGACATATACATTATTTAATATATACGACAGAGGATCACACCGCTCACTAGCAAACAATTGATATAGTGATGGAAGATGCAAATAAGTGATTGTGTCGGATTGCCTGAAATTGGCAATGGGTGCTACCTATGTACTAGGGATAAACGATATCAAATATAGAGGAACAGCTGACTGAGGGTCAGCAGAACATCTAAAGAAAGTACATTCAGTGGTGCAAACCTGGGCTATTAAAACTTAGCATTTAAGGAATGACGAAATAATAAAAAAAAACTACACATGCTGAGTGAATAAAGTGACAATGTGTGAATATCTAAAATAATAAAATCACAGGAGGTGTGGCTGACTTGGTTAATGTCTGCTGGGAGAGAATTGGAAGTCTCTTTCCCAGAAGAGCTGGGTGAGAAAAATCAACTAATCAAGGACCAGAATATGGTGTGGTAGATATGTAACTAACACCCGTTCTCTCAATGCTGGTTATAAACAGTTAACCAGTATGCTGTACTTTTGTCTGCTGTATTTAGTGCTCATCCAATTTGTCACTTATATAATTTTATAGTGGCTAAACAGTTTGTGAGTGGCTGTATAAATAAACAGCAATTACTCTAGGAGAGCTTATGGACCATAAAACCCCAAATAAGCACTATAAATAGTTACGAGCGTATGTGAAGAGTAGAATTGATAACCAATCGAGCTTTGTGAATCACAGCGCAGCGCTAACTGGCTGCCTACAGCAGGGGTGCGCAAACTTCTAGCATTGCCCAAGTGCTCGCGTTTCCCCTTACCTGTGTGCCGGCATCAAATGACGCCGCGGGGTCATGTGACATCACATGAAAATTATGCTGCGTTGCCATGGCGATGGGTGTCAAATGAAGCCGCTGGGTTATTTTCTGTTGCGTTGCCATGGCGACACGTCGCCCAAAGACGGCAGAATCACGGTAAGTGAGTTACAGAGGTCTCGCGCAGTCCCCTGGCATTTAATATAAATGCCTTGGGAAAGAGTGCGGGGCCTCTGTAACCGCCTGCACCCCCAGAAGATCTCGCGCCCCCAGTTTGCGCACCCTTGCCTTACAGTTAACTGAGAGAGGTAGCAAAGTTCTGCTGACCCTCAGCCAGCTGTTCCTCTATTCCATACATTATGTAATACATGTACAGTGATATACTGTATAAATATTGGAAGGTGGCTAGGTCCCCAGTGCCAGCTTCAGCGCACTATGGTGTGCGCTGCAGGAACAAGAACCACCCCTCAATGGGGCCGGCCCCACTAGCTGCCTTCGCACGCAATTTGCAGCCGCGCTGCACGACCAGATTTTCATAATACAAGAATTTTGTCTTTACAACTGGCAACTGAGCACTGGCCACGCCCTCCGGCAGTTCAGCCAATGAGGGCAAACCAGCCCTGTGATGTCATGGCCGGGCCCCCGCCACCGCTACGCCCCCCGCCACAATCTCCTGCAGCTCAGCCACAGACCGGAGATCGCGCTTTACACAGCTGCCCGCGCCGCCTGGAGCGCATGCAGAAGCGACACTGTGGCCGTAGCCGAAGGGGACTAGTCTTGTTTAGTTTGACCACAGATTTTGTTTGTAGCAAATTTAAGATAAATTTGTATCGACTTTTTTCTAAAAGTAAATCTAAAAAATTGCAAATAACTTTATATTATGTTAAAAGACAAATACTGTATAAAAGATTTCATAACTTTAAGAGTTTATAGTTACAAGAGGGTTGTTCTAAATTCTGCTACTTTGAACATGTATTAGTTATTTTCGGAATACTGCACACATGCTAAGCCATGCCTCATTTCACCCACGTAAACAGCAGTAAATATCACTATTTCTGTGCCTCAGCAAATGCTTATGGTTGCATATTTCTACAAATATGTATATTTCTATGATTGCCTTTAAGTTATTACAGTTCATTTTGGAAAATATTGAATTTTTCACATTGGACTTTTGGAAAAAAAAAAAAAAAATCAGCCAAACAAATAGTTAGTTATAAAGTTAGCCTACATCTGTTTGTCTTACAGAAAAAGTATTAAAAAAACACAAATAGCATGCATTATTCTATAAAGTAGATTGTAGAAATGAATGACGTCATTGTGCCCAAGCTTATAATGGACCATCCATAAATTAGATGGTGAACAATGATTTATTTTACATTGAGACCAAAAGAGTTTTGGTGTATATCAAATGAACGGACATATTAATCAATACATAGCTTTTAACCCTGACTTTTAAAGAATTTCTGTGAAATTGGATATGATAATTGGCAGTGCACCGGATTTTTCGTTTCTTTTTACACTTATGAAATTATATTTTAGTCCTGTGGACAGTTATCCATACAAGAATGGCATCTTTATATTCTGAAAAAAACCCAACATACACTATAGTTTCCATGGGTACCTCAAATATAGGGGATAAAAAAAAGGGAGGGGGGGTGAAATTGATGATCGACTAGATACCGATCATTAACACCTTTGTTATATGTTAATGGTTCACCTGCCATGATATGACCATTTACCAGCTCTGATCATAATCTATTTATTATACATATTAATTACTAATGATTGCTGTATTACTTATGTGTATCACATTCGAGTACTTGATTATTTCATGTGATTCCAATGACCCGTCTAATGTACGCTATACGAGGGGTGCGCAAACTGGGGGGGCGCAAAATGTTCTGGGGGGGCTGGGCGCAGCACTTACATAGGCCCCACGCTCTTCCCCAAAGCATTTACGTTCCCTTACCTGATCTCCGACGGCTTCTGGTGACGCGTCGCCATGGAAACGCAGCATCAACTGACGCCGCAGGCTCACTTGATGTTACGGCATCGTTTGACGTCGGTCGCCATGGCAATGTGACGCTACAGGAGACGGCCTGATTCGGAAAAAGGTAATACCCCCTCTCACAAATGAACACACACACCTCGCCCTGCCGGTCTGGGGGCCCTGCGCTCCCTCCTCGCCCTCCTCCTGTCGGCCACAGGATCCAACTTCCACCAGGCCAGAGGGAGGAGCTGGAGATGGGGGGGGTCCCACGCTCCCACCTCCAGGCCGCCTCCAGTCAGGTAGAAGTTGGATCCCGGCACCAACAGGAGGAGGGAGCACGGGGCCCCTGAAGATGAATGGCCCACGGCGGCCCCCTTGCCCTAAGGCCGACCCTGGCTCCTAGTCCCACTTTAGTCCCGGTAACCTGGGAGAGCTGTTGACAGCCCTGCTTGGCGGTGAAGGAGTAACATTTCAGAGACATTCCTGCTGTATTTATTTGTGGTGGAATCTTGGCAGCCCTTTTCTGACACCACGACACCCAGTCTGTACAGCAGCCTCCGAGTAATGTGATAGGAAACCTGAAGTGCCGTGGCTGAAGGGGTTTCCATAATATCACAAGGAATGTTGGCGGCCAGGAAAGGATTTCAAACCACAGACTGGTGTGCTTCAGTCTTAACGACGTGATCCCACACACATCTCACCCTTACACATCACACCCGTACGTTATCGAGGTTAAAATAACAGTAGCAAGTACTGGTTCAGATTGCCTTTCATTTTTTTATGCCAGACACTGTGAAACCGTCCAATAACTATTCCCTCCCCCCCCCCCCCAGATATATTGATTTTCTTGTCCATGGCGTAGTAGCTACATCATGGGGCAATCAAAGGGTTAAACAGCGGGGCAAATCTATTTGGACTTGATTTTGTACCATAAAAAGAGGAAGGCGATGAGCTAATTTTAAAATACAGGCAATTTCCTTTAAAATAATTAATTGAATCTGAAGTTTGGGATGTTGTGGCTTCCTGTTAGATTAAACGTGGGCGCCATTTTTAAAAATCCTGGATTAATAGGAGCATTCCCTGAATTACCTGAACAGGGGGTCCCCCAATATAAAGGGAGACTTCCCAGTTCAAAAACGGCGAGCCTGTTCATGTTACGTGTTCAGCCGGCAATTTTGATGAGGACTCGACCAAGCAACCAATAGAAAAGCTGTGACATCACTGGGACATGACATCACGACTTTCTATTGGTGACTCCCGCGGCCAAATTTGTAGTTTTGTGTCAGAATCAGAATCAGCACCTGCAAAAAAAATACAATATCTCCCTTCCCCCGAACTTTGGGGACCACCAATTAGCTCCGCGGGCCCCCTGGTTCAGGTATGATTTTGTGTCAGAATCAGCACCTGCAAAAAAAATACAATATCTCCCTTCCCCCGAACTTTGGGGACTACCAATTAGCTCCGCGGGCCCCCTGGTTCAGGTATGATTAAAAAAAAACCTAGACGAAACTACTTCTTTAACCCTTTGGTTGCCTGAGGGACCACTGCACCAGTTTCCCACCGCCCCTCTGGCTAATCACAGTCACGTGACCGCTCCTCAGAGCAATCACGTGCTCCCGGCGCCCTTTAACAATCACGTGGCCGCTCCTCAGAGCGATCACGTGGTCTCGGCGTCCCTTGACCCATTAACGCAGAGGAGTCCCCTCCCACTTCCCTGTATTTCAGATCGTGTTCTGGAGCACAGAACGCGATCTCCCCTAGAAGACAAGCACAATAAGGGCATGACATAGTCACTATGTCATGTGACCCCTGAAGTGCCAGACCTCATGACGTAGCTGCTACGCCCTCAGGCAGCCAAATGGCTGTACCAGTGTAACCTTCCTTGCCCAGCTCTAAAAGAGTTTATATAGAGTTGAATATATACATGGCAGTGCTCAGGGCGCTGACCTGGAGCAGGTTGCTTTCCTCTGCCTCTCCACTGCAGCAGGAACTGCTATTCAAGTCAGTGGAGGGGGGGGGGGGTTATGTAAAAAGAGGGGATGTGCTAAAAAGGGGGGGGGGTGCAAAAACAAAGGAGGAATGAGGGTGCAAACAACGGAGGGGGGGGATGGAAAAACAGTAGAGGCGGGTGAAAAAATGGAGGGGAGGTGGGGGGGAACACCTTATACTAACTAGTAGTCCCCAAACGGGAAGGGGAAGGGGGGGGGGTGTTCTACACCAGCAAATACACAGGTAAGTAACGCTCTAAAAAAACAATAGTGAAAATGGTCAGGACCGCTGCTTTACGTTTGGCCTTTGAGAGAAAATAAGGTGTTACTGAACATTTTCATTCTCTTTCTTTCCTGTCTGTATTTTACTTTATTTATTTAGCTAAACAAAAAAAAAATGAGAATATTTTGTGTATTTTGGGACTTTGCCATAGGATTCTTATTTATAAGCGACTTGCTGCCAGGGAGACCTGCACTGCGAAATGTGCTTTGTACAATGAACACGGACGTGAACAGGTTGAGGAAAGAGTATCCTTTTCAATGCTCAAATTGTGTAGGTTTGTGGGTTGCAAACCAACGTTGGTGACAATCACATTCTGATATTATAACGATCCCATATCTTCCATGCAATAACATGAGACCGTGCACATATTTTATCAATCATGCAGGTTTATAAAGATTTTCCTACAGCCAAACTCACCACTTATTTCCTATTACCCACAACTATAGCAGTTAGTGAAGCTGCTTTCCGAGAGTTCGTGTTAGGAGCTAGAGGACTCGTGTATTTAGGGATGAGGCACATCTCTGTAGTTAGGGCAATAGTCTCTGAATTGGGAGATGCAGATTTGAAACGTTGTACAAGCGCTTTGTGACATCACTCTCACTCCTTCTACTACTAATGTCAAATTGTATGTTTTGCAACAATGGAATTGTAAAAAAGAGAAATAACTCCTCTGTGTACGACAGTATAATAGCGGTACTTCTGGTAGCTTTCTTTCAATGTTCTTTGTAGCTCAGTGGCATGTAACTGTCTTTGAAGTGGGTTGAATGCCAGTGGCAGTACTTTTTTGACCTGGGGAAAGTCTCTCTATTTCCATACCTCTTCAAGGCAGGGACTCTCTGTGCTTGCAAACATTATATATACAGCACTGTGTACACCAGGAGTTTCAACCTTTTTTTTGGTTAAGGAACCCCAGAATTAGATTGTGAAATTCTGGGGAACCCCCAACCCTCTACCCCCCATCTCTCATGCCCCCTCTCCCCCTGTATGCCCCCCGTGTCTCTCCCCCCTCACACTCTCCCCCTTAAACACAAACACACACTCTCCCCCTCTCTCTTCCACACGCAAAAACACACACACACACACACACACTGCAGTGAGGGCGCGCACTCTTACCTGATCCTTATAGCTGATTCTTCCGGCTGATAGGAGGGGAGAGGAAGTTAAACGCGACTTCTGGCGCCGGCAGGGAGAGGAAGGATAGCAGTGACCGAGGTGGCTGCTGCTGCCGAGCTCGGGAGCTGCCGGGTCACTGCTACGTGGGGTGCCGCCGGGCCTGAGACAGCTGGGAAAGTTGTCCCACCTCTGGCGGCCACGGAACCCCGGTTGAAAAACAGTGGTGTTCACTATTATTTTTCTAAATGTAACTTTTGACAATATTTCAGTTTTAGAAACTTTAGACTTCAGTTCAACTTATTACCAAGTTGGTCCTAATGGTATGTAATGGGTTAAATTAACACATTGTTAGATGGGAGCCCTTATCAGTGTAAACTGTACACTTGGGTAATACATTTAAAAGAAACAAATCCAAAGTGGTGTGGCTAAATAAGGGAAAAATTGGAAAGTGAGACCCAGGAGTTTATTTACATTGTTGAAGTCAGAAGTCATATCAGAATTATAAGGAACGTAGCCAACAGACCTGCAAAAATTCAGCATGAAAAAAAAGGATTGCAATGCTAAGTAAGATCAATCCTTAACGTAAATATTACAACACAGAATATAAGACTCTTTCAGTGTCATATGGGCAGGCAAATTATTGGGGATAAGAAGAAGACAAACGTCTTAAATAAAAAAAATTTGCCTCTCTAAATATCAAGGAGGAACCAACTGCAAAACCAAAGGAAGCCACAACCTGAACATTAGCTAAGCTTTGGTTAACACAGGAAGAAGTGCAAAGGTAGCGTGATAAAATGAAGGTAAATAAAGCACCTAGCCCTGATGGCATGCCACCCAAGAGTTCTTAAGGAGCTAAGTTCAGTCAAGGCCAGACCGTTATATTTAACTGTAAGCCTGGCATCAAAAGTGGGGAAGCTACTTTAAGGTTTATTAAGGGTTAATATCCAGGAATACCATTTGGATAACAAAATGATTAGTGAGCACGGATTTATGAGGAATAGGTCGTGCCAAACTAATGTTATTCGTTTCTTTGATTAAGTAATTAGCCATTTAGACCAGGGTAATGCAGTTGCTGTGGTCTACTTAGATTTTGCAAAGGCTTTTGATGCAGTGCCACACAAGAGATTATTGTACAAAATAAAGGAAATTAGTCTAGGTGAAAATATTTGCACCTGGTTTTAAAAGTGGTTGAAGGAAAGGCAGCAGAGAATTGTCATAAAGGAAACCTTTTCAGATTGGAATACAGTTGTGGAGTACTTCAAGGTGCATAACTGGGGCCACTGCGTTTTAGCTTGTTCATTATTGACCTTGAAGTTGACGTAGAGAATAAAGTCTCCATCTTTCAGACGGCACTAAATTAACAATCAGAGCGTTTTATACTTTCTCTACCAAAGGACTTGGACAAACTGGAAGCTTGAGCATGTTAACAGCAGATGATGTTTAAAATAGATAAATGTAAGGTTATTCATTTGGGAAGAATAAGCATGCTACATACAGTATAAACTAAATTGGGTTAAATGAATCCAATACTTGATGGAGAATGGTTCACGAGTGCTTTTAGACAGAAAGCTTAGGAATAGTGCTCCATGTCAGGCAGTAGCTGCGAAGGCTACTAGAATATTATTATGCATAAAACAGGGCATGGGTGGAAGGGAAGCATAAATGTGCCACTGTGTATATAAATCCTTAGTAAGACCATAGCAACTTGAATATGGAGTACAGTTTTGGATGCCGCTCCATAAAATAGACATTATGGAACTGGAAAGTGCAGAGAAAAGCCACCAAATTAAGGGGATGGAAAATCTGACTTCTTATGAAAGGCTATCCAAATTAGCATTGTTTACAGTAGAAAAGAGGAGTCTAAGAGGAGATATACTAACTATTTGCAAAGATATTCAAGGTCAATACACGGAACTTTCAAGGGAACTTTTCACCCCGTGGACAGTACAGATGACACAGGGTCATCTATTGAGATTGGAATAAAGGTGATTTCACTGGCATGAAATACTTTACAGTAAGGGCAGTTCAAATATGGGATAGCTGCCCATAGAGAGACTGTGATGACAGATACAATAGATATCTTTAAGAAAAGGTTAACAACTTTTTAGAAATGAAAGGTATACTGGGATATACTGAATAAGTTAAACATACTGTAAGAAGGATTTTGATCCAGGTACTACATTTAATACAGACTAAATTTAAGACAAATTGAACTCGATGGACATAGGTATTTTTTCAACCTCATCTACTATGTATCAATGTATCCATATTAATGGGTCCACAATTATATCTATGTAAAATTAGGTGATTGGTGCCTTAAAAAAAAATCAGACAAATATTAGTACAATAATTTTAATTCTATTTGTCTGAAATCACACAGGTTTAGATGTTACTGTAAATGCTGATACTACATACACGGTTAGAAGTGAAATGTTGAATCCTGCACTGCCTCCCAGTGTTCACATGTATGATCTGCAAATGCCTGAACAAGGTTCCTAGGGAGGGGTGTCCAAACGTTTTGTACTGTAGTTGAGGGTCAGATTAATAAAAAAAAAAAAAGTAATCTGTCAAGTGCCACATACTAACTACAGTACAAACATGGAATCTACATTGCACGTGTAGCCAGGTCACCTGGTGGCTACTATTCTGCCCTTGGCTGGCAGTAAACCCTGGTACAATCAGGTTGCCAGTAGTTGGTAAGGGGTTTCCCCCCTTCCCTTTGGTACTGCACTTAAATGACAGCAGGGGGGTGGTACATCCTGTTGTAGCTGGGACAACACGTGCCCGCCTCCTCGCTGTACTTAAGGGCAGGATCGCCCTAAAGTTAGGTTATCCTTCCCCCACTTGAGAGGGAGTGAGCCTGAGATTGGGGCCTCGTGCTCTTCCCTCTGGGGGAGAGTGAGTGTAGACCACACCTCTGCCTCTGCTAGGGAGGTGGGAAGAGCTAGGACGGCTGTGGGTGCCCTTGGCCTGTAGTGACGGTCCAGGGACCATCCTTCAGTGAGAGCTGAGAGTACTGCATCGGGCAGAAGCCTGTTGTGCAACTGTGCTGTACAGAGTGAATAAACCGTTCCTGTTGTTATATACCTCCTGCCTGGTGCGTGACCTTAGGGGGGAGGGGTAATACGTTCTACCGTGAGAGATCACCTTCAGTTCCTGGAGCCTGCGGCAGATGGAGGCGCTGCACTGCTAAAGAGATATGTGGGGTATGAACCCCAGAAGCCTGGTCCTGTGTCCCCACTACCATCGGCGGACGACTCAGCCCTCCTGTTGCCAGCAGGTATATGCACCATACACCGTAGTAATGGACAAATCTCCCACCAGGTGGGGGAAACACCTTTACACACACCCACTCTCTCCTCCCACTCCCATCCTCTCTCCTCCGACCGATCCTCTCTTTCCCACCCCCCATCCTCTCTCTCCCACCCCCCATCCTCTCTCTCCCACCCCCCATACTCCCTCTCTCCCACCCCCTCATCCTCTCTCTCCCACCGCATCCTCTCTCTCCCAACCCCATCCTCTCTCTCCTCCCACCACCCCATCCTCTCTCCTCCCACCCACATCCCATCCCCATCCTCTCTCCTGCCTTATCTTCTCTCTCTTCCCCCATCATCTCTCCCCTCCCTCCCCCATCCTCTCTCCATTTCTTCCCCCATCCTCTCTCCCTTTCCTTCCCCCCCATCTCTCTCTTTTCCATCCCCCATCATCTCTCTCTCCTCCATCATCTCTCTCCTCCCACCATAATTTCTCTCCACCCTTTCCACTCCCATCCTCTCCCTCCCCTCTCCCCATCTTCTTCCTTCCCCTCCCCCCATCCTCTCCCTCCCCTATCCTCTCCATCTCCTCCCCCATCCTCTCCCTCCCCTCCTCTCCCTCCCCCATCCTCTCCATCTCCTCCCCCATCCTCTCCCTCCCCTCCTCTACCTCCTCTCCCTCCACCATTCTCTCCCGCCTCTCTCCCCCCATCCTATCCCCTTCTTCCCCCATCCTCTCTCCCCCATCCTCAACCCCTCTTACCCCCATCCTGTCCCTCCTCTTACCTCCAAAATTCTCCCTCCTCATCCTCCCCATCCTCTTCCCCTCCATCCTCTCACTCCTCTTCCCCCTCTTTTGCCCCATCCTCTTCCCCCATCTTCTCCCTCTTCTGCCCCATCCTCTTCCCCCCATCTTCTCCCTCCTCTCACCCCCCATCCTCTCCCTCCACATCCCCTCCTCTCATCCCCTTCACCCCCCAGTGTCATTTACTTAAACTCTTTGGCCAAAGCGTAAAGCTGCGCTTATAGTGGCTGGCGACGGCGACGTCGCTCCAAAACAAATCAATTGCCTCCGTCGCCAGCGCTTATAGTAATAATAATTTGGAAGCCGGGTCTATTTGATTTTTTTTAGAGACAGTCGCCACATGTGACTGTCTCTAAACCAATCAGAGGCCGTGGCCCGCCCCCTTTGGTGACGTCGCTGGCGACAGTCGCTTCAAATCAAATTACAACTTTCTCTGGTGACGACGCGACGGGTGACGTCATCAGTCGCCGTCGCCAGCACTATAAGCGCAACCTAATAAAACTGCAGCATCACCAAGGCACGGCCCCATTACAGGTCCTAACACTATCTGTGAAAATTCTCATTTACCTCTGTAATGGGAGGAGAAATGTCTTCCACACGCACGAAAAAGTGGGGCAAGATACAAGCATTATAGTACTGTAGCTAAGCTCATATAGGTTGTTCTTATTGGGGGTGGGGTTTAAGCGGTAGTGGATACAATTGCCACAAGAGGTCACTATGAAACTAGGTTTCAATTCATAACTGTAACTACTTACCCTCACTATTCTAGCAAAACCTTTTTTCACTCACTCCAAAATGTTATCTTGTCAACTTTTGCAATAAACTAACCCGTGTTCCCCATCCTAAACAATTTGAACAAAACGTTCTTCAATGATTCCAGCAATCACAGATCTGTGGCTAAAGTCTGCACAGCACCACGCTTTTATGTGAAGGTTTTGCTAAAATGAATGAAAGACTTCTAACAAAACATATCTGTCAAAAAGATACCAGTAGTGACAATAACATTGATTTATTATTCATTTCCCTCAGTATGCCATAGGATATTGTAATGTTTACATTGGAGGTGCCTCCTCGTGGGTAAAAGATCTGTATTGCATTCTCAGAGCAAATGATATTCCACATACACTCCCAATGAAACAGATTAACCTGTGTACTGTACCTGTGTGTAATGACAATACCAAACAGTACTGAGCAGAGGGACTTCACAGAACTTCCAGGCAAGTTTACTGGACACCAATTTGTCCTGTTTCAACAATTTGAAGTCACTATATATATATACTGAGTTAAGTTATGGTGAGTAAAAAAAGTGACAAAAACCCTCCACAGCAAAGCAAATATGCAAATGTAAATACAACTGTATGCTCATCTGCATGTCTTAGGCAGGTCTGCAACCCCACCTTTCACTATTATCACCCAGCACACAGCACTTCCACTGCAGCAATGGATTCTGGGAAATGACATGCAAATGAGCACACAGTGCCACTTTTTGCTTCAAAAACCATTTATAACATGGTTCCCTATAGGCTTAAGCTTGCTGCATGGTCACAGCTTTGAGCACAGCCAGGGTTAAGGTGCATACCCAGAAAACCACCTACAGACAGCTGTTTCGACCTATATATAATCAAAAAATAAATAGATGATACCGTTCTGTGGCTAAAGAAATGCTTTTATTTGTGAGAGCTTTCGAGATACACTGATCTCTTCTTCCGGCGATGTTATATGTATCTCGAAAGCTCGCACAAATAAAAACATTTCGTTAGCCACAGAACGGTATCCTCTATTTATTTTTGATTATTGAAGCTCGGCTAACACGGTACTGATACCTCTACATGTATATATATATATATATATATATATATATAGTTATACGTTACCGTTCCAAGGATTGGTAAACAAGAGACAGCACTCAATGTTGAAAATCAAAGTGTATTAGTGAAAGCAAAAATACATCCAGAAACCCAACGTTTCGGTCCTACAGAATGGGACCTTCCTCAGGGGGATACCCCTGAGGAAGGTCCCATTCTGTAGGACCGAAACGTTGGGTTTCTGGATGTATTTTTGCTTTCACTAATACACTTTGATTTTCAACATTGAGTGCTGTCTCTTGTTTACCAATCCTTGGAACGGTAACGTATAACTACATTCTCTATATGGGACGTGCACCTGTGGCTTACCAGCACCTATTGGAGTGCCAACTGCCTTATCTGACTATATATATATATATATATACAGTGGTCGACAAATCACCAAAAAATCTACTCGCCGAACAAAAAAATCTACTCGCCACCTACTAGTACCACACGTGTGCTGCTTGGGCCAATAGGAGCTCGCCACGATGTTAAATCCACTCGCCCGGGGCGTGCAAATGTATAGGTTTGTCGAACACTGTATGTATGTATATATATATATATATATATATATATATATATATATATATACTAACCCCTCCTTTTATAGGCTCAAGACTGATACCTGTTTCTGAGGTAGGGGCCCAAGTCCTTAATGTTTAAATGATATGCCACACATGGTTTGCGGTCAGACAACGGGAAACAAACATAATGCGGGTGGGATATAACGGATTTTATAGATATACTATAGATACTTGTGCACCTCGTGATCTTTAACAAAGGATCACCAGTCATATAACAGACCATCAACATAACACTACACTTACACCCCGCACAACATTTATGGCAGTGATGATACTGCCCCCAATCCTTGGTATCTTGGCCTATGTGATGGTGCCAGTACACCATTGGAGCTCTTTAATGCAACAAAGTGTAGCAGGCCTCTACTTCACAAAATACTTCGGTACACTTTAACTGCAACATTTGAGGGTCCCCTGTGACGGCGATCGCTACTACGTCCTGCTTCCTGGTGATGATCCCTTGGACCTCTTTGCGCACTGTACTGATCTCCCACCAGTCAATGTCTGCTCTCTCTTAGCGGGACACAGACTGGCCCAGGCTCACACTCGATTGATGCTGAAATAATTCAGGCTCATGTAGAACTAACTCCACGTGTCCTACCAACCTCTATTAAAGGCTCCTCTCTCCTGAGCCCCGCCTCTTCGTCATCCTTAGTCATTGGCTGAGTGTATGTGCATCATAAGTCACATGTTCATGGCAAACTGAAGGGGAACTTGACGGGGCAGTGTGAATGTGTTGAAGGCATCACACAGGGGGTTATATATATATATATATATATATATTATTATTTTTTAACTTATGGTGGGTGAAAAAGGCAACAAAAAACCTCCACCGTTAGTATATAGCCAATAAAGAATATCAATTGTGAGCACATTCACATGTCTTAGACAGGTCTGCACCCCTGCCTTTTACCATTATCACCTAGCATACAGTGCTCCCACTGCAGCAAGGGATTCTGGGAAATTACATGCAAATGAGCATACAGTGTCACCTTTTCATGCACATGGAGCCCATTTAAGCAGATACATCGCAGTTCACACAGCTTTTAAGCACAGCATGGGACTAGCAAAGCAAGTCAAACCACTCACAGACATGTTTCAACCTTGATGGGTATCATCAGTGTGCCCTGAAGGGTTTTGCCACTTCTTTTACCCACCATAACGTATTGAATGTATCACTCTCCTTGTAATTCGATATCTTCTTTGCTTATTAATTCAGTTGTAGTGCTCTGTGATTTTTCTTTTTATATATTGTGTAAACTAAAATGTAGACAGACTGCTCAATCCCTTGTGCCAATTAATAATATTATTTAGTAATAACTTTGGTGCAAAGGGACAAAATCATGAATGTACTTAGAGTGCAAGTTATAGGGACTCTTGAGTGAGATCTTTATCTCACTGTTTGGTTTAAGCGTATATATTGTGTAAGTAAGCCATGTAAAGTGTTTCTGGTGTTAGGAATAAAAGTGCACAAATAAAATAATTGGTGCAATAACTAACTGCAGGATACTTTGTAGCACGGCTCACCCTTCACACCCCTTCCCCATGCTGGAGCTCACCAGGCACGCCCCATGCTGCCCCTGTACAATGGCAGCTCCCTAATGGGCGGGAGTTACTGGGCTGAACCAAAACAAACCCGGAGAGGGGAGAAGCCGCAGCCTCACTGCAGCCTGGGATTTACTCGGGTGCGGGACTCCGCCCCCTATATTACCCCGCCCACTGGCTGTGATTGACATGCAGTAAGCTCCGCCCCCTCTGCTCCGTGTGCTGCTGTGAGCCTGTGTGTGCAGCGGTACCGGGGAGTGCGGCGGTATCGGGGAGGCTAGGCGGCCGGGTAGTGACGTGTGGGGGTGTCCCCCACCTGTTCTGCGGGGTTCCCCGGTAACACCGTGCGCGGTGCAGGACATGAGGCGCCCCCTCTGGGGATATGGCGAACGTAAGGGTGGCCCTGCGGGTCCGACCCGTCAGCACAAGGTGAGGAGCCCGGGGGGGCACTGCCATATAGAGAGGGCACTGCAGTATGCATGCAGCGGGGGGGGCACTGCCATATAGAGGGGGCACTGCAGTGTGCATGCAGCGGGGGGGCACTGCCAGGGCAGTATGCATGCAGCGGGGTCATATATATTAATCTATTGTATGTATGGGGAACTATAATATATACATGTCTACATATGGGGCAGTATAAGTAAGGTATACATTGGGGAATATATATATATATATATTCATATATTCATATATTCATATTCATGCACTATATATATATATATATTCACACACATCTATATATGTAGCAATATAAGGATGAATTTAGTGTATACTGTATATAGCAATTTGAGTACAGTATACTGTGGGGGTGCTATGTATGTATATATAAGTACCCCACAGTATACTGTACTTATATTGCTATATACAGTAATATGTACAGAATACTGTGGGGTTCTTGTATATTTCTATGGGGCAATACACTTTTCGTATACTGTGGGATACTATGTATGTGTGTGCACGTGTATGTATGTTTGTGCACGTATGTATGTGTGTATATATATATATATATATATATATATATATATATATATATATATATATATATATATATACACACATATCGATCGTGTGAAATTGCAATGAGGTGGCAGATATCTACAGGTGCAAAAATAACCATCTGTATACAGAGAGATCAATCATGTATGTACAGGTAGTCCTCGTTATCCAATGTTTCACTTTACAACGAATGGCATATCCAACACTTTATAATGCAACCGTATGGGCCGTTTTTCGACCCTGGAATGCGTTATCCAACGCTCACCGCCACTGATCACACGTGGGACTAATTTTACAGCGGTTTCACTATCCAACGCTACTTCCAGAACGGATTCCGCTGGATAACCGAGGACTGCCTGTATGTCATTCTTCTGAACAAATATCTCTGCAATCTACCGATGTACACTTGATGTTGTTGCATAATTATCTCTTTTATGCCTTAAAATGTCTGCTGAGACTTTATTTCTATGGCAATGACCCATGCTCTATAGAAATCCCCCTCACCCATTTCCTGTCCTTCTCCCAGGGCTCCTCCAGTCTCGTTTCTTGGCAGAAGCAGGGGGAGCTGGCACCTTAGGGCGACCTACTGTAATTTGCACTCTGTGCTTTCATTTCACTCCAGAATTGACAAATCTCCAGCACGCCGCTTTCAATCTAGTTCTTCATAGAAATCACATTGCTGGAATTTATTCACACAGACCACATAACCCAAGAGAACACAACTGCCTTTCTTACTGCAAAATAAGAGAGCTGATATGTCCTATAAATGTGGGTTAAGGGGTAGCGACAACAGAACATACACGTTGTGTATTTGGAAATAAAGCAGTTACCGTTCCATAGCAGCAATGATCTGTTTTGTGTCACTGGGAGTAACTGTGGTGACTATAAATATGTATATTGAAGCGTGAGAAAATATCTTTTGCTGATGGATGGGGTATTTTATTTGTCGTTCTGATGTAAATATTCATAGAATTTGGAGTTGTGTTTTTGAGACCCAGTTTGTCTTCGCTTGTATGTACTCTTTGTTATACAGTGTAATTATCCTCCCTTCCACATTGTACAGCGTTGCAGACTATATTGATGCCATGCAGTTTAAATATAATATTAAAATACTTTTCTCTCTTTGTAACAACACATGTGAGTCTCGGAAAATAAATCATGCTATCCATCTAAACATAGAAATGGTTTAAGTTGTGGTTCCCGGAAGTGATGTGCTAAGACTGTAGCTCTTATCACTAAATATTGTTTATGCCCTAAATCCAGGCAGGGCTGGTACTGAATGGGCAGGTTGGCAACATCTATTGGAGTTATCGTAACAGGGAACATTACAAGGCAGCATCTACATAGGCAATTTAACATACATGAATATGCCTGTCTATTTAGCCTGTCTGATTTAATGTAGCATCAATTTAGTTTTGTAGCTCAGAAAAAAACAGGGACTGTCGTGAGTAACTTAACTCCGCTCTTGCGTTGGAAGATATGTTATTTATGACTATAGATGCATTCAGCACAATGCATCTCTTTAGAAACCTGTCCCAATAACTATATCAGGGGTGGCAACGCCAGTCCTCAAGGGATACAAACAGGTCAGGTTTTAAAGATATCCCTGCTTCAGTACAGTTGGCTCAATCAGTACCTGCTTCAACACAGGTGACTCAACCAGTCCCAGCTTCAGCACAGTTGGCTCAATCGGTGGCTCAGTCTTCAAATGAGCCACTGATTGAGCCATATGTGTTGAAGCACGGATATCCTGAAAACCTGACCTGTTGGTGGCCCTTGAGAACTGGAATAGGCCTCCCCTGTACTAGATCCTCAATTTTAAAGCAGCAGTGACATTTTCTGCACTAGGCGCCATTGCTACTGTCCATTGAAACCAGTGGGATCTCAAAGCTGACAAAGGCACCAAAAATGTATAGTCCCTATGTCTGCAAACCTGGCATGATCGTGATTACCAGGAGAGTTGGGCTAACAGATTCTTCACAAGTCTTATTTCTTTAGTATTTGTAACAAAATGATTTATTATAACCTGGGCCTTTTTATGTCTGTGCTTGTGAATGAAGATATCCATTACAAATCTGAATTATTAGCATTATACAATGATGAACCCTGCAGTATATGAAGCTGACATGACTTGAGGTCAGGTAATACATTTCTATAGGGAACTTTTTCTAGTCCTGTGCAAACGTAACCCTGATTCTGCTCCTCTCAATTGTCCCCAATAATCCCCTGAAGGGAACTAAGGAAGCCGTCTCCTTGAAAGCTTTTCTTGTTGTCTTCTGCTGGCAGAGGCAGTCGAAGTTGTGTTAACTCTGCAACTTGACTGTAAACAGGCATTTGTTGTGCGTTTCCCAGACAGCAGCCTGGGTGTATAACTGTACTGTTACACACACGCACATCCCGAGCCCACAGAAACAGGAGAGTGGACAATATCCCAAAAGGAGCAGTCCCACTTATCCACATATCATGGGGGTCGCATTTATGTGAGAACTCATAGACATGTAACACCTTCTCTATAATTGTAACCGTTATTTTGAGCGTGTTTTATAGCTGTGCAAGTTTAGACCTGAAAGTCCAACTGAAAAGCACAGTAACAAAAGTGCTAAATGTGCAATACTTGCTAATATGATGATGTGTAGTAAGAGGTTGTTAACTAACAGATTTCAAGGAGTTCAATAAACGCTAACGCAGTGTTTTTCAACCGTGGTTTCTAGGAACACTTGAATTCCCCGGGCATCCTTAAAGGGTTCCCTGCAATTTTCAGGTCATTTGAAAATTGTACCAAATACAGAAGAATTTATAATATTCCTAATGTCAGTCGCTTTATTAGAGGGGGTTGGGGTTCCCTATAATGCATCTGATCTCAGACGCGCTATTAGAGAGGGTTGGGGTTCCCTACAATGCATCTGATCTCAGACGTGCTATTAGAGAGGGTTGGGGTTCCTTACGATGCATCTGATCTCAGGCATGCTATTAGAGAGGGTTGGGGTTCCCTACAATGTATCTGATCTCAGACGCGCTTTTAGAGAGGGTTGGGATTCCTAAGAATTTCACAATATAATTAATTTTAAAAACACTGGACTACCGTATTAAATCAGTCACTGCAAAAATAGTTTGAATTGCTTTTAGTTTTTTCATCCTAATCACAGACGCTGTATACTCCCATAGTGAAATGTTGTTGCAAAAAAAAAATTTTTTGCACAAAGTGTAACTATATATTTAATCTGTGTCTAGGCGCATAATTGGGATTGTACATTTAGATGTGGCAGCAGTTCGTTGTACTAGAAAACATTTTTGTTAATAAATAATGAACCGAATGTTAAAAAGACCCATTATAGTTGATAAGAGGCGGCTGAAGATTTAGTTAGTACACATTCTCCGTTATATTTTGGGGGCTGGACTATCAACGTTTTCTGGCTGAAACAATTGGGGTAAAATTAGTGCAAAGGAAGCGCCTTTTTCCTGCACCACTTCTGCAGCCAGGAGACGTTGATATATCATCCCTTTTATTTGTTGTTGTTTTAGCAGATTTTACACACTGACCCAGATATTAAGATGTGGCATGGAATGTGTTACCTTAGTTGCTTATTTGTCACTTCATTGCAACTCTTTATTGCCTAAGTGGAATTGAAAACCTTTTTTTTATTTATTTTTTTTGCTAATGGCAGCCAACCTACAATTATTAAGATTTGTCATCCTTCACTCGCTCTTTTATAGCCACGACGCAATATCATTTAAATAACAATTCTTGTAAGGATGGTATTAATTCCTGGAAGGCATAACTAAGGAGAGCAGGTTTAGCCGGACAGGTTAGAAAGTGTTTGTGCAGTGGCATTCATTACCACGGTGTGCAACCAGCAGGAATAATTAGGGAACTAGTAATCAATACGTGTGTGTGTGTGTGTGTGTTATATGCAAAGTTCTTAACTTCTTAAATATCAAGGAGAGGGAGGACTGCAGTTCATTGTACTGTTTAGTTTGCTACACAATGGCCACTATTCAATTAAAGCAATCTTTCCACATACAGGCAGTCCTCGTTTTACAACGCTTCGCTTTACAACGAATGGCTTATCCAACGCTATGCAATGCATACCTATATTCATTTTTACAACGCCAAAACGGCTTATCCAACGCTCTTACGACGCTTTGCAAAGTTGTTTATGTGTATATAATATATATATATATCATATAATATATTATACTATATAATATATTATATTATTAAATGACATGATATATTATGTTATATTATATATAATACAGTATATACACTATATAATGTATGTGTGCTGCATATTTTATTGCCCGAGTAAAATATTTTGTGTATTTTAGCATTAAAAATGCCTTCAGGAACGGAACCTTTCATTTAAACAGTGTTCCTATGGGAAAATGGGTTTCGCTTTAAGACGTTTCGCTATCCAACGCCATTTTGAGTAACGCATTGTGTCAGATAACCGAGGACTGCCTGTACAGAGAAGATATTGGTCCCATTCATTTGAGTGGAGCTGAACTGTTTTTTACATTGTATTAAATAGGAGCTAATGTCACTCAATGTATACTATGTCCATTTGAAGCCATGTGGAGCTCTGGAAACTGGTTATTCCTGTTTATTCTGTGTAGGCTTCAGTTTTCATCCATTGAGAAAGCTTTGCCTTAGCTACAGTGTTAATGTTAAAGTGAAACTGGGCTAGTTCACCGTGACCCAAGGCCTTGCAAATCTTTCTGTTGTGTGTGCTTTGGGTAGTTTAATGGGACAAGCAGACAAGTCTAGCCTGGCCTCCCTCTCGAAATTCCATAAGATACGGTCGCATTAAACTGATGTCCTCCTTATTTTTAAGTAAATAATATGCATCATAAGGCGGACGTCGGAGCTTCCTATTGACCCACATGATGTGGGAGATTTAGACCTCTATTTTGTTTTCCCTGGGGGGAAAGTACGGGTGACATCTTCCCTGTTAAGAATCTTGGGAACCTGAGGGTCTCCGGAGCAGAAATGAGCACTGTTCAGCTCAGAAGACTCCCTGCTTCCTTTACATGTAATAAAAAAGGAGGGGGAGGGGGGCCCCTGCAAAACACATTGAGATGGGGGAACTGCCCCTGTCACAAAATGTATTATTTTCACATTGTCAAATGTGTAATTATTAAATGCAAAATCTGAATATTATCCATAACACTAGTTTTAAATAAAAAAATAATACGCTTAATTATGTTTCTATCAAGTATCCAACATGACAATGCATCGGCGTTCATTTTAAACAACAAATTATGCGTCCCGTGTTTCAAGTTTTCATACTTATGACGCACATTCTATGAAGTTTTCTATGACTTTTTATCACTAGAATTTTGACGCACAGAAAAATGTTAAACATGTCCTTAGTACATAGAGCCCCTAGAATTACCGCGACCAAGTAATGATTTGAGCTGTGGCTTCAATTCCTCTTTTCTCTACAAGAAGTTGCAAGTAGTGACCTTAAGCATATAAGCGCATACAGGATGATAACCGTGTACAATGCGACATGTTCAATGTCAGGCTTGTCTGTGAGGACCAGTTTGAAGAAATGGTGATTTGTACATGAATAATGTTTCCTAATAATGTGTTATGCTGACTAAAAATCTAGTCCAGTGATTTGAAAGTCCTATGACCGTTACTTGTCCGGAAATACCAATGTTTGAAAGCAGTGTGGCCAGATGTTTCTCTGTTTCAATTTGTCTGGGTGAGTTCCAGGAGAAACAACAAAGTATTATAGGCCCGATGTATCTCAGTGTCACTGAGCACAGAGGGGTTTCCAAACAGATGTTATCAGAAGGAAGACTTTCGTCTGCGTTTCTATAATTTTAATCACTGCGCCGTATCTTGATTAGGAAGCAGATATCAGAAATGGTCCAAATTGTCCTGTGTTCTGAGTCACATATCAATACTTTCTCCATGTGGGTCATTTATACATATATGTAACTAGAAGCTTTCAAATGGATACATTTTAATTGACGTTAAAAGCACTTTTTATCTGACACAGGATGAAGGACAGAAAAGCAAATTACTGTAGGGCTATAATGAAATAAGCTTGACACACAACCCCATATTCAATATGCAGTGAAGATTTAAGTCCTATCAAATTAATTAATTCAAATTAATATGTTTGGATGTTCCTGAGACTGTAGATGTCATCACAGCATTGAATAGAGCAGGGGGCTTAACTCCAGTCTTCAAGTGTGCCCACCTCCCCCAACATGTCCCGGTTTTCAGGATATCCCTGCTTCAGCACAGGTGGCTCAGTCTTTGACTGAGCCTCTGATTTTGCCATTTGTGCTGAAGCTGGGCTATGCTGAAAACCTGACCTGTTGGAGGTGGGGGGGGGGGGGAGGGAGCTTGAGGACTGGAGTTGAGCCCCCCATTGTTGTCACCAAACATTTTACCCATTATAGATCACCAGCTTGTTGTGTTTTTTGCACCTATATAAATGTCAGTGTTTTCTCGTACTGACAATTGTGTTGCATTTCTAATTTATTCTGTAGTCTTTTTATGCTGGTGCAAAACATATAAATTCTGAACCAATCATCCTGTGGGATATGGAGTATATTCTAATCTAACCCATCCAAAAACAGGTGTGAACAGAGGGATATCACATTTTTGGCCCAGATCCACAATGCTGTTAACCCTTTGCGCACCCGAGTGCCACTTACTCTCCGGCACTCGCGATGATGTGAGCGCCCTGTCGCTGATGATGGCACAGAAGGAAAATGAGTCAGCGCAGTGTACAAAGTCCCCTATAGAAATAAGCTGGCATTATGTGACGTAGCTACGATGTGACAGGGCTCCTGCCAGACCTCATGATGTAACAACGCCTCAGGTGCACCAAAGGTTAAAATCCGGGATCATAGTGTGACGTTGCCTGAAATGGGGGGAGGACGTGATGTTCCCGGAGTTAATGTGGTATCCCAAGGCAAATCATATGCAAGCTAAACGTTGCTTTATTTTCCAATAACCTGGCGTTACGTTCAGCTTGGTGTTACTCCGATCCAGGCCCTGAAATAGGTGTTTAACTCAAATGAAGAGTGAGGAAGAACGGTGGGAAATAACACTTAGTAAAATCATGTCCGAGGTGTTACATCCATTCAGACCAGGGGTGGGCAACTCCAGTCCTCAAGGGCCACCAACAGGTCGGATTTTCATGATATCTCTGCTTCAGCACAGTTAGCTCAGTCTTTGACCTGTTGGTGGCAATTGTGGACTGGAGTTGCCCACCGTTGAGCCATACCCTGGCGTGTGGATGTGAGGACGTGGCGTCCCTGCGTTACCCGTAACGGACTTTAGTGAATATTAGATGATATGATAAGGCATATCATTATTACTAACATCCGATGTTGTTAACGCATGCTGTTTATGGGAGAAAACATGACGTAAGACGAACAGTATATCTTCAATAACGAGGCCAATAAATAATATATAATTATTGTGATGTTAAAGCAGCAATCCCCACCCCTCCCCCCCACACTTTGTTACCTTACCAGAGTGTTTCTGTTACAGGATGGGATTTGGGTGGTACCCTGCAGCTGATTTCTATTCTATTTTCAGCTCTGTCGATCCCCCAGTTGCTGAGATACTTACCGGGGCAGTAACTAGGTTTAAATCTCCCTCTAGGGGGAACATGACGTCTGCCAAATCTCGGCGAATAGGAGAGCATCACATTATTTCACATAACATTGGTAACTTCACCTGTCAGTATCTCCGGAACCGGGAGTGTCCCCGGGACTGAAAATACGATTCAACTCAGGAGGTCCCTCTCCTGCTCCAACACTGTATACAATGCGGGGGTCATGGGGGGCTTGCTGCTTTAAGTTACAGTGGGTTCACGTCATGTTAAGTGACTTAACGGAGATATGTGGATCTGAGCCCATGTGTAAATAATACGCTAGTGTGTCAGTGATTGCACACACGTGTGTGTCAGTGATTACATTACCCACACACGTGTGTGTCAGTGATTGCATTACACATGTGTGCGGTTTAGTTTCAGTAAGTCACACAGCCCCTGCCACTTTGCCAAGAAATCTACGGTATCTACCTCAGTAAGCACAAAACAGAGCACTTTTGGGTAAACCGTTCTTTTTTTTGGCTTGCGAACAGGAAGCACTTTTCTGACCCACAGTCACCAAATATTTTATCGTATAAGATTCTGTAATGTTGTCTGTTTGCTGTACAGAATCAGATAAGAACATCGTTCATTTGATGAAAACAACGTGCAGCTCATACCTACGAAACGAGCAGAAGCATGGCCACAACCGCCGTTTTGCGAAGTTTATGCGTTCCTGTAAACAGTTTGCAGATAGGAGGCACAGTACTGCGCGGGTCTACTTTACTGATAATAGAAATTTGTCTTTACAGACATTGTACTTAAAATACAGTATGCTTCCATCCCAGATGTGTATGAAACAAGGAATCCCTACTTACATTATCAAGTCACTTTATAAACATCCAAAAGTGAAACATCTCGGGACCCGGGGCCCTCAGAAGTCTAATGAAGTTAGACTTTGGGGGACCTCTCAAATCAAACATCCTGTATTGCTGCTTTTAAAGCTTATGTACTTATTGCTAAACATTTCCTTTTTTATGTTTGTTTTGGTTTGACTGCTGCTGGAACACATCCAAACATAAAATAACTTCCAATAAAGGAAAGAAATAGAACCACATACAGGGACCCTAAACTCATACAATATGGTCCTGGAGATTCCTACTTTTATGTACCTAGCTTTTTCCGATTCTTATCGTTTGGTTTGGAGTGTCATATTATCCTTTTGGTAAATTAATTCTGGCAATCTGTATCTGATAAACTGTAAGACATGTGGAGTTATCAGTTTAAGTGTCCTGTTGTTGAACCACTTCCCTTCCAGGCATCCTGCCAAATGATCATTTGCTTCAGAAGAGCTTGTGAGCTGTCAAAAGACAGCAATGTATTTTAACGTTTTTAATAAATATATATATATTTTGATTTATTAAGCTCGTCTGACATTCCACGTTTCAGGCAAAGATTTCCATTTGTTGGCACTTCTGCTAAAGTACTTGTTAGTGTATATAACTTACCACGGTTGTTTTCAAATCATTCTTCCATAAATCACTATAAAATGCTTCTTCCTGTTTATAAGCTCGGAATAAACCGTTGGTTCCTGTGAGCTTTAACCTTCAAAACTTCAGTATGTATCTTGGAAATGAATTGCAATACATAATGCGTTCTTGTATGTATGTCTTTATTTATATAGTGCAATTAATAATGTACATAGCGCGTCACAGCAGTAATACACGTGACAATCATATAAATAACAAGTAATACAAATAACAGATAATGGGAATAAGTGCTTCAGACATAAAAGTAACATTTAGGAAGAGGAGTCCCTGCTCTGAAGAGCTTACAATCTAATTATCATGTACTTCATTGCACAGCAGAATCAAGCTCTTTGTGTGTTTAACATTGATGATTTAAAGGCTCTATATGCAACCTGCGGCCCATCCTGTATAAATGGTTATACGGTGGCTTTTTATGTTTAGGATGTTCACGTTTTGATTCCTATTGTTTGTATAGTTTTAATTTGGTATCGGTGCAGATACACCATATTGGCAGAAACAGATGTACACATTGGCTTATGCTGTAGAGTAAATGTAATACTAAGCATTCATAACATACCAAAGCCATTGCCGTAGAGAAGCGTGGCCCCCATCTCATGCATGGGTTTGGCACTGATAAAGGATAAAACCACAGAGGGCTACTATCTGAATGGTGTCAAGTATATCAACTGTTGTACAACATGTTTTATTACTCAGATTTTACTTTTATATAGGGAATACTATATTTTGGAACAGTCTGTCTTTTAGAGCTTGAGAGGCCCCCTCTCTGGGTATCTATACAAACCGGCCCAAGACCTACCTGCTTACCCAGGCATTTAATTAATGACGCACAACCTGTCCAGCATTTAATAGCTGCAGTACCGTCCCATCCTGTATTGTATGTAGTGTCTGTTTTTTCGTACTGAGTGCTGGGAAACAGTACATAGATTTATTGGTTATTGCTTTGAGGGGGTTAGGGGTCCCTCTCTGTTCCCGTGCACCACTACATTTATTTTCTTATTGTTTCACATTACCTGTGGTGGAGTGCTGCCTTACTCACATACATCCTGTACTGTATCTTTCCGTGTGTTCGGTCTCTCTTATAACCTTACATGTTTTCTTCTTTTTCTCTTTTTGTAACTGTGAGGCGCTTTGAGAAAATCGCTATATAACTAGTTCTTATTAATACAAGGGAGTTATACAGTACATGAATAAGAGCATGAGGATAAAAGTTAATATTATGGATAGCACCTCCCAAAGAATTACAATTCACCATCCCAGAGGGCCACACTGAAGTGGCTCATTGCAACGTTGGGAGCCATTCAGAGAAGTTCAGACATTGGCTATTTTGGTAAATAGGAGGCTGGTATATAGTATCTAACGCTTTTTTTTTTTATGTTTATTTTAGAGAGATTGCAGAAGGAGCCAGAATAATTGTGAATGTTGATGAAAAAGTAGCAAGGATTAGGAAGGTAAAGGTGAGTACATTTGCATTTATTTCTTTTTAATAACACTCTCCTCTTCCTTTCATAGCTAATTCAGTGGGTACAGCTGTAATAGGAAAACGAAGCATGGTACAAATGTAGATGCCTTTCTACAATGCCACATTGGATAAATCATGTGTAGATTCCAAGAAGGATCATAGACGGTGAAGGAAAAATACAAATTAAGAAATTATCATTTTATTTCAAACTCATAGCATAACATCCAGCATACAACCCCACACACCCCTACCCCCTACACGTATGTCACTGTTCCTCCTCCTCTGGGGTCATTGAGGAGCAGCAGCAAAACGCACACAGGGGTTATCACCACCCATATTGGAATCTAACCTATGCATGATTTAGGAGTCCGGGGGGCGGTATTGCAGAAAGTTTATATTTGGGTGCATATGAGTATTCTAACCTGCACTAGGAAGAGATGGTACCTGATCTTTTGGCTATCTAAAAACTAAAAGGCTGTCTGAGATTGATGTGCATATGCAGGTATAGTTCTTTATTAATTCATGGCTTTACCCAAAGGCAAACTATGCAAATACTTCTGGTTCCAAAAATATACTAAGTCTTTGTTTGCTGCTGTTTTTGTTTTTTATCCTTAGATTTGTATTTTTTTTTAAAAAACATTTTTATGTAGTGTATTCGTTATAAAAAGTCAAGAGTTTTCTGTTCCACATCACTTTTGGCAAGTAAACAGTAAAAAAAAAAAAAAAATGTAAGCGAATAGTACACAGGCTACAACACGCACTGCATTCAGTAGTTTATTCCCGAAAACCCCAGCAAATAGCATGAACTACTGGATCTTTTCATGGGAATTGTGCGGTGTGAATGCAAAAGAAAAAGTAAAATGACGTGTAAGAAAAGACCTGCATTGTGCTGTGACTGGACCACTCGTTTTGTGTGTAATACACTGAGAAGTGCGTTTTTAAATGGGAATCCATTCCAGTGTTTTATACAGAACATTTCAGTCCCTTTGTAAAGCTGCACATTCTCGCGTATGATCTGGAAGTTGTTCATTCCCACAAGATAATCCTAAATCATAAACATCTGTGTGCTTTCTCTTTCCATGATCCACCCTTTTTAGTGTCCCGGGGGGAAGAGACTCTGAGGCCCTGTCTACAAAGATCCCAATCATTCCTCGAGCTGTTTGTCCAAATGTATCTCTTTCCGATATTATGGGGTTTATGGTCTGATAAACTCACCCTTGTAATCTGACACACTGACGTCACTATTAATGCAGAGATTGGCCCATATTTACAAACCAGTGCTATGTCATGTGACACTTTTCTTGCGCTAAACCGCTTATAGCGCATTCAAGTGAATGGTCTATTTATTAGGTTTGTGTTAATTACAAATGGGGTAATTTATAATGCTAGCCGCTGGTCCATATTCTCACTTTAGAAGTGAGTAATAACAATTTGCAGCATTTTCCTGAGTTGATGTATTATTAACCTGTCCATTAGCAGAGGGACATGTTGCATGCCAGCTGGCAGTAATTGGATTAATGAAGCAAAATATACTGTAGCACGGTATAGAACAGTGTTTTCTGATCAACTTCAACAATGGGTTAGATGTCAACACAAAATATTATTTGTGCCAGCGCTGATAGATATATATATATCTACTATATATTTCTGAGTTCACTGTATGTCTGCGTCCCTAGCGGCAATCTCATTGGTCCCTTGGCCTGCCCGCCCCCGCACCTCTCATTGGCCTGAGGCGGAGTGACGGGCCAAAGGACACACAGGGACACACACACACACACACCACCCCCCCCTCCTCTCCCGGTGCCCCTCACTCTCTCCCCCCTCCCCACCTCACCCAAATCCCCACGCTCTGCAACATCCCCAGCCGCACCCTCACCGTGCGCCGCGGAGAGCAGCAAACTACAGCCTCCTCCTCCCTCGCGGCGCGGCCCGGGCCTCCTGTACTGCCCCTCACGTGCGCCGCTCCCGGAGGAAGCGCGGACCGGGCCTCCTGCACTCCCCCTGACGTGCGCCGCTCCCGGAGGAAGCGCGGACCGGGCCTCCTGCACTCCCACTCACGTGCGCCGCTACTGGAGAGGGGAAGCGCGGCCCGGGCCTCCCGCCTCAGATCCACGTGGGAGCGGCCGGACGAGTGAGTGAGCGGCCTTCACCTCCCCTCACCCCCCTTCACCTCACCTCCCCTCACCCACCCCTCACCTCCCCTCACCCACCCCTCACCTCCCCTCCACCCCCTCCCCCCTCCACCCCCCCGGCGCCGCTACAGTCAGCGGGGGAGCGAGCGCCCGGGACACAGAGGGGGGGTGCGGCCACAACAAGCTGCCTCCCGCCTCAGATCCACGTGGGAGCTGCCGGACGGGTGACTGAGCGGCCTTCACCTACCCTCACCCCCCTTCACCCAACCCTCACCCCCCTTCACCTCCCCTCACCCACCCCTCACCTCCCCTCACTCCACTTCCCCTCCCCTTTACCTCCCTCCACCCCCCCTTCACCCCCCTTCCACCTCCCCTTCACCCCCCCTCCACCTCCCCTTCACCCCCCCTCCACCTCCCCTTCACCCCCCCTCCACCTCCCCTTCACCCCCCCTCCACCTCCCCTCCACCCCCCCCTTCACCTCCCCTCCACCCCCCCCCCTTCACCTCCCCTCCACCCCCCCCTTCACCTCCCCTCCACCCCCCCTTCACCTCCCCTCCACCCCCCCTTCACCTCCCCTCCACCCCCCCTTCACCTCCCCTCCACCCCCCTTCCCCCACCACCTCCCCTCCCCCCCCTCCTTCACCTCCCCACCACCCCCCCTTCACCTCCCCTCCACCCCCACCTTCACCCCCACCTTCACCCCCCTCCACCCCCACCTTCACCTTCCCTTCACTCCCCCCTTACAACCTCCCACCACCTCCCCCCTCCTCACCACCTCCCCCCACCTTCACACCACCTCCCCCCACCTTCACACCACCTCCCCCCCCCCTTCCCCCCTTCCCACCACCTTCCCCCCTTCCCACCACCTCCCCCCCTTCCCACCACCTCCCCCCCCCCTTCCCACCACCTCCCCCCCCCCTTCCCACCACCTCCCCCCCCCCTTCCCACCACCTCCCCCCCTTCCCACCACCTCCCCCCCTTCCCACCACCTCCCCCCCTTCCCACCACCTCCCCCCCCTTCCCACCACCTCCCCCCCCTTCCCACCACCTCCCCCCCTTTCCACCACCTCCCCCCCTTCCCACCACCTCCCCCCCCTTCCCACCACCTCCCCCCCCTTCCCACCACCTCCCCCCCCCTTCCCACCACCTCCCCCCCCGATCCTCCCGCTGGCCCCCCGATCCCTCTGCTGGCCCCCGATCCTCCCGCAACTCCTGCCCGATCGCCTGGCATGTGGAGCAGCATGTGGAAGACAAGCAGGCCCTGGAGGAACAGGTGGGCCCCCTCCCTTCCAATGAATACCAACCCAGTCTCCCACCCAGTGAGTGTGTCTCTGAGTGTGGGTGTGGGTGTGTGTGTGTCTGTGAGTGGATCTGTGAGTGTGTGTGTGGGTGAGTGTGTGTCTGAGTGTTTGTGTGGGTGTTTGTGTGTCTGTGAGTGGGTCTGTGATTGTCTGTGAGTGTCTGTGAGTGTTTGTGAGTCTGTGAGTGGGTGTGTGTGCGTCTGTGAGTGTGTGCGTCTGTGAGTGTGTGCGTCTGTGAGGGTGTGCGTCTGTGAGGGTGTGCGTCTGTGAGGGTGTTTGTGTGCGTCTGTGAGGGTGTTTGTGTGCGTCTGTGAGGGTGTTTGTGTGCGTCTGTGAGGGTGTTTGTGTGCGTCTGTGAGGGTGTTTGTGTGCGTCTGTGAGGGTGTTTGTGTGCGTCTGTGAGGGTGTTTGTGTGCGTCTGTGAGGGTGTTTGTGTGCGTCTGTGAGGGTGTTTGTGTGCGTCTGTGAGGGTGTTTGTGTGCGTCTGTGAGGGTGTTTGTGTGCGCCTGTGTGCGTGTGTTTGAGTCTGTGTGTGTTTGAGTCTGTGTGTGTTTGAGTCTGTGTGTGTTTGAGTCTGTGTGTGTTTGAGTCTGTGTGTGTTTGCGTCTGTGTGTGTTTGCGTCTGTGTGTGTTTGCGTCTGTGTGTGTTTGCGTCTGTGTGTGTTTGCGTCTGTGTGTGTTTGAGTCTGTGTGTGTATGTGTCTGTGTGAGTGTTTGTGTGAGTGAATGTGTGTGAGAGAGTCTGTGAGTGTTTGTGTGAGTCAATGTTTGTGTGTGTGAGTGTGTGTGAGAGTCTATGAGTGTGTGTGTCTGTGAGTGTGTGTCTGTGAGTGTGTCACCCTCTCCCTGTCACCCTTTCCCTGTCGCCCTCGCCCTTTCCCTGTCGCCCTCGCACTCTCTCTCGCACTCTCTCTCGCACTCTCTCTGTCGCACTCTCTCTGTCGCACTCTCTCTGTCGCACGCTCTCTGTCGCACTCTCTCTGTCGCACTCTCTCTGTCGCACTCTCTCTGTCGCACTCTCTCTGTCTTTGTCTCTCATTCTCTCTGTGTGTGTGTTCTCTCTATCTCTCTGTGTGTCTCTTTCTCTGTGTGTGTCTCTTTCTCTGTGTGTGTCTCTTTCTCTGTGTGTGTCTCTTTCTCTGTGTGTGTCTCTTTCTCTGTGTGTGTCTCTTTCTCTGTGTGTGTCTCTTTCTCTGTGTCTCTCTCTTTCTCTGTGTCTCTCTCTTTCTCTGTGTCTCTCTCACTGTGTCTCTGTTTCTCTCTCTCTCTCTCTCTGTGTGTCTCTGTGTGTCTCTCTGTGTCTCTCTGTGTCTCTCTCTGTGTCTCTCTCTGTGTCTCTCTCTGTGTCTCTCTCTGTGTCTCTCTCTGTGTCTCTCTCTGTGTCTCTCTCTGTCTCTCACCCACACTCTCTCTCTCACACTCTGGATCTCTTATTTACCCTATATATCTTAACTGCCTTATACCTACACCGAAATAACCTACACTGCTTTATTCCAGATCTGACTCAAGCTTCACACGGAAGACATCGGAACCCCCCTAACCCAGAAGACAGGTAGGGAACACATCCCCTCCAATGTATAACATTGCGGGAATGAGGGTACCTGGACATTGAGGGACTGCGGATCAGGTAAGATCCCAGGCGGGATTGCTGCTTTAGATATTGTGACGCGGGAGCGTCCAGGCACTAGTTATGGGGTTCAGGAACATTTACACACACACACACACACACACGTAACAAGGACTAATTGTAGTATAATGTAATACAATAAATAAACTAATGTCAAAAACGAATGTTGTTCGTACTATGAATTTATTTTAATTTTTTTAAAAGTGGGCCTGGGGGCGGGGTTGGGGCGGGACTAGGTGGCGAGTAGATTTTTGGGTGATTTGTCGAACACTGTATGTATATATATATATATATATATATATATATATATATATATATATATATATATATATATATATATATATATATATAAAAAAAAATTCAATTCCTATTAATTGATGAATCCAGCTGTTACTTACTCATCCACTTTGAGGTGTACAGTGAAAAACAATGTAAAATAAATACTTGTTTACTGGTCATACAGTATGTAGGGACAAATATGCAGAACTCTCACCCTAATATGAGCTGCCGATGATGTAACCGCCGTCCTGGGGGCCCCTGGAGTGCCGGGCAACATGACACCACAGGGCACTCGAAGGGTTAATTTGGAGAACGCCCATATTTTTTTTTTACCTTTCCAGCCTTCCTTTTGAGGGCCACTTTTTATGCATTGCCAAATATTCCACCCCAAAAGGATATGGTGAAATGTATCGCTCGTTTTCAAATGTGTACTCGAAGATTCAAAGCCGAGAGACCCGAGACATAGACATTGAGTGAATGTTCCTCTGGCATTTCTAATATGCTGGGAACGCAGTCACGTTATACCTTTTATATTGTATACGCAGCTCAGGGCTCAGGGGCCAGGCATGCAGAATTTCTGGCTTCTGTGTTTCAGGCTTCATGCAGAGAAACCTGGTCAGTGGGTTTTCCGCACTGGGGCGCTCGTTCTAACTGTGGCTATTGTTAAAATATTTTACACGGTGCTTTCCAATTGCATGTTGTAAGGAGGTCTAAGAATTAATTTAAACTAAACAGTTGCTAATATCTTTAATTTGTTAAAAATTTGAAGCATTGTAAATATATTCCTGTAACTTGCTTCCTAGGACTTGCAAAAAAAATGTATTATTCATCCGTTAATCACTGTACGTCATTCTCCCGGTGCTGAATCCTGCTATTTTCAGAGCCGGACTCCCCAGTCCCACAGATAATTTTACCAGTGCGGGCGCTGGTGCCGGTGCTTCCGTCTGGGGAAATAATTTGGTCGGCAAATCTCTCCGGAACTTGCTGGCCAGTTGTGGCATTCTATTTGCCGACACAGGCGGCCATATTGTATTTTACACAACGGAGCGCCGTCGGCAATTTTCTTTATCTTAGAAACTTGGGTGGTCCTCTGCGCTAAACGTAGCTAAACAGCTCTAATTGTGTAAAAAAAATAACTGTACTGTTTTTGCTAACTGCTGTTTTAACCCCTTTACTGCCAAGGCGAAGACGTACCTGTCCAAAGGGATGTGTACATTTTTGCATTATATTTCAGTGTGTTGGTTTTGTGGTATATCCCAGTGACCCATGCATTGTTTTTTTTTTTTCCAGAATATGTCGTGACTTTATCAAAATATATGCAACATGCAAAATATATCGGGATCCACAACACATTTTGCACGTTAATGAAATTTTGAAAAAGTCACATGAACTAATATTAATTTTGCCCCAACACCAAGTGTAAGGCTAAGGCCCCGGTAACTCCGCTGCAACGCGCGCCCGCGAGATTGGCGGCGCGTGCAGCCGATTCCCTGGTCTGCAGCTCACTGCAGGAAGAGAGACCGGGGTGGGGGGGCGTGGCGGGGGCGTGACGGGGGGCGTGGCTATGACGTCACCCGGCAGGTTCGCCCTCATTGGCTGAACCGCCGGGGGGGGGCGTGCCGTATCGCTCGTCGCGAGTACTGCTCTCAATTCTATTGAGAGCAGGAGCAACTCTCGCCCCAGCGCTGCGGCCCCCCCTCGCAGCGGGCCCGGTGCCATTGAGGGGAGGGCTCTCGTCCGTGCAGCGTCCGCAACAGCGGACGCTGTAGTAGGCAGGGGGGGCAAGGCCTAACTTGCTCTGAAGAAACTGACCCCAAGTGTATTGGTGATTAGGACCGGAGTAACCAACTCCAGTCCTCAAGGGGCCACCAACAGGTCAGGTTTTCAGGATATCCCTGCTTCAGCACAGGTTACTCAGTCAGTGAATCAGTTGAAGACTGAGCCACCTGTGATGAAGCAGTGACTGGTTGAACCACCTGTGCTGAAGCAGTGACTGGTTGAACCACCTGTGCTGAAGCAGGGATATCCTGAAAACCTGATGTGTTGCGGGGCTTGAGGACTGGAGTCTGGAGTTGAGCACTCCTGCTCTATGCTGTATAAACAGGTTTATTAAAAGGCGTTATTGCAAAAAATGCCATTTTAAACCACGCACGAGATCGCACCATGAAACTTGTAAGGCCAGTGCGCCTGTTGGGTAGAAAGTAGAAGTCTGTTTTAGTCATATTGTAGTAACAGAGAGAATAAAGCAGAGTGTAATGGAAACATCTGGCTACAATGGAAAATCTGGGAATACTTTGTTCAATTTAAAGGCGCAGGCCCCTGAACACACTGTAACTGCACTGAATTTACAGCTCTCTGTCAACATCTGCACTTTTGTTTATACCAGCGGTTACTAATTGGTTAACTGCAAAACAAAAAGCACAATAACACAATATGATCAGCATTTAATGACCTCAGGTCTATGTAGGAGCCCATCTCCATCACAGGAAATGCTGCGGAGAGTCCACGCTTGGTCATTAATGTTGAATTCCATCACAGAAAACATTTTTATTGGGACCATGTTAAACTTCCCTACAAATGTTATCTCCCCAAGTATTTCTTCAAAATAGGAAATACAGTAGGATTTAAGCACTGGGGTCATTTTTAAATGGGATGATAAAGTGAAGGCGGATGAACCCGTAAAACATTTAGAGATGAAGTGAGGCCGCGTGCATTGTTTTTCTAATGCCTTAATTGTTGCATATTTCTGATTTTTGGCAGCTGGACCATAAACCAGATGGCCCCAGGGACACCGGAGGGAGTCTGATAGAGTTTGGCTTCGATTACTGCTATTGGTCTGTTGATCCTGATGATCCAAAATATGCGTCTCAGGAAGTGGTAAGTTCCCCCATTGTCTGACTGATACAGTATGAGCTACTAGAATTGAAAGCCACAATTGTAAACACAGTGATTAACCCCTACCCTGCGTGGCCAGAAATCCACGAAAAAGATTTGTTTGCGCATGATATGTTTAAATATAAAGCTTGGTTTTTGCCATTTGCAGTGTGTTTCTGACCTCTCTGGAAGTTTCAAGTTTACCCATTTTCGATTGTATGTATATTTTTATTTATATAGTGCCATCCAGGTACGTAGCGCGTCACAGCAGTAATATACGTGACATAATATTATAACACGTAATGGGAATAAGAGCTTCACACATAAACGTAACATTAGGAAACGGAGTCCCTGCCCCGAAGAGCTTACAATCTAAGTGGTAATTAGGGAGAACTTGGTGTTACGCAAATGCCTGCTGAGGACAAAATGGTAGATCAAAATTACATACACTAATGTTGCAAAGTACATAAAATGAAAAACCCTAAG
The DNA here is from genome assembly GCF_040206685.1 of Ascaphus truei. NCBI lineage: Eukaryota > Metazoa > Chordata > Amphibia > Anura > Ascaphidae > Ascaphus > Ascaphus truei. Next base: position 31,277,248 of record NC_134491.1, read on the forward strand.
TGAGGGGGAGGGAAACACAATGGGATAGACAAGGAGAGAGAAGACAAGGGGAGGGGAAAACGGGAATACGGGGGGCAACGTAACGTTTCGGGGCACCTGGCCCCTTCTTCTGGGCCCGTTCCATTAGATCAACAGATCCAGGTACTGTACTTCCCTTGTCCCTGTCAACAAAAAAGTGTTCCCTAAAACGTAGTAGAGCAATAATAAATGCAAAAAACAGTAGTGGTTTCTACATCTAGAGACCCCATAGTGGGGTACTATACACAATGATAGTGTCTGACACCACTTCCAGACGCACAGGCTGTCCAACAAAATATAGTCTGATTATTTACACCACTCCATCAAGTTTATAAGTGCAGATGTCCAATATCAATGATAGCACAGACTAGATGTTTGTGCATGAGTTCCTTGTGGCTGATACTGTATCTATGCTCTGAGTACAGCACCGCACCCCCAGAATTCCTGCACAGAGGCCGTAACGTCATTTAAAATGTCCTACAGTATCAGCACCACAAATTAACCCTTCGGTAGTGGCTACGTCCCGGGGTTCGGCCCTCCAGGGGCACATAGCTGCTACATCCTAATCTTACTGCTAGTTTTCCAGGGGGGGGGTGGGAGTAGAAGGGGAGGACACCTCCTTTTTCCGGATTAAGTAGCCGTGGCACTCTGGCAACCAAAGGGTTAAACCAGGACATTGCGACTTCCGAGTGCACGATCCGGCAGCCATCTCTGAATTTACCCGCACACAGAAAGATACCGGGGAGTCGAGCTACGAATAGCATGGTTCTGCCCCAGGGGACCCTGGATCTGATTCTATAAAAGAAAAGTTAATTAGTATACTGTAATGCAGCAGCAGCAGCGCCATTTTTTCTAAGTGGGGAAAAAAGTAAAAAAAAAAAAAAAACATTTCATATTTACTAAGTATTTCAAATGGATACATTTGTTGTCAACTTTTTATTCTTTATACTTTCTAGTCTTCTAAAATGCTCACTTTAATAAGATGTGGAGAGCGAGGCGATTAGTAAAGTGATTTCCACAGAGAAGCAGCGTGTGATATAGCAGCCAGCTACCTGCCAATGACTGGCCACTTTAAGACTATGCTTTATACTCAAACAACAAATTAATCATAACTTGGCCCTAATGAGCCACCTGGTACGGCATGGTTCCCGGCATGGTTCCCGGGATGGTTCCCGGCATGGTTCCCGGGATGGTTCCCGGCATGCCAGAGGCCCTCATGACATTCCAGGCACTGTACGCTCTGGGCTCTTGTTCTTTTTCTAGGGGGTGATAGAGCTGACGGCACAGATGGAGTGGCCAGCCCAATGGAAGTGGAGCCCTCTCCGCTTCCATTTATGGTATTCAGGGCCTGATCACATGACCAGGAAGTACGCAACGGTCCACTAGCACTCCAGTGCCTCCGGACACCACGGCACACAAAAGGTTAAGAGCAATAATTTAAACGTATAATTTGGGAAGATCAAAATAACCTGATGGGAGTTAAAACTGTAAACGTGTCTGACATTTGAAAAAAAAACATTTTGCGCCTCGGGAGAGCGGTTTCAGAGCGTTTCCAGGTGGTAATTGAGGAGAAGTCTCTTGGTTTGTTCATGTTCTTTAAGTTTGACACTCGGATAGAAAATGTATGTTGTTTACCAGACGCTGAATTAGTGCCAGAGGTCTTTGTAATTCAGTAACTTTTTGTCTGTTTACTTTAGGATCAGCATATTATGTTATTATCTCAGATTGTATTGGGGATTGCAGCTGATATGGTGTATGATGTTGAAGTACACAGGGGATGAGGCAAGCTCAGGCTTGTATGACCTCCTGGTCCTGCTGATTAAACAATAGGGCTCAACCGCTTAGTGGTCCCATTGAAGTCATGGCAGATAATGAACTGCTCCGTATTTGAGAAGGGAGGTTTGGACACTTGTCATCATTCATACACAAGTGACAAGTGTACTGTGTGTATAATGAACAATGGACTTGGAGACTACTTGTTGGCTCCAGTACACCATGTGTCAAACAGTTTGACGACATGTTTTCATTGTGGTGCAAGCAACCAGTGGATTAATGTCCTTACTTTTGAAGGGTGCTCATGTTGTGTGAGCTTCTATTGTTTGTTCCAATTACTGTATCCCTCTTCCCAGAAGCAGAAATTGTTATTCAATCGCATAGTTGGATGGATCCATGTACAAATAGGCTCATATTTACTAAGCGGTGCTATTACATACTGACTTGAATGGGCCATAAGGTGACGTCTGGTACTAGAAGTTTTCTTAGGGAGCAGCACTGCTTACTACATATGCACCCACAAAACAAACAAAGATTCCCCAATGAATGCACTCAAATCAAGTAGTGAGAAATGTTGAATGAGTTAAAAATACTCTTTAATCAAATTACAATGTGCCAGGGTGGCACTGAGCGGCGCGCCCGCCACGAGGAGACACATTGCGACAATGTGTGTGGCCAGCGTGAGCGGGCGCTTAGCTGCTTGCCGAGCAAGCAAATTTGATTTTGCTGCTTGCACGTGCGTCACGTGAGCGGTTCGCCCAATGAGGGCCCCCAGACACACGCGCACCTAGCCGGCCACGAATTGCCCGGCCGAGCAGGGCGCGGCGCACGGGCACCAGCGTGCCCGTTCCCTACCTGGCCTAGGCCTTATGCATGTACTGTAAGGAAGACGGAAATGACTGCACTTGCTCCTGTTGTAGTCTGTGAGTCTCCCATTATTCCATTTAGATTGTAAGCTTTGCAGGGCAGGCACTCACTGATTCCCATTGTTTAACACATGTGAGACTTGGTATATTATCTCCCTATGCCATTTAGTTAATTCTGTAAAGGGCTGCGTACATTGATGGCGCTATATAAATAAACCATATACTGTATACACATCACTAAAATAGAGAAGGACTCGAGTCTAGGATGTCCTGATGCAGAATGTGTGTTTAGAAAGTTTAAGCACTGCAGAGCCTGGGAGTTCACTGTCGAGGCCAGAAGTTATCTTATTCGTTTTCCTCTAAGACGAAAGTGAACCAAGGATTCTGCCCGAATTTGACATAAATTCTGCAAGTGTAGGGCACGAGAGCAGGACTTCCATGTACCAGTTACAGAATACACTGTGTTCTGCTTTTATCTCTCCTTTGCGCTGTAGGTTTCTTCTTCAAAAATCTCCTCTCGTCTCCGGGTGAGAGACACAAACCAGCTACAGGGAGAGTATCAGTTCTATAGTTCGAACCATTGTTTTTGTTTGTCAGCGTTTTACATTTTGCGCAGTTCTTCTTCTTTTTTTTTTTCTTCACATTTCTGTAATACTTGGATGCTTTTGATGTCTGTGTGCACGCGCATTAGGCTGAAGAGGGTACGAGAGTTCATGATTTTCTCTCACTTCACATACAGTAAGTGCCAGCTACACACAGCTGCTGCATACAATAGCCCTGTAAATGGCCTGAATTTCAGAGGCATAACATCACTCTCTTGGCTTTACCAAGATGTTTCTCCTCCCAAAAGATGTGTTCACGTTATCATGGGAGCTTTAAGCCTCAGCAACTAAAGAAATGCGCAAAAGTGCAATTCCTTCTATAAACACTGCTTTTAGGCTCCTTCTGGTACGTGCGTATATCCTACGTAGCCTTACACTGGGATTGGATGGAATGTGCTCTGTCGACCAGGAGATTTGGCACGTTTTATTTCACTTTATTTCCACTTGATAATATTTCCTAACATTTTTGGCCTCATTTATCAAGATATATAAAAGATTATAGTCCAGAAAATCCTATGTATGCGTGATGTGACAAACGTCTCCCATTTGGTTGCTCTGCCGTAGGGGTTCGCTATGACACTGTCTTTCAGGGTAACCAGAATGAGCGCACGTACTACAATATTGTTTCACTCAGGCCTCTGCCTGCTTTATTTGTCCCAGCAGTGGGACTGCAACACTTTAACTGAGATACAAAATAAATCCCTGCTCAATTGAGCACCGACTAAACATAGGATTTCCCTTACTTTGGTTGGGTGGTGTCACGGTAGCTTATGACAAGATATAACGAACACCAAATATCTGGGTTGAACTGAACGAGGCTTAGATATAATAAAATATATTTATTCCTTAAAAAAGGTGAACACAGCAATATAGTATAAATAACAGACAAGAAGGTAACACTTACTTAGGGTTGGGGGATGGAGAAGTATCAGCTAGTAATTCTCCAGCAATCCGGTGACATTCCAGGTGGAATCAGAAGCACAACTAAAAACTGTAGGGCTGACACAGTTTATATACCCGTGTAACCCTATTCTTAACATTGAATACAGACTATTGGTGAACAATTATCTGTATCCAATCCCTAATGTGGAGACACAGATTAACCCATGCCCCCCCCAGCTAATTAGCCCATGTGTACTGGGACTCTATGGGTAGCCCCATAATTAAATCAGGGGCAACGACCAGTCTACCAAATGAAGTATCTGCATTGTTTGTAGGTATAACACTTACAAACCACTCCAGTTTGATGATTCTCCACCCTCAGGTAACAATTAGAGTGGCAGAGTCTGTTGATTAGTACTTAGTGTAAACAATCAGGCAGTTAACTTTTGATCACAGTGCTTAGGCTCAATCAGCCGGCTGCCCTTCATGACCTATTAGCATAGCAGATGGTCTGAATTTTCAGAACAGATCCAAAATACCATACATATACACTTTAATATCTACACATATTAATAAGTTCCATTCTGGTGGGCTCAGTGGGTCGAAATTTGCCAGTTTTTAATGCCTACATTTTTAATTCCACATATTGGCCAAAAATCAACTCTGCGACCTCCAGAACTGGAGATACAGAAATGCACTTTAAAACATTAAAATACAGGATTATAATGAAACATGGGAACAGGGGAACATACATTTTCATGACATGACAAGGTGTAAGCCACATTCCTGGACCGCAGTCCAGTTAACCCCTTGACTCCCTGGTGAGGTCAGGGGGTGACCATATGGGGTGCAGCCCCTTTAATACCGGGTCCTCCACGGGTGACCATATGGGGTGCAGCCCCTTTAATACCGGGTCCTTTAATACTGCTTTCCCAATGAACAGGACAGGTGAGTGGGAGCCTAGAACAGCCAACTCTGGGCTGGATTTCCCATCCACCAGTTTCAGCACCTGTGAAGCTGTGGGATGGAGCACATTTACCCTGTGGCTGTATTTTGTGGCCTAAACAGGATAGAAAGTACCTAGTATCCTGGGACTCTAACAATGATTTTTAGGGTTTAACCCTTTTAGAGATGGTAACATGTTGCAGGGCCTTGGTGAAAATCCATGTAGCCTTAATACACTGGGATCTTTTTTATAATTATTCTTATCCTTAGAACTAAATATATATTTGTATTTTCTTAAACACTAAACTAATATGTGTACAAAATCTAATTCATTGTAGAAGATCAAATGGTCTTGTTTGGCATTTTAACTCCTTCAGTAGTAATGTAATAAAGATGACCAGGGCTCTGTGTACGATACAGACGTACGTAGATGGGAAGACTCTATCACATCCTTCCTCGTGGCAGCGAATCAGTGGAGAGAGTGACATTAGAATACAAAGCATATGTTTGGTGTTTTGTTTCCACGGCTTCGTCTCTTGCATTGCGGTGGGGAAAGATAGACTTTCCTTCCTGAATGATTTCGATCGTTGGGCTGTGCCAACGCACATTCTAAGAGGACAGCTGGGGCTAAACTGGCCTTGCTGGAGACGTCTCGGCTCACATTGAATAATAAAACCTATTCATTGCAACAGCTGCATGCTAACGCGACAGGCCTGTCGTGAAATTCCCCAGAACATAGTTCGCTATTACAATTATACAGTGTGAGAACGTTGGCATAGATAGCCATTGCTCGTGCATAAATCTAATATTTTTTTCTGCGCACATGAGGCAGGCACAACCGTCCATACCATTTTTTTTGTTTTATCTTTTTCACTGCTTAGACAATTATTTTATTCATTTGCAGTTCGATGAGTGTGCAATGTTGCATTTAAACCGCTTGTAACTCGGGCTCTTGTTCTGCCAAGTGCAAATAGCAGCGATCTGCCGATGCTGCATGGAAAGCCACTTTGATTACAATGAGACTGGATACACACTACACGGGATTAAGTGATGAAAGTCAATGGCGGAGAACTCCACCAATGGATGCTGCTTATTAATCTGTTATCTCAAGGAAAATGAACACACGTTTCAAGGTTGGACATCCCGGCTCGTACTCAGATATTCAGTTTGACACACGCTCATGGGAGTTACAGCAAGCTGGATTCTAGCCCCTACTAAGCATCTTCTGCATTGAGACACCTTAGTCCCAGGCCATGGTACCATCGCCCACGTGGAGGCTGTGAAGTCACCCGCGTGAAGCAGGTGCTTTCCCTGTCCATGGTGGACAGGCCGTGGTGAGCGTTCCTAGGGGCGTCACAGAGCTTGTTCGCCTTCATTGAGCGAACTGTTCACGTGACCTGCGTGTCACGCTACGAAATCAGTTTCAACTGATTTCTTGCGCAACATGCGCCCCCTACGCCTGCGCGGTCTATGGGCGCGATCAATGGCTTAAGGCAATCTGAACGCGCTCCGCACGGTCTCCCACACCATGGACGCCGCCTAATACAGTAGCTCTTTGCCTTGAATAGGCTGTAAGACTGCTTAGGCAACATAAGCCCTAACCGGAAGCAGAAGCTTACACTGCATGTTTACTTTCAGTTACTGACTTCATTGCTGTTTTATCTATTTCATTTTACAATAGTTGCCAGATTATGAACTCCTTTAAGGTAATTTTCAAAGCTTTTGAAGTTGTCCTCTTGACGTTTTGATTTTAAAATATACATTTTTGTTTTCAGTAAGAAAACCTCTGCTTTCATTTTTATGCAGTAGCAGGGAGATGTGTGAATGAAATTCAACAGACTTCTGCACACTTAAAATGGTTACTGTACGGTTTCCTCGCATTCATTTATTAAGGATGTGTCATTAGATGACTATTTTAGAAAAGGAAACTTTAAAGTTATAGTTCTCTCTTACTATAACTCTTATTTCTAATGCAGTGTTGGTATAAAAAGAGAAAACACCTTTATAAAATACAAAAAAAGATTGTGAATTATTGTGGTTAAGCAGGTGTCGACACTCACACCGTAGTCCAGTCCACCTTAGCTACAGTATGTTATATTGCTTTACAATTTGTTAGCAATAACCTTGGCATTAACAGCTGCGTTTCCTGGCTCTGCAGCATGCACTTACCAGTGGCAATGAAGCGTTTCTGATTTCTGTATATGTATTTAGGAGTTTACAGAATATTTAACTCAATAGTTTGAGTAAAATAGAAGTAGGCCATTTTTTCCCTTTCTTTTCCCCCCAGGACTTTTTACTGCTTTCACATAATAGTTTAATTGTGTTCTAAACTCCTACTTTTTATGATCACCATACCATTAATATGATGTCAACAAAGGGGACTTTGTATTTGTTTCATTCAGCGACATTGAAATCTTTGCCTGCTAGACCCCAAGAAGTAGATTCTTTGAAGACATTAACATGAAGATTTTTCTTCACATTGCAGTATACTGTTTGGGGCAATTTGAATATTGACCATCCTCATTATGCATCTTTGCATTGTTCAGTGAGACATCTCTCTGTTTATATAAGCAAAAGGAAAGCTTATTCACGACTGACAAGTTCCCAAACCTGCCGTTTCCCCTTAGGGGTTTACCTGCAGACCCTCCTATCAGGTGGTCTGTTTATTTACATCCATTTGATACAAGCTGATTACCAGCTTCTCCTTGTGTCCATGAACACAACAGGCATTTTTTGTGGTAGATCCTTCCAGCTTCTACCACCTAGACCAGGGGTCTCCAAACTCAGTCCCCAAGAGCCGCCAAAAGGCCGTTTTTTTTGAATATCCCTGTTTCAGCACAGGTGGCTCAATCAGTGGCTCAGTCAGAGACTGAAACGGGGATATCCATAAAAGGCGGCCTGTTGGCGGCTCTTGAGGACTGAGTTTGGAGACCCCTGACCTAGACCCTACATGTCCAGCCTATACCGTTGACCCTCACCTTAGTTTATGATTTTATTATTTTTGTTATTAAACTACTTTTTAATCACACTTGTCTTTATCATCACTGATACTTTATATTTCCCAATGTATCATTTATGTCCGTCACTGCAAGTGTTTGTTTGACACCACAGTCCCTAATCAATAGGTTTACATCATTCCTACGTAGTGTTCATATCTAAAAGGATTATTCTCTCTACCCATATTATGTGTTGTACAAGTAAGAGGCCATGTGTGATTTGTTTGCATTGAAAGCAGCAAAGCATATGAAATCTTATGGGTTTCAAAAAAAATAAATCAGTTCTGTGGTATTAGGTAGTGTTTTGCATGGAAGATGGGGCTCATAGTCACGTGACTCTATTAATAGGATTTTGAATATAAAAGTTCATGACTGTGATGAATGTCCAATGTAACATATATGATGTATAGTGCCAAGAAAATATTTATTCTTAAGTGGCGCTTGGATCTAATCGTGATGTGTCTTCAAATAAGATAAGTAATCAAATGGTGAAAAATATATATAGTGCTTCAATCGCTATCAACGTGCATCAAAATATCACTGAATGTGACATAAATGAAAAAATATGATATAATTTAAATACAGACGAATTCAGTATGAAGCGTCAACCCAAGAATGGATTGCTTTCTCAATCCTTGTATTTTCTTACATGTCCAGGTAGAGATGGGGAGCGCAGGTATGATGTATAGCCAGAAAGCGGTGTGTGTCTAGTGGTGTCCACCTGACAACCACAGCATAAGGCACACTCATTTCTTCCCAGTCCGGTATATTAATTAAATATTCATTTATATAACAAGGTAATATAGGGAGCTATAGCCCATTACCTGTAGCTTCTCGGGGACAGTCCAGAAAATCCAGGGTGTGCAGTCCGTAATGCAGAAGATCCAGAGGTTGTAGGTAAATGCAGAACACGGCCAAAAATTAAAAAAATAGAAAATCCAGGGCAGCCCAAATATATGAATTAATTTATTGCAAGCTCAACAGCAGATGGACAGGATGAAATGCACCTACGCGTTTCATGCGTGGGCACTTTATCAAGGTGTTTGATAAAAACCTTGATAAAGTGCCCACGCACGAAACGCGTAGGTGTATTTCATCCTGTCCATCTGCTGTTGAGCTTGCAATAAATTAATTCATATATTTGGGCTGGATAGTGTGAGGTAAGGGCGCCACTGCGCATGACAAAACTTCACTTGGTCCCGGATATATTTGGGCTGCCCTGGATTTTCTATTTTTAAAATTTTTGGCTGTGTTCTGCGTTTACCTACAACCTCTGTAGTATTAGGTAATAGTGAGTGGCTGTTTTTTTTTTTTTTTGTTCTTATTCAACCCTTAATGCCATTTTTAATGAGTTTTAAAGCATCCTTTTATTTCTATATCCGGTTTTAACCCACCTTCCAAGCATTGCCAGATATTTGCAACACTTTCCTGTTGTTTGGGATAATTTGTTGCAAATGTTCCCAGCAGTTTGAGCTGCTAACTGTAAGAATAGATATCAGGATTTTTACAGTATTATAACAGGAGCTCCAAACGATTGCCAGTTTAAGTAAGAATGTAGAATTATACATTGTCACATGCTTTACATATAAATATAATGTTATAAAAGTTGGAAAGTAGTATTGCTGCTTTAACACCAATTCATAATCCTGATATTCAGAGATGGAATTTGGAGTACAAAGGTTAGGGAAGTTTTTTGCAACCTGCACTAATGGAATATCTGGGAAGAGTCCAAGGGTTAGAATTTGCCTTGGCAAATGATATCCTTTTAAGTATAACATGTTTACCCACCTAGGCCAAAAAGAATATTCTTTTTCATTTCAGATGGTGTTATCCCATATAGGCAATTATAAAGAGTTGGGAATCGTGAGATAACAACATATTTAATGAAATCTGATGAAGCCTAGTGAGCACCAATTAATACTGGATCGAGTGTGATATATATATATATATATATATATATAGATATAGATATAGATATAGATATATATAGATATATATATTAATAATAATATGATATAATAATAAAATATATATATATGATAATAATAAAATATATATACAGGCTGTCCTCGTTTTACAACGCTTCGCTTTACAACGAATGGCTTATCCAACGCTATGCAATGCATACCTATGTTCATTTATACAACGCCAAAACGGCTTATCCAACACTCTTACGACGCTTTGCAAAGTTGTTTATGTGTATATAATATATATATTATACTATATAATATATTATATTTTTATATTATATTATGTTATATTATATATATAATACAGTATATGCACTATATAATTTATGTATGTGCTGCGTATCTTATTGTCTGCGTAAAATATTTTGTGTATTTTAGCATTAAAAATGCCTTCAGGAACGGTACCTTTCATTTAAACTGTGTTCCTATGGGAAAACGTGTTTCGCTCCAACGCCATTTTGAGTAACGCATTGTGTCGGATAACCGAGGACTGTCTGTATATATATAATAATGATAATGAAGGAAAAAGATATAGAAGCCTATGACGAATAATGGATGTTTTCTGACATTGCCTATGTAGCAGTTTAGAGTCTTAATCTAACCAATATAAAGCTTGGTGAATTAAGAAAACTTTGATATAACTGGAGGTTCAGCACATCTGGTCCAACTTGTTCTTTATTCAACATTAACTTTTTAAGTGCAATTCCAGATGTTTTGCTAAATCCCAAATGAGTTAACCAGTTCATTCATTTTTATTAAAGCATCTGGATCAAACCCTTTCTTATTTATGCACCTGTAAGATCTAGTTGCTGATCCGATTACACTATCAGAACCCAGCATATGCGACATACATATTCCGGAGCCATGCCCATAACACCACCTGGCATTTCTTTGATATTCTTGAAAATAGACAAAGCCCTTGGAGAAGAAGGGTAAATAATGTATTAATATTTATGTAAATTGCCCTCTGTTTAATTTGAGATTTCTCTTTGCTTGCTGGCAGCTTGTTCCCTCTGTCATTGTCCTTGCAGAGCTTCCTTCTCATAGATCCAGTTGTTGCAGACAGAGGAGAGTCCCCCAAAAGTCACGTTTTAAAGGATGTGTGCTGATGCAATTAAGCGCGAACATTACCCAGATGTAATTGTTGCGCACAGACGTACAATTGCAAAAGACTTAAAAATGAAGCATAGGCAGCGCTAATCCAATACCTCATTATTATATTTGAAAAACAGCTGCTAACTACCCTGTAGCGCCTAACTCGAAGTCTTGTTGTTATTCCAGAAATAGCGATGGCACATCGCTAGACTGTTAATGCCACCACCATTTTTGTGGTTCCGTTGAGTTGACGTCTGTTCGGATATGTTAACCCATAATCGACTTGATGACTAACCCCCTAAGTAAGGGACACAATTAGGATAATAGTTTTATACGTGTTCCTAATACATGCCTGCACATGCCTTTTCTATTTGGAGAATGAAGAGAACAGAGACCCAGTACCAATATTAGTGCTCTTCCAAAAATCTTTAACCTCTTTAATATTGTTGCCTCTCCTAGTCATCTTTAACCTCTTCCTAACATCAATAGAAATATTACTGTGGGTTTGTGGGCAGCAGCTATGGGTACCTTTATCAAATCCAAGCATTACAATGTAGCGCTCGTTGGGTCTATTAGCCATCAAAAGGAGAAGGCTCTCGGTGACTACAAATGTTCATTGAACTTGTCCCCTATCCGTTAGCTATGCTATTCTAAGCACATATTGCCTTTATTTCTATGCTAGCTGGAAATACTTTGCAAACCTCTCAGGTGGATGGTTGACAAAATACTAGCAAGTTCTAAAAATAAAATATAAATAAGCTGTACGTAGGTAGTATATGGATAGCAGCCAAATGGAAAAGAAAGAGACTGGGACCTGACAAACAAGTCATTTTAAAATTCTATTTTAAATCCTATGACATGTAAACGGAAATCCTCCTCTCCAGCACTGGTTCTGTTTTACTGCTGCATTGTTTCTGCATTTCCTGTCTCTCTGGAATTGGAGTAGACTTTCCTTCGTCCCCCTGGGAGATCCTACGTGGCATGTCGCCCTGTGGGTGATCCCTGCCCAATAATCCATGCAAAATAAATAAATAATTGTGTCTCACCTTGGTGGGAAGCACAGAATTTGGGTTCTAAAATGTACAAAGTTTTACATTAAAAGAGATCTTTTTAAATCTATACTCTGAATTTGATTTGAGTGTGGTGACCACGCGCTTTACTGAAGATCTTGTATTTGTACGAGTTCAGCACAACAACTCTGCTTTATGGCAACATGGGACACACACACACACACACACACAAGTAAAATCAGGGTTATATCTTCACTCCTAAATGTATCCATACAGGGATAGACCATAATGCACGATTTACCACAATGGTCCTCAAGCTTTTGCCATTTTAAAAATACATATCGGAACGGAAAAGCTGGCACTTGCGATTACCATTTGTAATAATGTAGGGGACATTTACCAATATATATTTTTTAAAGTACCTGAACCAAGTGTCTCCACGGAGGGGAGCCATAGTCCCCCAATCTCCGGGACCGCCCCGGATCCAGAGATATTCAAGTGTTTTTCGTGTCATTGTGTGACACACAAACTACAAATATGGCTGTAGTGTCAGCAACAGAAAGTGGAGCTTTCTATTGGCTAATATAAATTCATGGTGTAGTTGATATTATATTGACAAGTACTTGATATCATACATGTATGTATATAAACAAATTTTTATTTTTTAATTTTAATGTGGAGTATATATCTTGAAACAACATATTGTAGATTGTAAACTCAAAGTCGAAATAAATGTGTGTGTGTGTATGTGATCTTCTAAAAATATAAACAAATTATAACGTTGAAGAATAAAAGTATAAATGAAGAATGAATAAAAACATATACAGTATATCTCAAATACAATATATAATAAAATAAAACATATTAAAAGATTTATATGAATGGAACAGCATAGTTGGATTGGACCATAGAAATTCCGTTAAAACATTGTTGATATATAAAAAAGAGATTGTGTAATTAACAATGGGTCAATTGCAATGAATACTAAAAGCTGGTGAGGGGAGGGTTGTTGAAATGTACTAGCATATGGTGATGAAAATACTCAGAGAAATGCTGCCAGATCCAGATTTAAATTAGGGCAATGTGGGGATAATGTTTAAAATGTATAGATCCAGAAACTTTCTTTGCCTCAGTGGCATTACCACCTCTTGTGTCTCTTTACCAGCTCAATACCTTTGATGGTCAGGCCCGGGGGTCTTTATTATGACTAGTGAGGGAATGCTTTGAGACTCCGTGGTTCATGAAGCCATTACATATACTGTATTTTGCATGTGTTCTAAGAAGCGTATTTTTAGGCTTCTTTTAGTCCGCCCCACAGCCTGTTTGCCACAGGCTCATTCTGTTACGTTCTATACATATGTACTGTTGCAATTGATGAAGTCCTTAATCTCATATTTCTTACCTCTACTCTTCAAAATAAAGCTTTTTTTTTTAATCTTTCATATCTATAAATTGACAGGGGATACGGTACATCTCCCGGCATTGCATTTAGGGCACCCATACAATTTCCCTGTGTCCCATAGGGCACATGTTGTTTTTTTTTAATGCTCCCATCTCCCTTATTGTTCAGTCTACTGGGTACCATTGAATGCTCTGGGAGTGTTTTTGTTAAAATGTAATCTAAAATATTTATTTAGAATGCGTTTGCTGGGTGCTTTCTCATTATAGCGGCTGATGAATGTCATCTCTTTGCCCTTTGTTTCTGTCTCTTTGATTTTATTAAGTTAATAATTGGTCAATGTTAGATACTTGATGTAGAGAGCTGGTAACGAGTTCTTCTTTGAAGTAAGTCTGTTTCTCTTGTGCAGTTTCTACAAGCTCCTTGGAATTGCCCACCTGGGATTTTGTTTATCCAGTTTCGATGATGTTCACCACGGGTGTCCCGGTAACCACTACAATCGACATTCTTGCAGAGATTTTTAGTAAAAATTAAATTAAATAGTTAAAGATCCCAAAAGGCTATGTTGTCCTTATGACTGTCGCTACAACATTTGAGGTTAAAAGTAACGTTAATAAATTCTAAAAAGGAGTTTCGAATGTTTCTAACGCTTTTCCTAATAATTCAACATCAATGAATCCATCCATAAAACTGTGTTTTAAAAAGAGATTACTGTGCCATATTTGGGTATCTTCCCAGAAACCCATAAAAAGATTAGTGTATGATGGTACAAAATGTGTCCCTATTGCTGTTCCACAAAGCATAACAAAGATACCTGTTGACTCATACCAAAGTAGAACTTGCGTGGGCAAAAGTCCTCTTTCGGGAGAATCATACGAACATATTAATGCAGGTAGCGTTGTTCTGGGAGTTACGGGGTGAAAGTTATATGGCGTTTCACACTTGCAGATTAATTTTCTCTCCCAGTCTTAAATGTCACAGGAGATGGATGAGTGGGAAAATAGGACTTGCTCAGGAGGGTGTGGGCTTATTCTAGTCCCATTGCAAAGTTTGAGCATAAAAAACATGCATTTGGGATATTCAAACAAGAATTCAACAAAGAGGGGTATTTTATGCCAATAAACACGTGAATTCTCATATTCTGATCTCCATGACCTCTGAGGTATCTGATATTATGGTAACGTATTTAGATTTTCTGTTTTTTACTCCATTGTTTCCTGAGACCGTCTGCATTTTTATTCTTTGTTATGTTGTTTTCTGTAAATAAGCACTGTACCACTTTTTGTATATTTATTCTAAAATATAATAAGTACGATGTAAGAGATGTGTGCAGGTGTGGCGTATGTGACACTACTTTTTTTCACTGCTTTAAAGAGGCAATCCAAGCAATATCCTACATACATTTTTTTAATTTAAAAAAAATAAATAAATTCAGTTCTGTAGTACTAGATCAAGGGTGCGCAAACTTTTCCTCGTGCACACCCATGCCTGCTCTCCTCAGCGTCTCATGCCCCCCCCCCCCTGCTCGACCCCGGCGTTAAATGACGTGCAAGGTCATGTGACATCACATCGCCATGGTAACGTGAAGTCGAGTGACCCCACGGCGTCATTTGATGCTGGGTCACCATGACGACGCGTCGCTGGAAGGGAAGGTAAGTGTGTTTATTGAGGCCTCGCGCCTGGGGGGAGAGCGCGGGACCTCTATAACTGCCGCGGGGGTGCACCGCTGTACTAGATAATACTTACTGCAATTTTTTTTTATTCAACTCAATGCCATTTGTAATGACTTATGGCATACGGTGGGAGCATCCTGATTTTTGTAATAGCAGGTTTTAGCATAATTTCCCAGCAGTGCAAGAGCTTTGTAACACTTTCCTGTTTGGGATAATTTGTTTCCGATATTCCCAGCAGTTTGAGCTACAAAATGTAACAATAGGTAATGTTACCTTAGGCCGTGCTTATAGTGCCCGAAAACATTGCAACGGAGCGACGTCGCCGTCGCGAAAACTGGAAGCCGGCAAAATTTGATTTTTCAAGGGCTGCCGCGTCACGTGACGGCCCTTGAACAAATCAAATTGCTGGAATCCCGCGCCGCCGCCGCCCGGCGAAACATAACTTTCGCCGGTGGCATCGGGTGACGTCACCCGTCGTGTCGCAATCGACGGCACTATATCACGGCCTTAGTAATACAAGAATACATTGAAGCTGCTGAGTTACACTGACTGAAGGATTGAGTGAAACTGAAAGGCAGCCATTTAGTAAACCCTGGGAAGCAGGATCTTTGCTGCTCGACCATGGGAGAACAAATCGACCGGCAGCTTAGGTCATTTGTTTTCAATTAAGGTAATCAAAGGCTGCATATATTAATAATAAAAAAAAGATATATATATATATCAAATGGAAATATTACTGTATGCTCATTTGCATGTCTTAGGCTAAGGCCCCGCTCCCTCAGTCAGCGCACCCGCACGGCAGACAGGCGGGGCGCTGACAGACACAGACCGCGATATGCGGTCTGTAGGGAGCCTGAGTGGGAGGGAGGGGGGCGGGATCTGATCGTGGTGCCGTCCACCCCCCCACACACCTACACACACATATACACAAACATATACACTAACCCGCAGCTCCTTCCCTGCTCCCCGCCCAAGGCGCCTCCCATCTAGCGCCTTCCCTCCCCTCCTCCCCATTGGCTGACTCCCGTACCACGTGACGCGTCCGCGCCGAAAATCACTAGGATCTTGCAGCTTCGGCCGGCTGACGCGTCACAGTACGTAGTCAGCCCTACCGGAAGGAGGCAGCGGGGGCAGGGACTATTCCGGCAAGGGTCTGGTGGTCTGCGGCCGCGCGCCCCGCCGGCCGCAGCGGGTTCGCAGCCTAAGACAGGTCTGCAACCCTGCCTTACACCATTATCACCCAGCACACAATTCTTCCACTGCAGCAAGGGATTCTGGGAAATGACATGCAAATGAGCACACAGTGCCACCTTTTGCTTCAAAACCATATAACATGGTCCCCTGTAAGCTTAAGCTTGCTGCATTTCACAGCTTTGAGCACAGCCTGGGTTAAGATGCATAGCCAGTAAACCCACCCACTGACAGCCGTTTCGACCTTAATAGGTCTTATCAGTGTGGAGTTGGTTATACTGGCTTTGTAAAATGAAGCTTAGGATAGGTTTATGCTTTACTGTGGAGGGGGGGGATATGCTATAAAATGAAGGATTGCGTGAACCCCCCTCAATGGGGTTACCAGGTTGCGGTCAGGAGTTAATATCGAGGTAGTATGTGCTGGGCCCCACCCTGTGATTCCATGGGGATACTGATGTCAGAAGGGATATATAAAATAGGGGGAAGATTACAAGACCGCTCAGTGGTCTTTGGGCCTCGCCTCCCTTGGCAAAGTTTTTCTCTAGCCCCTATAGACGTTGAAAAATTCTTATGTAATAGGCTGTAAGTGTATTTATATGCATGTAAACTGCAAATGCCTAATAAAAACGTTTGGGGAAAAAAAACAATAGGGGGAAGATATTGAAGTCAGGTTCCTGGAGGACAAAAGGAGAGGAGCCGCGGTGAGAGTAGATAGGGATGTAATGTTCATAAAGTAATAGCACAGACTAGGCCCCCCTGCTTTATTATGTTGTAGATAGGGACAATGCCCCTTTAAATTAGGACCCCAGAAGAAGGCTAATGGAGACCAACATATCTTAAAGATAGGAAACCGGTGCCTGGGCACACGAATAAAAGACTGTTGTACTACAAACGTTCCTGGTGTCCATTATTTTCCATGCTTGCTACCTCATCCCCCAGCCGCCTGAATCCAGCACCCTGAGTTAAGCTGACCCATTCGGTGTAGCCAAACACAGTACACCGATGTACTTTCCCCAGAAGCCGGGCAGGGAGCGTTACTCCTATTTAAGGTAATCAGACTTGATATCCAGTTTCTTTTCTAGTGACTAGTATTGTAGCCTCACACATTCTGCTTGCGGGATAGTTTCCAACATGCATCATTTTACATTTTGCGTCATTTCTTCTGTCATATCCCACGTACTTGGGTAGGGTGACCAGGCGTCCCAGTTTAGTAAGGACAGTCCTGTTTTTTTGCCCCCTGTCCCGGTGTCCTGAGATCTGACGAAATGTCCTGGTTTAATATCTAAATGCAGGCATGCGCCGATCGTGCATTTGTAACATATGTCCCGGGAAATATATGGTCCCCCTAACTTAGGGAGCACCTTATTAAATTCCCAAGCATACTAACAAATTTATATTGAGGTCTGTGTGAGCCACAGCATGGAAAGAGTGCAAGGTAATGCAAGTTTATGGACACACACAATGTTTTAAAGCTGCAATTCTTCTCTAGGAGAGAGTCTGTTTTTCCCAACTTGTCTGCACCAGGTGAAATCTCCCACTCTGCGCCTGTATTGCCACCAGGAACCCACCCTCCCACCCCCCCCCCCATTTATTTTGACTTGTGATGGGCCCAGCACTTATTTCTAAAAAGGACATTTGCCATCTCAGCCATTAATGGAAACAACGCACAACCTGCCATGTCTCTTATTTATTCACTTCCATGACAGCGCGGGGTGAAATAGAACGCGACTTCAAATGACGCCAGGGGAGAGCTGGCAGGGGGGCGTGAACAAAAAAGTTTGCTCACCCCTGTAGAGCATTGGAGTTAGAAACATTGAATAAATGTTGGACTGCATAGCAATACTCTACTTTGGAAACAATATGCTCCATACACACCCAACATCGCCTGCAGAAATGTTTGACTGTCCATTGTAAAGAACATTAACTGGATGCATCTTTATCCTCTGTTGAATGAGCTTTCTGTTTTCGATCTTCTTTGGGTTGCGTAAAAAGCACAAGAGAGCATGAATTGACCCTTTCTTTGTGATCCTCTGTTACATACAATTTTGTATTATATACGCTATGCAACTAGTTGGCATTCTGCATTCGGAAAGCGTTCATCTTATGCATATATAATCTCTTGCATACTGTATATTTTATTGCATTTTCTTCTTGTGTATGATTGAACAGACCTATACTAAACTTAAAACTAGAAAATTATGTAGGTCCTGTCATTTGTAATCAAACAATTAGATTGTAAGCTCTTCGGGGCAGGGACTCTTTTTCCTAAATGTCACTTTTATGTCTGAAGCACTTCTTCCCATTACGTGTTATTTATATAATTGTTGTGTATTACTGCTGTGAAGCGCTATGTAAATAAAGATATACATACATACATACATAGTTATTGAGGTCTAGAAAAAAGCAGTAATTCATATTCAGAGGGAAATTGTTTCCTTATTAAATATACAGTTACAATGCAAGCCACTGGTAGACCTTAAGGAGAAACAAATTGGTAGCCCACAACTGTTGTCCAACCCACAGAGCTATGTATGTATGTATGTCTTTATTTATATAGCGCAATTAATGTACATAGCGCTTTACAGTAGTAATACACGTGACAATCATATAAATAACAAATAATACAAATAACAGATCATGAGAATAAGTGCTTCAGACATGAAAGTAACTTTTAGGAAGAGGAGTCCCTGCTCTGAAGAGCTTACAATCTAATTGGTAGGTATGAAGAACATACAGAGACAGTAGGAGGGAGTTCTGATAAGTGCGTCTGCAGGGGGCCAAACTTTATGAATCATGTGTATAAAGACATACATACATTTAACTCCCTTATCCATACACTCTCGGGAACTTAACGGATATCCAGCACTTTTCAGGGCTGCGCTTCATAAATTTGTCACACATATAGAGAGTCAAATAATTTACTAATTGTATTACTAATTTTAGCGACTGCCATAAGTAATCTAAAACAACTGTTCCTCGCCTATGACAAATGTAAGTTTAATGACACTTAAATCGAATTTTTCCTTAACAAAAGATGGCAAAGTATATAATTCAATACGAAAATGATTGACCGACAATGAGACCATAAGAATATATTTAGTGTATTTGTCTTTAAATGGCCTCCAAAGTCAGGACTTCAACGTGGTGAAGGGAGAAACTAGAAGGGTCACTGGGCATTGTGTGGTCTATGGCTTGGTGACGCAAGGTGTGTGTGTGTGTGTGTGTGTGTGTGTGTGTGTGTGTGTGTGTGTGTGTGTGTGTGTGTGTGTGTGTGTGTGTGTGTGTGTGTGTGTGTGTGTGTGTGTGTGTGTGTGTGTGTGTGGAAAACCTCTGATGCACTCAAGTTGCAGATTAAAAAACAGGCTTTTACTCAAACAAATGCGGGAAAAAATGTTTGCCAAAAGATAATGTAGATAAGGGATGGAGAGCTGACAAGATGGATACAACCTCAGCCACCAGCTATTTTTTGCAACCAGGTGCATTTTCAAGGCAATAATCGGCTGTAGGTTGAGGCTGCAACGACCTTGGCACCGCTGGTGAGTCCTTGATCTTCTTCTTGCTGACCAACAATTGATGCGGATCTCCTCATCGGCACCCGGGTTTCCCTCCTGTAGATGAGGCTGTCTGTGTCCTGGATGACTTCACGCCAGTACGAGCCCTCTATGGTCCTTTCTGGAATGGGAACTGGTCCAAAGGGCTCTACACATTTCGCAATGCTTTGTCTCTTCATCAGGAGCCTCTACCAGTGTGTGGGGGACCAGAAGTGGTCACTTAATGTAGTCTCTGTAACCACTTGCATGTCAGAGTGCAAAACGTATGGTAAAAGGAGTGTAGACGATACAACAATTGTCATTGATGTATTAACTATGTAAGAAATGCATTGACAAAGGTACATTTTTTAATCATAGTGTGTGTGCGTAGCAAAATAATATATAATTTTACATGAAAAGAAAATATTATTCTGTGTGTACTGCATCTTTAAACTTCCTTCTTGTTACTTGGAAACAATGGAACTTCTAACATGGCTTTCATTGTCAGAATCAGAGTTTACCTGCTGTGCAAATATTTAAGAAGGTTTTCTCAGCCACCCTGTTCATACACACAGGTGAAATCCTCCTGGCTCTCTCAAGTCTTGGCTGCATTCTCAGTTTGCTAGTGTCATATGTCTCTGTTTTGCACAGTTTATCCATGGGAGAATGTTCTCGGCTATTGCTTCGTAAAGATGCAATATCTGGTAGCCAACCAAAAAACCCCAATATTTTGTAAATAATTTAACAAACTACTTGGCTTCCTTAACAAGTGCAACCATTCTCAAAGCAACTACTCATGCTTCTTTATATGGAAATTAGAGATGCAGTCCCACGTAGCTGGTCAGAAATAATATCCACGTAGCTGGTCAGAAATAATATTTTTGGGAATAATGTAAGTCTTCTTGGCTTCCCAGCCAGTACCTAATAGTTGCACAGTTACTTTAAATGTGGTCATCTTTTTTTTTATTCTATATTTATTAACTGCATTTTTATAACAGCGAACATACAACACAATATAATACACTACAAAACCATACAATAAAATACAACATAAAAATTATATTATACATATACATATGTATAGATTATTGAATAACAAATACAGACAGTCACCAACAAAATAAAAATATTCGATTGATATAAAATATAGGAAACAAGTCAATCCCGTGTTTGATAAACCCATTTTATCTCTTTAGTTCTCCTTTTGGCAGATGATTCCTCTCTCCTATCTTTTCACAATTTTCTGTTACCAGTGAACACTGACCATGGTCGCCAGAGGAGTTCAAATTTTAACCCTATATCAGTAGTCATGTACGAGAGTCGCTCCCTCCTCATAACCTCCCATATTCTCGATTCCCATTGTCCCATAGTGGGTGCCTCCGTGGTCATCTTTTCAACGAGGTTCAGTGCCGCGTATAGGGGGGAGAGGTGGGACAAGTGTCCCTGGCCCGGTGGCTGCGGGGGGCCCGGTGGCCGGACAAAGCAGGTGGGACCGACCTCTGGCAGACTCTCCCCCAGCGGCTGGCCTCCCTCACTGACTGTCCCACATCGAGCCTCTGACATCGGCGCACGCTGGACAGAGAGGGCCGGTGTCAAGAGGCTCGGTGTGGGACTGTCAGTGAGAGAGGCCCGCAGCTGGGTGAGAGCCAGGCCCGGCGGCCATGAGAGGACCGGCCTCTGCTGCCTGAGACCATCCCCAAAGTAGGTAAGTTTGTGGGTTTTTTAACCTGTTTAAAAAAAATATATATCTATATCTGGGGGAGGGGGGTTGTATGTATTTGTGGGGTGGGTATTTTTGTATTTGGGGGATTGTAGGGGGAGGTGGGAGGGAATGAGTAGGGGGGATTATGTGAGGGGGAGTGGGAGAGGGGGTGAGTGAGGAAAAGAGGGAGTAATAGTGAGACGTGAGGTGGGGGGGCAGGGATTGAGTGAGAGTGGGTTAATTGATGAAGGGGGGGAGAGTGAGAGGGAGTGAGTAAGGGAGAGGGAGTAAGACAGAGGACAGAAATACATGGGAAGATGGGAAATAGAGGGGGCTCGCGAGGTGTGAAATAGGGTGGCTCGCAAGACCACCGACACGGGGGGTGGGGTTGTAACTCTAGTCCTGGGCCCGAGGAAACCTGTCTGCGGTCCTGGTGAGGCTGCATACGTTTCTGTGAAATTACTTTGTAGTTTTCAATTATGGACAAATGAGATTTTGTCCAGTCCTGGTTCTCCTGGGAATCAAATACTGTAAACCAGAAAACACAGACTAAAATGAGAGAACAGGGACAGCTAGAAATGTCAGCAAAGTTACATTCAGTTGTGTTTTTACTGCAAAACATTGTTTCCTAGTAAATCTTTGCTTATTAAACTATTTTCATTACTACACCTGACATTTGAGTAGGGTCATCTTTCAGAAGACCCATCACTGCATGAACACTCATATACAGAGACTACGTTTTTTATCTTCCTCCAAAACAAAGCTTTGTCTTTGGCCGTTGGGTCAGATGAGGACGAATTCTTGAGCCACACTGCTCTTCAATTTCACTGCTGCAGGAAGGAGATGCCTTGAGAAATCAACAATGCAAATGGGTTTTCTTAATATTATTTAGCTACTGTCGTGTATAAATATGAGAAAGTATATACAATCAGTGAATGTATCTTCTGTTCTCCTGCTGCTTTTATCGGAGTACCTGAAGGTTCTGCATTTCAGTTTATTGGAGCAGAGGAAAGACCATGGATTTTGGTAATATTATATATACTTTGTTAATCAAGATATATAGCTAAAACTACAAGCGGTACACACTACGGAGAACATAAATGGAACCTAGCCTGAATAGCCATTTAAACAATGAAATGTTTACTCGTATGTATATTTTTTTATTTATATAGTGCCACCAATGTACTCAGCACTTTACAAAAGAGACAGTATAACACAGTGAATTATAGTACAAGTGCAACAAACAGATAATAAGAAAGTAAATCCCTTCCCCGGAGAATTTACAGTCTTGGGAGACCTGCAGACACTGTAGGTGAAGGTGTAAGTGTAGTAGATGGCAGTGCTTGACCACGATGTTTGGCAAGTGCGACTGTGGGTGTGGGGCTGACACAGTTGCTTCTTACAATTCACGTGGTCCAAGTAGGTTAAAAACAGACTCAAATAAATGTTTGAAAGCAATCAAACTTATACACTATTCTTTACTTTGTGATTCACAACATATTACTCATGCAGATGGGCCACACCCCCTAATCAATATTCTAATTTTGAAAAGATTATTACAGTTACTTTTTGTTACCTTCTATCAAACCTGGATTTTTTCCAGTTACTGTACCACGTCTCCTCATTATCAGGTCCAGCCAATATACATTACCCATCCTGACCTTGAGACTAGCCTCCCATCTCTGATCCATTCTTATCAATGCTGTTTTCCCACATTCCAGTGTTCTACTGAAGCACATTAACACAAACTAGGAAAGAGGCCGCAGTATTACAATTAGAAGATAGTGTTGGCTCTCTTGCTACTAGAAATAACTAATAAGAGCTCCTAACGATCACTACAATAATAAAGACAAATATAGAGATATATAGACACAATAGGGTTTATTAACCTCACCTATCCACACCCTGATACTGTCCTGGGAATATCTCCGGGATTGGAATCCATATGAGCAGAAGCACTGCCATTTTTAAAGCCCGGGATCAGGACTAGGCATTGTGATTGCATGCAAGAGGTTAACGAAATAGTTTTCCACAAAAGAAATGATTCCCTGGTAGGAAAACACAGTGAAGTTAGTAATTAGGAGGAAAGAAATTGTGAAGCAAAAGCAAATAATTTGAAAATAAATGAAGTTTAGTAGAAAGGATTCTGTACTGTTATTGGCTGATTATATAAAGAGGCAATCCTTTAGGACAGTGTGGCCAACTCCAGTCCTGAAGGATCACAAACAGGGCGGCAGGCTTTGGGGTTAACCCAGCTTCAGCACAGGTGGCTCAATCAGTGACTCAGTCATTTTGATTGAGCCACCTGTGCTGAAGCAGGGTTATCCATACAACCTGACCTGTTGGTGGCCCTTGAGGACTGCAGTTGGCCGCTCCTGCTTTAGGCTGCGCTTATAGTGCCCGGAACAGCGACGCAACGTCGCAGCAAATCTGGTAGTCACTGATATTTGATTTTTCCGGCGACGGTCTCCCCATTGCGGCCAATCGGGAGTTTCTCTGTGCCTCTGCCTCCCCCCCCCCCCTTTTATGACGTCATCCAGCGACGTCGCCTAAACTTTCAAGTACAACTCGTCGCAATGGGTGACGTCATCGGTCGCGTCGCCGGCTGTATAAGCGCAGCTTTAGGATTAGGGTTCTGCAGTGATATTTTACAAGAGAAGCTGGTCACAATATGTTTAATTGTGTCAAAGGGAGACTATTGTTTTACATTTCCGATTTGTTTTGTAAATTGTCACATTTGTTAGGTTGTTTTTATATTTTACTCACAAACGCAGTACATGCTATAACTCTCTATACCTCTCTATAGGCTCATTGTAACCTATGCAGATTAGCTGTACAGTTTATTGTTGCGATTACACAGACCCTGGAGTCTGCCCAGATTATGTACTGGGGAGGCAAATACAACTTTTACGGATTGTGTGGTGGAAATTTACCTCCACATTTTCCACTTACAAGACACAGGAAAGACCACATCATGTGAGTAACTATTTAAAGGGGCAGTCCCTTCCAGGACCAAAGGGAACTAATTCCAGTGACATGTTTAAGGGGTCTCCTCTGGGTGATTAACACCAATTATACCCAAATCTGTCTTTATTATTTTTTTTTTAAAGATATAATTGGAAGGGGTTTAATTTCCTCAAGGACGGGGGGAGGGGGGTAATAAGGGTAAAGAAAACACTTGACTGACAGTGTCCCCCCATTCAGGCGCCCGAAAGAAGTTAAACTGGCCAACTATGAGGGATTGCATCTTTAATTGTCAATTTAGCCCCTGCATTCTATTATAGCCACAACTGGTGAGTGCAGATCATGCCGCAGTCTATTTCCGTTGGCTGATTGGGATAAATCTGTAGAAATAGCAGATGACCAGACCTCCCTGTTGACATAGTCGTCGGCAAAGTAAAAACAGATGTTGAAAGCGAGCCATACAAAATACATAAGTAATAACAGAACTACATGTGAAGCCTCCTGCAGGTTCCCAGTGTGCATCATCCCCTGACGGTCACGTCTCCCCTCTCTCATGTCCTGCTTCTTGGGACTGCGCTCTTTAACCCTATCAAATAAACTCATATTAGTGATATGTTTAGTGGGTTAAATCTTGGTAATGAAAGCTTTAAAAAAATATCAGAAATATGTAAATCATTTTTTTCAATGTTTTGTAACACTGTAACGTCATTTCATTTTTTATTAGTTATCCCGCCCCCCTTTTTTATTTAATCGGCCTTCCTCCCCCCCCATTGTTTATATGGGGCAAAATGACTAGAACATGGGCCTCACAACAACAACAAAATCCCAATGGAAACAAATAAGGTTTACATTTAGTCAAATAAATCAACAGAGTTATTAATGAACTAATGTTATAGACGTGTTGTGAAGTTGGGGTGTATACTGTAGCTATGGAGAATATCACCGCTGTATACTGTAGCTATGGAGAATATCACCGCTGTATACTGTAGCTATGGAGAATATCACCGCTGTATACTGTAGCTATTGAGAATATCACCGCTGTATACTGTAGCTATGGAGAATATCACCGCTGTTTACTGTAGCTATGGAGAATATCACGGCTGTATACTGTAGCTATGGAGAATATCACCGCTGTATACTGTAGCTATGGAGAATATCACCGCTGTTTACTGTAGCTATGGAGAATATCACCGCTGTATACTGTAGCTATGGAGAATATCACTGTTGTTTACTGTAGCTATGGAGAATATCCCCGCTGTATATGGTAGCTATGGAAAATATCACCGCGGTATACTGTAGCTATGGAAAATAATATCACCACTGTATACTGTAGCTATGGAGAATATCACTGCTGTATACTGTAGCTATGAAGAATAATATCACCGCTGTATACTGTAGCTATGAAGAATAATATCACCGCTGTATACTGTAGCTATGGAGAATATCACTGCTGTATACTGTAGCTATGGAGAATATCACGGCTGTATACTGTAGCTATTGAGAATATCACCGCTGTATACTGTAGCTATGGAGAATATCACCGCTGTTTACTGTAGCTATGGAGAATATCACGGCTGTATACTGTAGCTATGGAGAATATCACCGCTGTATACTGTAGCTATGGAGAATATCACCGCTGTTTACTGTAGCTATGGAGAATATCACTGTTGTTTACTGTAGCTATGGAGAATATCCCCGCTGTATATGGTAGCTATGGAAAATATCACCGCGGTATACTGTAGCTATGGAAAATAATATCACCACTGTATACTGTAGCTATGGAGAATATCACTGCTGTATACTGTAGCTATGAAGAATAATATCACCGCTGTATACTGTAGCTATGAAGAATAATATCACCGCTGTATACTGTAGCTATGGAGAATATCACTGCTGTATACTGTAGCTATGGAGAATATCACTGCTGTATACTGTAGCTATGGAGAATATCACTGCTGTATACTGTAGCTATGGAGAATATCACTGCTGTATACTGTAGCTATGGAGAATAATATCACCGCTGTATACTGTAGCTATGGAGAATAATATCACCGCTGTATACTGTAGCTATGGAGAATAATATCACTGCTGTATACTGTAGCTATGGAGAATAATATCACCGCTGTATACTGTAGCTATGGAGAATAATATCACCGCTGTATACTGTAGGTATGGAGAATAATATCACTGCTGTATACTGTAGCTGTGGAGAATAATATCACCTTGATCTGAGTATGCTCAACTTGTCTGGAATATTTGGGCAGAAATTATATCCTTATTGAGTAACTGGTGTTTAAAAAATCGCCACACATCGGGTACTTTCTTCAGACATATCCAATAAGGGACCGGAGAGGGGAAATAATGAGTAAAAGTATCATTTGTTACATTACGGAAAATAAAGCACAATTGTAACTGTGCAGTAATAACATGAGTGGAGTTTAGTGCATCTGTAGGTCACTGGGGTATGAAGACCATGCACGTTCATGTGATGTTGTTAATATGTCGCAGTCGTTTGCAGGCACCTCCGGGATTTGAAATGAGACTGAAAATGACCCTGTGTATTGTGATCTGAAACTGGCTGCACTTATGTGGTGGCATTTCATTCTTTTGCAGGTTTTCCAAGACCTTGGTACTTCGGTTCTATCAGAGGCTATTAAGGGTTACAACGTCTGCCTCTTTGCATATGGACAGACCGGCTCAGGAAAGACATACACTATGACGGGGACTCCGGTAAGTGACGTCATTACAAGCAGAATGGCAGTGTTAACGCTTTGTGCACCTGCTCTTCTTCCACGTGGTCATGAATGAAGTTCCTTCCTTCTCCCGAGACACCGGTTTGACTCCCCGATAACTTGCTATATGCCCATGAAAAATGCTGTAGAACTAGTGAACTGAAACTTGCCATTTTAACCAGCCGGTGAATCATAATATTTTGGAGTTTTCTGTGTGTTTGATTTCCAAACCATTTTAAAATGAAACTTCAGAGAAATTCATGGAGCCATCCCTGGGGTGCATTCCTGGAGCCATCCCTGGGGTGCATTCCTGGAGCCATCCCTGGGGTGCTTTCCTGGAGCCATCCCTGGGGTGCATTCCTGGAGCCATCCCTGGGGTGCATTCCTGGAGCCATCCCTGGGGTGCATTCCTGCAGCCATGCCTGGGGTGCAATCCTGGAGCCATCCCTGGGGTGCATTCCTGGAGCCATCCCTGGGGTGCATTCCTGCAGCCATACTTGGGGTGCATTCCTGCAGCCATCCCAGGGGTGCATTCCTGCAGCCATCTCTGGGGTGCATTCCTGCCGGCATTTTCCTGGTGCTCTGGTCTGCATTGCAGAGCAGTACTGTACTGTACATGGGGCTACAATTGCAGAGTTGGGTTTGCTCTAAGACAATATAGCATTTGTTTTAGTTGATGGGGGAGAGGAAGGGAATGCATGTTTAGGTCCACCATGAAAGAAACATTTAAAGGTGGGTGCACCATCACAGCTCACTTTTCCCACCAAGTTTCCGGTGTAGTTTATAATACATTGTAGTATGTGATACCTTGTAGTATGTGATACACTGTAGTATGTGATACCTTGTATTATGTGATACATTGTAGTATGTGATACCTTGTAGTATGTGATACACTGTAGTATGTGATACCTTGTAGTATGTAATACACTGTAGTATGTGATACCTTGTATTATGTGATACATTGTAGTATGTGATACCTTGTAGTATGTGATACCTTGTATTATGTGATACCTTGTAGTATGTGATACCTTGTAGTATGTGATACCTTGTAGTGGACCAAACGTACTTACTTTACAAGTTCTACTTTGAATAAATTAAATTAGTTTGCAGCATCTTCACTTGAAAAAGAAACCAATGCAGCTTGGAAAGCTTTGTACATTATGCACGACTGTGTCTAAAAATAAATAAATAAAGGAATCTATGAAGGACTCTGTTGGTCCCAAAAAGGTATCTCAATCTACAGCTAATCTGCATTTCTCCAGGATCAATTTTGAACCACATTTATAACTCGGTCACGCTGGGAAATCCTCCAGTATTTGCTGGAGGTAAATGTAAGAAGGTTTTTGTGGGAACTCTTAACCATCTATGTAGTTTATCTTAAAAAAGTTGGCAAAAAATGATTTTTATCTGATTTAATGCTACTTCGGAATCGCCCTTTCCTAGACTCAAAAACAGCGTTTATTGAATAGTTGGTTATATTTGTTTTTCTGCCTCTAACAATTTTTAGACCTATATTTACCAAGCTGTTTAAACGTGTAGTTCCAGAAGAGCTGTTTAAGCAGAACGTGTTAAATAAAATAATATTTGGGGAGCAGGGATTTTCCATAGCTGAACCATGCTAATTTCAGTTGGGACTCCCCTGCTTCCTGACATACCTCCATAGGGGGTGGCGGTAGCAGCTCTGATGGTTTAAATTCAACAGTCAGGTGAGCCATTAGAAAGCTTCAAGAGATGATGTCACAGCTTCCTATTGGCTCACGTGACCCGGGAGCTTTATATCTGCCATTTCGATAGCCCCACACAGCCCAGCTGTCGCTGCTACCGGCACCCCCTCCGGAGGGGGAGCACGGGAAATTTATATAGTTCAGTTCCGGGAAACCTCTGCTTCAAACCTCAAACGCTGAAATAATAAAAAAAAGGAAAGCAGGATTGCCGCTTTCTGTGCTAGACGGTGTTACATAGCTGAGCGTGTCCAGTTTATGGTTACTCTGATATATGTTGCTTAGGGGGATCACACCATTTAGCCGCTCCTCTCCTGAAAGTGCATTCGAGTGATGAGGTTAATTCAAAATTGTACCACACGTATTACCCCCTTAATTGAAGTCTTATTTTTTTTCTTTTGTGGCAGACGTCTGTTGGATTAACACCCCGCATATGTGAGGTATGTATTATTGTTTCAGCCTCTTACCACCTGTGCGATAGGTTACATATGTTGGGTTGGGGGTCCATTAAACTGCGTCAGGGCAGCTTGTGGTCCTATCGTGCAGAAACTGATTCAAGTCAAAAGGCAGTTTCCATACGATCGTGCCCAGATTGGCACGATCAGAGTTTCAATCCCCACAGAATTAGAATACAAACCATGTATAATACAGCAGAATGCTGATACAATGTAATGCGAAGAGCAGCGGGTATAAAAGAGAAGGTGTGTGCAGTCATAAGGAGTAACTCCAGGTAAACTAAAGTGGAATTTATATTGTTTTAGAATTGTTACTAATAAGAACATCGTTTTCAGGTTTCTTGTTTATAACTTACCTGTTGTGTACATTTAGGTGTTAAAAAAGGTGATCTTAAGACAAAGATTCCCCCAAACAGCTTACATTGTCATTTTGTGTTCAGATTGTGTGCCCTTATTCACAGCGTTTTAGCCATCCCACCACTGAAGTCATTGTCAGACCCCTCTTTGGTTTGTAATGTGCAGGGTCTCTTCTCTTGGGACGATGGTTCTTCTGGAAGGCCGGCCTCATGCAGGATTGAAGTCAGGTGAGGGACGGGGAGGGCATGTGTAAACTGTAAAACCATGTGTGAGGAATACACCCAATCAGTGCTACCAGGAGAATAGCCATCCAATACTGAACCTGGGGACCGACAAAATCTAGAAGTAACTGGATCAATCAAATCCACAATGAACATAGGTTTTCCATGTTTGTGGCTGAAGAAAATACCTAATTTCTCCTCCACAAAAGACTCCAAACCAACTTGGATTATTCTACGTGCTCAATAGAAAATCTTGATTTCGCAAAGAAGAAAAAAAAAGTATATGTTTTATATTTGAAGTTAATTCGTTTTTGTTTAAGGAAGTAGTTTAACAAATAACAGATTTTCTGCGTAGGTGGGACCACCCCTCTAGTTCGATGCTGTTAATTCACCCCCAAATAATCAGTTCACGCAGTGTATATAATTACAGGAAGTGTTCATTAAACAAAAACTCCGCTTTGATCTTTTAAGCACAAACATACAAATCTCCTTGGAATTGTATGTACGCCGATTTTGTTTAAAAAGTATTTATATCAGTACATAATTTTAGGTGCCAGTAATCGGGGGCGGACTGTAGGTACATACTGGCCCGGGCAATTCCTTGAAGAGTGGCCGCCCTCCTGCAGCATCATGGCGTCATGATGTGGTGTCGCCATGTGGCATCGCGTCGTCATGGAAACGCGTCACCATGTGACGTTGGGTCGCAATGACGATGCTGCAGGAGGAGATGCCGCTCCAGAGAAGGTAAGAGGCACCCCCCTCTCACTCACTATACACACTATACACACACTCTTGCCTTGGGGTGAGGAGCCGGTCCGGGGACTCTGCAGCTCCCTCCTCTGGTCAGGCGGAAGTTGGATACGGGCGCCGACAGGAGGAAGGAGAGAGTATTGCAGGTGGTCAGGGAGCTGTAGCACCTGCCCGCCGAGGCAACTGACCGCCCGATAGGTAACTAGCTTTGTCAGAAGTTCAAACATTGTTGTGTTTGTACTCGTATGCAGAAGAACATATCGATAGCCTTTTCTTTACAGCATTTGTACGGTTCTTTGAAATTAACCAAATACAAGACAAATATTGTGTGTCTCTGCTTTATTTCAGTTTTCTTGAAATTTATAATGAGCGTGTTCGAGACCTGCTGAGCGACTCAGATCAGAAAAAACCTTACACTCTACGTGTGCGGGAGCATCCAGAAAAAGGCCCTTATGTGCAAGGTACGAACGATGACCCCTAACCTGGAAGAGATTCAGGGACACGGTGCACGGTCCTTTGCTGTTCTAATGTAGGAGACATAAGTGATTCGGAAGTAGGAATGTGGTGCTGGCTTCAGTTTTACTTTATTTCATTGTTTTGCTTACTTTAATAGACCTCCGTCTTGCCCTTCCCAAAGCTGTTTTTATGAAGCTCTCCCCAGAGCCCAGTGCAGTATAAAGGTTACCATGGTAACCTCAGAAGGTAGAGCTGAATCATGTTTTTTTTAACACTAGAAAAACATTATATGGGGCACTAACTCAGATAGGCTTCTGAGGGGATTGTTGCTTTAACTGTATGCAAGGGGTGGCAACTCTAGTCCGCACAGGCCACCGTCAGGTTTTAAGGATATACCTGCTTCAGCACGGGTGGCTCAGTGATATCTGAAAACCTGACCTGTTGGTGGCCCTGGAGGACTGGAGTTGCCCACCCCTGTACTATGTACAGTAAAACTGACTAACACATAAATAATATTTTGTTACTACCGTATAAATACATACCGTGGAGTTACAGTTATATAAAACTTTATCTTCTGCATGCAACTTACACTCGGATTTAACTTATGCTTGCTTCCTCATAGCGTGTTATTCGGGTGTGGCTCACCATGCATAACAACAAAAACATACATAATGCAAGATACCAATGTCAGATTATTTTTGGGAACCTCTTACAAATGACCCCTGTCTTTCAAAACACATCCCTGGTCACCGCAGCTTTGCAACCGCTGCAACGTTCTTTCTTCAGTTGGGTATAAGCTGCTTCTTCGCCATAAACTAAAGAAATAAGCATTGTATCTCTTCATTTGCAAAGCTAGTAAACATATTATGCTGTACGACACTAATAATAACCCCTTCACTGCCAGCAGTGCGTTGCCAGTCCTGCCAGCGAAGGGGTTAAAATAGGTCACTGGACCTCAACGTGGCTTGGTGCTTTCACAGCCTTAAGTTCATGCTTAAGATACTTCTGATTTCCACCTAAAAAGATATATTCTCTGCAGCAGTGCATGCTGAATCTCTATACGCTTCCAGGACTTCCTCTCGGTAGGGGAACCCTAACAGAGTTTCCGCACGTATTTCTTCCTGGATCTGCCATGTTGTCTCTGGGGCTCTGTAAGGTTTTTCTTATTGTCGTGTTACGGGGACTGGCGATCAGCTGATTTTAATAGCAGAATGCTGGGTCTCTGCTTCCTAAGCAGAAAATGCTGTTGCAGCTGAAGTGTGTGTTTTTTAAATAAGTAAAAAAAAAAAAAAAAATACCCAGCAATTCTTCAAGAGCAGTTCATGCTGATCACTAATTATTTTTTATTTTTTTTTATTTTTTTACTTATTTAAAAAACTATTTTTCAAATCTAATGCTTTGCTCAGGAGATATAAGCGTTTCTGATATGAAGTGTCCGAGAGATTAATATGGAGCTCGGTCTAAAGGTTACCATGGTAACCGCAGAAACAAGAACTTAATCAAATCATGATTTTTAACAGTAAAAGAGGCAGGCGAGATACTAACATTATCTGAGTTAAACTCGTAGAGGCTTCTGGTGGGGGGAGGGGGCATTGGTGCTTTAATGCTGCTGCATAATTTCTGGGGCTGGTCCAAAACATGAACTGTTTATATTTAATTTGAGGCAATGTATCCCACACCCCCCTGATATTGCTTCCTATCAGCACAGAAAGTTGGCAATACATTTGCTCCTCCTCGCATATCTCTTGTGAGATGTTTGCTAGAATCTGAAAACAAATGTAGCAACTGGTTAGTTAGAACGTGGCATGTGATACCATGAAACGGCCTCTTAGGGGATAACTGAATAGAAACGATTGTGTTCACATGCCATTTCCTGCACGCTAACAATTAGATAATACATATAAATAGAAGCATGTGAAAGAGCGGCCGATAAATGTTATTAAGTAACGCTTTGGTGTAGCTTCATATAGATAGATTTGTAAAATTCAGCTGAAAGAAATGTGGACAAAAGCCCCATTCCTATGAATGCATTAATCCCCAAGCTATTAAATAAATATATTACTTGAGGCACCCCATGCAGCATGGAATGAAAGGGTTAATTTTAACACTTGAAAAGCATAGCTGATGTTACCTGCCCAACC
Organism: Ascaphus truei; assembly: GCF_040206685.1. Lineage (NCBI taxonomy): Eukaryota > Metazoa > Chordata > Amphibia > Anura > Ascaphidae > Ascaphus > Ascaphus truei. Next base: position 31,310,697 of record NC_134491.1, read on the forward strand.
TCTGTTCATGTTAGCTACTGTAGGTGCACTGGGAAATTAGTAAGCTAAAAAAAGAGGTCACCACCCAAGGTAGAGAAAAAGAGAGAGCCCCTAATTCTATGCACACTAAACCTATGTCAATATCAGCTGAGACCAACGGCCTTGGAACACGTGAGGTTAATAAACTTGAGCACCCCCACCTCCCCTTTCCCCCCGATAGCCAGACACATCAATGTGGAACACAATGGGACCGTAAAGGCATTCAAGTGCTTTGTCATTGACCATCCAAACTCAGGCCCTACGAATGGAGTTGGGATAGGATCCTTTTGCAACGTGAATTCAAATTGATATATAACCTCCAAACCTTGAGCCCCAAAGGTCTGAACTACGTATTCCTGTTTTCCTCCTTCATATAAGGAATTAAGATACTTGGGTCCCATAAGTGTAATGGTAACCATGATCAAGTATTAGCATGAAGGTTTGAAAACGAGGTAACTCTCAATGTGTTCTTCCTGTTAAAACATTTTATAAATAAATAAATACTCCGTTATGGTCATTTCTAACCACTATCTATTATCCCCTATGAAATCTACCTAGAGGATAATCAATCTGACGTGTAGTAATGTGTCCATAATGGGGACCCCTGTGACATTAAACTAATATCCATCATATAGGTCATACTTGGACTTTATATATACATATCTATAAGATGCCCACCATTTCTGACTGTTCGAAATCAAGTGATGAACTACTACAATTCAAACTAAATAAGATTTCGAACTGCATTCTGCAATTGGCCTTAAATATAATTGCAATCCAACTCTGCAGGTATTTCTCAATAAGTAATATACTACCCACATGCTGATGATTCGCTCTCCTGGTTGGGAATGGGTTATATTAAGCCCTTCCCCACGATTGGGAGCATATAAAGGACCTCCTTTGAGTAGTATGCTGAATGAGTGAAGTTGGGGAAGACGAACTCTAAAAATAATGACATAGATGATTTTGCAGCAGGGGAACCCAGTTCAGTGTCCGTTCCTTGTGGCCATGGGCACTTTATCCCTCTGTGCCTCAGGCACCGAACATAGATTGTAAGCTCATCAGGGAAGGGACTGTGCCTTTAAAAGTCCATGGGTAGCGCTGTGTACTGCTCGCTATGTTGTAATTGTGAAACAGTTTGTGTCCGTTTTGGTAGAAAAGAGCTATATGAAATATAGTTACTAGTTGTACCCGGTGTAACATACGCCGATCTAGCAGATCTTAGAGATTACTAATTAAACATTACTCTTTGTTTGCACCCCTCCCTGGAATACCTTGCTGTCCTCCTCCATCATGCGCTGCTCCTCTTTGCACTCTCCTCCACACTCTTTGCACTCCTTGCCTTACTGTGTCTGCTCTTCTCCCTCCTCTCCTACTTATCTAATTTGTCTCCTCTCCTTGCTGTCTCTCTGTTTCCTCCTCTTACTCACCTTGCTGTCTCTCCTCCCCTCTCTTTGCACTCCTTCCTGCCCCATGTGCACACTGCTCTCCATTCCCTTCTCGTCATCAATCTGTCTCCTCCCCTCCTTGCTGTCTCTCCTTGCTCCTCTCCTTGCGGAGCCATTCCGGTGGCTTATTGATGCTTGTCAACCCTGTAACAGCTGAACCTTGGTACGGAAACATACTTAAGCCTGATATATAGATATCTTAAAGATTTGCATGTATGGTATTTTGCAAGGAGAATGTGTCTGCATGTGGCAGATGATAATACAAGAGAGCTGTTTTGAAGAGGCTCGGCATGTGACTTTGAACAAGTAATGTTATCATGCTGTGTTCAAAGAAAACAAATGTTCTAAGTTCTTAGGGCTGGGATGCATTATAACTGCAGAACCCCATGCTTATAGGGATGTCCGGCCATGTTGAATCCACCAAGTCTCTTGCGGTCACCACGTGCAGTGAATGTGAGGACACACTGCTCCCTAGTGGAGAAAGTTCTTGGCAAACATTCTGGTGCTGACCTCACGTGACCCATCCAAGTAAAAGGGAGAGGAAATGTAGGTTAGCTCCGGTTCAAAAATGATGTATTTGCTGTGTATTTAAAGCACCAGTCCACCTTCTTGGCATGTTTAAAAAAAAAAAACATTTTCTGTAAGTGTAGTTTAGAAAGACTATCAGGTAACCAAACTTTTTGAGATCACAAAATGCCGTTCATAGCAAAATTAGTGGGTTTAAAACTGTAGTTTTATTGTCCGAATGCTTGATCGGTCAGTCTTTTATGGGGGGGTGATGGATGCATAACCATCATGTCTTTGTTTCCTTTAACAGGTTTATCCCAGCATGTAGTTACGGAGTACGAGCAGGTGGTAGCACTTCTAGAGGAGGGGGTGGAAAACAGGTAATGTTACACTTCCTGTTGTACTTCTGAAGCCGGCACATCACGGGGGCCAAAACTTGTCAATCAGAGATTCCAAAACCCGTGTTTGGGGAACCTGTTACCGCTTCAAGGAAAAACATTTGCAATTTAGCACGGCGGTTACTCCATTATTGTATCATTTCAGAAGGGACTCACAAAAGCTCTGACTTTCACAGTATTACAGGAGGGGCTTGACAGCATTGTCACTCATTCTCTTTTTGAAATAAAAAAAAGCTATTTTTGATCTCTGTCGCTGCATTTTGAAATATTGATACTATGGGATGGATTTGGTCTTCCAAGCACTTTGTGTATGGACGCACGAGATATACGACTCTATTTTCTAAGTGGGACACAAGGCATTCCGGCAATGGAAGGCACCTTATGCCAAGTGAATGGGCCATAAGGTGTCCTCTAGCACGGTAAGGTATCTCATGGAATAGCACCGCTTAGCAGATATAGCCCATAATATATAAGCGTCCCATTATAAATACATAGCCAGCATTTCACATAGAATTATATTTGGCATCCGGCTTTTGTAACGAGATCTGGAGCGTTTGCTGTGCAGGAATCTCATGCGCTTAAGCACTTTGTAAAAGATCACCTATGTTTTCCCCACAGAATTACAGCAGCCACCCATATCCATGATGCCAGCAGCAGGTCTCATGCCATCTTTACCATCCAGTACACTCAGGTTTGTTATTCCTGTATCTCTTATCGCTGTAAGCCACGCTAACCCTAATTTACAAAGTTATCTTTTTTGTATACTGTTAGGACTATATACTGTACCAGTAACCAGAGCAATCCCTTAACATTATTTCTGATACAACCTCTTTCATTACGAGATGAAGGCGCGGCTCAGTGAGTAAAGACACTGACTCTGTAAACAATCACACAGAGTTTGGAGTAGGGGAACCTGGTTCAATTACCGGTGTCGGCTCCTTGTGACCTTGGGCAAGTCACTTTATCTCCCTGTGCCTTAGGCACCAAAAACAGATTGTAAGCTCTATGGGGCATTGACTCATGCCTGCAAAACGCCTATGTACAGCGCTCATACACTGTTGCCGCGATACAAGAAAAAACCTATTGTTATTATTATTAAGCTCTATACAATTAGTTTTTTGCTTTTCCAAAAAAATGAGAGCAGAGTATGAAACGGCTTTTTATTCAATGACCCACAAATAATTCATCCAGTTTCCGAATCATTGAAACATGCACATGCTCTGCACTAGCAAACACATGCTGTATCTGTCAACATACTTATGATGCATGTTTTCCTTGCTAACTGTATCCTCCTTTTGGCAAAATGTCCATCATGCGCATTGGGTATTAGAAGTGAGTGCGAGAGCAGAGTCACTATATCTTTTGGCCTATGTCCTAAAATAAATAATCCAAATTTTTTTTGTGCCTGGTAGTATCTCACATGCTGGAAATTACTTTCTTGGGGCCTCAGCGGTCTTTGAAATAATTGGGCAGTTATCCTAGATGTAATTCTTTGTTACAGGCCATGATGGAAGACAACCTTCCTTCAGAACTTGCCAGCAAAATTAACCTGGTGGACCTGGCAGGCAGGTGAGCAGGTTTCCCCGGCCTCAATTGTGGGCATTCAGGGGTTCTCGGTGCTGCGTAGTTCCACCAAATAGTATTCTGTGTGGTTTATTTTCATGGTTTGTGTTTTCAGCGAGAGAGCTTCTCCCAGTTACTGCAAAGACCGTCTTACCGAAGGCTCGAACATTAACAGGTCCTTAGTAACCCTTGGGATTGTCATCTCTGCTTTAGGTATGTTATGTGAAGTTATACACCAATAAGCATCATTACTGCCCACTAAAAGATGCAGTGCAATGTAGGATGAAAATGAACTAATGGCAATTCTATATTTATTGGGCTAATAGAACTTTCAAATATGATTAAAAGGTACCCATTTAAGCACAAAGCATTAATCATTTTACTTATTTAATCAATTTATCTCTGTCATTAGTTCACTTTGGTCATAAGTGGGACAGCAACTTTAACTAGTTATAAATAAAATAAAGCACCAGATGAATGATAGAATGACAAAGCATCATTAAGAGATAATATTTAGAAATTAGTCACGTACTAAAATTATTATCGTGATTTATTTATATAGCGCAAACATATTCCAGAGCACGGTACAATGGGGGGAACAGAATTATATAAATGACATAAACAGAAGGATGTACCAAGTAAGGACAAACGAGCACAAACAGATGCAAAAGGTAAAAAGGGCCCTGCTCATGAGAGCTTACAATCTAGGGCGTAAGAGGCCAAATTAAAACAAAAGGGGCTGCTCATTGTAGGACTGAGTATGTCTCAGGGTTACATTGGGTCCGGACGCACAGCTGGTCCTGTTAATAGTTTAGGGTGTGGATGTTAGGAGGTGTCAGCATGGAGGTTGGTGCAGCCGAGTAGCTGGTTCCAATTGGGTTAGGGTGTGTATGTTGGGCGATGCCAAATATTTCCATAAAGGTGAGATTTCAGGGAGCTTTTAAAAGTCTGAAAGCTGGGGGAGAATCTGATGGTGCGTGGTATGGAATTCCAGAGAAAGGGGGTAGCACGGGAGAAGTCTTGTAGGTTTGAGCAAGAGGAACTAATGAGGGAGGGAGAGGCGGAGGTCATGGGCAGAACATAGGGGGCATTTTAAGGGAATATTTGGAGATGGGGCCTGAGATTTAAAGGGTGGTGGGCATTGAGAGCTTTGTAACTCAGAGCTAGGCGTTTTGGTTTAATGTTACAGGATATGGGAAGCCAGTTTGTGAATTTGCATAGTGGAGCAGCCAATGTGAAGCGGTGAGTGAGGAAGAGAAGTCTGGCAGCATAAATTTGGATGGATTGGAGTGAGTACAGGTGGATAAGGGGAATGCCAGCTAGGAGAAGGTGGCAGTAATCAAGATGGCACAAGATGAGTGAGTGAATTAGGATTTTTGTCTCTTCATGAGTATGGCCTCGGCCATGTTACCTGCTTGCTGGCGGAGGCGCGCTCCTGCTCAGCACTGAGCCCCAACAGTCGTAATTAGTAGGGGCTCGTCTGCGCTTCCGCAAGCGCGCGGAAGCGTAGGTCTTAGTGAAAACTAAAAGAGTGTGTTGGGTAACCAAGAGAAGAGATATAGAGTGAGAAGAGCAGAGGGCCAAGGACAGAGCCTTGTGGGACTCCAACAGAGAGGGAGTGAAGAGGAGCTGACACCAGAGAAGGAAACGCTGAAGGAGCAGTTGGATAGGTAGAACATGAACCAGGAGAGGACTGTGTCCACAAGAATGGAGTGGAGACTGCGCAGGAGACAGGGTGATTAACTGTGTCAAAGGCAAATAATTAGTAAGGAGAAATTACCTTTAGATTTAGCAGTGAGTAGGACATTGGCCACATGACGGGTTTTATAAGGCACAAATGTTCTTGCCTTTCCTCTGCTATCCACACACAGCAACAGGCTCTATAGAAATGTCCTGCTATGTTCCCAGCTCTCTCCCAGGTCTTATTCCCGCAAAGTTATTTTTTCTTGATTGAGAAAACTGATCTTTATATTATAAAGATTGCAGATTTGGGAAATTAGTTACTTGAGGCTAGGGGGAAACTGATACTATTTTATCTTACACTGTTTACTTTAATGACAATTTTTAAGTATTTATGATTACTCTTGATTTATGTTGATGTTACCCTTATCCATGATGTAATGTAATTTTTAAACCTCATAGAGCGTTTAGAAGGCAAATATGAAGCTTCCAGCTCTCAAGATATAATTAAGTATAATGGGGAAACGCTTATAATGAAGACATTTTCACTTGAAACGGAAACAATAAGTAATCTTACCTGTAATGTTGTTACTTTGTAATGCTGAATAGCAAATGCCTGTGGGACAAATACATTGACTTTCTCTCTCTTCCCTTCCTTCTAGCTCAGAATTCCCAAATGTCCAGTAGCTGCCAAAGTATCAATAGTATAGCCAGTGATGGGGACAGTGGCAGTCCGGGCAGCCTGAAGCGTCAGCCTTATATTCCCTATAGGGACTCCATACTGACCTGGCTTTTAAAGGACAGCCTTGGTGGGAACTCGAAGACCATCATGATTGCCAGTAAGATTCAACCTTACTTTTTTGTGGTGCTAGTGAATCATTTTATATATATTTAGTCTAATCTAGTACAGCTCCGTCTGTGTATCAGTAGTTTAAAGGTAAAAGTACATCAGAAAGCTCAGATCCTGGTACACCTTGGCTATTTTATAATGATTCACGGGACTCCATTTTTATTGTACAGAAGGGAAAATGTCAAAGACTGTGGAATATGCAATACATGTTGCTTTAATCTGGAGACCGGGCTTTACCAAACTCTGGAAAGAATTCTAAGTTTTCAAGTATTTTTTGTCATTTTTCTTTACTTATTTACCTGTCTATCATTTTTGTCGTGTGATTACAGCAGTGTCGCCGGCGAGTGGGAGCTACAATGAGACCATGAGTACCTTGCGATATGCGTCTAATGCAAAAAACATCATCAACAAACCTCGAGTAAATGAGGTAAAAGTCATGCTATCCCTAAAATCCCTCTTTAAAGCCGTTCAAAATGACCTATATGCAGATGTTATTACCCCCATTAATGCAAAATAATGCACAAAATAGCGCATTAAATAATGTACTATGTAAATAGTACTGCTGTTGAGTAGCGCGTCAGTGTTAACGCTATGCGTCACATTAACGGGAGCGGTAACGTCTGCTACATTTCTGTCCGTTGCTACCATGCTTCATTGTGTTAACGGGCAGTTCAGCAAGGAACAGGTTCAGTGTTTGACTCTGCTGCGGACAAATGTAATGGGTATAAAGCTCTTCTGTCTCTTTCACCTGGATTTTGCTTGGACAGAAGCATTGTGGCATTTTACCGTTGTGTATCTGTCACCCTCTTGTTAAAGAGACCCATTTAATGAGGTATGGGAGAAACTCTTTGGCTGTAGCAGGAAATGAATCATGGTTGACACCTTGTGGTGCTGGAAGACCCATTCCAGCCTATGGTCATGAATGAGCTGTAAGGTATATTCCAGCACCGGGTTGTGCGCTCTGATAGAAGACTGCTTAGTAAATATTGCCCATGATCCCTCTGTCTGCATGTCACCCTGCATTGGGTGTGTCAAACTAGGTGAATTATAAGTTCTTTGACACTCGTTTAATTGGACGTGGTTCCGATACCAAGTAACCAACGCTTGATGTTGCCTTCATGCATTATAGTAATACAGGAGATTGCATTCTTGGGATCCCAGGTCTTGTGCAAAGAGCCACTTGGAGCTCTTCTTATTGATGAAATCATACATTTCACACTACTTGAATGGGATTAAGCCTTTAATTCCGGAGTGTGTTCTTAACCTTCACTCCACAGGTCTGTTCATATCAAATATTCACCTCGTTAGAGGTCTAGAGGTGTCTGTGGGATGGTAAACCCAGGCCTAAAATGTACATGTATCGTTAAATATTTTAATCCCCTGTATTAAATTCTCTGGCCACCTGTAAACTAAAGCAAGTATAGGTGTGTGAGTGATGGTTGTTTGGGAAATTTAGTGGCAAATATCTGTGGTTTTTGTTTTTCCAGGATGCAAATGTAAAACTGATCCGAGACCTCAGAGAAGAAATTGACAGGCTTAAAAACATGTTACGGAGCATTGAAATGGTAGGTACGGACAGTATAAAGGTGTCAACATGCTTCATAGCGCAGAACATCCATACAGAGGTTGAGCTCTGTTCCAGATTATGATATATATTGTATATTTGTTCCCTGAGAACTAAAATCATATTGCAACCAGCAAAGTGCATTAACAGATATACTGGGATAAACGTGTATCTGAATACTGATGGGCAATTCATAAAGTATCTAATATCTCACACTCTTTGCTCTCTCCCTTCAAAAAATCTCCTTCGACGTTACCCCCAATCCATAGTTTGTAGGCTCACACAATACAAAATAGAGGGATATATCAAGGTATTTTTGTTTTAGCAAAGTGGATACAAATCAAATGACTTTCATGTTGTGTCTCAGCATTGAGGTATAAGGGCATTGTGGTTTAATCTTGCCCTGGGGGCTGCCCGCTTCCGATTTTTGGATAGTTTCAGAAGGAAGGTTTAGGGAAAGGTAACCGACACACTTTCCATCATTGTGGTCTTTTCTTTCGCCCTGTATCCTCTGGCTACTTTTCTACATCAAATGTAGGAAGCTCCTTATATTTGATGCAAGACCAGATTTAAAAAAAAAAACCATTTTCTGTACATATTTGTACTTTAACCCAGGCAGTGCTGAAAAAGCTGTGTGGCACGGCAGGCATAGGCTTGTCCGGGTTCATGTTGAAATGAACAAGAAGCAAAGAGTGACTCGCAGTGAGTCACTGTGGCAGCCGGCGGAGGATGGGACTTCCAAGGTTGTCAGGTCTGCCAGGTCGGTGACCGTAGTATCGGCAACGTCCCCCTCATGGTCGAACTGGTGACCTGCGAACTGGTCATGCCTTGACAGTGGCTCACAGGCTTATACACTTTGGCCAAAGCGTTAACGAAATGACCCATTTTTAAGAGAGATATGGGTATTTCACTGTGTATTTTTGTCACGTTGGATGTTGCTCTGGACTTCTTTGTCCCCCTCATTGCTCTGGTGATCCTGCTCCTTGAATTAACAGGAAATTCGTTTTCATAGTATGTTTCATTTGTCTAGAGAACTTTCAGCCCTTCCTTCAGTGATGACAAAGATGGGAACTTAACAGAACTAGTACTTCAAAATGAACTGAAGGTTAGTAAAAAATAAAATAAAATGACCTTCTGGGTAGAGGAATTATCTGGTGGGTTTATAAATAGGTAGGCATTCAACAAAATATTTAACCTATCTCTTTCTGTCAAAAGCCCACAAGCAAATAGAATCTTGTCTCATTTTCAGGTGGTACCAATAAGATTGATGTACACTTCTATGCTGTGTACACCTGTAAAAAATAAATATATATATACACACACACACACACACACACACACACACACACACACACACACACACACACGCTTTTGAATGTCAGGTTAAAGTTTTTGTCGAATGCCTACCTACTTATAATATATATAATATATAATGAAGCGTTCTACACACAGTTTATTTAATGAGTACTTCAGTATTATGTGATACTTTTTTTTTAATTTGAACTAACAATTGATATTATAAGACAAGCTTCCGCGAATTCTCCTCTCTTCCTCAGGTCAAGCAATTCTAATAAACAAAATAAGATTTAACACTGATATGGGGTTTCTTACACACTTTCGTTTTTGTAATGTTTCTACCTACCTCTCTTAATTTTACAGTTCAACCGGTTCTCCCGCACGCTCACTGCACCCACTCTCCCTGCCCCCCACGCTCCCTGCACCCCCTTTCCTGCACCCCGCGCTCCCTTCGCACTGCTACTGGATCTATGGTCCTACATACTCTTCACATTTCTCACTGTCCCTTTTCTCCATGTATTGCCCTGTCTGTTTATTTCCTATCCCCTCTGCCAGTCCTTCTCTACCTCATCTGCCTTAGATTGCTATCTTGGTTTTTACACCTGTGTTAAGCTCCTGGGATCTCTGTAAATCAGTATCGCTGACCTGAGGAGGAGAGGAGAACTCTTGGAGACGTGCCTTATAATATCAATTGTTAGTCCAAATAAAAAGGTATCGCCTAATACCGAAGCACTCTTTTACTGTGCACTATCGCAACTGGACTAACACGGCTATTTCTGCTTCATTCCTGTGTGCAAAGAATACCTGTAAAGGAGGGAGAGAATTATTATTATTTTTTATACTTTTTCTGTTTAGTGATTCCGTCAGCATCTATTTCAAAGAGCAATTAATATGTAGATTTATAGAAGAGCCTTGGTGGAGGGATTACGTGTGTTCTAGAACAGGGGAGCTCAACTCCAGTCCTCAAGACCCCCCCAATAGGTCAGGTTTTAAGGATATCCCTGCTTCAGCACAGATGGCTCAATCAGTGGCTTAGTCATAGACTCACTGAGGCACTTAGTGAGCCACCTGTGCTGAAGCTGGGACTGGTTGAGCCACATGTGCTGAAGCAGAGACTGGTTGAGCCACCTGTGCTGAAGCTGGGAAATCTTTAAAACCTGACCTGTTAGGGGGTCTTCAGGACTGGAATTGAGCGCCCCTGTTCTAGGAAAGGAATATAATGCAAAGTTGACAATTGTATGTATGATTAATTCACAGATTGAGCAGCTCACCAAAGACTGGACAGACAAGTGGACAGATAAGGAGGCCATTATGGAGCAATACAATGTGGATATAAACAAGGGCAAAGCAGGGGTTACCATAGACTCTAATTTACCTCATTTAATAGCAATGGACGATGACATTCTAAGTACTGGAGTAGTGATTTATCATCTCAAGGTATGTGTTTAAATCCGTATCCATACGCAGTCTATATAAATATATTTTACAGCGACGTTCCCTACGTTATGTTTGCCACACAATGAATATTGTTAATTTAGCCTTGTTTATTGTAGGGGATGGTCTGTGGGGAACATTAAATATGTCACACAGTTTAAAATCTTAGTGGCGCTGTGCAAATCCCATTACAGAATTGCTAGAAAATGCAAGCACTCTACGAATAAGAAGTACACACGGCTTATCATTTATATAACCATGGTTTTATGTATTTCCTAAATAATTAACCATTTTGCCACCATAGAGGCCTGCTGGGTCCTATAGTAGCAAAATGGCTTAAAAAAGAGCTGATATAGTGTATCCTGTGATTTCATGTTCTATTCCAATATCCCTGTATACATTTATAAGTCATGTTGTATTAACAAGTCTGTGTCTCTGAAATAACAGGGCAGACGTTGCTGTGAGGTTTCATGGTCTATATCAGAGGTTCTCAGCTCTAGTCCTCAAGTCCCCTCAACAGCTCAGGTTTTACAGATATCCCAGGTTCAGCATAGGTGGCTCAATCTTTGACTGAGCCACCTGTGCTGAAGCAGGGATATCCTGAAAACCTGAGCTGTTGGGGGGGGGGGGGTCTTGAGGACTGGAGTTTAGAATCTTTGCTCTCTATTATTTTACACTACACATCATCTTCCTGACTCGCCATAGTACAGAATCACTTTGGGTGTCGCACCTCTTGCTGTAGAAGGCCACCTCTAACAAAAGTGAGATTCATTCATTCTAATCTCTCTCGTTTTCCACTTTTCTTGCTTTGTGTAGATGGGGCTTTTGCCATTTCTGCCTTGCATTCTTTAGACTCTGCTGTCTTGCTACTGTATCTTCTAAGCACCGAAAAGGTAAAATGATTGTTCTGCACATGGTGTGTGATTAGGCAAAGGCTCTAGTGTTCTCGCATGGCGTGTGATATTGTTCACAGCAGAGTATTGTGTCTGGTTATTAAGTGCTCACATTGATCTCTCTTGCTGATTTTTAGGAAGGAACCACTAAAATTGGGAGAGGCGATTCAGACCAAGATATTGGTAAGAAGCTTATTATTGTGATCGGTTTTCCAACTCTTATTGCACATCAGAATGGTCTGATCCCATTTAAGGTTTACTCCGTGAAGACGTGACATTTCTACAGAGCAGCCCGGAAAACCCTACAGGATGCTGTAGGAAAGCTTTTTAATGCTGTGGTTCCGATGTATTTTTTCATGGACTGTTTGCATTTGTTCTGCCTGATCGTGCACTTCACTGGAAGTGCCTCCCCTTGGGATTTTCTGCTTATATTTCAGCTCCAATTACCACCACTTTTTGTATCATTCCGCAACTTGATGTGACTCACAAACAAGTCCCTATAAATGCCGTATATTTGGGGATCTGTTGTTATCAGGGCTGCTAGAACCTTAATCTCAAGAGAGGAGGCTCTGCCCTTCAGAACCACACTCTGGGCTGGTGCTCGTTGGGTGCTTTTGTGAGCAGCTACTGGCTCATAATCAGCATAACTAGGAAACTTGCTTCTTAGTTTTGCTGCTTGTGTTACGACATTTATCTTTGGTGAAAAATAGCTGTGGAAAGCCTACTGTATGTAATTGAGGATAGCGTCAGCTGGGGGTCTGTACATCTCACCCCCCTACCCTTTCCCCTCCTCCCTCCGTTAATGTGTTAAATGTAATCACCTGGTTTATCAATCTATACAGGCATACCCCGCATTAACGTACGCAATGGGACCGGAGCATGTATGTAAAGCGAAAATGTACTTAAAGTGAAGCACTACCTTTTCCCACTTATCGATGCATGTACTGTACTGCAATCGTTATATACGTGCATAACTGATGTAAATAACGCATTTGTAACAGGCTCTATAGTCTCCCCGCTTGCGCACAGCTTTGGTACAGGTAGGAAGCCGGTATTGCTGTTCAGGACGTGATGACAGGCGCATGCGTGAGCTGCCGTTTGCCTATTGGGCGATATGTACTTACTCGCGAGTGTACTTAAAGTGAGTGTACTTAAAGCGGGGTATGCCTGTATACAGTTACATGGTTTATACTAGTTCAGGCCTCGTAATTTCTTTATTCTGATTAATAAAAAAAAATGCAACATTTTTAATGGGATACATCAATTTTCACAAGTAACGCTCCAAATGGGTCTACCGTATATATAATATATAATGAAACTGAATGCTGGTACAAAATTAACAGATTAGAATACATAGCATAACATGTTATTAGTGACCAAAAATAACCAGAACACCAACTGTAATGTTGGAGTTTTACTCACACTTTAGTGTCTATTTCTGTTGTTCTATATTATTTATCTTGTCAAAGTCCAAATTAGGATCAAATTGTTGATCTCACAATACATCTTTGAAAAAGACCTTTGGGGTCCTGGCTTTTTCTGCTGGACATTCCTGATTCCAGCTGTGCACCCTTGCATTCTGCTGGACATTCCTGATTCCAGCTGTGCACCCTTGCATTCTGCTGGACATTCCTGATTCCAGCTGTGCACCCTTGCATTCTGCTGGACATTCCTGATTCCATCTGTGCACCCTTGCATTCTCTGTGAGTGCTTCTACCTCAACAGAGTCAGTCATCACTGCATTAAAGGTGTAAAAGAACCTGGCAACAGTCTTTTCTTCAGCCATAGACCTACTGAAATGAATGTTTGGCTCTGTACAGAACAGGCTAAAGACTGAGCGGGATGAACCAAGTGTTACTCCTGTCAAAGGTACAACATGTTACTATGTAACAAGATGAGCACTGAAATACTGTTTGCTGTCAGTGTTACAGGGAGAGTGGATTGCAGTGGAACATTGCGTGATTGATAACAGCGGTGGGGTTGTGGTACTGAGAGCGGTCCCAGGAGCGCACTGCACCGTCGATGGGCTGGAAGTCGCAGAAGCTTGTCGTTTATCACAGGGTAGGATTTCCAGTTCCTAGGAAAGATTTCCTTAGTTAAAGCTGCAGTTCAGTCAATATCCTGCATGTGTGTTTTTTTTAAATAAATCAGTTCTGTAGTAAGAAAAAATACTTTTAGCATTTTCTGTTTTTAAAAAAACAACTTTGAAAGACCAATTTTCTTGTATTCTATTTTAACAGCCATTTGCTAAGGCACTGCCCCTTCATGTCCTGTCACAAGCCCTGGCACACCCCTTTGTCAGCCCTGCCCTCCCTCTAGCACATGTCAATGCAGGAGTGCTCATGAATATTCATGAGCTTCCACTGACAGACAAGCAGAATATAAACAAATCCCAGCTTTTAATATGTCACCAAATTTCAACCTATCAATACATGGAGAACAAATTGACCTGCAGCTATACATTTCTTTAGGTAATTAGAGATTGCAAACATAAAACTATTGAAGTAAAAAAAAAAAGACTGAACTGCAGCTTTAAGGACTCTGATACTCAAGGGTCTCATGTCTGTGTGTTGGAGTTCTGAATCTGGAATTTTCCATACCTCCGGACCCCTGCCATGTTAATAACTGCAGGCCCACCATGCTTACACTTGTTTCTTAATAACCATGTATGTCTATATATGAGATATATTTGAAAAATATTGAGATTGTGTCTAGAAATAAGCTTTTACTTGTGATAGAAAATTTATCTAGTGCAGGAGAAGGAGACGTGTTTTTACCGTTCCCAAAGAATCAAAACACAGTGCAGCCATCATGAATTACATCACAAAGTAAACATGGCTTCCTTCTGCATTTAAGGTATACATATCTTAATGGGTTTGTATTGCAGTGGAGCAGTCCCAACATAAACTGGAGTTTCAATAAAGCGAAAGCACACAGCTGTACGTTACAGCCTTTATAACAACTATAACATTATTACTGCGGTGAAGCGCTATATACATTAATGGCACTATATAAATAAAGATATATACATACACACACATACACACAGATACATATACACATACATATATACATACATCCCACAGGCTTAATTACTTTCAAATTAACCTAAGGTATGTTCAAATGTAACGAATATTGATCCTAATATCAGAAAACTACAATGCCTACAGCTGTTATGCAGGGCTAGTTTGGGATTCATACCTAAAATAGCAGCAGTGATTCCATCTATACTGGGAATTCATTTTATAATATATCAGAATCACGGTATATAAGTATGTTGTTAAGATGAAAAAGGGAAAATACAATATATTTGTGAAGTCTAAATATTTTTAGACTATCAATTTATAAACAAAAATACTTGTGGTCCATAGTAAAAATTCCTGAAGCATTTTCTTAGTGTCACCTGGTTTGTTTTTGTGACTAGAATACCATTAGAAAAATGTAATTCGCTATCTTTAACTTAGAGGTCAGCATAAATACAAAGAAACCAGTCCTTTACCATATGTGCAGGCTAATGGATGTTTGTTTGGCTATGATTTTATAGTGACGGGTTTTTGTTCTAGTTGTGGTTAAAAATATGCACACTTCCAGAGCAGATTTTACTGAAATCTATAGTAGTAACCCTTATTCTGTTTGTGTCTCTTATTTGTGTATATGTTGTATTTGTTTACAGGGGCTGTTCTTGTTTTTGGAAAGACTAATAGGTTTAGATTTAACCATCCTGCTGAGGCTGCTATCCTGAGGCAAAGGAGAACGGTAAGTTAAACTTCCCTCTAAGTTTCAAACTTGTGGACCAGGGGGGGGGGGGCAAACCCCAGTCTTCAAGGGCCACTAAAAGGTCAGGTTTTAAGGATATCCCACTTCAGCACAGGTGGCTCAAACAGCTCAAACAGTGGCTGTTGCAGTAAAAAAAATGCGTACGTGGCTGGAATTACAAATCTGCAAACAAGGCCATGATTTTGCAAAGTTTAGATGTGTCAAACTAAACGATATGAGCAGTTCCAATCCAAGAGCGCCTAAAAAATTAGTTTCATACGTAAGATTTTATTTTATTTATGCTAACATCAGACACTGTTGCTGAATACTTCTTCACTCCCAGAGCATATATTTGCACGAGTGTACTTGATCTATATGTCCCTTATTTTCTCTGTATTTCTGGACAAAACACACACAGCCCCTGTATGTTCTGAGCCCAAATCCACCAGATCATATATATATATTGTGTTAAGAAGAGTGCTACTAGGATTGTGACCTCCATGTATAAAACATTTCTGGGCGATATAAACATTTACTGTATGCATTTTAATGTTTTCGTAGGAGAGCCAGGCTTCATTCCTTAGCAGTGGTTCTTTAGATTGGCTGGACCTGTCTGGAGCTTTCTCCACTTCTTCCAGTGGCAATTCTCTCATGTCAAATGCAAGGTATGTTGAGCAGAACATTATGGATTAAATAGTAACTCCTACGTAACTTTAATTGTCTGTGCTCAGATTTACACAATTGCAATGCTCACATATGTAGTTTAGAGGTAACTTTGGTAACATCAGAATCTAGAGATTAAGAAAACCGTGACTTGGGGCCGTAGCCTAAGTAGGGACACCTTCTTTATTGACATACAGGCACACAAATTAATGTGCAACATTATAACACCTTAGTGGCGACGTCTTAAGATCTGGACAGCAGACACGGCACAAACATTTAGAGAACATCTGATTATATGAGAGATGAAAACACATTGTCCTGCAGATAATACACTGCTCTGCACGTGTTCTGCACCCGGGGTGGCCAACGCCAGTCTTCAAGGGCTACCAACAGGTCAGGTTTTCTGCATATCCCTGATATGCCAGTCCTTGACTGAGCCACTGATTGAGCCACCTGTGCTGAAGCAGAGAGATCCTGAAAACCTGACCTGCTGGTGGCACTTAAGAGCTGGAGTTTCCCACCCCTGTTCTATATACTCTCATTGCTCTGTATATAATACAGGCACACACTGCTCTGCTTATACAGATGCGAGTGACATTGTTTCCCCATTATAGCGTAGCATATTACACGTGTTCCATAGGATTCTCAAGCAGTGTTGGTACAGAATATAAATTCCACAATAATGCGAACGTGGCTACAATGAATCGCCCTACATCAGTAGAGACATAGGCACTGCTATACATGTATCCATTGCTCTGTTTATAGTAATACACACACTTATGTAATGCAGTCAGGAACTGTACCCCATATTCTGCATTAAGCATAGACACACCCTAATGGGCTGTGTGCCCTACTGCAGTAAAGATAGATGAAGTATTAATGAACCTGACCACCATTGTTTACTAAATGTTTCTTTCTGAAAAGGCACGTGTGTCTGATGGGCTGAAACAATGAACAGTGCTTTCTTTTAGTTCTGATATTCCTTTCTCCTTGATTATAAGCTATTTTCCAACATCCCTAGAAGATACAACAATCGTTTAATTGCGAGGCGATAGATTTGGGGACATTGTTCTTATTTAAAAAAAAAAAAAAATGAAATGGAAGAGTTTTCATTTAAATACAGGATTTAAAGCCATTGTTCAGATGCATGGCGTTTGTTGAACATGAAATGATACAGTAGTTACCGAGCAGATTGGTGCTGAAGTGACTTGCGACTGCAAAGCTGTAGTATTAGGCAGAATGAGGGAGGTGCTTTTTATCTTGATCTTCAAAAACATATTGACGCTTTGCGGTAATTGAGTTTGGTTGTTTTCCGAGAGATTGGGCAATGAAAAGCACTTCATTAAGATGATAAACATCAATACTGGGTATGATCACACTGTTCTAACTCTTTAACAGCACAGCCCTTCCAATGTGAACTAATGAAATGTTTAAGGAATTTAGTCTTGGTAGGTTACAACATTTACACAATCAGACATCCCTAGTGGAGATATGTACAGGGTTGCCACCGCTCTGGGTTTGACCCGGAGACTACAGGTTTTGGCCACGTATCTCCGGACTACATGTTTACCTGGGAAATCTCCGGGCGAGGCCTCAGCTCTTACTTTTTCCAGCGGCGGCGGCGGCATTACCGGCGACATCTCTCCCTGCAGGGACCTCGCGTTGTCATGGCAATACGACGCCATGTTGACGGAACCTTGCAGGAGGAGATGCCACCACCGGAGAAGGTAAGAGAAGTAAATGTATAAATAAAATAAATTAATTAAAAAAAATGAAATTTAATTGCAAAAAGTCTCCGGGTTAGCCTTCACTATAAGGTGGCAACCCTGGATATGTATTGTGTTGCAAACTGGAGCATTGTTTCAACAACGGGTGCAAATTGTGTAGTTTTTACATTGTGACACTTTGCGTCAATGTGACAACGTGCTTTGTTCAAACCCAGTGAGCGTTTTGGCCAGTGGTCATGGAAGGAGATGGTCAGAACAATATTATAATGAGATGTATAAAAAAAATTGTGACAGTGGCTGGTATAGTTTTAATTTCTCTTTGTATCAAATAAGTATGCCAGATGTAGATGACACTAACCTCTGTCATTTGATATGTATTTATTTTATCTCGTGCAAATTGAGAATTTCGTTTTAAAGACGGAAGTCACACACATGATAATGCTGTGTATAAATCAGTGCGCTGTTTCACCATCATTCATTCACAGCTACAAGCATTCAACCGGCAGAAATGATCCGAATATTCCAGCAATAGCGGCAGTGTTTTTATACATTGGGGAGAGCAGGAGACAAGAAAGGGCGGCTCAGTGAGTAAGGACACTGGCTCTGAAAGCAGTGATACTGAGTATGAAGCAAGGGAGCCTGGTTCAAATCCCGGTGTCTGCTCCTTGTGCAAGTCACTTTATCTCCCTGTGCCTGAGGCACCAAAATAAGATCGTAAGCTCTGCGGGGCAGGGACATATTGTGCCTACAAAATTATATGTACACTGTACCCGCTACCGCTATATAAGGAAAACTGTTATGCTTGTGCAGACTATTTCTAGTGCATGAAAGGAAGAATGTAATGTTTCTAGCCGTCTAATTGGGTAAGGGGAGTAATGATAAGAATATTGTAAGCCTTTGATTAGGAGCCAGTCCAGCCCAGTCACAGTCCAGCCGCTCATGTTGCATTACAAAGCTTTGCATTGCTGGTGTCCCAGGCGTAAAGGAGGGGAGAGATTTGAGCCGTGCGGGAGGCATTGCACTCAAGCTGAGCTAGGAAATGAAATGCTAATCTGGGAAATGAGGTGTGTGAGGCTTCAGTATTAATGCAGCTATGGACACGGTGTTACACAAAGGGAGGTAGCTGGCCTGTGTATGTTTCACTGCATAGAAGGTTATGCAGTATTTCAGTCACTGACTCATAGAGCCGTAACAAAGAAACAATGTCAATTCTATACATTCTCCTTCACTTCTGTATCTGCACATGTTTTCCTAGAGATATACCAGGCAGTGGATTTTAAGGAGCGACACATTTTGCTGTCCTATGAATCCCTCCATGCTTCATTACTGATGCATCTGCTGCTATAGTAACAGAGAGCTGCATTATGCTTTAGAGACTGTAGCCAGCCAAGCCCCTGCGCCAGCCTGGGCAGGGCTTGTGATTTGGGGGTGGAGAATGTGACCGTGTGTCTGTTAGCTGGGGACATGTTTGGATGAAGACGTTTAGCTACACAAGCTTGGTAGAGATTTTTGCATAACTAAAAACTAACTACTAGTATTGATCCTTTGGTCCCTGCATACACGGGGAATGTCTGATTCAGGTGAGTGAAATGTATTTCTATCTAAATCGGCTCAAAATGTACTACAAGGAAAAAAGATCTTTGCAGAGATTTGTGTGTGTTATTGCATATGAGGAATTTGCAGAGTAGCTGTGAGTCTTGTTCTACGCTCTGTGTGCTTGAATCCTTTGGACGTGTCTTTTCCGCGCCTCGGCTGGAAATGTTCCATGATTATTCGTTGCTTGGTTGAATCTTCCACGTATCCATTGTACTTGTTTTCATTTTATTTAATGTTGAAGAAATAGAAGATGCAGTAGATTCAATTATTTGTTTGATAAAATGGGGGGGGGCGGGCATTAGAATAATTGATTAATAAATGTTTAAACCTATAAATCTCATAAAATTTATAGGGTCTAAAATATATTTGCACATCGGTGGTATTTCCATGTATTGGAATTGGTGACCTTTTGCTATTCAAACGTATCACTCCCTCTGGCCAAAGGTTTAATGTGCACATATAGTTCCCATAACGTGCACAGTACACTTATTAAGACT
Source organism: Ascaphus truei (assembly GCF_040206685.1). Classification (NCBI taxonomy): domain Eukaryota; kingdom Metazoa; phylum Chordata; class Amphibia; order Anura; family Ascaphidae; genus Ascaphus; species Ascaphus truei. The sequence goes on from NC_134491.1 coordinate 31,330,587, forward strand.
TATTATTTTTGTAAGATATCTGTGCTCTCAAGACACAATGGTAGTATAATTTCATTACTGTCAATTTTCAGTGCACTAAAATGTATGTGCCATTTTTGTCACGTTCTTTAAATGCATTGCTTTTTGTAGTGTCTATTGCTTTTAGTTGCCTATATTTGCAGTGTGTTGTGAAAGTGCCCTGGCTAGCATCCATGCGTTAGTAAAGAGGCCTAGGTCCTGGGACATGTTAGAAGAAAATGATGACCTTCCTTCACTGTTCCATTATGTGTATCTCCATTTGAGTTGCTGTAATTGGCATTGGCAGCACAGAAAGGTTATGTACAATCACACAACAAGCAATGTTACTAATGACGATTAATGCAATGAGAATCACTATAGTTAGAAGTTTGCCAAGTGTTTTTCCTGTGTTTGGGGAGAGATTGCCGGCTTTGCATATTGTGTTATGAAATCACCTAGCTAGGCAGAGTAAAACAATGAAGACGGCAGCAATCTCACTGCTGTGGCATGAAATAAAACTGAGACTGCTACTACTGTACGTGCTTATTCTTCTATTAATCCTGAATCTTTCACTAGGCGCACGTGCTTTGCTGCAAATGACCGTAATACTGTTAATAACTAAATTCTTTGGCTACTGTAAGGCTTGTTTTATAGTTGTCGCTGCTGCGCGTGCGGGCGCACGACCGGCGTGGCGTGCGCATTTAGTTGCTAGGGTGCAAGCGGTGTCGCACGCGGTTAGGGGGCGTGACTCTGATGTTGCGCTGTGATTGTTTTGCGGTGCAGCAGCAGCGGGAATTTTTTTTAAATTGTATTTTCCCTGGTCTACCGTGTCACCGCTCACAGCCGTGCGCTCGCGCGTCCCTGGTATAGAAACGTCTGGCTTACACTGCCAATTATAATTACTTTATATTACATGCCTAAGAGTTTTCTTCGGTGCTGTAATGACCTCATACAAAGATAGATACTGACAAAATATCGGGTGTTTTTAGACCATAGTTTGCCAATTCCCCATCTTAAACCTTATATTGTGTTATATCTGAATTTGTTTCTTGTGTTTCTGCTGAGCAGTCTTAATTCATTTATTGAAACCTCATTTATCACAGCTGGGAGAATGTTCAATGCATCCACTACCTTTTCAGTAAATTAGTAATTTATTAGATTTTCCCAAAGTGTACCACTTGCCACCAGCTCCTCTGCATGGCCTCTTGTTCAATCACTACCTTTTTTTCTGGCAGAGGCGTTTTTCCTGCACCTCATTGAATACCTTATGGAATTTGCAACTTACTATTATATTAAATCTTCTCTTTTCACATTGAAACCTTGGTTTCCTCCATATCCGCGGTATACTCTCTATTCATATATGTTAGACATGCTATTGTCCTTATTACATCTGTATGTTACACATGCTATTATCCTTATTACATCTGTATGTTACACATGCTATTATCCTTATTACATCTGGATGTGGCATGCATGGTGTTTGTGTGGTGAGACACTAGTATTTTGACTTTTGTATCTCTCGGGTCTTCTGTTCACATCTGTGACAGGCCGGTCTTGCGTACCTAGGAAAATACATTTTTCCTTAGGTTAGCACAATATACCTCATTGTGTCCACCTATATTTAGATCGGTGACGCAGCATACCTATCCTGTCAGTCTTTGAGTTATATGCATGTAGTGTATATGTCTGCATAGTTTTTCTACATCTGCTAATTTTTGTTACCTAAGTGTATACCAAGCAAATACAGGCAGTCCTCGGTTATCCGACACAATGCGTTACTCAAAATGGCGTTGGATAGCGAAACGTTGTAAAGCGAAACACGTTTTCCCATAGGAACACTGTTTAAATGAAAGGTTCCGTTCCTGAAGGCATTTTTAATGCTAAAATACACCAAATATTTTACGCAGACAATAAGATATGCAGCACACACATAAATTATATAGTGCATATACTGTATTATATATATTACATAATATATAATATAATATAAAAATATAATATATTATATAGTATAATATATTATACTATATATATTATATACACATAAACAACTTTGCAAAGCATCGTAAGAGCGTTGGATAAGCCATTTTGGCGTTGTAAAAATGAACATAGGTTTGCATTGCACAGCGTTGGATAAGCCATTCGTTGTAAAACGAGGACTGCCTGTATATGTGTACAGAGACAATATGGCATCTCTCTCGTTTCAGAATTTGAAATATTTCCTATGTTAACTGGCGACCGATTAAAAAAAAAAAAAAACCACAATATCATCCATCATTTATTGGTGACTTCAGCTGCGAGGCTTATATTTTGCTGCCATATTTGTCGTTTTTGTGTGTGTCAAAACTGGCAGAAAAAAAAGTACAAATACAAACAGGATGGGGGATTTCCCAGACGGCAGGAAATAAAACGGGCAGCAGGGATTGCTGCTTTAATCGTAATGCATTTCTCCTTTACACATTGAATAGTCGGGGGGATGGTGACTACTGTACTGCAATTATGTTGCATGTCGCCCCAGGACTAGAGTGAGGGATTGGTGAAGTTTATATTCTCCCTGTGTGTGCCTCGGGTATAAGTGCCCGCAGCCGTCTGACCTCATCTCTCTGTGTGGCATTATGCTATTGCCATGTTTTTTCTTATTCCCCATAGCCGCGGAGGACACTGGCTTTTAACGTCTTGGTGTAACGTTGCATTTGTACTTTAATAGAAAGACTGACCCGCTGTCCGAGGAGTATCAGCAGAAGCTGAGAGACCTGGAAGCCTTTTACCAGCAGCAGGTGGACGAGCAGCAGCGTTACGTGGAGGATTTGAAGAGGCAAATCCAGACGGCGCAAGTCAAGGGCGAAAAGGAATTGGAGCACGAGCAGTCATTAATTAACCAGCTTATTAAAGAGAGTAAGTATCTCTGCTTTGGTTTCAAAGTCCGTGTATTGGAGATTCACCTTTGGGATGAAAAATCAGGCTACTTGTGGGAACTGCACAGGGTCCCGGCGTGCTGCAGAGATTCACGATCAGTCGTGGGAATTTGCATGGTGTTTTGGAGCTTTGCAGTGGTCCATGAGCGGCCGTTGGAAGCTGCAAGGGTCCACAATGGGCTGTGCAGATGTGTCTATGTTTTGAGAAGTGTTACAGAGGGTTGTGGAGGCTTATAGGAGCTTGTAAGTACATTTTAGTGCCTGTTGCAGCTTATTTTGGCTGTTTTGGGGGCCTTTCCCTACAGGGCTATGCGGAGCTCTTCCTGAAGCGCTTCTCCCTGTCGGTTCCATAACCAGAAGTCGCAAATCTTTTCTCCTTGAATAGAAATCACTTATAGAGAAGTCATATGACGATGTTAAGTAAAATACTGTTGGGATATTTACTGTTAATTATATAATGGAACATATTGGTAAGCGCACATACACTTGCAAAGTGTGCAATACTTTTTCTATACACCGGTTTCAGTTTGCTCTTGTCTTTGTTCCTTACAGACCAGCAGTGGCTTGTGAAAGAGGAGCAGCGCCTGACCACCAGTCAGCAGCAGCAGCGGCAAGAGTCGGCAGCACAGACAGAACCCAAGTCTTATGCAGAAGCAGAGGTTCATAAAACTGTGCCTGCGGACATCCACCCATCTCCAGCTGAGCAGGACAGGAAGAGGCTGGTGCAGCTGGAACTACTGCGCAAGTGCTCCCTCAGAAGAGCTGAGCGGAACATAAAACGGAAAAGGGTGAAATTCCAGCTGGAGAGGGTTGTCAAGAAGCAAAAGCTGCTGGAGGCCAAGAAAGACCTCCAACAGCTGCAGGCTGTATGTTGGATCAATGAGGACAGAGTGAAGCAGATTTACCCTCATAATCCAAACACACGAGAACCCTCACTCACAACACTTAGAAGGAGCAGGTCCTCACCTTCTGGCTTTGTTTACTCGCGGAAATGCGCATTACCGTGGTCTGTACAACCGCTCCCTAATTACAGGTGGGTGCATCTTTTACTATCTTTTTACTAAACATATTGCTAGTAATTGCGTCCGTGGGATCTGGTTCTAGTTAGATGTCACTAGAGAACCTTAAAAACGCCAGGTAGTGGGGAAAATATCTCATTAGAATTTGTCAAGAGCTAAAAGCAACATTTCTAGATTGCTGTTATTTCGTTCTGTTCTACCTGCCTACAAAACAAACCTGTCAATCTTTCTACAGTGAACCACATCATTATGAAGATCTAAGATTTTAAAGTTTGAAGTATGACCTAGAGAATCCTAATTGCAGCTTGCCCATCATATGGATTCTGCAACACCACTTCTTTCTAATCCAATAAGTGTGTCATAAATATTTAGTTTGATGGTGCAAACTGGTTCTCCAGTGTTGTCCCTGCAAAGATGGGAGCTACACAAAACATGCACTGTTACTCTCAAAATCATGCTTAAAGAAGCTATTCCTTTAAAAATATATATATTTATATTCCCCACCCCTTCCCCGAGGTGGGAAACAAGGGGTCTCCGGAGCTGAATCGTATTAATTTCAGCTCTGGGAACCTCCTGCTCCATGAGATACTTGGATATAAAAGTGATGCCGGGATCGGACTTTTGTTTATGCGACAAGCGGGCCAATAAGAAGCCACAAGGGATGTCATGGCTTCCTATAGGCCCGTGGGATGCAGGACATTTAAACTGACATTTTTTGTGCCCCAGCTGAAATCAACACGGTTCAGCTCCAGAGACCCCCTTCTTCTAACCTAGTAAAAAAAACCGAGGTAAAGCCACTTTAATTTGTGTTGACGCTTGAGAACAACCTTGGGGAACCTGTGCATGACGTGAATGGACTCGTGACTTTTTGTTGTCTTCACTCTGTCTTTCGTGGGAATTCCAGTTTTTGTTGCTCTTTTTGGCCTTACAACCCATGCTTCAGATGCTGTATCATTGTATCCTAATTTGTTTTGATGTTTTCGTATTCTTACAGTGCTCTCCTAAAAAGAAAAGGCAAACCTGAGCTAGCTGCAACGGTACATAGCTGTAAACCCCCCCAAGACCATAAACCAAGACGGTCAGTGTCCATAGAATGTCTTACCAAGGCATGTAATGGTTCAAGAAGAGGGGACACCGACTATGAGCAGACCAGTGTACTTACTGCAACTCTACAAGGAGATGAGAAACATACCAAAGAATCTGTAGCAAATCAGAATAAAACGCGCACTTGCTGTGGTGTTACTCTCCTGATAGGCTATCCACAAATGAGCAAAAAGCATAAAAACATGGATAAAGCTGGTAACAGATCAAAACTTTTGTCCAACAACTTCCCTGATGAACCTTCAAAGAAAAAAAATGTTAGAGCGTCTGTAGCTGCAGGGAGCAGGGAAACCAAAGCAAAGCCATTAAAAGGCCTTCGTCAGCAGCAGACTGTTAGGAGCATTAATAAGAGCTGTGTGCAGGAGTTGAACAAAATGTCACAAAAGAATGAAGTCAGCAAGTGCCCTTCCGAAACGTCTACCAAGAAAACACAAAAATCAGCTGCAATTGGGAAACCGCCTTTTGGACATTCGCCTTCCACTGTTCAAACTGTAAAACGCGAAACGGCTTCCTCTGTGCCATGTACTCAGAAGAAGTCTAATGACGTTTTCGCTAAGCTATCGTCTTCTGTTGACAACATCAATAGGTTAAGCAGTCGTGTACCAACTCATGCAATTGACAGGAGGTGTCAGAGCACAGAGAGGCTAAGTAGGGGGCTACTGAAGCCAACCACAGAGATACTGGAAAACTGGAAGGAGGATGGCGAGAGTGGTTCTTCAGACAGTGAAAGCTTCTATTCTGTGGATTCCCTTTCTTCTGCATATGCCAGTGCCTTACATGAACCGCTAAAGCCGGAAGAATTGGAGAGAAGTAAAAATATCGCTAACCAGAAAGATTCAGACAGTGAAGACAGTCAGATGTCCCAGGACTCCTTGGTGGGGAGAGAAAATAGAAAAGAGAGGCCCAATAAAAGACAGTTCAATAAATACAAGACTCTTAAGGCTCCCAACAGTTCTTGCAAAGTATTGACGGAACAAAATGTTTTGCCCATTATGTCTGGCTCCCTTACCACTGGACTTTCAAAAAGCTTTTCTCTAGATAGTTTGGCTGATGCTGAGGAGGTACCCGAGGCAGACTCATCGGAAGAAATGCCTGCAGAGATCTTCTGGAAACTGCCAAGCCCTAGGATTTTAGTGAGACACACAGAAGGACCACACAAGGTTGAAATCACAGACGGAGGTGATGGTTCTGGTGAAGGGATCAGCAGCTCTTTTTACCTAAATGTGAATCAGGAGTCTGGCTCTGATTACAATAGTACGAGTTCAGTTAGGAGGATGGGGGATTGTCCTAGGGCGTCTACAAATATTTGTGATGCAAAATGTGGGAAGTTAGGTAGAAACTCCCCTGTGCTGACTAGTACATGCTCTTCAATTGAGCAGGAAAATGAGAACTGTAGTCCTCAAATGGTTGTAGGTGATGTACATGTGGACTCGGGCTCTCTTGTGTCTAGGTTGCACTTTGTTAAAAAAGCTGATCTTTGGTTGGAAGAAGAGAATACGGAACAGTCTGCCATTGATGATATGTTTGTAAAAAATGATCAACAAATCTTTCCTCAGTCCCCAAAAGCTTTCATTACAAAATCTGTTTCAGATCCTGAGCCATTTAAAGAACAAGTCAAACGAAAGCACAGTAGTGTTGAAATAACTGAAGAAAATGTTAGCATTAATATATTGTTACTAAATAAAGATTTAGAGTCTCAGGAACCTGAATCAACATGTGACATTAAAGAGTCAACATCTGAAAAAACAGGAAATAGTTGTGATTTTCTCTCTGTTGCTGCGGATCCTTCTTTTAGACACACACCGGATCTAAGCCATTCAGATACCGAATTCACTAGTGTGAATGATGAATTTGATGTTCATACACCCTTATCAGATATGTTTAAGAATCACCATTCTTGCCAAACAAAGTCTCAGAGATGCAGAACAGAAGATGACAATGTGATTGTTGCTGCTGTTTGCAGAAGTAATTATATGACCAGTGAAGAAGTACCAGCAAGGTTGCATAAAATGAGTTTTTATACAGCAGATACATTCAGAAATGCAACCAAAATAAAACCCTCTGTAGGATTACCGGCAACCTGTGATGAAGACATATTTTCTAGTACAGGAGAGAGCTGTGGGAAGGAAGCAGGCACAGAATCCGTACCAACCACTTGTGAGGGCATTCCTTCTACACATTGTCACGTTAACACTGTGAATGTAAACATGTCTCTAGGAGAAATACCTTTAATCAGGAGAAAGTACACGGAACAAAGTAGTGTGTGCCAGCAGCTATCTTCTAATGAGATGTATTCTGACAGTATTACTCCTTTGAATCAAAAAGTTGGAGAATATGAAACTAAAGAGCTGTTTCCTTTGCCTAGATCTCAGGGTAAATCTGAAACATGCCACAATAGTTTTGATGCCGCATGCTTGGATCAAAATAAAAATATTGAACCTGAAATCCCTTTAACAATGCCGGTGTGTATGCTGCAATTTCAAGGGTCTCCTTGTTCAAACTCTGCACTAGAGTCACAAAGTGTTGACTATCAAGAGTCTCCTATACATTTTACAGACATGTCTCTACTTAACAGTGATGCAGAAAACAATGGCAATGATAAGGCAGGCAATCACTCCAGCTCTTGTGACTTTGAAATCTTAACACCTCCACATGGACCTGTAACATCTAGGTCACAGCTGGACATAAATGCCAACAAAGAATTCAGTGACGCTGTGTGTGAAGTGACGTGTCAGAGTGAAGAAGAGACACACACTGCATCAAACATTAGAAGTTATGACTCTAAGAATGAGAATGGAGATAATCCAGTTCCAAACCAGAACACGACGGGGGATAATGGAGTGGTCACTAATTCCCAATCCGTCCTCCGTTCGGTTGCAAAATCCGGAGTATTTATAGGCAGCAGGCAGTCATCAGAGCAGCGAGACATAAACCCTCCAGTGTTTACTGATCAAGTTGATGCTAGCCGCGTCTTCTCACAAACTGAGTACAATTCCTTTCCTGAAACAACAGAGAAAAGGGAGAATGCATCTTTGCTACCATTATTTATTATTAATAACAATAATAATTACCCTAACGGCTCTGCACTTTCTGAAGCCGTCTTTCTGTCTGCAGCGAGTAACTGTGGATCTGAACAAACGGAGGCCACAGAAATACACGTACACGCAACTGAAGCCCCTTTGTCAGTGAGAGAAACTTCTGCTCTGCTCATCAATTCAACACATGTAATTACAGAGGAGGCCAACTGTGATATCCCGGGGTGTATCTCTTCCGAAAACTCAAGTGGTAACAGCGGGAAAGTGGATATGTATGAAATGAATCGTACATTCGCAAGCTCAAGCCTGGTACTTAATGATGATTTAACTAAATGTGTGCATTTGAAAGCAGCTGAGAAGGAAAAAGATGAAGAGATGGAAAGTGCTACAAATGTGGGAAATAAGAACATTGTATCTAATCTGACTGCAAATTCTAACTCATTACATCGTTCTGCTATTTTCAATGATATATTGGACTTAAACAGCAGTGCTATTGATGCAGGAAATTGTTCTTTGAGTCTGAATAATGTGGAAATAAATACAGTTGTTACTTTTCAGGGGCCATCATCTCCAAAGGATGTAGTGAACATTTGTGTCCCACCAAATTGTACTGTAGATCTAGGTGTTGGAGAAGGATTTCATGATACTCTTAATATTAAAACCATTGCACGAGCACAGGGAAATGGTGCTGTAGATAACTCTTTTGATGAACTAAATGACAGAGCCTCAATGCAAAATGCAATTGACTTGGTTAAAAATGGTGGTGTCCTCAGCAAGGAGAGGAGAACTAAGGTAAATGTTTTATATGGAGAAGCAATTGCATTACCTGAAACTTGCACAGAAAAAGCATCAGTAATTACGAGTGAAAAAGAAATAGAATCTTCACAGACCAAAAGCTTCGGTTATACTCCTGAAGAAGGAATTACTAGTGATCAGAGGGGGACAGGAACCAGTAAAGTCATTACAAATAATAACTATGTTTTATCCATGGAATGCACTGATGTTCCAGATAAAATATCTATTTTCTATCCTGATTCAATGGAAATTCTACCATCTTTGCCTGAAACTCCTTCAGCTTCTGCTGGATCAGAAGAAAAGTCAATTGTGGATGGCAGGAAAAGCGTGGGTGCAGAAAGCACATTAATTGCGCTGAAGGAGCACAGCACACTGGAGGGAAGTACAGTCAGTCTGTTTAGTAGCAGAACTATTGGTTATCAAGGTTGGGCCCGCTGTGGATTTCATGATCAAACAGACATTGCTAGATCCCTGGAATACATGTTAGAATTACATAATGAAAGTGATCTTTTTGATAAAGATGATGGCGGGACAGAAGTGTGTTCTAACAATCAGAAACATGGCGATGGGAAGAAGCTAAATGTAGAGGTCTTAGGAAATGAGAGCTCAAGAACACAGGACGCTTTACCAATAACCGAAAATAATTTTCTGCTACGTGGGAAACTCCATATCCCTGTGAACCATGACCAACTTGAGAACAGTAGCCACAGTAGAAATACTTTAGAAGGCATATACACAAATGAGGACTGTCCCAGCAGCGTTCAAAATTCTAATCCTGCCAATTTCCCACATAAGAAGAATGGTATCAAGTATGTCCCTGTAACAGACCATAATGAACCTGGTGACAATGCAAATGCTTTTTACCTTGGAATAAATAGCAGATCGAGTTCATTGCAACAAAATCCTGGATGTGTAAATGTCCGTGCAGCAGAAGACATTGGTGGCACAGGTTTGGTTCTTCCATATTATGAAGCCATAATGCAAAATCAGCTACTTTGTGAGACCATGCATAGTAAAGATAAAAAACTGAGGTCCAAGTCCAGTCCACGGAATAAGAAAAGTGTTTTTTTAAAGACTGCGATTCATCCGAAAAAAATGAGGGAAGAATGTTCTGGGAAAAGTGGTTTGAACACATTAAACCTGGCAGGGGTCAAACCGTTACAAAAAAACACACGTGTAGATAATTTAAGGGAGCCTGTTACCGTGTCTTCAACTTCTGAACTTACAATGTTTAAAAATGCAGGCATGTTTTTGGAACAGCAAGATAAAAAATCAGAACATAATGTTTTACATGGAGCAGAAAATCTTCAACCTGACAAACCAGGCATAATGACAAATGCAGAAGGATTTGAAGAATGTTCTTCTCCTTCACCTCCTAAACTACATGCACTTTTTCATTACCCAACTGAACATTTGTCAAAGGCGTTGACTTCAGGAAAACTTCAGGTTGGGCCTAATATCCGTGGTAAATTGAAATACTTTCAAAGCAAATCTGACAATGTGAGTATGTTGTACCATTCTGCATGTGAGCAGTTAGACAAAAATGTCTGCTGTGATGTTTCTGAAACACAAGGGAATAAAATACAAGACGTAAACATATCTGTGACGGAGACAAGAAAAGAGCTTCCCAATAAAAAACAAAAATCTGAAGGTCCTTTGGCAGATATTGTAAATGAACATAGAGATGCATTGCTTGGTGGGAAATCATTGGGAATGGAAGAGATGGGATGTCTCGGCTACAGCCAAGGATCTGCATATCTGTTACACAATCCTAAATCTATGCAAAACAGAGACAAGGAAGACTATTCCATAATAACGTGTTCCATAAATGACAATAGTTTGCATTTGTCTGCACCACGGGGACAATGTACTTCTGATCAGTGCTGTATATCTTCGAGTAATTTGCAGGAGTTTTCCCTTCCTTTGGACAACCAGCTTCTACAGGAAAGTCAGCAGGAAACGGATAGTAAGGTAGACAATTCATGTGCAGATAGGTTCTCTAATACACCAGTAATGAGTGGCCATATTCTTGGCAATGATGTTGAATGCAAGCCATCTCTCGGTTACCAGACATTTTGTCAGGGACAGTCTCAAGAAACTCTGCCTAGTGATGGTGGAGACTTGCAAAACAAGCCAACAAGGACAGGAAATATGTCGCAAGTCACAATAAAGAGAAATGAAGATAAATTGAAAGTCTTAAAAGAAAAGGTGACTTCGCTTGATGGACAATCTTTACATTTATCTGATTCTAGCAGAGTAAACAACATAGAGCTTATTAGTACACAACTCAATGATGTTCGTGCTGTGGGAACGAAATACAAGGAACAGAATAATGTAACTGAAGAGAATGAAGTAATGCCAAAAGTGAGCAGTGAAGAATTTCATCCAGGTGTTGGTACATTGGATACATTACCACCTCAGACAGAACACATAGAGGCATCCAACTGTGTAGCTCGGAATGTACACTTGCATATCGTAGACAAGGCAGTGGGGGAGGGACAAATTCAGGGTGGATGTGTAGTAGATGTTCCTGTGGATAAATATACCCGTGCTGAGAGAAGTGGGGAAGTAAATGTACCAACAGCACCAGTTGTAGGACTTAATAATTATCAGTCTGCCTATTTAAAAGTAGGAAGTTCCAATGTAAAAATGTCTGATGCAGTATGTACTTGCTGTACCAAAGATCACTACCCAACACACACACACAATCACAGGTCATCGGCTCCTTCTGTTGCTGACATTTCTAATCTGGGGCATTTCTCCTATTCTATTTCTTCTAAATCAGTGCAAAACCTGACAGTCCAGTCCCCACCTCTAAATGCAGACAATGTATTTAATATTGAAAGAAGACCTACATCAAATCCACATGATATTGCACACGCTAAATCTAAGCTCATTCATCCACGTGCACCACACCTTGCAACAGATAACAAAGACCACCATTGTCATCTAAACAGTTTTGCCAACAGTCCTACCGAAACGAGTATTGATCCCCATTTTAACACTCTATTAGTTAACCCTTGCCATTACAAGCACATGGATGTGAAAACCGATGTGACAAACAGAGCACCAACAAAATACATAAGCAATACATTTAAAGAACAAGCACATCAGGCAGTGCAATCCGATTTAGAATTAGTAGACAATAAAGAAGGGTTGCACTTCTCTTCCAGTGACATAAATCCATTTGTTCACCTTTGGCAGCCAGAAGAGAACTCCAAAGTTAGCGGGAGGCAGTATGCATTTGGCAGTGCAAGTGACGTATCTTGCAGTAAACTCCTAGCAAGATTAGAGGATGATAAAGTAATGAGGTGTTCAAGCGTTGACGAAGGGTTAAATTCCCATAATTCTCCTTTCCATTCTCATCTTAGTTCATATGCAAATGCAAGAGAGATATCCAGCACTTTAAGTAGTAGTGAAGACTTTCATACATTGGGTGACACAATGCAAGATTTTAAACCTGCCAATTCACTGGCCTGCGCTCAATACTATTATCCTTTGTCCAGTACAACCATTGCAGTCAATTCCAAAGACACCGAACCACAGATTGGCAGTTCATCAAGCGTGGAGCCAAGATCTGAAAACTGCTCCATGCAGGTGGATGAAATCATGCTTTTATACACTTCCGAGTCACAGTCATGTAATGAAAAGCACATCAAGATAACTTGTGAACAGGCAACACAAACTAAGGCTCGGCATAATAGGTTGAATAGGCACCGGAGAAGCCACACGGATGTGTCTTCTGTGAAACCGACAAAGAGCAGGAATCTACATCAGAGACCGGCATCATGGACAAGTGTGCAGAACATGTCACTGCATTTATCACAGCTTTTGCATGAGACATCCGAACTGTTGGGAACCCTGTCTCAACATCATACTGTGGACATCCATCAGGACACTGTTAACCAACAAGTAGAAACAGTTGGGAAAAGTCCTGTCACGCATATATCCACCCAAACCACAGTAGACCTAGGTATTCAAACGGATGTGCAAGCATGCATTCAAACAAAGCACGAGGATGTGGAATACCAGGCCAAAGAAAGGAGCCGTTTTTTAAATCCCTCAGAAATTAATGTTATTGTTAAGGTCATAGGAACAAATTCATTGCCTCTAACTCAACAACAAAACCCAGATATAAAACTGAAAGAAAACGATCAGGAAACGCCAACAACGAAGACTCAGAGCCTGCCAAACTTACATGATTTTCTTTCGTCTGAAATATCGCAGGACGTTTTGTGTCCGTCATCACCTGTAAGAGCATCAACTCCCATCCTAGCGGACTTGCAGGAAACGACTTCTAATAAATCCTTTTCGCCTTTCATCACAAGTGTTTCTCCTATTTCACCCATATCTGATATGGCGAAAGGGGAATCCTCTTGCACTGTAGTAAGTGGAGCTGCATCCAGCACTGATGGAAAACTGAGCTGCCACACTGAGCCGATGGGAACCATAGAAGAACTGAATGAAAAGTTGATGTGCCGTGGAAACGCCATTATGGTCGACAGAGCCTCCTCGCCAATTCTAACACTCCGAGCAAGTAAAATGCCCCTTAATACAATCATTAAACCACAATCTTTGAATAGTCAGAACATTCTAAAACTTCTCCGTCAGCGAAGAAAGAAAGGGTGTGGTATCCATGAGCCTCTGATGGATAATTCTTCACAATCGGAAACCGACAGTGAATGTGCCAGCTCTCACGGCAGTTCCAAAATAGTGAAGACTTCAGAGCTTTTAAGTTGCAGCCCAGTTAAGGAATCACTAGTGCGGGATGATTCAGAAGATGCAAAACTGGTACATAGATTCAGGAGTGACAATTGCATTCCTAAAGAAGTACACCCCTTGGCTCCTAACTGTTCGAGCAGCATCTTAGACTTGGCACAAAAAAAAGTTGATGGGACGTCTCCAACACCTTTAATTCCAAAAAAACATTATGGTGTTTCACACCTAAGGAAAAGGCCTCATTCTTTAGAAAACCTTTCCCAAATTTCTCAGGGACAGCCTTTGGCAAATAGAATTAGCCAATCAAGTTCTCCAAGTAAAGAAGACCGTGACGATGACAACAATTGTGGAAGCTTTACCTTAACATCTAACAATTCATTTTTGAAACATAAAAACTATCCATTTTCAGCATCCGAAACAAGTGTATTTGACTTGCGTTTTCAAGATGAAGATGAAGCATCAATTGTAGAAAGTGAATGTAATACAGAAGTTCTTTTAAATCAAGATCCATCCATCAGTGTCAGCCTGAGACTTCAGAGTTACAGTTTGCAGGATCTGCCGCTGCATAATAAATTCAACAATTGGTCTGGAGTGCAGTGTAGCCTTCCTGCTGTAACAGGCAGTTTGCTGGGAAGCGCTGCTGATCTGAGCTTGGGAAAGAGCCCCAGTCAGACAGAGGCATCTCGGATATGTGAAAGCAGAGCTAGAGAGATTGAGAGGCTGCAGAGAGAGCGTGTAGAGATCATGTCTGGAATACACCTGGAAATGAATCAGCAGCCTCTTACCGTGCAGCTTGCGGAAGCCAAGCTCAACTATGGCATCGGGGAGACGGACGCGTTGCTGAGAGTTATTCAAACTGGAAAGGTGCATAACCAAGATGCGGTTTCCATAAAGAAGCAGCTCTATGACGGGTATGGAAACATGTCAAATAATATAGTGGATGTTTAATTGATGTATCTTTCTCTCTCTACATATATATTTCCCCCTGAAAGATGTTTATATTGTATATATTATCTATCTATCTTTCTATACACACACACACACACACACACACACACACACACACACACACACACACACACACACACACACACACACACACACACACACACACACACACACACACACACACACACACACACTAAAAGAGGCACAGTATCTACTTGTAGGAATTCCATGCCTCTTTTAGTGTAGCTGTGTCTTTCTCTGTCTCTCTCTGTCTCTTATTCGTATTAGACAAGTGCACGTATCATATAAAGATATACTTCACCCAAAACCAGGTTTGACGAAGAAGACACAGCACTGCAGAAAATGTGAACAAAATCCATGTATTGTATATTAAACATCTGGCAGTGCAAACACCACGGGGTCATCCCTTAAGGTCGGAGGAAAGGAGATTTCACCAGGAACATTACCCATGGAGACGGTGATGGCAGATACAATAGTTATCATCTAAAAAAGGTTGGATATCTTACAAAGGAAATGTATACAGGGAAATACCTAATAAGTAAACTAGGAAAGGATGTTGATTCAGGGAGTAATCTGATTGCTAATTATTGGAGTCAGGAAGAAATGACATGTTTTCCTTATGAGAGCATTAGATGATATTTCACTGGGGTTTTTATTTGCCTTCCTCTGGATCAAAATACTGTAAATATAAATATAGGATAAGTATCTGTCTACGTTTAACATAGGCTGAACTTGATGGACTTATGTCTTTATTCAACCTCGTCAACTATGTAACAATATATCTATTTTGATCACATTTCCTGCATTGCTGTGGCTTCATCGTACCTGGTTTTGGGTGAAGTATGTGTGTGTTTGTGTGTATTTATGTTTATAGATATGGATATCATAGATGTTTGAGATGTAAATAAACGTGACATACAAATTCCATTAACACCTGTTTGTTTTTTCCTTTTCAGTCACATGAAAGCGATTGAAAGTCTGCGTAAGGAAAGAGAGGAGAGATTGCAGTGTTTCAGGAGGAGCCGCAGTCTCAGCCCCCAGAAACAGCTGAGTGTGTCCCAAGGATCGCTGGCATCACTACGAGAGTCAGACCTGCCCAGCCGACGCAGAGAATACCTGCAGCAGCTAAGGAAAAACGTGGTAGATAATACCAGGTTAGAAAACTTTACGTCATTTACTGTTCTGTACAGTAGATTGTAATTACATAAATCTATTAGAGGTTTGATACAGGGGGTCTCTGGAGCTGGACCCCATTAATTGCAAGTATCTTCGGAAGCAGGGAGCCTCTGGAGCTGAAATTAACGGGGTTCAGCTCCACTTCAATCCTCTGTTATAAACAAAACAAAGAAAACCACTTCGCTGGCTTGGATTTAAACCGCTTCTTTTTGTAAACATTAAATCGGAATTTACCATTTCTTTGGAGACGTTTGTAGCATCTTCTAATGCATGTAATGTGTATGTGCAGATTAAAATCAGCAACATACAATAATAATACAGATGTTGCCTGCGTAATTGTTTCTATTAATAACACAGGTACAGTTGAGGGGTTCAAAGTTACTGCGGCTGTTGGCTTTCGGACAACCAGCTGGGCTGTGGTGTTATTTTTCTTTTGACCTTTAATAATTTTTGGATCTCCTTCTCAAAGAGCTGTACAAGCCTTCTTCCTACAGTCATCTTTGGGTAGAAATCCTAGTGGCACATATCTGGGGCTCAGTCTAGATTATTATTATTATTATTATTATTCAATAACCGATGAGAGGCTGAGGCACACACAGGATGATGAATTCCCAAAGTTATGTTGGATTTTAACACTATACTTGTATATTCAAGACCAACAAAATTGTCCTCACACTACTTCTATAGGTGTACTGACAGAACAAGGAGTAGAGGTGGTGATGTCAGGAAAGAGTTGGTTAGACTCCTTTAAAGCTGCAGTTCAGTCAATATCCTGCATGTGTGTTTTTTTTAATAAATCAGTTCAGTAGTAAGAAAAAATACTTTTAGCATTTCCTGTTTTAAAAAAACAACTTGGAAAAACCAATTTTCTTGTATTCCATTTTAACAAGCATGCTGGTTCCTATAGCAACAATTTACATTCCCCATATTTAAAGATGTCGCCAAACTTTGCCGATCAATAGACGGAGAACGAATTGACCGGCAGCTATGCAGTTCTTTAGGTAATTAGAGATTGCCCGTATGAAACTATTGAAGTAAAAAAATAAATTAAGAAAAAAAAAAAGACTGAACTGCAGCTTTAAAGGATAAAGTTAGATAATTGACTCCTTATTGAACAAAGTTCATAATACCACAATCATTCCAGGGTACAAGAACCAAGGAGAAGGACAGCACAGTGTCCCTCTGAGATTGAGCTGCTGCTGAAAGACTATCAAAAGGCCCGCGAAGAGGCCAAGACCGAAATAGCCAGAGCGAGGGATAAGCTGCGAGAGAGAGCAGAGGTGGAGAAGAGACGCCTGCAACAGAGCTGTCAACCAAGGGTAAGTCTGGAGTAAGTGCTGTAGTGTTGGATTATTAACAAAGGGAGATACGCTTTGAACCACGATTGAGCCAAACAGGGCACTATCGCAGGGAAACTCCCACTGACTTTAATGGAAGTTAACATGCTATATATAGTCCCCTGACCGACATTATCGTAGTGTAACCCCATATCAGTATTAAGTCCTCTTGATTTTTGTGTCAAATAGCATTATTATTTTGAGTTCAAATGTTTTCCGTTCTTGATGCTTTGTAACATTCCTTTGAGGATTTGGGTTTTAAATAATGTATGGAATGATCTGACTGTGAGAAGTGGTGTCCCACTGCAGTATCTTGCATCTTCGTGGTGTGTTATTGTAGGTCTGTGCAATATCTTCTTCATAGTGTGTTATTGTGTGTCTGTGCAGTATCTTCCATCTTCATTGTGTGTTATTGTGTAGGTTAATTCTGATTGGAAACATTTGCTGGTTTCGATGCATTTAATCACATATATCACATTCTTGGATGTGCAACCTCATGACATGTTCGTTGTTTGTGATTGGCTGTGTCACAAACATTGAATGTTCTATGTTAAAGCTGCAGACCAAGCAATTTCCTTTTTTTTTTTAAATTTAATAAATCAGTTGTGTACTGTGAGAAAATACAGACTTGTTGTTGTTGCAGACTGAACCACTGATTGAGCCACACGTGCTGAAGCAGGGATATGCTGAAAACCTGACCTGTTAGAGGGGAGGGGGTATTGAGGACTGAAGTTGATAACCTCTGCTACAAAGACAAACTATATTAACGAAATAAGTAATAATTGAAACTTAAAATACACATTCCCAAACATTTTTGGAGCATTCGTGCGAGGGGTTTAACATCTGAATTCTAAGTCAAGTTCCAAAAACAAAAGGGTGCAGCAATAGGGTGCAGCAGCGCCATGAAGCGTTCCTGTGTAAGAACACGTGTAATTCAGTGGCTAATGATGACTGAGACACCATATTTGTATATAGAGTTCACGATGGAGATGTTTATTCTGTAAATACTGGGGACTCTCCGCAGGACGACATAAAACCGAAGACACGTCTGAGCACAAGCACTTTATGCACCAGTTCCAGCTTCAGCGTCTCCTCGGGGCCAACGTCTGGTTATAACAGCAGCATCACGGCTACATCTGGCAAGCAGAAACTCGGCAGCCTGGAAGCAAAGGTATGTAACATCTTTTATCCCATGGAGGATCAAATGCTGGTCTTTTATTCCTCGTTTTAATTAAATTCAGATGAATTTCCCTCCCCCCCCCCTTTTTTAACCGTTGAAGTGAAAGATTCTTATTTGCTTGTTTTTCTCTCTTATGCCAAGTTGTAAAGACATAGGGGTGTGTTCAGTAAAGTGCGATCGCACGGACTCAGCTGCACGGTACGGAAAGTCCCACCCGAATATACTCATTTGCTTCATTGTGTGAAATCGCTGGGGTCGCTTAATGCTGAGACTCGGCATACACACCATATTTAGCTCATTGCCGATATTTCCCTGAAAGCTTGAGAAATTCCAAGATCCGAGACCAATTTCATTACGTTGCTAGCACTTTGAGGTTTGGCTAAGCCAGGGCTGTTCAACTCCAGTCCTCAAGCCCCTCAACAGGTCAGGTTTTCAGGATATCTCAACTTCATCACAGGCGGCTTAGTCTCCTCGAGCCTCTAATTGAGCCACCTGTGCTGAAGCTAGGATATCCTGAAAACCTGACCTGTTGGAGGGCTTGAGGACGGGAGTTGAACAGCCCTGGGCTAAACATTTCACAAGGAATCTAATTTGGAGGGGGAGTGGGGGAGGGGGTAAAAAACTTAAACTGTCCAAAAATGTAGTCACAACATTTTGACATCTCTAATGTGGAGATTGATTTATACATTTTACTTGTAGGTTGTGATACCTTTTACCAAAGGTTTATATGTACAGGTATCATTTGGTTTGCGATTTGACTTTTTGTGTAAGTAATAGCCAAACATTCTCCAGCAGTCTTTAACACATATTTATACATATACAGGACTTGTACATTTGCTCTACATGCGCTTGCTGATGAGCGTATGACGGACTTATTTTAGATCTGTTTAATGCATTGCATAAGGATATTTTCACTGTTCTTTCTCTTATAATTCAAAGACTTCTCCAAGAAGCAGTGATCTTCCATCTGGCGCCACAAGAGGGCGCTCTGCTGTTAGGACCTGTCACCTTGCACCCTCGCAGAAGACTTCTGCCTCTGGTAAGGGTGCTAAGGCAGGGGAGCGCAAACTTTTTCAGCTGCACCCCTCTGCCTGCTCCACCTTGCTCTCGCGCCCCCCTCACCTTGCTCGGCGTGACGTCGCGTGGGCGTCACGTGACCCCGTTGCCATGGAGATGGATGTGTGACGGCACTCCGCATGGCACCTCGGCGTCATTTGACGCTGCGTGGCCATGGCAACGTGTCCCTGCAGCACTTCAGAATCCCAGTAAGTGAGTTACAGAGGCCTCGCGATCCCCCAGCATTAATTGAAATGCCTGGGGGAAGAGTGCGGGACCTCTGCAACCGCCTGCGCCCCCCTAGAAAAATCTCCTGCCCCCCAGTTTGCGAACCGCTGAGCTAAGGTCTGTGTTTGTATGTGTGTGTATATATATATATATATATATATATATCATACACAGGGGGTGAATACCGCATCAACTACCAATTAATATATGCAATGTCTAAACCTATCTTAACCAGAAAAAGTAAATCTGAGAAAGAAATCACAGAAAACACGTTAGCTGCTAGGCGGTGCTAGAGGAAAGGGTAAATGTATACACACAAAAAAGAAAACCTCTAAAAAGCACTCAGACAAGTATATGCAAAAATAGTAATGGTAATTTATTAAATCAAAAAATAATGAAAGACACAAACAGCTGACTGAAGAGCCTGCCTGACTGAATAAATCAGAAAATCATACAGATAAAACCAAAAAAAAAACCACAAAAGTACAATATTGTAAACCCAGCATGAATGATACAGTATCAAAAAAGTGAGTGATCACTTATGGGAACATAGTTCCCACAGTGAAGACAAAAGACCGGCCGGCCATAATCAATGATACTGAGCTGAAGGTAGTTAAATATTAACCCTTGAAAATTAAGCAAAATACAATGTTGTGAAGTAAATAACAGGTGTGCTATACCAAAATGCAGGATATAAAATGAAAGAAACCTGTATGCCTATTGCCATAACATAATGCATATCATATGGAAGCATGTTAAATAAGTACTTCAGTGACCCAAATACATATATCACAATGATGGGAAACAAAGGAAGATACTCAGCTCCTTATTGGCAAGGCAGTGCAGTCTCAGGCAAGCACAGCCCACAAAAAACAATTTCCATGGATGGGAAAAATAAATAAAAATATTGCCCCAATAGAGTGTCAGCAGGCAGGGTCAGCAGCAGCAACAATTAAAAAAAGTCCCCGTGTGTGTATGTATGTATGTATATATATATAAATATATATATATAGTTTAAAGAGACAGGGCCTTAGGGTACAATGCAATCTAACTAATTACCCAGTTAATGGTACAATATTCCTTCCTTTTGCTATAACAAAATCAATACAATGTAACAAATGATGACTAGCTAACTAATACACAGTAGTTGTTTAGCTGATGCTTAAAATAAAAAATATAAAATAATAAAATATATAAGAAAAAAATGTCCAAAACCATATAAATAAAGTCCAATACACTGTGACCTGTATCAGTCAACCTGGATATGTATTCTGGATACTGGCAGCTTTGTTCTTGGGCACAACAAGCTCCCTCCACGTGACCTAAGCAGAAAAAAAGTAAAAGCGCCCGATCCTGTTGCGATACCAGAGTAAAAAATGTGTTTGTGTGTGTATATATATATATATATATATATATATATACTATATAAATTAAGTTGTTATTATTATTAAAGTAACATGGTCACTCCATTGTCTTGTTGACACTCTTACTACATGCAACATATTTAGGGTATCTCTAGGTTTATAAAGTGATTGAAACGCCATAGCGATTAGAAGACCGGCGTTTTGGGTATCGCCCAGAATACTCTGAATCCAAGCAGGGTCAACTTAGCCTTGTATCCATATAATGAAGATCAATTCTGCTGGGTGATAACTTCTTATTATAAATTGATACCTTATAAGGTGTTAAGAATTTTGGATGACAAAGGCATTAAAGAAAACAATCACCCTCATTAAAAAGTGTATAGACCGTTACAATTGGGATTCTCACATATGAAGGGTGTTACTGTTAAGAATATATTATCCAGGAGCTATATATTATTACTGTACTGTGCGCCAATACTACATTTACAAGTTGATTTGTCTGGGATGCTTGTGTCTATATGACAGATGTTTCTCTGGTTTTAGAGCTCGTTGCTGTCAGCCGCGCACCTGCTGAGGAAAGCTGGGTAGTGGACTCACCCGCTACGTCTGCCAATATAAATCCCTGTTATATTCCATACAACTCTACTCTTCCCTCTCCCACTGCATCGTACCAGGAGTTTACCAGGCAGGTTCAGGCTAGTGCTACAGCGGAGGTGAGCTTCAAACGATTCCAAATGTTTTGGTGCTTGTGCCTTTAAACAGAATCACAGCTCGGCTCTGTACTGCAGAGTTCTATGTGGCAGACACTTTGTGGTAGGTCTTCCAGCTGCATGTTTAACCCTTTTGCTCCAAAGAGGGATTGTAATGAATAGCTATGCTAAGTTAATTCAGCACCACATGGACTAACTACCCAAGGAGTGGCCAACTCCAGTCCTCAAGGGCCATCAACTGGCCAGGTATTAGGGATATACCTGCTTCAGCGCAGGTATCTCAGTCATGATGACTGAGCCACCTGTGCTGAAGCAGGGATATCGTTAGTGGCCTGTTAGTGGCCCTTGAGGACTGGAGTTGGCCACTCCCCATGACTACCCCAATAATTTTTTGACTTTTAAAAAAAATAATCCTCTAGTTACAGATTTCCATTTTTCAGGTTATGGCCGCTTGCTCCGACAACTTAAGGAACCTGTTTATCTGCCAAGCATCTTCTGGGTGGATGTAAGTTTCATTCCCTTGTCGGCCTGCATGTGAAATGTAATCACGGGACACTTGAAACTCACATTCATCTTGTTCTCTTTCCTCCTCTTCAGGTATCAGTGCATAGAAAAAGACGTATTGGTTTATTACAAGGCATTCCCATCTGCCACCAAGCATGGCTTTATCGGGGCTGGTGTAATCAAAAGACCGTTGCACGATGTCTGGTGCATGGTGAAGGATGTTGGTACAAGGCATCTGTATGACCAGTCTATCCTCACAGCTCAGGTTCATCAGAGAGTGAGCAGCAGCATCCATCTTGGTGAGTAACCGAGGTTAACCATGTGACAATCACTAGGAGGCTTGTATCCATGAGCTTATAGTAGCCACGAGATCCCACATTTAGCTCTTTAGGCATTAAAGTACTTAAAGTTCCATACATTTCCAGCCATTATCTAAGCTGCCGATCAATCCGTTCTCCCGGGATCGATCGGTGGAGATGCCGCTTCCCAGGGCACGCAATATGGCCGCCTGTTTCAAAAGAGGGAGTGGTGTGGCTTTCTAAATGGTTTATATAGCAACCCAATTAAGTTTAATACATTCCAGATAATTTAAAAAAGGCATAAAGAGCGAGCGGGGGAAAAAAGGTAGTAAGTATTTAATACTACACAGCTGTTTTTTTTTTTAAAACAGGATTTTGAATGAAATGCGACTTTTAAGGATTTGAACTGATAATGAAAAATAAGTTAGACAGTCGGTCCGAATTGTTAATGCAGCAAACAAAGTATCATCTGATGTTACTATAAATGGAGAACTAACATTTATAATGTCTGGGTAATAGTGAAATGTTACAATACAATAGTAAATTAATAGTTAATATCTCATTATTAACCCATTGATTGCTGAAGGGCGCAGCAGCGTTGACCCTTTCGAGCTATGAAACCTATAAAGTCTAGTGTGCCTCGCCGTTTTTCTTGGGGGTCCCATGTATATTAACATCGTAAAGAAGAGACTTGTGCATTCTTGATATTCCATGACATAGTATCACATCCTATAGCGTATCCTGATAGCTGTAAACCGGGACCTGTCTGATAGTCACGTTGGTCCTTATATCAGATGACGCGTCATGTGATGAGCAAAAGTCTCTCAAAAGAGACCACAGAGCTCTTCATGTGGCTATGCTTTGTAGTTGAGTCTGTGTGGATAGATGCTGCGTTTGCCTTTTGCTTATCCCACAAGTTGTACAATGTATCATTAAACTTTAAAAGGCATAAGGCCTGGGACATAGTAAGTTCAAGCTTGCTGAGGCGGGCTGAGCCGCGCTGAGCAGATGCACAAAGCCCCTGCATCTGTCAGCGCGGCTATAGTTTCCCCTTCCGCATGCGTGCGGAGACTCAGAAACTTTGCCGAGGCAGGCAAGTTTCAAATTTGCCGCTCGGGGAAGCGGAGGAGCGGTCACGTGACCGCTCCCATCCAATTGGAGCGGGGGACTAGTCCCGCCTCCCACTCCTGACACGCCTCTGCCCCGCCCCCAGAGCGCGCTCACTGCCTCGCTGCAAGGACAGAAAAAAGCACCATTTTCAGCAGGCGAGGCAGAGCAGGAGCACGCCTCAGCGAGCTTCCATTTACTATGTCCCAGGCCTAAGACTGTCTGAATACCAGTACTCTCAATAACAGACGGCGACATCAGAGCATCCATATATTAGAAAGCCCAACAGTTCAAGGCATACAATGTAACGACCATCTAATCCTCTTTTTGTATTACATTTGTTCCAGTGCATGTGATGAGTGATATGTCTCTTTGCTACTTAAAACAACCCAGGGATTTCTGTTGCATTTCTGTGGAGTCCAAAGAGGTAAGCCCCATAATCTAAAGCCAAAAACATTGTTATATAGAGTGCATACACATACAGGGTGGCCAGGCGGCTTCTCCAAAAATACTGGGCACAATGGTGATTGGTACGACGCGCGCGAGAATCCCGCTGGGAAGGGATGTTATGTCTGATCTGACTGTTATGTAATTTTTTTTCTAAATTTCTCTCCCGAGTTTGCACCAATTCATATTCCATTTTGTACAAATGTCTGGGGAGGTGTCTGGGAACAAAGGATGAGCGCCCTTCAAGCATTTTTTTTTTTCCAAAACAATATGAAATGGTGTATACTTGGGAGTGAAATTTTGAAAAAGTTAGATAATGGTCAGATCATTCATAAATTACATACCTGCAGTCATACAGCAATACTGACCTTAATGCTCCTCTCCACAAATTCCAAGATTGTTGCAGCCCTCTTCATCCTCTCACGCTTCCCTCCCTTCCCCTCATCCTCTCACCCCCGTTACCCCTCCCCGTTGCCTCTTCCTCATCCCCCTCCCACCCCTGTTCCTCATCCCCCTCCCACCCCTCATCCCCCTCCCACCCCTTCCCCCTCCCACCCCTCTTCCTCGGTCTTCCATGTCCCCCACTTTCTCGCCCCCCCCATCTCTCATCAACATTGTTATGAACAAAATCAAATTATAATTGTTTACATTTTCTATTCAAATTAAAGGATTACGAATTAAGAACAATTGTTTAATACATTTCCTGGGTATAAAGACATTCTTTTTACTTAACGAATATTAGTGCTATTCTCTTTTTGGTGTCACTCTCAAATTTAGCATATTTGACAAAGCACAGATATTACAGCTTTACCGTGAGATCTGTATTTTCTTCCCAGGAGGCTGCCACCTTGAATTGGCGTTTCATTAATGACAGGCTGAAATTTAGTGAGATGTATTCCCTATCCCTCTCGGTTCTGCTTCTTCCTGGAGCAGCTAAAACCTGTTCTTTTCCTTACAGTTGCTTGTAGGATAAATCTAAATTCGGACAAAGATTTGCTTTGTTTCTTGGCCTCCTAGAACCTTGTGTATTTGTCAATGGTTACAAACGAGTGATTGTTTTGGATTATTTCATGTGGGAGTCCCAATGTTCTGTAATAACTACTGACAAAGTTCTGCTAGGAACCTTGTGCTGTATACAAAAAATAATAGTGGCAAGCAGGGAGTATGCAGCGTGTGCTGGTCCAATAGGAATGTGAGTGTAAGAATGTGGGTACATATATAAACACTTCCCTTCATGGATGTTATCGCCATTTACACTAGAAGATTGAAATGTTTTGCTGGTAACTAGAAACCAACTGGGAGAATTTACCCTTTGAAATGTTTGTCGTGGTTGCTATTTCCCAGAAGAGGCACTTCTGCTTTGCAATTAAAATGATTGTGTTAATAAACTATAAGGAAGTGTCAAGCCAGTTATTTATTTTGTAAACAAATTTTGTGTATTTTCATCCTTTGTGCGTCATTAGTGACATCACAAATGAGGCGGCGGACTCCACAGAAGATCGGCCATTATTTTCCTCCAATAAGTGTTAAACAATGCACACGTTGCAGCTGTATTAAAACGAAACATAATAAGCCATTAAGGGAGAATGCTTTTCTATCCTGCAGGACAAGTGGTATAGCTTATGCTTTCAGTCCCTGTATAATGAATCGATGCCCCGTCCAAGTAAAGACACAGTGCGAGGGGAGGTCCTGCCCAGTGCCTGGATCCTACAGCCCGACACCATCAATGGAGAGGACGTCACCAAAGTAATTTACATGGTGCAGGTAGGAAAGCTACAGTATCTCCTCACTGCCAATGTTTGAGATGTAGGTAACATTATTGCACATTGCATATTGTTATCCTCTGTATGTGTTTCCAATATATTAACTTATACTAGCAAGTCACATTATCCGCAACAGACAGCTACAAATCTTAGGTAAGTAAATGGCGCACCATTTACCAAATATTTCAACACTAGGTTTAGTGAGAAGTTACATAGTTACATAGTATAAGTTCAACCTATGCTAAATTTAGACAAGATACTTTATCCTATATCCGTACTTACAGTATATTTACATGAATGACATTTCATATTTATGTCATAATTCATATTTAGTGGATTACAATCTGACACCATACTCCCTCTATCTATAAATAAAAAAAAGTTTTACCACCTGCTTTAAGGTTCTGAAAAATAATTCCTTATTTGTAATAAATTCCAACAGAAAGGAACATGCTTCCTGTATATAAAGGAAGTGATGTTCTCTGTCACTTATTGTTAGTGTATCTCTGTCCCATAAGCATTCTCTTATTTGGTCAATGTCGATAGGAATTTTAGCAGGTTTAATACAACGTGAAGTCTCCCTTTTTTTATCTGGGGCAATAATTCAGACCAAGTTGAAGAAGGTAACTTTTCTAGCATTTTATCTGCAGCCAATGCAAAAAATAAAATAAAAATGGTTTCTTGCTTTTGATTTAGCAACAAATATAATGCAGTGCATCAAAGTTTACTTTCATTACTCCAAAAAATAATAATCCACCTCTTTCCCACTGACACCTTTTTAAATGTGTAATTTGTTTCCTATTAAGGGAATGAGAACACAAATCTATAAAGGATTTCTAATGTTCACTAAATTAACAAGTTGTCGGGTTTACCCTTGTAGGTGCTTTGAAAGTGATTAGAAGAGTTGCTATTTCGCTCTTCCTTTCTGTTGGCAGGTTGACCTGGGTGCTCCTGCGATTCCTTCGAGGTTACTGAGTGTGGTCGCCAAGAGACAGCCGCTGATGATTGCAAACTTGGCAAATTTTCTTTCAAGATGATTTTTTTTGTTTTTGTTTGTTTTCCATTCTTGCAAACCTGAGACACATCCATGAACTGGGAGCCTGTGCTTCCCTGCGGAAACAACACGCTAATTATTGCTGTAGGATTGCAGAGTGTGTATAAGGTTTCCTGTAGCTACAATGCCGTCCTTCATCAAGACTGTAAAAAAAACCAGCGCCAATAAGGTAAAACATATTTAAAGACATTTCCTCAGCATGGATTCAACTTAAAATAACTTCACAAGACCATGGGCATTAAGCACCATTTGCCTAACATTCACAGAAGCACCATAAGAACAAATTACATTTTTGGCAGCATTTTAACCTGGCTTTACAGCTTGCAACTCAATCAATACATCCAGTAACCACAGTGGCTTCTTCTCTCTCCCCCCCCCCCCCCATGGATGAATTAAAATGTTTATTTGCATGAACTGCATCCAGAGAAGAGGCGGGTACAATCCACCAGCATTTCAGGATGACAGAGCATCTTATGAGTATTCAAGTCCTAGTTCTTTTAAGGAAAAAAAAATGCTATATGGATTAATCTTGAATATTTCAGGGAACGAAATAGGATTACGCAAAGTATCGCACAAGCAGCGGCGTCTAGACAGGAGTTTTGTTCTATGTTTACATTTTCTTCAACACAACTTTAATGTAGCAATCCCACCTTTCTCTCTCTCTCCCCCCCCCCCCTTTCTAACCGGGAACCAATGGGTTCTTTGGAACGGTTATTTTCAGCTCCAGCACCCACCGCTTCCCGAGATACGTCCTTGTTTTTAAAGCGGATTTAAATGGCTGTCCTCTAGTAAGTCACAAAAAATGTGGCTTCCAGTTGGGCTGCAAAGTTTGGTGGCCATTCGTTTCTTGTTCAGTATCTCGGGAACGGGAGGGTCCTCCCAGCTGAAACTGGCCCCCGCTATTTTCAGAGGACTCAACAGGTCTCGCTCTACAATAAAATGAGGGGGGTGGGGGGTAAAATAGAAAACAAAGATGGTGGGATTGCTGCTTTAATCTGAAGGCAGCACGTGTTTAACAGGATTAGCGCTCCCTCGTTAAGGTTTCCGTTTCATACAGTATTCCGCGTTCTCTGCAGTTTGCACGTTTCCTGCAGCCTCGCTGTAAGAGGGTTGAACGTTCAGCAGAAGCTTTCTGAGATCCCAGAACCATTAGTACAAAACAGAGGAATCCTTATTTTTTCATGTTATATGCTGGATTTCACTTTGGTATTTAATTAAATTGCTTAAAGGGAAAGAAAAGTTTGTTTCCGGTTTAAGTTCCAAGACCAGATCCAGTATGAATGATGAGAATCTAGAGCTGTTAGATCAAAATAAACTATCCCTCTCTAATCATTATACATTTGGTAAAGGCACTTTTAACTATAAGCCTCCTCTAAAAGTATTTTATTTTTATTAATGACGCATGTATAACTAGATTGTAGAGACTCACCACAACTGCATACAATTTATTTTTCTATCTCCACGGTTACCAAATAAGCAGTTTTCTTGATAATTTTGTTCTAATCATAGCAGCATGAATAAGTGCATTGATTGCTCAAGGAATTTTATATACTGTATATACACTTTCATTCTTATAGTAATGTATTAATGGTTCAGTGTTCACCTTTACAATTGTATTTATTTCAAGAAACAGTCACTTAGGAAGTTTCATGGGCTTTTTCACTCATGTAAACAACGTCTCATTCCTTTCATAAAGAATTGATTTCTAAGACTAAACACGTATCCCATATACACCAAAAAATGATTACTGAAACTATTCATATCCAACTAATGCACTTTTTATTCTGCTCTTATTTGGGAAGAGGTTGACAACACTGTCTATATTCATTAGATTGGGATTTCAAATTTATTTTCCATGAACCGGATTAGTGATCAATTTATTTTGAAAATCACATTAAGAAAAGTATGTGCGAACACATTTGGCAACGTGTCCTTTACAGCAGGGTGTGCAAACTTCTTACAGCGCACACACATAACGAAGGCTGATTAAATGTAAGATACTATGTACGGGTCGAATAAATGGCGCCCCCCCATAGAATATTTAACGTGCACCCCTGCTTTACTGTATTACCATCTCTTAGAAGTCATTGTCATGCTGACCAAGGCTACAAGCAGCTTTCTTAATACTGCGATGCAAAATGACATGAATAACAGATCACAAGATACACACCTTGGAATGGTTTAATTTAAGTGACATTTTTTAGACGGATTTCCCCCCCGCACACACCACATCACGAAGAGGCTGCAAAAGCCACTGACGCAAAACTGAAGTTTTATTTAGACCTAAGTCAATGGGCACAATCGCGTAATGAACCTTAATGAATAAACCCCTATGAGTGATAACTAGATTGTGTGTGGTTTAACCTCTTCCCTGCCAGAGATATCTTACAGCACCTAAGGATCCTCTCCCAGTAAAGAAATTATGCAGAATTAGATGGTTAGACATTTACTTACCAAGAGCTCTTTGAAGGATAATGTTTTCTGTACAATGCAACAGATGTTTATTTTTCTATAAATGTATACACTGTTTACAAATCTTAAGTTATTTATATATAAACATATATGCTTGTCTTGTTTTTTTGTAATATATTGATTCTAAGTTTGTACTCTACTCCTGTATTGAAATACAAATATTAATACAAATCTTTGAATTGTGATGGTCTTTTGAAAAAAAAAAATTTGCTGCAAGATGATCAAGGGTATGATTAAATGCAATGTAAATACAAATTGATCGCAAAGATATACACTGGATTAGCAAAATCATAACAGGCGAACATTTTATTTATAACTATTTTCTCCATTCAGAATAAAGGGCAAGTCGAATGTACATACTCATTTAAGCAATCAGGCATTCAGTGTCATTTAAGATGATTTCAGAACATAGCACTTTATGATAGCTTATACTACATATAAAATTAAAAACAAATGTATTTCTAAATAAGATGAGGCTGGCAGTCGGCTCTGAATCGGACATGTACATCAGGGCTTTAACAATGAAATATGGCCCATTCATTCAGTGATATTTCCACACCCTATTTCACCCATTCAACACACTGTCTCTCCTTTCTCACTAAAGACACTTATTGTGTAAGAGTTAGGCTCTACTAATCTTAGATTACAACCACTGTCCCAGTCAAACATTTGGTGCTAGTAACCAGCTAGCTAGCTAGTTAGCACCAAAGGGATGCATTGTCTTAATCCGTGTGCTCCAGTTATCTTAATGAATAGAAGGCTGGATTGGAACATTAGGCTCTTAATGGAGAATTATTGTGAGCATGTAAACATTTTAGTCTGACAGGAGACAAACCATGAGCAATGCAGAGCACGCTGCTTCAGAACACAAAGGGTTAATTCAGAGTACACATTTACCATGAATAGGCAGGAAGTCTCAGACTGTACATGGCTGAATTTTGTGAAATGGCCTTGGAGAGAAACTACATACGTATTCGCTGTTTAAGGCGGATGGTGCTCTGTGCTGTACATTGCATTACATGACTTGCAGCAGCGAAGGGCCTGGTTCTGATTTAAATGGTATACAGGCATACCCCGGTTTAAGTACACTCACTTTAAGTACACTCACGAGTAAGTACATATCGCTCAATAGGCAAACGGCAGCTCGCGCATGCGCCTGTCAGCACGTCCTTAACTAGCTCCCTACCTGTACCGAAGCTGTGCGCAAGCGGGGAGACTATAGAGCCTGTTACAATTGCGTTATTTACATCAGTTATGCACGTATATGACGATTTCAGTACAGTACATGCATCGATAAGTGGGGAAAAAGGCAGTGCTTCACTTTAAGTACATTTTCGCTTTACATACATGCTCCTGTCCCATTGCGTACGTTAATGCGGGGTATGCTAGTACCATAAAATGTCAAAGCTGCAATCCCAGCTACTTTCCTTTTCCACTTAATGACTGAGCGGGCGCACCCCCTTGATCACCTGTTTGTTATTCACTGTAGCATCACGCTCTGCAAGGCCATTCTGAATGTGATCACATCCTTAATCAGTGAAGCGGTCAACATACAATAAAACACATGCTATTTTCTCAGGGATGGAAGACAACTTCCAGAGTATGAAGGATTGTACCTTTAAAGTTTAATGTAAAACAATAATTCAGATTTTAGAAGAAACTCTACCTTTGCTAACAAAGAGTTATCATAACTCACCATTATATACATATAAAATTACTTTTGAGCTGGTAAAAAAAAAAAAAAAATGCTTTGTAAAAGTGAAAGCTGCTTTAATGTGCACCCCCCCCTCTCCTCCCCACAAAACAGCCACCATCCCAGCCACCATCCCAGCCACCAAACTCAGACTCCAGCCGAAAACACTGTGAATAAGTTTTTTTTATAGGTTGTGACTATAAAAATTTCTTTAAAAACCTTTCGATTAACAATTATAAAAAAGGATTTATTATACCTACTTAATAAAATACAAGTGCTGCCGCTTATTTGTGTTGCATCAAAACAAAGAAACATAAGTGTACATTTTCGTGATTAGTTCTTAACCAGAATCCACGGGAAACACTTTATGGCTCAAGTCCCAAAATCTTTTGAATTATTCCTGCAAGCCCCCGGCAGCCAGGGGGCTCAACCCCTCGTTTCCTCACCTATTGTAAAAAGATACCTTTTACCCAGGATATACTAAAAAGAACCGAACTGCTAACCATGATAAGAAAATATTCATCCATAAATATAAACAAACTTGTCAAGTTCCATTCTCGCAGTTCATTGTCGCCTATATCGTCAGCGTCTAGAACAGCTGTGCTTCGCCGACGTGCAAAATAAAATATCAACACAGGATAGTTAAGAAAACAATTGCAGAATGGAAATGATCCTTCTTTCAGTGTTTGCATACGGACATCTGTACATCGCAGCACGAAGGAGTCAAAGCTGAGCGGACATAGCAGCATCAGAATGGGCAATAAACAGCATGGCACTTCCCAGACACTAGCTCTGAGCTGCAACTGTACCCACACTCTGTGGCAAAACTGGGCATGTCCTGTCCTTTGGTGCCTCTGTTTGCTGTTCAGATCTAAAGACATTAGACATCCGCTCCAGCTCTGCCAGCATGTCCTGTAAACAAAAAGCCCAACTGTTAGGCGTGTGATCTGTGGGTTGTCGGGTCAGTGTTACACGTGTGATCTGTGGGACGCCGGGTCAGTGTTACATGTGTGATCTGTGGGAGGCCGGGTCAGTGTTACACGTGTGATCTGTGGGAGGCCGGGTCAGTGTTAGGCGTGTGATCTGTGGGACGCCGAGTCAGTGTTACACGTGTGATCTGTGGGAGGCCGGGTCAGTGTTACACGTGTGATCTGTGGGACGCCGGGTCAGTGTTAGGCCGTGCCTATAGTGCCGATGGCGACGACAACACGCCATCGGCAAAAGTTATATTTCTCCGGGCGGCGGCGCGCAATTCCGGCAATTTGATTGGTTCAAGGGCCATCACTATAAGCGCATGCGGCGGCGGCGGCAATGCTTTTGTTTTCGGGCGACGTTGCGTCGCCGGCACTTTAAGCACGGCCTAAGGCGTGTGATCTGTGGGACGCCGGGTCTTTTGTGCTTTGTATAGATATCTTCTACAGATCAGGAATATTATACAATGCAATATCGAATAATTCTCATGTTGGTGCAATATATTATACAATATCGAATAATTCTCATGTTGGTGCAATATATTATACAATATCGAATAATTCTCATGTTGGTGCAATATATTATACAATATCGAATAATTCTCATGTTGGTGCAATATATTATACAATATCGAATAATTCTCATGTTGGTGCAATATATTATACAATATCGAATAATTCTCATGTTGGTGCAATATATTATACAATATCGAATAATTCTCATGTTGGTGCATGGTATACCTAAAATATCCGACAGGCGTATAAAGGAGGTGTAAATATGGTTCCTTTCTGGAAAATGATGTCATGTCACAAGGCAGGACTTGTACACTGTAAGAAGCATTTTTACAAGTTGTAATATCTTGTTGTAACTCCATTATATAAGAAACTTAGTGCTGGACCAATGTGTTTGCTGTATGGAGCCAGACAGATGCTCAGACATTCCCGGGTGAGATGAGGTAATACTCACTGGCGGCCATGTGTAATCCTGAAGCTTGTGCATATGATGCTCTATTTCTACATATCCCATAAGCCCCTGCTGAACCACACCACGCAGCATGAACACGAACAATTCCCACTGCAGAGTAAACAAAGGACATACTGGTGTCAAAAGGGCAGTCATCATGAACCCCACACTTCCTAACAAGAGCCGCTCATACAAGCGACACCTGAAGAAGTGCTACAGAAGTGGAACTGTCCTCATATGTTTTCGCTGCTCTCTATGGGAAAGGAGAATGTAAATCTTCTGAATCACAACCTACAACAAATCTACAAACATTACGGTTCTTTACAGATTAAATTATATTTTGCAGACTATTTCATTATAAACCTTGTCTGTTTATCTGTCAAATGTACACCTGATATTCTGAAAGCTCTGCACACTAAAATTTTAAATCAAAAACCGTAATGTCGAAAATCTTTCACAACCAACAAGTCTACATTTCTTCAGGACCAATAAGCCTACTGGATCTGTGAGCTACAAAACAGACGTTTCTAATGTTCTTCTTCTGCAACACTTTAGTGATTATGCACTTGACAGCATCAGCTCCAAAAAGAATACATACCAATCTTAATTAACTTATCGAGTAAGGCAACGTGACAATGTGATTAAGATTCCATTCATTTTCCTGCGAGGCAAAAGTAGCAATGTTCCCCAATGAAAAGAAGACACCAGGGAAAAGCTTTGCACACTTACTCAAGCAAATTCTGAATACATGTAATCTTACGGACATGTTTTCTTCCACGCTTCGTTTAACCCCTTGAGTGCCGGAGGGCCCACAGCTCTTCCAGCAAAGCGAAAGAGGCCCTCAACCCAATAAAGAACGACGTGTCCTCTATCATTTCCCTTCACTGCAAATCGCATCCCACGCTCCATAGGCACGCAGGACGCAATCTAACCCGAAAACAAGTTCTCCCCGGGCATGACGTAGCCACATCATCACGGGGCCCGTGGAGTGCCAGACCCCATGACGCAGTGACTGCCTTGGGGCACCCAAAGGGCTGAAGACACATGAAAGG
The DNA here is from genome assembly GCF_040206685.1 of Ascaphus truei. NCBI lineage: Eukaryota > Metazoa > Chordata > Amphibia > Anura > Ascaphidae > Ascaphus > Ascaphus truei. The sequence goes on from NC_134491.1 coordinate 31,364,514, forward strand.
TTACTCCGAAACCTCACCTCGTGCTGTTGAGCATCTGTAACATAACTGATGTTCTTCTGGCTAAACATGAGCTGTAGGGGGATGGGTACCCGAAAGTCTTCCTTCCAAACAGAAAGCAGCACATTTAGGAGGCCGCAAAGTGACTCCCTCCTCACGCTCCTGTGGGTTGGTGAAGACGGTAGCCCCAGTACTGGAATTCGGTCCGATACTATGAATGTGGAGCAAGGAAGAAGAAACTGCTTAGAGGAATTTGCAATGGAAAGTTAATGTACAAGTCAATTTATTTATGATCTGTGCTTAATGGCGCCAATTTCCCTAGCCAATTCCAATCTGGCTTTCGCCCCAAACACTCCACCGTAACTACCCTGCTAAAAGTTTGCAATGAAATCCAGTGTGGAATGGAACGGGGACAACTCACTGGTGCAGTATTCCTAGATTTTGCAAAGGCTTTTGACACAGTTGATCATGTTATCCTGCTTAACAAACTCCAGAGCTCTGGAATAGGGAAACATGCTTTAAACTGGTTTCAGTCCTACCTATCAGGAAGATCCCAACATGTGTCCATCTCAGGCTCTAACTCCAACCCCCTGGATATCACCTGTGGTGTCCCCAAAGGCTCTGTTCTGGGGCGCCTACTCTTCTCAGTGTTCATTAATGATCTTCCCACAGCTTGTAAGGAAGCCTCAATACACATGTATGCAGATGACACAATCCTATATGCACACAGCCATAGCCTCTCTGACCTTCAACACATACTTCAGTCTGACTTTTTGAGACTTGAAAACTGGATTTCCCAAAACAAACTGTTTTTAAACACTGACAAGACTAACAATGGTATTTGGGACCAAGACTAAATTTGTAAAGCTTCCAGTGACTGAGCTCCTGATTAGAACCAACGCTACCACCACCCTAACACCTGTCACTAGTTTTAAATACCTGGGCTTATGGTTTGACTCCCACTTAACATTCGGGATGCACATTGATACCCTGACAACCAAGACCTATGCCAAACTAGGGGTACTTTACTGGAATAAATCCTCCCTAAGTCTCCTGGTCAGAAAGCGTATTGCACAGCAGATGCTAATGCCAATTATTGACTATGGAGACATAGTATATGGCTCGGCTCCTCAAACCCACCTTAGCAAACTTGACACCCTCTACAATTCAATTTGTCGTTTTGTTCTCCAATGCAACTACAACACACATCACTGCGAAATGCTCAAAGAACTAGATTGGTCATCACTAGAGTCTAGGCGCAAAGTTCACCTTTCCTGTCTCACCCTCAAATACTTTCTGGGCAAGCTACCCAGCTACCTGAACAAGCTCCTCACCCCTACCACATGCAGTACCTATCACCTGAGATCAGACTCCAAAAGACTATTCATGGTCCCAAGACTCAACAAAGTATCCGGACGTTCCTCCTTCTCCTTCCGTGCACCCCAAAACTGGAACAACCTACCAGAGACTCTCATATCCACCACCAGCTTAAGTTCTTTCAAATCTAAGGCTGTCTCACACTTTAATCTGGTCTGTAACTGTTTCATACGCTCATAATATATATTTTCTTTAACTGTGCATGCAATGTCTTGTATATAATGTATACCTTGTTCATTTATGTAACTGTACTTGTAACCATGTATTATTTTGTTTTACTCTGTGCCCAGGACATACTTGAAAACGAGAGGTAACTCTCAATGTATTACTTCCTGGTAAAATATTTTATAAATAAATAAATAATCGTGTAGATGGCCTGTGCACACACAAACAGTATTTAATACAGGGATAAAAACACAAGGCTGTAAACATTGGGCGAGAAGGAACTGCTTGCAACAAAAAGCATCAAACAGTATGAAACTAGAGTGTAACGTGAATTCGCACCAGATATGTATTGTATCTTTCTTAATAGCTTACTGCAAAATATGAATGTCAGGGCGATTTATCTAAAAACGTATAGTTCCACTCAGCCCATTTATTCTGTAATAAATTGCTTCTAAATTTCATTTTTTTTTTCATCCTTATCACAGTTCACATTGAAGTTCTTCAGTAGTTTTTGGTTCATAAATAATTGCACCTAACTAAACCCTACAGATGTACAGGGTAGGTATTACATTTTCATTACGATTTGTTAATTAAAGTTGGTTTTACAACAAAGGCCTGCAAACCTTTTCTAAAAAAAAAAATGTAAACCCACAAACAATGCTGAGTGCTTGTGCGCATTCCTTTACCGCAACTGTAATATGGGTTGCAAAGTTGAACAGAACGGTTGCTAAAGTAATAAATTAATACATATACCTTACTATGTGATTAGGACTACACATGGTAGGTTCTTTTACAGGACTCTGAGGGATCCACATAGTACCAGGTTAAGACAGCCTTCCTTACCCAAGAGAGATGCCAGCTCCACAGTGCACTTTGCAAGATGCTGCTCTGCCGGAGGACACATGTACTGTGAAAAAAAAACAGGGAATATAATGGGTGAACAAATACATGGCAGTCATTTGGATAAAGGAAGCAAGATGGCACTAGCTGTCAAGGTTAGATAGAGTGCTGGGCATTGAAACAACCAATACAGAACACGGAGCAGATTCAGCAAAGATGAGGTTTCAGTATAGTTCAGCGCCTGAGAAATCAGCCAAAGCTACAGTAAGTAGCCAGATCATGCTGCAAGTCAGCTGGTAGCAGGAGCTCTTCCCTTCTACAGAAAAACGTCCCGTTTTCCAGCGTGGTCATCTATCTTGTGATCTATTATAATTATGTTATGAAGGCATACAAGTCAAAATATCTTTGAGTATAGGAAATAGATGATAGGAGCACTGTCACCGGTTGTATTTCTTAAAATAATGAGGTGTATACAGCAAGGAAAACAGAGTTGCAGCAAACCAATTTGATTGATAAGTATTGGTTGTGGGTGCATACATTTTGTACAAATATGTTAGATAACAATATATAAATAAATACACGTGCACACGCACACACTTCAAGTTATGGTGGGTGAAAAAGGCGACAAAAAACCTCCACCATTGGCATATAGCCAATAAAGAATATCACTTGTGAGCACATTCACATGTCTTAGACAGGTCTGCAACCCTGCCGTTCAACCATTATCACCCAGCATACAGTGCTTCCACTGTAGCAAGGGATTCTGGGAAATTACATGCAAATGAGCACATGTCACCTTATGCCTGAAATCCATTTTTACATGGAAACCTTATAAGCAAATGCTCTGCTGTTCACACAGCTTTTAAGCACAGCAAGGGATTAGATGCAAAGCCAGTCAAAGCACAGGCAGCTGTTTCGACCTTGTGGGCTTCTTTATCGGCTATATGCTAATGGTGGAAGTTTTTTGTTGCCTTTTTCACCCACCATAACTTAAAATGTGAATCGTAAACCTACTCAGCCTTGAAAATTGCAAAGCAAGTATAAACCAACCTCACACTGATGATACCCATCAAGGTTGAAACAGCTGTCTGTGAGTGGTGGGACTGGCTTTGCATCTAGTCCCATGCTGTGCTTAAAAGCTGTGTCAACAGCAGAGCATTTGCTTATACGGGTTCCATGTAAAAATTGATTTCAGACAAAAGGTGACTGACTGGGTGTGCATGTGTGTGTATTAATATTAAACCGTGGATATAACCACAGAATTGTAGACCAGCAAATCCAGAAAGCCACCAGAATACCAAGAAGTGATCTCCTTGAATACAGACAGAAAGAGACAAGCGACAGGGTGCCTTTGGTGGTCACATATAACCCACACCTAGGAGCCCTACGCAAGATCGCCAGGGAACTACAACCCATTCTCCAGGAGGATACAAGATTGCAACAGGTCTTCCCTGAAGCACTCTTATTATCATACAGACAACCTCATAATCTCAAGAAAATTATGGTGAAGAGTAAAGTATTCAACAGTACGAATGCGGGACAAGACCATGCCAGGACGCAAGATGCAAAACCTGCGCAATGCTCCACACAGTGGGCACAATACAAATACCACACAAGAATCTGGAGTTCAAAATCACCGGAAGGTTCACCTGTTCCTCCAGCAATATCGTGTACCTCATTATGTGCATGAAATGTCCAGGGGCCTGCTACTACATAGATGGGACGGGACAGGGGCAAAACAAGAGAATGAATCTGCATCGCCACAGCATCAAACGCGGAACAAGAGACAGTCATGTTGGCGAACATTTCTCTGACTCTGGCCATACTCAAAGGTAATCTTAGAACACAGAAAGAGAGACGGTTGCATGAATACAAATTTATGCAACTGTTCAGGACACTTAGCAATGGCCTAAACCAAGACCGAAGTTTTATGAGTCACTATTGACACGAGAGAACTCTCTTCCCATGAGTGCTAAAGGCCCTGTCTATACATACTTTGCTATATGTATGCACACACAGCTGTCTCCTACACATACAAATACTCTATGTAATTCCATCCCTATATACCAATAGGGACCACATAGTATCTACATACACTTTTAGTAATGCTACAGCCTCTTACATTTCCACACCTACTCAAACCATTGATATACACTCCCACCCCACACACACCTTTTGTAAAGTGCTGTGCACACTGTGGGCTCTCTACAAATTTATATACACACACACACACACACACCACTAACACTCAGGGACTATTTAACACCTCAAGTCATAAATCACATACTACACAGGGGGGGTGTTAGGTTTCAGCCACAGATAATATTCTTATATGCACTGTTTTTAAGTTAAACCTTGCTTCATTCATTGTAACACCGCCGGAAGTGATCAGAGATCTCGAAAGCTCGCACAAATATATGTAAGTGTCAAAAAGGAGTGCTATTGAGCGTGGCATATGTATACAACAGACGACAGAGAAGCCCAATGCTACATCCAACATGACAAAAATACAGTCAAATACTTATATATTCTCTTAAAAAAGGGTCATTCAGTTTAATCCTTTGGCCAAAGCGGTGTAAGCTTGCGAGCAACGACAAGGCAGACCCTGTTCGCAAGTCCTAACACTACCTGATAAAATACTAATATACCTCTATTAGGATTAAAATTCTCAATTCTCTCAATGCTTTGGCCAAAGGGTTAAACTAAATGACCCTTTTCCAAGAGAATATATAAGTATTTTACTGTGTATTTTTGTCATGTTGGATGTAGCATTGGGCTTCTCTGTCGTCTGTTCTTTAAAACTATGCAAACAAATAATATATTCAAATAATCATTGTGTGTACTACATATTTTGGGTGAATTTATGATGGCAGCCATGTAGACATCTTGATTCAAGATAAACCCTCAGAAAGAGCAGGTGAATGCAGTCCTAGACCCTCAGAGACCGTTGCTTGCTGTGTTGATGTTACCTTCCTGCACTGCAGGGTCTGAGAGAGTCGCTCGAGAAGACTCTTCAGTTGGATATACTCCACTCCCTCTTCCTCACCACATGGTCCAACCGCAATACACAGGATATCCTGCACAGGGAGAAGCAGAGAACCCTCTTCCACTTATTTCGTTTTAATGACATTTTTCATTTGTTTTAGATCAGTTCATTAACTCACTGTCTAGCACGGAACAGGAAAATACTACATAATGCAGAAGCATCATACTCAGCTTGCAAATAACATATATTCTCATACAATTTGTAATGTGAGAATTTGTAAGGTCTCATTATAACTTCAGCTATGTTTTTCATTTTAAAAAGTGTTTTTTATATAAAGTGCATTGCAGGCGCAGATGAGTGGAACCAGAACACATTTTGTGCGCGGGTATATCAGGTTGGATTATAACACAAACACAGAAAATAACAAGGGCTCTGTACCTTGATATCCGTAATGAGATGGGAAGGGAGAGTGGCTCTGTGCTCACACCCTTCCAGGCATCCCTGTATCACACCCTCAGAGACCGCAGATAATGTGCTCATACTCTGGGACTTCACCATACGACTAAATGTGGCTTTCACATCTCTTTTGATCAGTGCTATAAAGGAGAGCAATGTTTCACATTCTTGCTCTTCAAACAATGAATCCTCTATTGGGTCAGGCCAAATTTAGGGATACTCATATCATTCCTTACTATGAAACTCATTGAGGCTTTTATAGTTCTAAAACCATCAATGTAATTTGCATATATACACACTATTTATAAATAGTCTGATTACAGCCCAAGGTTGAGGCAAAGTGATCTGCTAAAGAAGGCAATGTATGAGTTGCATTACTACCCCTGTGAATGGATGCAGAGCCGGAGAGATAATACATGAGTGCCCCAAAGGCGGACAGCCTGATGGGGCTCCCCAAGAGCTGTTCCCCTCTGCACAGGACAAGCGTGCTAATGGTTAACATTTGCTTGTACTTTGTGGAATGTCAACCCCACCCACTGGAATGTTAATGAGCCAAGAGGACAAAGAACTTTGTATTCACAGCTGCATTGAATCTCAACCACCCCAGTGTACATCTGTGTTGCCCCAAAGGCAGACAGTCTTTGGTGTAGCTGAACGGCAGCCAAAGGGTGTGAGCCGTTTGCTGATGTTAAAGCTGCTCTATTTTAATCTGAAACTCACAAGCCCTTTATCCCCTGCACCCAATTTTACAACTATCTGTCTATGGAATGTCTGTGAATTGACTGTATAACCCTGTTCTTTTAATGTAACCATGTTATAACTCTGTGCCCTGGACATACGTGAGAACGAGAGGTAACTCTCGATGTATTACTTCCTGGTAAAACATTTTTATAAATAAATAAAATACATCCTGTGGCATAATTACCTGAAATGTTGGAATTTAGCCAGGTGCAGGCTTTGTCTATAGCCAGAGCCACGGCGATATCTTCTGCACTGCTGAGCACCTTGTGGAAGACGGACATAATGGTGGGGGAATGGTTTTGAGATCCCATGCAGGCATTTGTTGATGTACATTTAAAAAGTTGTGCTACGATGTCTAATTTGAGTGCAGTATAAATAGCATCTTCCGAAAGGTTTATGCTATTTGTATGCTATAAAGCTATTCAAGTTGATTTCCAAAGTGGCCAGATGAGACAATAAGAGTAGGAGGGGCGGAACAGTATTGTATTTAAGATGTAGATCTACTGAAGACAAATACCATAACCTCCTGCTTCTAATTGGTCTCCCTCTGCTTCCTCACCAGTCTATTCCAAATGCTGCTGCCAAAGCTCATTTACTCTCCAACCGTCCTTCTGCTGCTGCACCCATATACAATTCACTACATTGGCAAGTCAAATTCAAGACTCTTGTGCTCACCTACAAAGCGATACATAACACTGCTCTTCTCTGACCCAATTTCCAACTACTCTCCCACACTCAGTCTACCCTCTGCACATGATCAACATCTCTCCACCTTGCTCATTACTTCCTCATTTCGGCCTCCAAGACTTTTACCGTGCTGCACCCCCAACTCTGGCATTATCTACCACTCCCAATCAGACTCTCCCCCCAACATACATACATGTAAAAGTTCCTTAAAAAAAACTCATTTTCAAGAAGCGCTATCCAACTCTCCTGACTTTCTTTTACTTTCACACCAGAACGGCATAAGAGTCCTGATGTGCAAAGCCAAACCTTTTTGCGCGCACACACACACACACACACACACACACACACACACACACACACACACACACACACACACACACACACTTTTACCCTAGCTGAGTTTTAGTGTGAATAACTACACTCATCTTACTTGAGAAAGTACAATACAAAATACCAGAGAGGCGCCGTGGGCCGCTCACAGGCCTTTTGTGGGCTGGATTTAACCCCTAGGGCACGAGTTGAAGAGCCAAACAAACATTAACATACCGATGCGGATATCTCCTCGGGTAACAGGACTCGGACCGCCTCTGGCACCTTCTTCTGGCAATATCTAGAGCAAAAAAAACAGGTAGCAGAAACTGCAAACACTAACCAGCGTTGCAACATCATCCGATGCAGCGCGGCAGGAGACAGCAGACAGGCAAGTCTGATACAGCGGAAAATATGGCTTTACAAATGTCATTTACTTTATACGTTCTCTTCACCCCTCATGGAATGTTTCAGATTTATATTTCAAAATACAAAGTACACTGATGTAGAATATAATGTACACTTATTCATTCTCTATAAACTGCTTTATCTGAAACAATAATTCAATATGCAAGTGAGTATGTTGCATAAAAGAGTTTTTTACCATGATTGCAATAATATCTGTGGGATTTCACCTGTTAACATCTTCCGTGCCAGAGAGGAAAGGCGTTAATGAAATGTAATTTAGGACAGGTGCTCAATTCCGTCAAAGACTGAGCCACTGACTGAGCTGCCTGTGCTGAAGCTGGGCTATCCTTAAAACCTGACCTGTTGGGAGGGTCTTAAGGACCGAAGTTGAGGACCACTGATTTAGGACATAAGTCAGTATAGTGTTACCAGCTTACTCTCTGCCTTTCTGCAGCGCCTGTCTCCCATCGTCACACAGCGTGGCGCACACACTGTCCAGCAGTTTGCTGTGTCTGGAGCAGTCTTCCGTCACTTTGTCCTGGAAAATGACCTCTGCTCTCTTTACAAGCTCTGCCACTAGAGTTGCCCTACAAACATGAAAAAACACCTTCAAAAGGTGAGGAATGTTGGGAGATCCAACAAAGGAAATGGGCAAACACTACTAGAAATAGTTGTGCGCGCGCGCACACTGCAAATATAGATCATGAAACAGATGTGCTTTAGTACAGAACACCATGTAGCAGGGAAGGAGAGCAGGCAGGGGGGCGCAGGGGGAAAAGATTGCACACCCCTACCATATGTAGACAGAAAACACCCAAAATGCATGCTGGTCCCAAAAATGTCCAATCTAAGTTTTAAATAAAGCATATAATTGTAAAGTGACTTGTCCAAAGTCACATAATGTGACACTGGACTCCACCACTTTAGAGGCTAGTACTTTATGCACAAGGGCATACACACTTAATGTTCACGGGAAGGCTGGCAAAACACCATGTATAGCTGCGATACAATGAGGGTAACAAGTTCCTTCTAACCTCCAAAGCAATAGGACTTACTTGAGGTGTTTGACACAATTGGATCCAATTCGCTCAGCCACAAACTCCACCGTTCTCCGAAGTGAGGGAGGCTGGTTGTGGAAAAAAGCTTGTTCCAGCTCTGCCTGTGCGAATAGGTCAGAGAGTTTATCACAATGGCAATATGACAAAGCAAGATAAATCCTCAGCAAGAAAGGGTGGAAACCAATCAGTGGCAGAGCCAACATCTCTCATGGCGTGATGTTCAGGTATTCATTTATGATATACATTGCATGGCGGATACATTGATAGATGACAACAGAGATGCAAGGTGCTTCTAAAAACAAACACTGCACATTCATTTGTAGAGGTCGCATCCCACAATGAAGAGGTTTATTAAAACCATATATTATATAACGTGTGTGTGTATGTATGTGTGAATGTACATAGGTGTATTGGTGTATTTACATACAAATACATGTGTATATCGTTATTTTGATGGCGTGGCTATTGAAACAAGTTACAGCAAAATCATGGAAAGAGCTCCCTAATGCATCAATCCCGGCTGCATCTCTCGTGGTTGTTATAGGTTTGAAGCAGGCGGTCTCCGGAGCAGAACCCCATTTATTTCAGTTCCGGGGACCCCTTTACATCCCATACGTGCTGCCGGTATCTCTGCGAAGTTTAAATGTCCAGGTCATGCAGGCCAATAGGAAGCCACAATGGCTTCCTATTGGCCCTCGGGACGTTCAAACATCGCCTTAATGTTAGGCGCACAAGTTCCCTGGCTGCAGAGATACCGGCACCCCCTATGGATGTAATGATCTCTGGAAGCAGGGGGTCCCGGGAGCTGAAATTAATGGGGTTCAGCTTCGGAAACCCTGTGCTTCAATCCTTTAACAAAAAAGCGAGCCCTGCTGCTTTAAGCGGGTGTGTAAGCCAAAACATGACCAACAGGACAGGGTTTTACCTGAAGTTTCTTTTGCGTCAGAGTAAGCTTCGGCATCAGAGGTTCTGCAGCAGTGGGCGTTATCTTTCTTATAAAGCCACCATTTTTGGCTCCACTACCAGCCACAAAAGATGTGAGTAACTTACGCAGTTCCCCTGCAAAATATACAAAGCTCACACCATGTACACCCCGTTCTACAGACACAATCGTGTGGTTTAGGAACTCAATCATATAATGGACACGGGTCAGCGCATGCGCTCACATCTGTGTTTACCAAAAATGTATCCTTTTTGATTGACAAAAGAACATTTAATTTAGATATTTTCTTTATGTATGGCCTTAAAACGTCTCATCTTCAGATGTAATATGGAATCATTGTGTCGATTTAATAACAACCATAGGGCACAGCTGAACATAATATAAAGCAGCGCCTAATAAATGAAGAACCTCAGGCCCAGAGCCTTATAAAAGGTCCCAGGTAGGATGCATTAGCAACACCAAGCAGCGGTTATGCAGAGAAAGATAAATACATTTTATATTTGGTACCATGCAAGTTACAAATTGTGAGGCTTAACAATAGCAAGGCCAATTTACAGAACAAATAAAAGCAATGACTTACCCAGGTAAGGGCAGCAGCTATACAGCAGCTGCTGATCCACTAAAGGCACGTAGTCCTGAGAGAAGGAAGGCAATTACAGCTATATAAATAATACAGGTCAGTAAGCAGCCGTGCAATCATACTGGAACAGCAGCGCAATAAAACATACTTTAAAAAACAAAACAAAAAAACTATCTAGAGCGAAGTACCTGAATATATATAGTTCATAAATGCATAAATGGGTACGCAATACATATACGGGGGGCTCTAGGATCAGAGAGGAATGCACAAGCAAAACCCAGGTACTAAATATAAAATGTAATGATAGAATAGTATTAGAACACCACATAGCACAGATAGTGGCACAGAGAATTCTAATATGTTGTGAACAGCCAACAGTACCAACATTAAATACTACTCCATATAAAGAAATATATCAAAGGGAAAAAATAGTAAAACTCAGCATGGCGTCGCCTTCCTCGGAATTCCACCTTCCTGGGTGTAGCATGAAGCAGGAAAAGGTTTCTCTGCACTGAACATACTAAGGACAATATCCTTTACCAGGACTTGTGATTGAAATATTAAACTACTGTACACAGCACACTGACTTATCTTTGGGAACCTAAGCATAATGTTAACAATTAAATCACGCCAGTACACACCAGTGTCACACTGAAAACCTTCTATAAGCAATCCACAAAAATTACCTTGAATGAAATACACACTTACCAGCCCCTGTGTCACTGCCACAGCGCTAACCGAAACGCCACTCAGAACACTTTCATTGTTGAAGAACATTTCCTCTGGTACTGAAGGTACCTTAAACACACATACAGACACATTACAAAGAGACAGGGACAACATGCCCAAGTAGAAAGCACGGTTCACTTTGCTCGGTTTTATTATATGAAGAAATCATACACAAGTGTTTACGTAGCACAGTGGGAGTCAGATGTAGGTCTAAGTGCATGAAGAGTCCAGTAAAAACCGCTTGGTGGTATACACAATATAGTGTAATAGCCATGACCATTTGTTAGGTCTCTGGGCCCAATAATGAGAATCGCACCTAATGAATCTGCTCTTCCGGGTGTTACACATCTGTATGATAAACCAGTCTAATTCTACCACAAGAATATACCTCTTTCCTCCGCTAAGTGGGCTTTGGCTTTTACAAGCTTCAGTGTCAGAGTAAGAAAAAGACTTTCAAATAATCACAGAGTGGATGGGCGATGTAGCAGACTGTAACAAAACTGCCAACAATCTAAAAGTAATGTGAACAGCCACACATCCGACAGGGTCATTATTTATATTTCATAAAGTTTCAGTCTGTTGCTCTAATTAATAATAATCTAGTCATGCCCGAGTAAAATCACTGCAGAGCCAGTAAGCACAAGCGAATTCTTCCCTTAGCATGTTACCAAACAGGCGCATAAGTCTTTTTGTCCTTGTAAAACAGGGGAGGGTAAATGCATCCACATCTCGGGCATATAACCAAGTTTAGGCGAGCTCAGTCCTGTTAAGCATCTAAGCATCCTGTACCTGGAAGAGCCAACCCAGAACGGCAAGAATAAGTAGTTTATTCAGGAAACCCATAGCCTTCTCCTCGGACAGAATCAGCTGGTACCTGAGAGAGAATAACTACTTGTGTAAATATGGCACATTCAAAAACCCAAGACAGGTTTACACTTAATGTCCTAGCCCATGTCCTTGTCCCCTCACCTGTATAGGTGCAGCAAAAGGGAAAACACCCTGCTGTAATAATCCAAGAAGGGGGCGACATGATCCACCAGCGAGAGATACTCCACTACCCACGGCACAGTCAGTACGGTGCGATGGTTGTGTATGGAGTTCCTGAGCAGCTTCAACACGTCTAACATAGGCAGGGTCTGGGCAAAGAACAGAGACCACCACCGTCAGCGTTACATCTAGCACATTGTCGACCGCTGACTGAGGACCCAAGCTTCTCCTGAAGCAACAGTGTTACCCGTTGCAATCACGCTTTGTAATCTCTTGTAATTAGGTTAAAGTCTTCTCGTCGGATCAAGAAAAAATATCAAAGCCTGCAATGAATCTACATGAATGTACATGGCTATAAGAACTTCACAATACATTTGTTCAGACGGTGTCCCTATCTAAATGTACTCCAGGCACAATTATATAGAAAGAAGGGCTTTCCGAACTATTTTTAAAAATACATTTAAAAAAACGTAGTAGATGAAAGTTATGTGAATTGTCTAATTTTGTTAAATGTATTAACTTTTTAATAATGCTTTTCAAACACTCACTAATTTTCTATTCTCCCCCCCCCCCCATTTACAAATGTTTTCATTTCCCGCAACACATTTTCAAATAATTGCTAATGTTTTTGAAATTTAGAAATGTTTAAAAAAAAAAAAACACATAAGCACATCAACTAGTGATTTTCTGAATATTTGCTATTTTCATTGCGAATTCAAATGGGGTGTGTATACGGGTGTCAACCAGTGGGGGTGTAACAGGAGGGTCATAGGGAATAAGAGAGAAGGAGGGGAAGAATCAGAGAAGGGAGCAAGAATAAGAAAAGAGGAGAAGCTGGTGAGTAGGGGAGTCTACAGGGGAGAAGCTGGTGAGGAGGGGAGCCTACAAGGGAGAAGCTGGTGAGGAGGGGAGCCTACAGGGGAGAAGCTGGTGAGGAGGGGAGCCTACAGGGGAGAAGCTGGTGAGGAGGGGAGCCTACAGGGGAGAATCTGGTGAGGAGGGGAGCCTACAGGGGAGAAGCTGGTGAGGAGGGGAGCCTACAGGGGAGAAGCTGGTGAGGAGGGGAGCCTACAGGGGAGAAGCTGGTGAGGAGGGGAGCCTACAGGGGAGAAGCTGGTGAGGAGGGGAGCCTACAGGGGAGAAGCTGGTGAGGAGGGGAGCCTAGAGGAAAGAAGCTGTTGAGGGGGGGAGCCTACAGGGTAGAAGCTGGTGAGGAGGGGAGCCTACAGGGGAGAAGCTGGTGAGAAGGGGAGCCTACAGGGGAGAAGCTGGTGAGGAGGGGAGCCTACAAGGGAGAAGCTGGTGAGGAGGGGAGCCTACAGGGGAGAAGCTGGTGAGGGGAGCCTAGAGGAAAGAAGCTGGTGAGGAGGGGAGCCTACAGGGGAGAAGCTGGTGAGGAGGGGAGCCTAAAGGGGAGAAGCTGTGAGGAGGGGAGCCTACAGGGGAGAAGCTGGTGAGGAGGGGAGCCTAAAGGGGAGAAGCTGGTGAGGGGAGCCTACAGGGGAGAAGCTGGTGAGGAGAAGAGCATGTGGGGGAAAAGCTGGAGAGGGAAGCATAAATAATTCTAAAATATTCTGTTTATTGTGTTAGGAAACTAAAAACACATCGTAACAAAACTGCTAACAATCTAAAAGTAAATGTGAACAACAGCCACACATCCAACAGGGTCATTATTTCTATCACATTGCAATGTTTAAGATAGTGTTGTGGGGGGACGAGAGAAACAATTATTAAAAAAAAATATATATTTTTTTTTAGAACCCTAGCACTGTACGGTACACGCGACATTATTGCCACCTGACATGGCCTCTTCCTGTGCCAAACACCAACAGAGCCTGAACACAGACACACAGACACACGGACACACACTATCACATACAGATTTACACAGGTACTCTTACACATGTACAGTGATTTACAGAGAACAGACCCAGGCATCATTATACTGTACAATGTGTGATATTTTGGTTATATGGGTGCTGTGACCCTGTAAAGGTTTTACAATGCGTTTCCTGGACAAATGATTTTACCTGGTTCCTTAAGGCCACTGCAGACTCCTGTAACTCACTGGTCAGAGGTTCTGTTGTTCGGTACGGCAAAAATGTCACAAAGCCCAAAAATTTCCCCAGGAGCCGGAGGGTCATTAGAATAGAGGCAAAGCGAGCTTTTTCATCCTGAAATAATGAGCGAGAGGGGGACTGAAGAGAGAACAATATGCAATACAACTTTAAAGGTATACATTTTGGGAAGAAAATAAAGGAATCCAAAATGCGACCTTTCACCTATATCTGAACCAAGACAGGATGTTTTTACAAAACGTGAAAATTTAAGTAGGTTTTCAGTAATAATAAAACTTTTAAAAATGAAAAACATTGTAGTCCGACATACAAAAATATACTATAAAGAGTTGGCATAGTCTGACTTCCAGACCAATTGCACTTTTAATGATATACGGTAATAAATATTGTAGCAATTTGAATATTTTTCAGTCGTTGAAAATTAAATGAGAAACTTAGAATGTTTCCTTATGAAGCTGAAAAACACAAAACAAGGATCATATTTTATATCACCAATATGTTATATCACCAATATGTTATATCACCAATATGTTATATCACCAATATGTTATATCACCAATATGTTATATCACCAATATGTTATATCACCTCTGCGCTGCACATGGCATAACGCAAAGGTATTTTTTGTATTTTTCTTTTTTTTTTATTAAACAATACCTATATACTCATACTATTAAACAATTATATAAACAGTGATTTAGATAACAAATCATTTACATATTTTACTTCTAAATATTTACAATTGTTTAAAAAAAAAATTAAATAGGTTACTTGGAAAGTTGAAATATTTAAACCTAACTATGTACATGTAATTATATAATAAGAAATATATAAATGAGGACATTCCAAATGGCATTAGAAATAAGTCCCTACACTTTTGGTTAGCTGCAAATCCATCCGATCTGTTAGCCACGGATTCAGGAAGGACCAGAGACACGGAGAATGATCTGGCGTGAGAACACACCTGTTCATCCATGTCCGTTTCTCCATCCCTGGACTCGTGTCCAACGGGGGAAATCCCATCCAGGTCTTTTATCTCTTGGCACAGACTGTCCATCAGGTGCTGGTTAAACTGGTAACTACAGTAGCAATGAGAAAAGTGGAAAGATTCACTTGGAAACTGCCCACGAGCTGCAGATTTAGTTTTATTTCCACATAGATGTATGGAGGAAATACTAGGTATTTAAATCGTAACAAGCGATGGTACCAACTTCACACCTACGCTCTGTGGTTAAATATACTTTACAGCCACATGTTATAATTGTTGTGTATTTGCATGGCTGGAATAGTAACTTACAATCCCCATCTCCCCCAACACCTATTTTATTTCTGTACACATGCCACCCCCCCCCCTCTTTAATTTTAATAGACCCGTTTCCTTTTTTATTTGAAAAATCAATAAAGTACATAAATAAATTTATAATTTTTAAAATTATATGGGAGGGGGATACACACCATACAATAAGATAAACAATAGCCATATCAGTTTAATGTAACGTTAGACAGGATAAAAATATTATTATTATAATAAAAACATTATAATGAGGGAGGGGGGAACGCAACAGAAATTATACCATGGGGTGTGTTGGGGGAGTGGTGGGGGAGGGAGAGTTCCGTGTAGATTTACTAATGGACTTGCTACCCTCAGGTTTGAGGTCTGGCCGCATTTGGTTCTTAGAGAAGAGCTTCTACTCTACCCCCACCTGGGTTCCACATGGCTGCAATCCATGGTCCACAAACCGTACTAACGTTTTTACACCAGTCTGATAAATAACTGGTCAATCTCTCCATGGCGATCACTTCCCAAATGCATCTGGCGGCTAGAATGTGTGACGTTAGTTTCTGGCGGCTCGTAAGAGTTCTTGGGCTCGCTTATATAATAGGGCCACCTCACGGGTCTTGGCAAAGCAAGGACCCCAATATTGTACTTATTAGAGCAAATGTTTCCACCCATAATGGGGCACTGCACCAAACGTGGACCATTGTGGCGTCCTGCCCGATACTGGGTACTTTTAACGTCACCGTGTTCATTCTTCCCCTCTGCACCTAAACGACGACCTTTTAGCATGTAAACAAAAGATGATAATTAATAGCAAATTTCAGCACAGACTGTGTGTCTTGGGTACTTACCTTCCCGCGCTGAGTATAAAGTCCCGGAAGAACTCCTGGCAGCCAGGGAAGGAAGGAGGGGGGCATGGGCCGCCGACACTCTGGGGCGTCACAAACCTCTCCTGCAGGCGCTTCAGCCGGTTGAGGTCGTCAGAGCCGAGCATGTTCAGCACATCCTGGTCAGGGGTGTCTCCGACGCCACCACCTCCCATGCCACTACTTGGTCCCTTACACATCTGAAGAACAAGAAGGAAAAAAGCACAGGTATTTCACTTGTTTAGTGGACACGCTCACATTTAAAATGCCACTCGGCAACATACACACTGAACATGCAACAAAGTAAAGCGCCCGGTCAGAGATCACAATCTTCACATTTATAATATCTTTAATAGTTTTGAAAATTGTAACCAAAAGCCTAATTCCAAAAGTTACACCGTAACCAGGATGAAAAATAGAAAGCGAAAGCAATCAGATGAATATATAAATAACAGGCTCTTCAGCACTCCAAGTAGCCACCCAGTGTCACCCTTGCAAATAGCAAATATATCACTGCATATACGCCATCTTATTCGCTTTGGGTGTCCCACTATTTTAGCAAATGAAATGAAAAATGTAATTGCAAGGTCATAAGTCTACCACCCTGGGGAAGGTCCCCGAGCGGACCGGCTGAACTGCAGCGCTGAGTGGAGCCCCAGAGAGGTTAACTTGTAGCCCTTTCCGACTGGGTAAATGTCTGCGTTATGACTAAAAGCTACTTCTTTTGCATAGACATGGACAGGATGCTATACTTATTGTTACAGAGTAAAGGACCTAACCGGAGGAAGCAAGTCATACATTACCTGGACTAGCTGCTTCTGAAACAGCCTGGCAAAGTGGCTGTGATTACAGGCTGCACAGAGATTAGCCATCATTGCCCTAAAAACCGCAATACAAACATAAAATGAGAAAAAAGGGCAGTGCTTTAACACACATTTGCTAAACAGCGGCCATGCCCTGAAGGTGACGGGTGGTACACGGACAGTAACGGCGAGAAAGTTTGTGTTCAGTGGAAGTCCAGGTGCAAGCAGAGGAGTTCGGAGGAAGGTGAAGGAAAATAAACAAGAAATTCTTGGGATAGCCACAAATAAAGCAGAAAAAAAGTGATAAAAGCCAAAGGTGAAGTTTAAAGATTAAACAAATGGATAGACTAACTGAACTTTGTGGTTCGACTCAATCATCAATGTTATGTTTTTCACGGTAAAGTGAAAAAAAAAAATACAGTATCGGTTTTCCACTGTCAACCCTAAAAAGCAATAGGAAAACATCCAACAGAGCAACAGTAGCTGCATGGAAAGATCCTCTTTAGCATGTGGCACTTAGTACATTTGTAGAATCATTTAAGCAACCCCTAATGTGAGGAAGGTCATTATTAGTACGAGATCACGCCCTTCAAATCACCTAATGCAAATACTGGCAAACATTCAAAATACAGTCTTCCTGTTCTTGGATACTAAGAAACCAACAAAAACTGCATTTGCAACATGTGCCAGAAGCGAGCAAGTAACACTAGAATACAAATTTAGAAAGAAGATCCATTCTATAACAGGATGCAGGGAACAACATGCAGCAGCAAAGCAGGGGTCCCCACCCAAAGAACAGAAGACTTCAGTCAAAGTCCCCCTACTGTACCTGATCTTATTGCCCAGACCACGATCAAAGTCCCAGCCACTTTTTTCATGGCTGTCTTCCCACTCACGTAGCAGCTCGTAGAAAATATCCCTGAAGGCGACATGCAAGATAAATCAAGGTGCTGTGCCACTATGCAACATATTGCAAATTAAACCATCAATTAACATCTCTAACATTCATAATTTAACATATTTGCCTGGTCCTATATTTTTAGTCATTCATTATATATATATATATTTCTTTTAGCCTTATACCATCAGTCTAACTTTCTAACATGGTTTCTAACTTTCTTAGCTGGCGCTGTAATTTATCTTTTTGTTTTAATGTAACGTGTTTAGTTGCTGTTCAATGTTAAACCTAAAAGTCTAACGTGGAACAGCATTGCAGATACCACATGATGCATAATACATACTTAAGAGGCTAGTTCGAGATTTTCTGACGTTTCAATGATTAGCGCTCAGTTATGAAGATATTTTATCAATACTACACCAAAAACACAGAAGACGTAGAGGATTTTGCAATGAAGTATGTGATTAGGATAGAAAAGGAAAATGGCTGGGTAATTCTATTACAGTGCAAGCCCTGCAGAACTGAAGTCCCAGGGCAGCTCTTGGTTGCAGAATAAGGGCCATCAAGTGGAAGTGATCATGACTCGAATCATAGTTGATAAGCTGCGGTACCTACTAGCACTGAA
Source organism: Ascaphus truei (assembly GCF_040206685.1). Taxonomy (NCBI): domain Eukaryota; kingdom Metazoa; phylum Chordata; class Amphibia; order Anura; family Ascaphidae; genus Ascaphus; species Ascaphus truei. The sequence continues at coordinate 31,383,326 of NC_134491.1, forward strand.
GTATTAATTATAATCCATGCAGTAAAGTTACATAATCAAATCCAAGAGCAATGCCTCGAAACGTTGTTTTCATAAAACCGCAGGATATTCAGAAATATTTAGCATTTAGTTTTTATTTGGGCTGAAACCTCCTTAGAAATCATGTCATACACAGCAAGACGCTACATACAGTATGAGGATTGATGGCAGCTATCTTTTACACTCCCTAAGAAACAGTGAAATAAAAGGAGTTCTCTGCAGTTATACAACATAAAAATTCAACGAAAACATCACTGTAGGGCCTTTATGAAAGACATGTTTCCCTTAAATCAACCATCATTCACGCTCTTTAAATATTTGAGACTGATGTTTATGGAACTGTATACCACACTGCAGCCCGAATTACAGAAGAAGTTTACCTCTGCTTTTTAAAGATGTGAAATGCTCGGTCACTAGGGAAGTTGGAGCGGTTATCTGTTTCAGGCTGAAAGGACACAGACTGTATGATAGGTGGGAGGAGAAGGGAAACCTAGAAAACAAACACAAAAAACAGTTCATTGTGCTGTCAAACAGTACTTTTTGTACATAAACAAATGCCGCCATGCATACCCTCTGTACACAATGTAGGCACACACTGTGCTATGGCACAACACACACAGGCATTCCTGGCCCGTACAGCACTGAAGGAATGAAATGGTTCCTTTTAAATAAAACCTCTTATGTTCCTCTAAACTCAGACATGCAAAGTACAAGTCAGTCAAGCAAACTAAATTCGTTTTAACATAGTTTGTATGAATCAAGCACATCTGGAAAGGTTATAAACCACCAAAGTACTATAATTGTCATAGAAATGCCTTAATACTTACACACCATGTTAAAATGGCTCGCACGCTTTTGTTTGGGTGAGATAGATATATCGATATATAGATCTTTTAAGGAAGTTAGTGTTCTCCCTGCTTTGTTTTGTACCTTGGCTGTGCTGGTTTTATACGCCTGAAGAAGCCTCTCCTGCAAACTGGGGGAAAATGTTCCAATGCGTTCGTTTTCTGCCAGAAGCTTCAAGGTGCCTTTATCCAGGCGAGAAATGATTCTGCAAGATACACACGTAGTACAAATGGTTACAGTACAAAAAGGGGGCGGGGGAGAAAAAAAAGACAACCCACAGGATGCTAGGGGCTCGTCACACCGTGTAGGGCGACTGTGTCTGTAGGTGCCTTCACACAGGATAAGAGTCAATTCCTAATTCAAATCCCCATTTTTACCTCTCAGGAACATGCAACAAATAGAACGTTTCAGGCTGCAGACAGCCTTTCTTCGGGTAAGTGGTTAGACAATATTCATACCCATGTAGCCCAAGGATAATGATTCTGGTAACAGTGCACATGATTTCATTCCTTTCATGTACACGCCGAGGATTGCTCAATAACAAACAGTATGAGACACAGATGTTCAGAGGAAGCAATGAAATAGAAGCACGTTACTGGAAAATATGTCCACTGATAACGCCACATACGCATGTGTACAATTATGAAGCCACGCACAGAAATAGAAAAAATTCAACAGGCTACACTGACATTAGTGGGACGCAGAGCTCACTAATTCTAGCCAGAGATAGCAGAACCGAGAATTGAAGAAAACTGCTCATGCTAAAACTGAACAGGAGTAAACAGTGACCCTTTATATATTCAGTTTTATTCTGTTACTTAAAACAGAGCTCCAAGTTGCCGTTTTTTTGTTTTTTACATTTTTACATTTTATTTTTTCCCCCATTAATGTGTGCTTCAATACAATCCACACAATGATAAGTAATTAGCGATGTTGCCGATCGATCCGTTCTCCTGTGATCAACCGGCAAAGATTCAGTGGAGCAGAAGAGGACCAAAGATGCAAAGTTCTGTGGGGAAGATCATGTGACCAGGCAGTCACTAGATATAATTGGTATTTTCTCATAGTACAGAACTGATTTATTAAAAAAACACATGTATGGGGAGACTTCCGGTGACGTCAGCTGGTATGGAGTAGCAGCCTGGGAGCTCCGCGGACTCACCCGAATAAACTACAAAATAAACACCCTTCCACCTAATATTCTCAACTAAAAAGAATATCCTCTGGAGGGGGAAACATCGGCGGGATGTCCAGGCAACAAAAAAAACCGGCATCACAAGTAGTAACGAAATACTTCTCCCCGCAGCAGACAAGCCCCGAACAGCAGTCTCCTACACAAGATGGCGGCGGCGCACGCGGTGCACAAGCTGCACAGGGCAAGAATGCCAAAGCCAGAGAGACCTCCACGCAGGAGCAGCCTCTAACCAGGGCCTTCATGGAGCAGCTGATGGCGGCCCAACACACCAAAATGCACGCATCCCTCCAAATGGAGATAAAAGCCGCGGTCCATGACCTCACTCAGCAGATTAATGGCCTAGCGGACAAAACCGCCACACTAGAAGGCGAAATGGAGGAGCCCCATACGCGCCAGACAGCAACGGAGAACGAGATCTTCAGGCTCCGAGAGGAAATCGCTATGCTCAAAGACGGATTGGAGGACCAGGAGAACAGGGATAGGAGGCAAAACCTCCGTATTCGTAATATCCCCGAGACAGTTCTCCCTGGCCTCCTCCGCCCATACCTCGTGGATCTGTTTAAGTCTGTGAGTAACACAGTAAAAGACGAGGACTTGGAAATAGACCGAGCCCATAGGGCCTTAGGGCCCAGATCTGAGGACCCTGGAAGAAGGCGAGATGTGATTGTAAGGCTGCATAGCTATTCTGCTAAAGAAAATATACTCCAGGCATGCAGAGAAAAAGATCCACTTACCTTCCTCAACGAAAAGCTGCAAGTCTTCAGCGACCTGTCTAGCAAAACTGTGCTGCGGAGAAAAGAGATGAAACCCCTAACGACCCTGCTGCGGGACAACGAGATCAAATATCGTTGGGGGTTTCCCTTTAAGCTAACAGCCAGCAACAGCAAGGGCAGGTACCTCACGATTAGATTTCCGGAGGACATGGGCCCGTTTGCGCGGGTGCTGGGGCTGACCCCACCCGCGGCATGGATGCAGGATCAGCAGCAAGTCCCAGCCCAAAGCGAGGAGGAGGACAGCAACACCGAGCCGAGAAAAAGAGAAGCCTCAACACGCAGCAAGACGCCCAAACGCTGAGGGGACCGGCGGAGAAGTCGATCACGATCCAGCGTCGCCTATACTACCGAGATGTCTCTCAGCGCACACAACGCGGGAATAACTCCCCCACCACAGAGGGCCTAACATCGAAGGAACCCAGAAACCTAAGTCCAGACGCCCCAAGACGGAGAGGCATCCATTAAAGTTCGTGGCCGGACAGCCACAAAGATGTCCAAGTTTATAGTTAATTGTTTACCAGTTTTATCCCCTCGAGGAGGCGGCCCGACTGGCCCAGATTCCCACAGTTGTGGGCCAAACATGGCTCCGGAGGTCGGGGCCTGGGGGGAGGGGGGAGGGAGATGGTGGAACCCACAACATCATGGCGGAAGACTCCGAACAGTAAGTACTGCTCCCACAAAAAGCCCGCTGAGGCCCCCCCCTCCCCCCCCCCCCCCAGTGGGAACGGTCCCGGTTGCCGCTACTGAGTGACAGGCCCAGCCGCAGAGAGAGCCCCCCTTCCCCCCCCCCCTCCCTCCACTGGCCAAACCACGACCTCCCCCGGCAGGTGCTCGCACTCAAGGGGGCAAACAAAGATATACGTTCCTTGCTGGGATTGAGCTGACTCGCCAGAGTGTGACCGGATTTTGGCCCCAATAAAACACGAACAAGGGACATACTTGCTAATAGGCCAAGATGGCCTAATAAAGTTAAAACGTCACACAATATACAACCCTACCAACAAGCAAGCATATACTTTGCCAAGTAACCCATGTCTATTTAGAAAGGAATACACAGAACTTATCTCCCCCCCCCTTTTTTCACCCCCCACTATTCCCTTCCCCCTCCCCTCATTCCCCCCCCCTCCCCTCATTCCCCCCCCCTCCCCTCATTCCCCCCCCCCTCCCCTCATTCCCCCCCCTCATCCCCCCCCCTCCTCTCATTCCCCCCCCCTCCTCTCATTCCCCCCCCATCTCTCATTCCCCCCCCCTCCTCTCATTTCCCCCCCCCCTCCCCTCACTCCCCCCCTCTCCATTCCCTCCCCTCCCCTCTCTCCCCCCATTCCCCCCTCCCTCCTCTCATTTCCCCCCCCCTCCTCTCATCTCCCCCCCCCTCCTCTCATTCCCCCCCCCCTCCCTTCACTCCCCCCCTCTCCTCCCCCCTCCAAGCCCCCCCTCTCCCCCCTCCCTATCACCAGGGTTGCCCAAGACAAACCGTGTTACTCTGAGTCGTCTAGGATAATCTTAGCCTGAACTGAATGTCAACGCTGATTATATAATCTCAGGTGGAGAAACACATAATACTTGCCAAGCAGGCCGGCCGGATACAGACTGTGCTAAAACAAACGTCCATGAATGTTAACCATGTGAATGTATCACCTTATGCATACAGGTGAACTGTTGGATAAATATGTCTGCCTCCAATATAAAAACTAGAACAACATGTCCACCTCTTCCCCCGACCACCCCCTCCCCCCCACACCCGCCCCCCCCCCAACACTCCCCCCCCCCCACACCCGCCCCCCCCCCAACACTCCCCACCTCCCTCCTTCTCCCAAGGTTGCTCAAGGCAAACGGTATACTATTGAGGCGTTTGAAACATTATTAGCCTGAACTGAATGTTAACTGTGATAAAAATCCCCAGGCGTAGACATATATGAAACCTGCTAAGCATACTCGTTGGATACACACCACACAAAGACACACGTCCTTGAATGTTAACAAGGTAAATGTACCACTCCATGCATACAGTTGCACTATCTGATAAAAATGTTCATTCCAAATGTAAATGGTAGAACAGCATGCCTCCCCACCCCCCCCCCCTGCTCCCCTTCCCCCCCCCCTTCACCTAAGGTTACTTAAGGCAAATTGTGTACTTCAGAGACGTTTGAAATACTCCAGACCGGAACTGTATGTCAACTGTGATAATACACCCACAGACGTGGATATATATAATATGTGTCAAGCATGTTTGGTGGACACAAACCACGCAAAGGCGCACGACCTTGAAGATTAACCATGTAAATGTACCACCTATACATATATTAGAACTGTTGGATAAAAATGTCTGTCCCAAATGTAAAAAGCAGAGCAACATGTTCTCCCTTTCCCCTCCTTCTCCCCCCCTCCCTTCCTCCTCCCCCTCTTTCTCCCACCCACCCCCCCCAACCCCCCCCCTCCCCACCCCCTCTTCCCCCACCCCTCTACCCCCACCTTCCCCCCCCTCCCCCACTGCCTCCCCTCCACTCCTCCCCTCCCATCCCTTCACCCACCCACCCCCCCCCTCTCCCCACCCCCTCGGCCCTCCCCAAAGCCCCCCCCCCCCCCAATTATCCCACATCCCCTTCCCCCCGCCCCCCATACGCTCTCCAGTTAAAAAACCCGCGGTCAAGCATCACCAAAATAAGGTTGCCCACAAGGATCCTGCCCTGCTAAGTGCAAACAGGATAGGGTATCATGTACATAGTTTAGCTGAGTCTGCACCCTCGGCTTGTTGCTCCCCAGTTAAGGGGTTAACGGATTTCTCCCAACGGGCCTTAAGCCCAAATGCCGGTTAATAATACCGGTAGCAAATGCAGAGGATCCCTCGGAGACCTCTTTTCACTCTACTCTTTCCTGACGATTCTGTCCCGTCAGGCCCTTTATCCCTCCCCCCCTCCAGTACCTATCCTGCTGTGTCCAAACCCTTCCCCACACCCGAGGCCCAATGAAGTATCCCCCCCAGATCTAGACAGGTCCAGGCGACATAGTGTGCCGCTCCCCTCTCCCCCTCCTCTGAGGCCTACTGAAGCACTCAGCTCACACCTACCCTGCCTAGGTGAATTAAAATCCAAGACAAAACTCTTGACATGGGAATTCCAAGAGTTTCGGAGCCCAAAGCCCCGAAAGAAAACAAACAAAAATAATGTCCTCCATTAAACTGATATCAATTAATGCCAAGGGCCTTAACTCCCCGAGGAAAAGGAAACTAGTCCTAAGGGATTTGAAAAACTCCAAAGGGGATATAATTCTGATCCAGGAGACCCACTTTAACTCCCCGACCCCCCCCAACACATTCAGAAGTGTATTTCCCCAGGCATATTTCGCCTCGTCCCCAAGTAAAAAACGAGGAGTAGCTATTCTCTTCAGAGCAGGGACCCCCTTTGCGCTAACCAAGACTCAACCAGACCCAGACGGCCGATTTTTAATAGTTCAAGGGACATTATCAGGCACACCAATCACATTGGTCAATATCTATGCCCCTAATGAAAATCAAATCCCCTTCCTCAGAAAACTTCTTGAGTCACTGGATAGGCAATCCCTCGGATCTCTGATCATAGGCGGAGACTTTAACATGGTGGCCTCCCACACTCAAGATAAGTCAAGCCATACCACCGTCAACACTCCACCCTCTCAGGCCACATATATCTCACAATCCCGAAAAAAAGCCAAGAACTTTAGGGACATTATGGAGGAATTCGCTTTAGTGGATATCTGGAGGGCCCAGCACCAGAGTCAGAGGGACTACACCTTTTTCTCCTCCCCTCATCAGTCTTACTCGAGGATCGATTATTTTTTAGGTACAAAAAATGTTTTCCAGGCCTCTGCCCAGTCTAATATAGGATCTATCACCTGGTCTGATCACGCACCCATAGATCTCACCTTATCCCTACCCTTTGTTAAAAATACACAATACAAATGGAAGTTAAACGACTCCATGCTAAACTACCCAGACACGGAGACAACTATCCGACAGAAAATCTCACTATACTTCCAGCAGAATACGGGGTCTGCCTCCACCCCAGCCATGCTCTGGGAGGCCCATAAAGCCACAATTAGAGGAGATCTAATTTCCCTAGCCTCATACAAAAATAAAATAAAAAACAAACTCCAAAAAGAACTAACAGACAAAATTGCTCACCTTGAACAACAACACAAAGCCACAATGTCTAAAAAAATATTTAAACAACTAAACCTAACTAGGTCGGCCCTCAAACACTCTCAGTTGGAAGATGTCGAAAAGGCACTCAGGTGGACTAAACAAAAATACTTCGACAAGGGCAACAAGGCAGATAGACTGCTGGCCGCCAAACTTAGGGGAACCAGAGTTAAGTCCCAGATAACTCGTATTAAGACCAAAAAGGGACAGGTTACATACATTGAAAAAGAAATAGCGCAGGAATTTGCGGATTTCTACTCCGATCTATATAACCTACACCCCCCGGGACAAGACCAGGTCAGTCTTGACGCAATCTCCCATTATTTGGAGAAATGTTCCCTTCCAACATTGTCCAATGAGGAAATAAAGACACTCAATAAAAAGATAACACAGGAGGAATTAAAACAAGCCATAAGCTCTTTGAAACTATCCAAAGCCCCGGGCCCGGATGGCTTTTCTAACTCCTACTATAAAGTGTTCAGGTCTATCCTTTCACCTCACTTACTCAAAATGTTTAATTCATTTCTCCAAGGTGAACCAATCCCCACAACAATCACAGCCGCTAATCTAGCAATAATTCACAAAGAGGGTAGAGACCCGCTCCTCTGCGGGAATTATAGGCCCATCTCACTACTAAATACAGACCTCAAGATCTACAGCAAGATCCTAGCAAACAGGTTAAACCCAATTCTCCCTAGACTTATACACGTTGATCAAGTTGGTTTTGTGTCGGGAAGACAGGCCTCCGACAATACCCGCAAAATTGTGGATATAATTGACCACGTGCATCTCACAGGCTCCAAAGCAATGACCCTAAGTCTGGATGCCGAAAAGGCATTCGACAGAATCAAGTGGTCTTTCCTAGATCAAACCATGCAGAGGTTTGGCTTCTGTGGACCCTATCTAGAGGGAGTGAGAGCCCTCTACCAAAACCCCACGGCACATGTAAAACTCCCAGGGGGCCTCACAGACCCAATACAAATCAGGAATGGGACTAGACAGGGCTGTCCATTATCACCTCTCTTATTTGCCCTAACCATTGAGCCCCTCGCAGCCACAATTAGGGACGAAAAAAGTATAAAAGGAATCCCAATAGCAGACAGGGAGCATAAAATCTCCCTGTTTGCGGATGACGTGATTTTGACACTTGTGGACCCCCATGTCTCCCTTCCTAACCTCCAAAGAGCCCTAACCCAATTCGGAGCAGTCTCTGACTACAAAGTAAACATGGACAAGTCAGAGGCCCTAAATTTGTCCCTATCTGATCAAACATGGAAACTAATTCAAGCCAACTATAAGTATAAATGGAGTAATACCTGTATAAAATATCTGGGAGTTAAAATATCCAACTCCTATAATACACTTTATCAATATAACTACCCCCCCCTATTCGATCAAATCAAAAAAGATCTAGAAGCATGGAAAAAGTACCAGATATCGTGGTTTGGAAGGATAGCCTCGTTAAAAATGAATATCCTTCCAAGACTACTTTACTATTTCCAAACACTACCAATCCCCGTCCCACAAGCAATCTTAAAAAACGTCCAATCTCAATTTTCCCAATTTATCTGGAACGACAAAAAACCTAGAGTCCCCAGAACAGTAATGCTCTCGTCAAAAGAGAGAGGAGGTCTGGGTGTCCCCGACATAGTTAAATATTACCAAGCGACGCAATTGAAGCAGGCTGTAGTTTGGAATTGCGACCCGGCCATGGCTTCTTGGCTTGAAATAGAGACCTACTATGCGCGTCACAACCCCCTTCAGGTGGCAATGTGGTCCCCGAACAATAGCGGGATGGGTTCACAGAGGTATGAACTAGGAGCAATGAGATGCACGTGGAATGTATGGCTTAAAAGCAAAGGGAAGTACGGTCTGCTAGCATCCCCCTCCCAGCTCACACCACTCTTCGGGAACCCCAACTTCCCACCAGGGTGTTCCCCAAGACAATTTGACCAACTTCAGGGTCACAATATTAGCCTGGTTGCTGATCTGCTGCAGAAGGAAAGGATATTGACCTATCAAGAGCTAAAAGATAAATATCAGATAGAAGACCTACACCTATTTAAGTACCTCCAGGTACGCCACTTCCTGCTGGCACTCGCCCCAACCGCCAAATTCCCTCCACTCACCAGATTTGAATCCCTCTGCACTAAGACCACCCATCAAAGGGGACTGATATCAGAGATTTACAAAGGTCTGGAGATTACATCTCACGACCCAGACCATAGATATATGCAAAAATGGTCAGAGGACCTCCAACTCCAAATAGATAGAGAAGACTGGACAGAGATCTGGGAGCAAGCAACAAAAACTTCAATCTGTACAATAACAAAAGAAAACATCTATAAAATTATGTATCAGTGGTACCTGACTCCAGTCAGACTGAGCCAAATCTACCCCGGCACGCTGGACCTCTGCTGGCGGGGATGTGGTGAAAAGGGGGACATGGCCCACATTTGGTGGTCATGCCCGGAGATACAAAGGTTCTGGACCATGATCCAGGCGCTTATTTTTGGAGTGACAGGAATCTCCTTACCCCTCGACCCACTGACTCTGGTGCTGAACAAACCAATAGAAGATATCCCCTCCCCAATGTCCAGGCTCATCATGGCCATACTAACGGCAGCCAGGTGTTCTATAGCAGCAGCCTGGAAACAATTCAGGGCCCCCTCGAGAACCTCAGTGATCAGGAGAATAGAGGAAGTGATGTCTATGGAGAAGCTGACTGCCATGCTCCAGAAGAGGATGCCTCAATACCAAAATACCTGGGACCCTTGGATAGAGAGATAAGTTCTAAGAACGACAAGCGGAGGAAACCCTGAGCTAGACAAATCTATAATGATTCTAAGGGGAGGATCCTGGAACGGGCTCGGGGCCCCAAATTCCCACCCCCTGTTACCCTCTGTTAGTCTGCCCCCCCCCCTCCCCCTCCGGCCCTCTACATCTTTTCCTTGCTCTTTTCTTTCTTTCTCACCTCTTTTCTCACACTAGAAAAACGAGAAAAAAGATGTTGGTCATGATGTACCTAAACAATGGTAAAGGTCATGGGCCCATGACAACAATGTATGTATACTAATATGTGAACATGACCAATAAAAAGAAATTGTTATAAAAAAAAAAAAACACATGTATGATATTGCTTGGTCTGCAGCTTTAAAACAGACAATTCCACTTTAATAAGTAAAAGTCTTGCTTATACTGTATGCATGCATTTTCACATTAAGGTGTTAATATGCTAAAACAGGGCGCTGCACAAATTGGTTTTAATACATAAGGATTGTCTCTTCATTATATATGTTAAATGCATTATTAAAAACTATAAAGGATTTGAAGAATATGTTCTGTGTATTCATTTGTGTATAGTATCCTACCTAGATCTTGCAGGCAATAGACCCTCAAGTTAGGCTATCCATGTGTCAAAGCAATGTATAAGACAGCAGCGAGTATTGGGTAGTGGGTGGCTGTTTCTCCCTCTCGCCCAACTCCCTGTCTCTTACTCAAACCTCCAATGTCCTCACAGGTCCCACCCAACAAGCATAATACAGCAGAATAATTTGTTTGGGGTAAGAGGTAAAACCAAAAAAACTTACACGAACTGAAAATCGAGGACCAGCACTGCAAAAAACACACAGTTGTGCACACTGCGGAAGTGCTGCTGCTCCACAGCATCTGAAAACAAGGCGAGATTTCAGTCCAAAGAAGATGCAATAAAAGCAGGGAGTGGTTTCATAGTATAGAGAAACGATTATTTAAAGAAGTTACATTTTGGTGGGATAAATTTAGTCTTGGAACAATCCCTCAAATAAGAGAATACCTAGAGGGGCTTAGATTTAGGAAACGGCCTACAAACCGATTAGATAACCAGATTTCTGAAGGAATGGTTTGATGTATTAGAGGAGTGTTAGTTGATTCAATTATTAACTAAAGAAAGGGATGTCACACTAAAAGTTAAATAGGAAATTATGGAAGTAAAAGGGACAAATAGTTACGCTTACTAATGAGGAAAATCTAAGGGTATGCGAGAAGTATTAGGTGATATATTGGATAGATTGGAAAATAATATTATGGAATAGAAAAGGGATAACAATGGATTATTAATTGAAAAGGCAATACAATTGGTGAAGAAACCCAAATTGGGTATTAAGAGGAGATGATATAGTAGGTTCAATTAGATGACAGTACATAAGGAAGAGTGATTTATCAGGAACGGTCTGAGAGATATCAGCCCAATCTATATTTGAATAGATATGGAGAAGCATCTGAATGGTGTTTCTGATGAAAGGACATTATGAATGGAATAGAAATCAATGCGACACATACAGTATATAAAAAATGGTTATGAACAACAAAAACATCTTTAATAAAAACTATAATATGAGTAATGTACCAATCAGCTACAGTATAGAAGTAGGTCTGCAAAATGTATCTCGCCAAACAAGAATATGGAGGATGTTGAAATATTTATCATCTCCATTTTTAGAGAGACATCCAGAAGGACTTGGGGGCGATACGGAGGAGGCGAATTTATAAATATCCCCCCAAAACAGAATATCAGGTGTATTTAAAAAAAACTCAGAAATCAAAAATCCCAAAAAAGAGGAGGGGGGGGGGAGTCAGAGGAGGAAGAGGTAAGGGATCCCAAGAGGTGAGATTTGAATACAGAATGGGATATTTAATCTTTCTAGTCATAAACATGATTCAGTATTTGTACCGAATTAGAAGGTAAATGTACGTTATATATAAATTTACAAAAAAAATTAAAATTTGAGAAAATTAACATTACATATTCTTCCTTAATAAAGCTGGGACACATATTGATTTATTGCTTAACTTGATGTATCCATGTCTACATCCCACTATCATTTTATTCCTTTTTTTAATTTCTGTATCCCACATTATTTAACATTTGATTGTATAAAATGTATGTAATACTATTGCAAATAAAATACAAAGTTTAAAAATAAAATAAAGAAGGGACAATAAATGATAAAAAGCGAGAGGAACAAGGACATGGTTTTGATTGTCATATTCTAGTGGATAAATTAGAGGCTCTATTAGATGGTGGATTGGATTTCACGGAAAATGGGGTCTCTAAGGGATCTAGTTGATCTGTTTGACGATAGTTATGTATCTGGGGAAAGACCAATTTCCCATACTAAATTTAGACCTAAATCAGGGTTTTATCCTCGTGTCTGAAGGTCCTTGTATTGATTTATTTGGTAGATTAATAGAAGCTGAATTTCATAGGATGTGTGATAAATCAAAATGTTATACAATGAGGGATAATAGGAATAAGGAGAGAAGGGCTCTCAAGGAACTCAGATAATGGGAAATTAATTATTAGGCAAGCGGACAAGGGAGAAGGCATTGTCCGTTTATTGGGAGATACTTCACCATACATTCCCCTAAAATCTGACCCCACTAAACTGTATATTGATCTATTACAAGATCTTCTGACGTGCTGAAGAGAACATTCTAAATATTCATAAGTACAACTACATCTTGAATCATTTCCATAAAATACCCATTTTCTGTCATCTCCCAAAGGCCCACATGTCTATTTACCACCATTATTGCGCTTATCAGATCCTTTACCACGAATCTATCTGAACAAGTAAATTTTTTTTCTTTCCTCCTTGGTTTGTAAATTACCCTCCTTTTTGGGGGATACTATCGACATTCTAAACTCTTTAGAGCACTTTGTTTGAGGTGAAAACTATAGATGGGTCACCTCTCACTATACTTGTATAGATCACCAGGACGCTATACACGCAGTGTCATATTTTCGGAATAAAGGTAGTGGATTACCACTATCACAATGTTTATTTATTCTGGATAGTATTACATTTATGTTAGATCACAATTATTTTATTTTTGAATGTGACCTTCCGACAGTTTCGCGGTGGGAATTATAACTGTGATAGTTGTAACGTGCTCTTATATGCAAACGGATACTTTTATTTGTTCCTGACGTCCATAGCAACTGACGGGATATGCTCTGTATAGAGGTAAACGTTTGAACGATGAAGGCACATCTATGTGCAAATGAACAGCCACTAATGTCAGTCGCATATGTAAGTGTCTCTTAATGCATAGAATGACACAAGGGCCCGACAGCATTCAATTAACAGAGTACCCACACAAACAGCAGCAGTGTCAAGCATGCGAGAGAGAAAGGGATTTGCTCCTACTATGCACGCTGCTGCGTCCTGGTGGCAACAAAAATAAAGTACATCTGCACTAATACAAACTGTGTAGCATGTTAAACAATTAGCTTGACGTGAAAGCACTACATTAAGTCCCCCGTATCTAAGAGGCAATTGCTAGTAACTAATAACGTAGAGCATGTATCTTCAATCACCAACAGCCACTATTTACTCAAAACAGCAGAGTGGAGCCAGCTCACCTTTAAATCCTCTTGCGATATTAAAATCACTGTCCCCATCCTCAGAGCCGGATGATCCTCTTGATGTTAGCAGCTGCAGGACAAAGAACAACTCCAGGAAAATGTTTGGTACAAGATTTTCTGCAATGAAAGAGCAGTCAGGTTTTCAGACGAGTCTACCACATTAAACCCCCTTTGTGCCAGGGGGAGCTACAATGAATTGCTGGTCCCTTTGAAAGGTTAACAAATATGTGCCTCATTTATATCTGTTACACAGTACAAGAGGGGGAGGGGGTGGCAGGGGCGGGAGGGGCATTTTGCCCGGTTTGCAAACTCGGGTGCAAGCTTCGCTCATCTCGAATTGCAGATAATAGACTTGGCAATATTGTGTGGGGGCGAGGCAGCTACAAAGGCTACCAGGATATTATCATGCCTATGAGGTGTAGCTGGACGAGGGTAGAGCAGAACGGTCAGTGTCACGATATGAGCACCTAACTATTAAAAAAAAAAAAACGTAAGGAGAAAAGAAAAGCCAAACTAAAAAAAAAGGTAGTGGAAGGTCTGATTTATGAAAAAGGTTTCACATTAGAAATGTTGCCATAAAAAAAAAAACTGTGTAAAAAAATAATTTTTTGTCACAAGTGCAATGAAATCTGCTATAACTGGGTTTGTGCGTTTCTTTTGTCTATCTGCAATGGTTTAAGTATTGTAGTAGTTGCTAGTTCACCAGCACCCTTTTGCCTACCTGTTATACATGCAGAATAGAGCTCAGCAAGTATTTCCAGCTGCTTCCTACAAGAGACCTTGGCAAGGTCAGCAGAGGTCATCAGGCTGTCTGCAGGAAAATTTGTGCTTCGATTGTAGCTTTGTTTGGTAGGGGTGGTGGGATCCAATAGTAATCCTACCGGGGATGAGCTCTGCTGCAGCAATGTGGATCTGATAGCCGTGCAAGTGAATAATAAACCATTAATACATTTTGGGCATAAAAAAAAACACTTGGGCATATGGTTTGACTCCCATTTAACATGTGGGTTGCACATTGATACCCTGACATGCAAAACCTATGCCCAACTAGGTGTACTTTAGAGGAACAAATCCTCCCTAAGCCTGCTGGTCAGAAAGCGTATCGCACAGCAGATGCTAATGCCAATTATAGACTAAGAGGACATAGTATATAGCTCGGCACCCCAAACCCACCGTAGCAAACTTGATACACTCTCCAATTCAATATGCCGTTTTGTTCTCCAATGCAATTACAACACACATCACTGCGAAATGCTCAAAGAACTAGATTGGTCATCACTTGCGTCTAGGCGCAAAGTTCACCTTTCCTGTCTTGTCTTCAAATACGTTCTGGGCAAGCTACCCAGCTACCTGAACAAGCTCCTCACCCCTACCACATGCAGCACTTATCATCGGAGATCTGACTCCAAAAGACTGTTCACGAAAACGAGAGGTAACTCTCAATGTGTTACTTCCTGGTAAAACATTTTATAAATAAATATGTCCCAAATGTGTCCTTTTAAAAATGTAGTTTTTTTACTAGGTCGTTAACTTGTATGATTACTTACAGGAAATAAAAATATCACTTGTGAACACATTCAAATGCCTCACACAGGTCTGCGTCCTGCTTTCCCCCATTATCTCCTAGCATACAGATCTTCCACTGCAGCCAGGGATTCTGGGAAATGACATGCAAATGAGCACACAGTGCAAGTATTATTACTTAAATACTTATTTCAACAGATTACCTTATTTGTCCTGCTGATCACAACATACCTCTGGATTCTGGAACATTTCACCAGGATGTAGGTAGGTTGATGTAAAATAATTTTGTAGGACTCCTAAACAGCCACCACTATTAATGATCACCTGGTATATCTGTTTGCAGCAGAATTACTTTCTCATTTAAATATCAGCCCCTATATAGAATTTAACAAATGCACCTCTTTGGCACCACAGTGGCCAGCAATGTGATACAGTCCTCTCATGTGCTGAAGGAGTTAAGCTATGTGCAGTATATTGAATATTTACATACGTTTGAGAAGGTAGACCCAGGTTTCTAAGGCTGCGTCCGTGGTACTTCAGACCGGCGGACGCGTCCGCACGCTGAGCAAACAGACTGCCTTAAGGCAGTGTTCGCGTACATGCGCGTGCAGGCAGGAGGGGGCACGCAATGCGCGAGAAATCAGTTAAAACTGATTTCTCGGGCGTTCACGTGAGCGATTCGATCAATGAGGGCGAACCAGCTCCGTGACGTCACTAGGAATCCCCCGAGGAACGCCTCCCACGGCCTGAGTACTATGGCCAGGAAAGCACCTGCTTTCCCTCAGCCTCCACGCGTCTCCGCACGGGCTGCGGCACCATGTCCGCAGCCTTAGTCTACATGTTTAAGTACACTTAGGGTGTCACATTTTATAACAATTGTCTCTCGGAAAATACCAGACGAGAGATGGACCCCAAACACTACATTATATTTTGTAGTATACCTTGCCTTCCTCAGGATTTCCCTTTCCTCGTGCAGACTTCCTCCATACGATGGAGTACACTTCCCTTCTTGAACATTTGTAAAGGCTTCCACGTTCGTCTGATGCCTACTAATGTTGGACTGGCTGATAGGCGTAGAGGTGAAGCATGTCCGGGATTTAGTCAGCGAGTGCACGTCATTGACGGGCGTGGGATTGATTCTTCTGGATGGTTTAGATTTGCTGCACAAATCAGAGGAGGGCTAGTTACCGTCAACATGGAAAAGGGGGTTTAAGTTATAAAACTGTGCTTAAGTCAATGGTTTTACTGTACAAATTTCAGCTACAAGAGATTTGTGAATGGACTGCTTACTGCACCAATACAAACCTTTATGTGGCATTGTAGAATTGGCCATGCAGAGACTAATCGATTAAACAACTGTTACTATCAAATTACAAAAATATCTGTGATATGCGGTGATATACTGCATTGTATTGCATACAGATCTCTTCCAAATGGATCAGGAAACTAGAATACATGCTGCTTTAATTACGGTTTCTTACACTGGAGTAGACATGCTGTGCTGGCTAGATGACGTGTGCTGCAGTAATCTATTATATTCCACACTCTTGCTATGCGAAAAACACGTAATATACCCCTACAATCAGGGTGCAGTGTCCATAAAACCCAGCCTTGTAACATACAACAAATATCTCTAATAATATTAAGTTACCAACAACATAATTACTCAAATGCTGCAGTGCACAACAGAAAAGGGACATTCTCCCTTACCCAGCTGATCCAGAGGAGGCGCTCATGGGTGGGAACTCCTCCAAGTTGTTAAGATTTAGCTGGGAAATGGTGGGAGAAGAGATGGCCGCGTTTATGCCTCCTTGTTGTTTTCTCCTGTTTCCACTACACGAAGTGTTTGCCGCTTGGCTTTCCTCGTCGTTGAGTCTTCTGCCCAGATCCTTGGACATTTGGCGGCCAGATACATTCCCTGAGCTGTTGCTCTTTTTCCGGCTGCGTCTCTGTGTCTGCCCTTCTGGAGTGACCACTATAAAGTTCCCCAGGTTAACTCTCTGTGCTGACCGCTTGTCACTATAAGTCACCGGGCTACAGCCAAAGCTTGGGCTGCTCTGAATGATGCTTCTTCCAAAATCACTGCAGTTGGCAGACAGGCTTGACGCAGTCAAGAAAGAGGAGTCGCTGGAGGCAGAGGTGGAAGACGGGAACCAATTATCTGAAGCATAGGAGCTATTGGGAGTCTGGGCAAAAAGCTGCATTCGGCTCCCGCGTTGGCCAGACGAGTTACCAGACCTCCTCTCTGGCATTGTCCTTTGGTTGCCAATGTTACTGGGTTTCGATATAGCCTTGGCGTTGGGTGTCTTTGCTGGAGTAGAAGGCCCATTACTCAGAATCTGGCTGGTCTGCTCGCGCAAAAAGTTAAGCAGGAAAGGAACAACGTCCTTCCGCAGTAAAGTGAGAGAGGCAAGGCTGGAATCAACAGTATTCTCCTATCCAAATAGAAGAAATTAGGAGATCAAAAAGGATGAAAAAGATACAACAGGATCAAAACGACACACTATAACAGTATTTCTTAACCAGGGTATCGCGAGCCTCTGCCAATGGCATCGCAGCCCACGAGGAAGACATGCTGCCGGATGCTCAGCTGGTGCCCCCCCACAATGTTTGAAGACTGAGAGGCCGTTATCCGCCCTCTACTCGCTCTCCAAACCACCACAGGGAGAGAAGGCGGATGGCAGCCTCCCTACCATGAATGTGGAGGGTGTGATAGAGACATGTGAGGATTGCGCTCTGTGACAAAGGTGAGTATGTGGTGGGTGCATGCAAGAAAGCGGGTGGGTGCGGAGGGTTGGTGTGCGTTCAAGAAGGGGGGTTGGTTTGTACGAATGAGGACGAGTGTGGTGCGTTTGAGCGAGAAATGTTGCGTGCGGTCTAATGAGCCGGGGGTGCCCTGAGATTTTAAAATCTTCCAGGGTTTCCTGTGCTCAAAAAAAGGTTGAGAACCGTCCATTGTACCATTCTATTTATGCCTTATGGTACATACAGTTTTGTTGCATGTTAAATCCTGATTATTTCGCAAACAAAAATAAAATAAACTTCAATCTTGATCCCACTTGGCAAGTTTGTAATGGATATTTTGGGACTTTCATGACTTTCAATACTTTTCATTCTAAAAAACAAAAACAAATCCTAAAGTACTTACGACTGCTAACAATTTAACAATACTTTAGAGGAAAACCACTCGGTTGTCGTCACGAACGACAGCGGTGTACAAACTGGGGGGCGCGAGATTGTTTGCGGGGAGCGCGGGGTTTACAGAGGCCGGGGAAGCGGCGAAGGCCTCTGTAAACTGCAGTTACCTTGGCTCAGACGGTTTCAAATGACGCCGCGAGGTCAGGTGATGTCACGTTGCCATGGCAACATGACGTCATGACGCCCAAGCCGAGGTAAGACGGGGGGCGCACAGAGAGGGGACCAGCCGGCAGGGGGGCGCATGGAAAAAAGATTGCGCTCCCCTGTCGTACGGCACACCTGTAAGCACTTGACCTGCATACTGGACATGGGTTAATACACAGCTCGCAAACTGTGCCACTTTTCACTTTCACAAAGGTCGCTCAAATGAACAATATCTCCCTTCGATCCGTCTCCATATACAATCTGTCACGAACAGCACACTTGTGAGCACGTGACATATATGTAACCAGGGTCAATACACATGGCTACTCTAGCCAACTCACCTTTCGCCTCCGCAAGGTACTTTCAATGAGTTCATATTTACCCCTTACCCAATTGCAATCATATCTGTACGCTGCCACCACCCAAGAATTATGCAAATTAAATCTAGATCTGTCTGGGTCTAAGATCCCGGTTTATTAAAGAAAAACTATGCACTTAACACACACTGTTGCAGCAAAATGTGCCCGAAAATCTACTTTACTCTATACAAAGCCTGCAAACAGTTCATTCACAGCGCAAAGTATCACTTATTAAAGACATACAGCTATAATAAATGCAAAACCATTTCTTAAAACATAAGGATAAAACAAAAATCCCTATACAGTATGTTGCCATATACGTCATAGGTTTTTCCCAGAGAGGTCACTGGACTAAGAAAGATGAGAACACGTGTGTCTAATCCCAAAACACACCTCTTGTTGAATTCTACTCAATACAAAGTAGGACTTTTATATGCTAACTTCCGTTCATTGAGAACACCATAAGCTCACCCCTGTCGTAAATTAGCTACTTGGCTGACATGGCATAGGGGGGGAAAAATTCCTCTTTTGACCTTTAAAGTGAATTGATATATAAAAGGCCTCATAACTTTATTTCTATAATACTTCGACGTGAGTCACAGAAACAGATTCAGGCGGGTTTGACGAATGTAACAGGATTTTGGCAGACAACGTTTGAGCGACAAATGGCTCTGTCTGTGGCCACCTCCTAAACATGAAGCGTTTGGCATCATGTGATTTGTTTAATTGCAACAGTTACAAATATCTATCCGGTATACTTCAGAATAGGTGTCGGGTCCACACCATCTTCCTATTTTTGAATGGTAGGGTTAGTCACACCCCTTGGCACTCTGTAGAACCCTTCCAGGAATGCTTAGAAAGTACCTTTATAAAAATATCCCGTTTACTTGAGTGTCAGAAGAGACATAATTTCATCCAATCTCTGGCAAAACATATGTTCTTAACTCTAGATTCTATCAGTCCTATAAGCTAGGCCTGGCCAAGGGTTCAACAGGCCATAAAAACATTTGTATTTTTATGTCCAATTGCAACCACATGAACCCCTGATTGATTAAAATATTTAATACCCCTGTCATGATAATATCATGAGATATTAATGCATCTTACTGCACAGATTTAAAATGCATGTCTGCCTGAGTGGGATAACAAGAGTATGCCTACATTTGAGAATGTAAACTCCAACGTGCCTTTTTGAATGAATATAATGTACCTTAAATGACATAATTTTATATAATTTATGGGAGCGGCTCATAAATATTAAATCGTGGTAACTCCCAGATGGCTAATGTGGAGTAACAGGGTCTAGAGACCTTCAGGTGTTGAGTTACCACAAACCAATACTGGGTAAACAGACGGCCTGTGGCTAAGCAATACAAATAGTGGACCACATATACTAGTTTCAACTCTGGTAAAGAACTACACACACTTACGGCTTGGATTTCAGGGCAACACACTCGGTAGCATCACCGAAAAGTAACGCAACTTCTCAATGCTTCAATAAATGGATCATGAGTAGTAACAGCTCACTGCAGCCTAATAGTATAACAGAATAAAGGTCCACAGTAACATAGTCTCAAGGTTACAACTCGAGTACCTGGAACAAATACAATCTCAAATAACTTCCCACCACCATATTACATGAAATAGCAGAAAAGCCCCTAAAGCACAACCCTTCATAGTACTCACAAGTGACATACAGATGTATCATCTCCGGCAGCGAGGCAAGCACCGTGACTGCAGCTGCCCCGGAGGATTATCACTGTGGGGGGTCCGATGCGGAAGCATGGACCCCCCCCCCCAAACTGAAATGTCACAGCGGCACTATCCCTGGAGCCGCGGAGTCCTGCAACATCAGCACTCGGAGAAAACGCAATCCCCCAAATGGGCAAAGTCTCTAATAGCAAGAAGCGGTAAAAAAATAACAGATCCTCTGTAATTCTCCACTAAATAACCCAACATCATTGTGTCTTATTGCATAGTATAGCAGTACAATAAACCACAAACAATACCCTCGTCAAAATTCAGTTTTTCAGTGCCTTATAGCATGGGTGCGCAACGTTTCCTACATGCGCCCGTCTCCTCTCCGGCTTGCGCCCCCCCCCTCTCTTTGCACGGCTCCGGCGTCAAATGACGCAGCGTGGTCATGAGATGTCACGTTGCCCTTTGACGCCGGGAGATGTGTCGCAATC
The DNA here is from genome assembly GCF_040206685.1 of Ascaphus truei. Classification (NCBI taxonomy): domain Eukaryota; kingdom Metazoa; phylum Chordata; class Amphibia; order Anura; family Ascaphidae; genus Ascaphus; species Ascaphus truei. Next base: position 31,404,158 of record NC_134491.1, read on the forward strand.
CCCGGCATTTATTTTAAATTCTTTCGGGAAGTGCGGGGCTTCTTTCTGTAACAACTGTGCCCCCCCCAAGGAACTTTCGTGCCCCCCACTTTGCGCAGCCATGCCTTATAGAACAGCAAAGCCGGAACATCACACAGCTTATCAGAGCATAACTATCTGGTGTAACTTCCCTGAAAAAGCACAACTAATTCTAAGCACACTATGACAAAAAAACAAACAAAAAAAAACAGCCTAGGTTTTTCTGTACATTAAAGTTATACAACCTCACTAACTCTGGGCGTCACTCTACAATACTGGGATAATTTCAGCAAAAAGTATTTCTTAAAATTACGTGCCTCATCATAATCCTATTGCAGGAGCATAAAAAAAAAAAAGAAAAGCTGTATTATAACCAATCTATCCTCAATATCTTATTTCATTAATAATCATAACTTTCGTTGTATTCCAGGGGGAGCATGGAGGGAAATAGAACAAAAAAAGACAAAAACAATCTAAGTGTAGACAGTTATTTCAAAGGTGTAAAATTAGATATCTTGTCTTGGCTCGTATGTTGTGCCTACTTACAAGATGTAAGTTGTATACAAGCGATTTAGACACACAATGGTCTCTGCTAGGGATGTTGTTCTCCACTCTATGAAGCAGTCTCCAGTAATCAGCTCAGCAACCAAGTGTATGTGAAGAAAAATGATACCATAGTGCAGACCAATATAATGTTAAAACTAAACTTTATGATTTTTAAAATTGAACACTTACAATAAAATTGAATATAATAAGCATTGTTCACAATATTAGTGAGGAGAGAAGAGTGTGTTAGCTTCCGGCTCACCCGCCTCTTCTGATGGAACTTGATGTAATCAGCCTCTCTCTGTGACTTGATGTCTCTGGCGGTGGACTGTGTACCCAGGCTGTGTCCTCCCGTGGGTTGTTAGACTCCCCTTCTGCTGTTGCAGCTTAGAGCTGCCTCTCGGGTGGGCGATCCCGCCTCTCTCACTGCCGATACGTCACTTCCGCTTTGTTCCGTCACGTCACTTCCGGGCGCGGCTGATCGAATTTCTGAATGGCGATCACGCCTCTCTCCTCTCTCCTGACAGGACGGCTCCCACTCTACGCGTTTCGCCAAAAAAGGGTGTGTGGCTCCTGAGGAAGCCACAGACCCTTTTTTGGCGAAACGCGTAGAGTGGGAGCCGTCCTGTCAGGAGAGAGGAGAGAGGCGTGATCGCCATTCAGAAATTCGATCAGCCGCGCCCGGAAGTGACGTGACGGAACAAAGCGGAAGTGACGTATCGGCAGTGAGAGAGGCGGGATCGCCCACCCGAGAGGCAGCTCTAAGCTGCAACAGCAGAAGGGGAGTCTAACAACCCACGGGAGGACACAGCCTGGGTACACAGTCCACCGCCAGAGACATCAAGTCACAGAGAGAGGCTGATTACATCAAGTTCCATCAGAAGAGGCGGGTGAGCCGGAAGCTAACACACTCTTCTCTCCTCACTAATATTGTGAACAATGCTTATTATATTCAATTTTATTGTAAGTGTTCAATTTTAAAAATCATAAAGTTTAGTTTTAACATTATATTGGTCTGCACTATGGTATCATTTTTCTTCACATACACTTGGTTGCTGAGCTGATTACTGGAGACTGCTTCATAGAGTGGAGAACAACATCCCTAGCAGAGACCATTGTGTGTCTAAATCGCTTGTATACAACTTACATCTTGTAAGTAGGCACAACATACGAGCCAAGACAAGATATCTAATTTTACACCTTTGAAATAACTATCTACACTTAGATTGTTTTTGTCTTTTTTTGTTCTATTTCCCTCCATGCTCCCCCTGGAATACAACGAAAGTGACGATTTGCGGGACTACCGAAACCAGTCCCTACCAGCTGGGTTTGAACATTTTAAATATTTACACCTGCACGTTATTTTGAGCACGTCTTTATTGTTATACAAATAATTGATTTTGTTTAAAATATTCACTATATAGTTTGTAGTGAAACACTTATAGAGCTAGCGCCGTTTTTTCACCTTCACTCAACACATTAATAATCATAACACACCATCGTCTATAATATTATTTTGATCTCATATAGTGCTAACAGTGTACGCAGTGCCTATCCCGTAAAGCTGACAATCTAATGTTGGTGCCTGATGCACAGAGATTGAATGGCTTGCCCAAGGTCACAAGGGGAGCCGACATCCGTATACAACCGGTTGCCCCTGCTTCAAAAGCAGCGACATTACCACTGAGGCACTCTTAGGCCTTGTCCAGGGTGGCGCTGAACAGGCGCGCGCGCTCACGCTGGCCGCGATGAAACACATTGCGGCAATGTGTGTGGCCAGCGTGAGCAAGCGCCTGAGCATGCGCGGCACTTAGCTGCTTGCCAAGCAAGCAAAATTGAATCTGCCGCTCGCTCACGCATCACGTGAGCGGTTCGCCCAATGAGGGCGAACCAGCTCCATGACGTCTTGGCCGCGCCGCCCGACACGCCCTCCCGCGCGCACACCTAGCCGCCACGAATCACCAGGCCGAGCAGGGCGCAGCGCACGAGCGCCCACTCCCTGCCTGGCCGCAGCCTTACAGCTTCAAAAAAAGCTGCACTATCCGCAACTTAACTAAGGCAACAATTAGTGAGTGACTGACAATTGAATAACAAGATAACCCGTCAGCGATGTTGCCTCCTCGTGACTTAGGCCAAGTCCATGCTGCCACAGACCGCGCGGACGGCGCTATCAGGTTGCCTTCAGGGATTGATCGCGCCCATAGACCGCGCGGGCGGCACCAGGAGGGGGTGCACGTTGCGCGAGAAATCAGTTGAAACTGATCTCTCAGCGCGATGGGCAGGTCACGTGAGCGATTCGCCCAATGAGGGCAAACCAGCTCCGTGACACCCCTAGACACGCCCCCACAGCACGTCTAGCATGGACAAAATAACGCACCCGCTTCACGCGGGTGACGTCACACAGAAGCACGCCTCCGCGCGGGCGAAGGCAGTATGTACCTGCCCTTAGGCCGCATCCATGCTGAGCGTGACCGCGGCACGTTCAAAATGCCCTGGCCCTATAAGGTAAGTGAGGTCAGGCAGTTTGACAGATGCTTCACGTGATCCCCGGCATTTAATTTAAATGCCTTCGGGGAAGCGCCGGGCCTCTGTAACGGCCGCCCCCCACTTGGTGCCCCCACTGAATTAAGGCAATGTTACTTGAGTGGATTGATTTCATGGTAACCCACGTCATGAATGTCCTCCTGTCCCTCAGATTGACATTAACTCAGTATCACAAGTGCTGGATTCCTCAATATACAGAACAATACGATGTCCCCTCAGGGTGACATCATATGGTAACTACTCCTTGAAGCCGCATATCAGGGGGTAAAAATCCCCCCCTCATAAACAGCAGATAAATGTTAAGGTGCCTCATTACTTACAATAACAATGTCGCTTGAGGGTGAAACTGGCCCATACCAACCACTTAGATGCTCCATTAAACACAATAACATGATGTCCTCTCTCACGATGATGCTCTGGGAAAGGCACCGTGGGGCTCAAACACTGGCATTTAACAGCAATAAATGTAAGCACTTGACTTTTCAACGGGCTCTCCTATGACTGTTTACCAGGTCAGTTGACTACTCCCGTCAGACTTCGGCTGCGCTTATTGTGCCGGCGACGTCGGGCTGCGGTCGCTGGAAAAATCAAATTGAGATGACTTCCAGCGATCGCGACCAAGCCATCGCTGCGTCGCGCTTACTATATGCTCACGTGACGGCGGCAATGCATTTATTCTGACGCGACGTCGCTGTCACTATAAGCGCAGCTTAACAAATCCTTCATGTTTAATTTTCATTTTTGTTTCCTTGCTGACTCCTACGTTCATTTTACACGGTTCAATGGTTATGCAACTCCTGAGAGGAATGGGACATTTACTCCCTGCTGGTGTTTACCGCTGGGGGACCCTCCGCCGTATCCGGTCCGGCGCTGTACACTCCGCCACCAGCCGCTTCTACGAGAAGGTACATTTTTGGGTGGTAGGGGGTTAGTTTTTGGGTGGTAGGGGGTAAGTTTTTGGGTGGTAGGGGGTAAGTTTTTGGGTGGTAGGGGGTAAGTTTTTGGGTGGTAGGAGGCAAGTTTTTGGGTGGTAGGGGACAAGTTTTTGGGTGGTAGGGGGCACGTTTTTGGGATTTTAGCGGGTAGGGGGTTAACTTTAGGGTTTTCGTGGTTAGGATAAGGGCTTAAGGTAAAGGGTTTTAGGGTATGGGGTTAAGGTTTTTGGTGTATGGGGTAGAGTTAGTATTAGGAGTTAAGATTAGGGGGTTGTAGGGTAAGGGCTCCGGTTATTGACTTACCTTAGCAGCGAAGTGGCCAGCGGTAGCGTGTCCTGGCAGCAAGGTGAGCAGAGGCTCAACGCCAGCGGTCATTTGGTCGCGGCAATCCTATCTATACGACATGCCAAGTAATGAGGCACCCAAGTGCTATGTTATAGTGTACACCGACTGAGACTGAACCCGTCCCTCAGGCTGAAAGCATGACACTATCATGCCACAGTAGCCCGATATAAGCATCGCTGAATAGTAATAGTACCCCAGGGCAGCTCTTGCTTACCGCATTACCCCTGGGAGAACACGGTTCTGACTATTTAGAGTGGGTGACCATTCATGATGACACAGCCACGTAATAAGATGAATCTCCTCCCACGAGAGAACCTAAACACTCCAAGTGTGACAATGACACAGGACACCACGAACCACGCGTTACATCACGGCGAGCAATGCCGCGTTCAGACGCCAGAACGCCCCTCAGGCTAGCACTATGGTACTGTAACTCCTGGGTGCCTCATCACATATCACGTGTCACATCACTGCAAGCAATGCCACATTCAGACGCCAGCACGCCCATCAGGCTGGCACTATGGTACTGTAACTCCTGGGTACCTCATTACATATCACATGTTACATCACTGCGAGCAATGCCGCATTCAGACGCTAGCCCGCCCCTCAGGCTGGCACTATGGTACTGTAACTCCTGGGTGCCTCATTACATATCACGTGTTACATCACTGCAAGCAATGCCGCGTTCAGACGCTAGCCCGCCCCTCAGGCTGGCACTATGGTACTGTAACTCCTGGGTGCCTCATTACATATCACGTGTTACATCACTGCGAGCAATGCCGCGTTCAGACGCTAGCCCGCCCCTCAGGCTGGCACTATGGTACTGTAACTCCTGGGTGCCTCATTACATATCACGTGTTACATCACTGCGAGCAATGCCGCGTTCAGACGCTAGCCCGCCCCTCAGGCTGGCACTATGGTACTGTAACTCCTGGGTGCCTCATTACATATCACGTGTTACATCACTGAAAGCAATGCCGCGTTCAGACGCTAGCCCGCCCCTCAGGCTGGCACTATGGTACTGTAACTCCTGGGTGCCTCATTACATATCACGTGTTACATCACTGCAAGCAATGCCGCGTTCAGACGCTAGCCCGCCCCTCAGGCTGGCACTATGGTACTGTAACTCCTGGGTGCCTCATTACATATCACGTGTTACATCACTGCGGGCAATGCCGCATTCAGACACCTGCACGTCCCTCAGGCTGGCACTATAACTCCTGGGTGCCTCATTACACCATGATGTACAGTCAGGGAGCCCGTGTCCAAAGGTAACTCAACCCCAGGGTGCACAATGACATGGTATCCCAGTGGAGGCACCCAGGAGTTGCGTTACCATGTTTCTGTTACGGTGAGACGGGATGATGCCCCTATAAGGTGACACTATCCCAGGCCAGGGGGTTACAACCCCAAGCTTGCCTCATTGCCCCTTTCAGCACCAGAGGGGCCTGCGCCGCATACTGCGCATTGCCACGGCGCCATTCTCGCACGATGGGCGGTATACCTGCGTCGTGCCGCTAATTACCCAGCGCAGCGCTGCGCACACCGGCGCCTCCCCACGCAACAGCAGATCCAGCACCGCCGCCATACCAAGAGCGCGCGCACAGCTGCGCGCCAAACTGCGCGCGCGCGACCCCGGGGGGTGACGTCATGCGGAGGGGTGGGGGGGCGGGGCCTGCGGAGAGGGCCGGCGGTAGGACACGTGTGCGAAGTGGGGCGTGTGAAGTAGGGGGCGTGGCTAATGCGGAGCAGGACGCATGGGAGGCGGAGCCTGGGAGGGGCGGAGCCTAAGGAGAAGGTCCTGCGGGGAAGGCCGGAGCCTGCGGTGAAGGCCGGCGGGAGTACACGTGTGCGCAGGGGGGCTGGGAAGGAAGGGGGCGTGGCCGGCGTCAAAGGGGGAAGCCGGGTTGCAGTGTGACTGAAAGGGGGCGTGGCTAATGCTGAGTAGGCCGCGTGGGGGGCGGAGCCTGGGGGAGGCCTATCATCCTGTCTCTTATCACTATGGCTGTTACTATGTCTCAGTGTCAGAACACCAGGGATTCCATCCCAGACAAGAAAGCTTATTTAATGTGATTGAGAACCAGAAATTGGCGATCATCCTAGGAAAAGAAGATTATGTATTTATTTATAACGTGTTACCAGGAAGTAATACAGTGAGAGTTACCTCCTGCATGTCCTGGGCACAGTTGTACAGGCGGTCCTCGGTTATCCAACAGAATCCGTTCTGGCAGTAATGTTGCATAATGAAACTGTTGTAAAGTGAGTCCCATGTTAATCAGTGGCGGTGAGCGTTGGATAACATTCCAGCGGCAAAAAAACAGCCCATAGTGTTGCATTGTAAAGCGATGGGTATGCCATGCGTTGTAAAGTGAAACGTCGTTTAACGAGGACTACTTGGTTACATTAAATGAACAGGGTTATACAGTCAATTCACCGTCATTTCATGGACAGTTAGTGTTGGAAAAGTGGGTACAGGGGATAAAGGGCTGGTGAGTTTCAGATTGGTGATGTTAAAGCTGCTCCATTTCAAACGGCTCACACCCTTTAGCTGCGCCAAAAGCTGTTCATCTTTGAGGCGACGCAGATGTAGACAGAGACCGCCTGCACACTAGATCAGCGCCTGTCACAGGCGGCGAGATGCCCACATCTGTGTTTGTGTAACTGTTACCTATGTACTGTGTAATCATTCTACCCTACCCAGTTATTCATGTACTGTGTAATTATACCCTACCCCTTTATTCATGTACTGTGTAATCATTCTACCCTACCCAGTTATTCATGTACTGTGTAATTATACCCTACCCCTTTATTCATGTACTGTGTAATCATTATACCCTACCCCTTTATTCATGTACTGTGTAATTATACCCTACCCCGTTATTCATGCCTTGGCAATACTGAACTGTTTTTCCGTCATGCCAAGAAAGCTTATTTGGTTTAAATTTGGTACCCTCTCATTTTATTCCTACTGTATTTGATGCAAGCGCAAACAGAATCCTAACCAGGGAGTTCCCCCGACATGGAGAGCTGGGTATAACGTGGACTCAGTTACCCAAATAAACAGTGTCTTGTACAATGTAGAAGTAAAATAGGGGTAATTAACCCTATGCACACAGGTATCATGGGAGATACCAACTATAGTACACTATATCACAAATACATCATGTATGTATGTCTGTCTTTATTTATACAGCGCCATTAATGTACATAACGCTTCACAGTAGTAATACACGTGTCAATCATATAAATAACAAACAATACAAATAACAGATCATGGGAATAAGTGCTTCAGGCATAAAAGTAACATTTCAGAAAAGTCCCTGCTCCAAAGAGCTTACAATCTAATTGGAAGGTAGGAAGAACGTAGAAACAGTAGGAGGACTTTCTGGTAAGTGTGTCAGCAGGGGGCCAAGGTTAATGTATCGTGTACAGTGCTACTCATATGCTTCTTTAAGCAAGTGTTCCTTAAGGTGGGTCTTAAAGGTGGATAGTGAAGGTGCTAGTCGGGTATTGAGGGGAAGGACATTCCAGAGGTGTGGGGCAGTCAGTGAGAAAGATTTAAGGCTTTAGATACACAAGGGGTAGAGAGAAGGCATCCTTGAGCAGAAAGCAAGAGTCAGGGTGGTGCATAGTGAGAAATTAGGGCTGAGATGTAAGGAAAGGCAGAAGAATGTAACGCTTTAAAAGTGAGGAGGAGAATTGAGTGTGCGATACAGGATTTGATAGGAAGCCAGGAGGAGGATTTCAGTACTGGAGACAGACAGATTTAGTGTAGAGAATCACTTCACAGATTTGACTTCAGCAGAAGCAGTTTATATTACAAAGCTGACACGGTTCAAGTAATAACACAACCTTTCACCAATTTACACTTGTATTAATTATTATTTATTTATTTTAACAGTGCCTAACGTCCACATATTTTCCTGGTTTTAGACTTGGAGCAGGGTAAATAAAAGATTTTAATGTAAAACAAGTTGCTGATTGTAAATATTTGCTCATGGGTGCTTATTTTCATTGAACAGTCACATAAGAATTTAGACAGGTTTACTGTAAGTAACTCAAGCCATGTAACTTTTTTATAATCCCAACTTAAATCTGAGCTACATGTAAAGGAACTGAAAATACAGGCTTTCAACATTAGCCATCAGAAAAAGAAAGATACAAAACCAGCAGGTGCCTGGGAACAAAGTTAAATATATTAGTTGGTCAGAGATCTGGTTTTACAGTCAGATAAGGAGTCTAAGCATGTACAGTAGGAGAAAAGTTTGATTATATTGTGAATAATTACATTGTAGCTGCCAGTCTTGCAATCCTTTAATTGATTTAGTGACCTTGTCTTATGTATGGCAGCTGCATTCAATCTGAATCCCTTCAGTGTAGATCTGCGTCGTCCCAAAAAGCGGACGTCTGATGGATCGCCCCAAGAGCAGCTCCCCTCTGCACAGAACCAGCATGCCAAGGGTTAACATTTGCTTGTACTTTGTGGAACGTCAACCCCACCCACTGGAATGTTAATGAGCCAAGAGGACAAAGAACGTTGTATTCGCAGCTGCATTCAATCAAAAAGGTGGACACAGCCTTTGGCGCAGTCAAAGGGTGTGAGCAGTTTGCTGATGTTTGGTGAAGTTAAAGCTTCTCTATTTCAATCTGAAACTCACCAGGCCTTAATCCCCTGTACCCAATTTTCCAACTATCTGTCCATGAAATGTCTGATTTGCCTGTATAACTTGTTCATTTAATGTAACCCTGTATTGTTATAACTGTGCACAGGATATACTTGAAAACGAGAGGTAATTTAATATATTACTCCCTTGTAAAACATTTTTATAAATAAAAAGTTAAATAAATGTCAAGATTGTTTTTGGGGAAACCGTGAATATCCCCTTATGTACTGAGTATAGGCACTCATGTTTGACTCGCATACAATTCTTGACAATGAGAGCAGCCTCACCAGAATGTATGAGAGTAAAAAATGTAAATACACCGGAAACCAGTGTAATCCATTTTACTATAAACTAAAACTAAATGCCATCAAAGCACTCACAAACTGATAAAAACATGCTCCTCAGAATCAGAATATGGAGCACATACAGAACAGTTATAGATTCAGATTTACATTGGTCTCCCGAAATTATTTAGAAAACTAATTCAGATCCAATATTGTTTCTTAAATAGGGCTAGACCACATTCAGTACAGCTGGAGAGGGGGTAATAGGCATTATTGTCTGAGATGGATTCCTAAGGTTAAGACCCTAATTTAGGAGGTGCGGTCATAATCGTGTATCAAATGTAACAATGTCAATATTGTACAAATAGAAATGTGGGGTCACAAAGGTACAAACGTTGTGAAATAGTATGAACATCGTCACTGTAATAGGTATTTAAGGAAGGGGAGGGTAATGGAACAATTAGCCCTAGGAAATAGAAAGCGAAATGCGTAGGGCAAAAGGATCCCAAGGGAGAACTGCTTGCCCCAGAAGTGGCGCGGAGCGCGCAGTCCTGGCACAGGAAAAGGCCACAAAGAAAGCGCGTTTTGGAATGTGCGGCAAGTCTCGTTGGACTGACTGATTTGGAGGACCACATTCATAAAATGTTTGTGGGAGCTACACTAGCATTTGATATTATAATACAATGGATTACGCCATTTTTCCCGGTCTGTTTAAGCACATAAAAAAATGGCGGAAGAGTCTCAAAATAGATTATATGCAAGTGCATTCAGTACACTAAAACATTGTAAAATATCAGACTACTACACCATTTTCTTTTATTACTCTTTATATACTAGGGTGAGGCTGCCCTCAAGTGTCAAGAATTATGTGAGACCTACTGGATTGTCTTTTTTTTGGAATGAGCAACACCGCTGAGGGAGTTTTATTATATTATTTTCGCAATTATTTGAATTTAACCCACCTATTACACATTTGTCACATGAAGGTTAGTAATGCTTACATTTGTAAGTGTCAGCTCGTGTTTGCAAAAAATATATATTATCCCTAAAACATGCTGTAACTCAAGAGTCCCCAAGTATTGGTTTGGGAACCATTGCACTAAACTTTTTTCACATGAAACCCTTACAATTGTACCCAAAGGTAGCACGATGACACATTTACAATCTCGAAAACAGGGCTGCTCAACTGGTGACCTGCAGGCCAAATGCAGCCTGTGAAGGGCCTTGATGGGTCCTTGCTATTTTCATACTAGTTGTTTTGGCAGTTTTTCCCACTAAAACCAATTTGTAAATTAAGGTGAAGTAAATCTGTATGGCATACTTTGTATAAATTATTGCAAAATGTTGAAATATTTATAATCTAAAATTACATTACAATAAACTTGTGGCCCTTTTACATCTAAATATTTTCTGGCCCCTTGAGAAAACCAGTTGAAGAACCCTGGTCGAAACTGTTGGTCCGGCTTATCCCAACACATTCTAGAAGGGAATTTTGCTCTTCACACTACCAGCTCTGCATTTCTGTAAACCTAACATTGTGAAACTCAATAGACAGATGCGCTCACTATTTTATATGGCTAATTCCCATTTAGCCTCACGGGTATATATGCAGGTATAAAAGCAAATGCAAACACATTACCTTGTTCTGATTGCTGAAGGACAACACATGCTCTTTTATTCAGTCTGAAAACATCACTTTCTTCTCTCGTAAGGTGGTTTATTCAATATCCTTTCATTGTTGAGATAAGTATAAAACGCGGATAATGACCATAGAGAAGGTGTAACTTAAAAACAAAAGCCTTTATTCTTAATGTTTAAAACCAACATCAGCCGGTTCCTGTGCGCTATGCTTTCATCGGGGTATATTTTTGATACTTAATTTCTCATGAAGTAACCAACTTTCACAGTACCACATTAAGCAAATGAAATGTGCTCCTGTATCCAACTAAAGTAAGCCGAAAAACACAACTTTTGTTTATTTTTTTTATTTTATTTCATCTTTACATGTTTTCAAAAACAAAGCGGGTACCTGAATTGATGGCACGCTCTCCCGATAACGGGCGAGTGCCCAAATGTAAACACTCATTCACAAGCGCTGTGTGTACACTACAAATGTCGCCACCTCACTTGGGACTGACTGAGGGTTAGTAAGCTTGATGCAAACGGTTGTCACACACATACAGTATGGCCGACAGTGGAATCTCCTCCCTCTATCCACAGATTATTAAAAACTCCTTTGCGCTGCTGCAGGGGCCCGTAATGAATTGTCGGACAATGTAAATTAGGTTACATGCCGAGCAAGACATTGCAGGCCCCAGTGGCTGCAAAACGGCTAAGGTAGAAATAAAAAAATAAAATACAGCAGCAGGAAAAAAAATACGTTATCCTATGTCTTCTATCACAGTTTATAATGTATTGTTGTAATGAATACAAAGGGCTGTATCAAGGCCAAGTGGAGCAATTCAAGGGCAAAACAGCTGCTCTAAATTTATCAAAATATAAAATCTAATTGAAAGCAACAGGATTTTTTCTGATACATTTTGTAGAAATGTTTGCCTCAGATCTGCACCCCTTTTGCCTTGCTACATTGAACCTCAAAAGTATTAATAAAGACAGTGCATTTTAAAGGAGCAATCCAAGCAATATCCTACGTGGTTTTTTTAAATGAATCAGTTCTGTAGTATTAGATACTACTTTTTTTATTTTAAAATTCAACTCAATGCCATTTTTTTATGAGTTTTAATATACTGAGCATCCTTTGATTTCTATAGCGGGCTTTAGCCACCTCCCCAGCAGCGCACGATCTTTGTAACACTTTCCTGTTTGTGATAATTTGTTACCAATATTCCCAGCAGTTTGAGCTGCAAACTGTAACAATAATGTTACCTTAGTAATATAAGAATACATTGTAACTGCTGAGTTACATTGACTGAAGGATTGATTTTAAACTGAAAGGCAGCCATTTGGTGAACCCTGGGAAACAGGATTTTGCTCATCGATCACAGGATAATCAAATCGGTGGGCAGCTTATGTAATTCGTTTTCAATAAATGTAAACAAAGGCTGCATATATTTAAAAAAAATGCTTCGATTGCCTCTTTAAAGCCTACATGTTGGTATCCAAATATTCACTCTGAACCCCTCTGCTACCAGAGATTACAAAGCAATTCCATTGCTGGCCTCCCCCGGCAGTATAAGGGTTAAGACGCAAGGCAGTTGAAGATCTGACCATGGGTTGCATATTCTGCAAAAAAAAAAAATAGGTTTTAACAAATAAATATTTCTTAACACTATAAATTGAGGCTATTCAGCTGAACATAAACATAAAAGTGAATATCACCAACGTGGACTTTTCTCATTTAGGCCCATATTTGTCAAGCGATGCTACAGTATGTCAGAAGAAATTTTTCAGCACTAGAAGATAATGTGGCCCACTCCCTGGAACTGGCCACAAGGGGTCTTCCAGGACAGGAAGGTGCTTTGTGGAATAGCACTGCTTAATAAACACGGGCTGTAAATGTATGTAAGCAGCACAGCATGAGAATTACAGAAACATAACCCTGTTACAGCAATCTGTTACTGGCCCGGCCAGCAGAGAGGCAAATATGCAAGGGTAAAAAGACACACACACACACACACACACACACACACACACACACACACACACACACACACACACACACACACACACACACACACACACACACACACACACACACACACACACACACGTGTTAGAGATGCATGCAATTAATTGCTCTGCTTTAAAGGTACTGTACATTCACTCTTACAAAAAGTAAATACATTTTAAAACAAATATACTATAGGTCTATTGAGTGTAGCACCTAAATCAGCACACTTCAAGTTTCATGTCTGAAGCTTCCAAGCCCAAAAATATAGAATTTGCATTGTCAGGAAGATCCCAGCTCGATGAGGTTTTCCTACTGTCCTTCGCGATCACCCACAACTTATGGTCACATTAGCCCAACTACAGTGTTTTTGTAAGATAAAGAATTAGATATCAAACAACGTGTTACTCAGGATTTCAAGAGCTACCGTATAAACATTAAATACAGGCATTTAAGAGGTGCAAACAAAAAGGGACTACAAAGAACTACAAATTAGAAGCCGATTCAAAGCAGATGTTTGTGAAAAGTGAATGCATCTTTTAACATGCATTAAAAGAGGGCATCCGGTCTGATGTAACAAGGAGGTTTCCCAGGCACAGGATCTCTGAGAGGCAGGTGAAGCAGATGTGAGGGAAATGGCACTCCCAGGGTGGGACAGGCCTATTGATCAAAGGAACAGGGACAATAAGCCCCTTCATTTATTAGAAATCAGGGCTTCAGTCTACAATGAAACATGTTTAACACAAGTGTAAGATTAACTACTCATGACATGTGGATCAATTGGATATTCTAAGGCAGAAGTGGCCAACTCCAGTCCTCAAGGGTCACCAACAGGTCCGATTTTCAGGATATCCCTGCTTCAGCACAGGTGGCTCAATAAGTGGCTCGGTCACAGTGACTGAGCCACGTATGCTGAAGTAGGGACATCCTGAAAACCCGACATGTTGGTGGCCCTTGAGGACTGGAGTTAGCCATTCCTGTTCCAAGGGCTGCTTTTAGTAGGGGGGCAGCTTGAGTGAATCCCTTAAACAGCTCGTGGCAAATCAGATTATTTCATTACTCCCCAAAAAATAATCAAACACTGCATACAATCAGCACATTGGTAAAGTGGGGAAAGCTTTGTGGAATTCAGCAATCTGATTGGTTAGCGTTGTGGCCTAAATGATAGTAAAATGCCGTTACAGGGTGCCGAGTAATAAGGAGTTACCAGAAGTCATTAAAATAAGTCTATAGTTCGTCTCCTTTTACTTTTAATATTTAGCTGCAACATACCTACCAAATGCAAACAAAATAACACTGTGATAGAGGACATATCATTTAGAAAATACATTAAAATAAACTATAAATAGAATTAAATAAGAAAAAAAAACTACAATTAAAAAAAAAACTGGCTGAAGAAAATATTACCAACTCTTTATATGTGCAATGCAATCATTGGAATAATTTTAAAAATTGACATGCTGAGAAAATATTTTCACATAAATGGAGATACAAGGCCAAAACATTTTCAGGCACACACAAAAAAAAAAAGAAAAAGGAATGGTTATCAGCAGTCTACAAATGCAGAATGAATATGTGAATATGTGAATATATATATATATATATGTATGTATGTATGTATGTATGTATACACACACACATATATACACATATACACATACATATACAGTGTTCGACAAACCTATACATTTGCACGCCCCGGGCGAGTTAATTTAACATCGTGGCGAGCTCCTATTGGCCCAAGCAGCACACGTGTGGTACTAGGTGGCGAGTAGATTTTTTGGTGATTTGTCGACCACTGTACATATATATATATATATATATACACACACACACATATATATACACACATATATATATATATATATATATATATATATATATATATATATATATATATATATATATATATATATATATATATATATATACACACACACACATTCATATTTATAAATATTTATATAGGATATAATTTACCATGAGGACATGCAACTATGGGGACAAAACCTTTTGTACAATATACTGTAATTATAATACAAAGAAACGGGATGTCGGGTTAAGATTGCAGCTTGATTGATTTCAGGATTGGGCAAATATAAAATCCCATACATGAATTTAAAGCCATATATGTTAACCTTTGCAGTGCTAAAAGAGATGGCAGCGTTACTCCAGCACAGCAGAGATTAAAAACATAGGGGTTACAGCACAGCCACTGACAAGGAAGGAGAATGCTGCCAGGAAGCGTTTCCCTTATATATCCAAAATGTGCTCATTTTGGTACCAACGAGTCAGAATGAATTAAGCAATGCACAGAGTAGAGCAGGGGGGACCAACTCCAGTCCTCAAGGGCCACCAACAGGTCAGGTTTTAAGGACAATCCTGTTCAGCACAGGTGGCTCAATTAATGACTCATTGAGCCACCTGTGCTGAAGCAGGAATATCCTTAAAACCTGACCTGTAGTTGGCCCTTGAGGAGTAGAGTTGGCGACCCTAGGAGTAGACAATCCTTCGTAACCTGTCAAGGCCAAAGCAGCATGCAATGCACTGCGTATCAATACCCATATATACACAATGCGTTGCTGGCTCCTTTGGTACGGAAAGGTGCATACAAAAATATACATTCAAAGCATTTGACCTTTTGAAATGGAGAACCACATGATCCATCACCTCTTCTCCGGGCCCAGAACCAGAACCACAGAGTTCTGAGGCAACTACTCAATAATTGTAATTATTTGCAAATTAGGTGAATTCACTGTATGCAAGAGCATTGGTTGTTCCTAAATCCTGGTGTGGCCGGTGGTCTCCAGGGAAAGGTACCATTTCTCTCTCTGCTTACCCGAGACACATCAACTTCATAAGAGGCTTCCATGTAATAAGGCGATATTTCTCTCTCACTCATATGAAAATGGACCAAGTCCTTGGAAATAAAACTAGAACGGCTTTCCTTTTTAGTTAAAAGCAGCAAATCATATTCAGGAAAATAGAGCTGTTCAACAAATGAAAATAAACATGCTGCACGGACAATGCATTGACAGCAGTTGCAGCATGATATAAATACAGTAGTTCATAAATAATCCTCAAGGTATTAAGATATCCAGCCCTCCAAAGTGCTTTCTCCTTGGAGAGACTAAAACGTGGTAACAGGATGGTATTTTCAGCCACATGGCAACTACGTAACAGTAATGGCAGTCACAACGGAGATGGTACGACTATAAAGGTATTACTTTCCAGACCCACAAATTACAGTATGTCAGATATGACATGCAGAACTACGTCATGTTGGGGAACCCTTAAACAATGAGCTTCCGGTGAGAAACCACTTTGGCTACATTTTAAATCTTATTCTTTCTGTGAAGAAAGAGCTTGGAGAGACTGGGGGCATCTGGCCTCTCAAATCAGTACCATTCTACGGTGAAAGGAAAATAAAAATAAGTGTTATTTGGAGAAGGAATTAAATATGGGAAAGCCGGTGTGCTTTTTACCTTCTCTGCTTGGGAAAAGGTAAGTGGCACACACAATTGTGTAATCTTAGTTAGACGCAAACCTCTGTGGATCACAAAATGCACCATATTAACTAGAATGAACAAAACCGGCTGAAACAACTTAGTGGAAAAGGCAAACAATCCCTGCAGATTCCTGTGGAGAATATGACCATTACCGATTTAAGAATGTTAGAATTCCCTCCCAGGTTCTGGCTGCTGCATCATCCCGATTACCTATCCTCCACTGGACAAGCTTTCAACAAAACGCAGCCCTTCCAGTAGTGAATGGAGTTCTAGCCAAATGCAAGTCTCTAAAAACCATGTCCTGATATGCTTGCTGTATATATATATATATATATATATGTATGTATAGGCAAATGGCTGGCCGTGCCAGTATCATTCTCTCTAGAGCCCACCCCCCCAAAAAACATATTCCAATGGGTACCAAGCCTTTAAAATCTTCTTCTGAACATTAAGACCAACACGGATTATGTTTTCATCTGAAAAGTATACGGTACACATACACAACATGCATCATGGGAGGAATGGGGGAAATGTCAGTTTTGACGTAGAGCTGGTAAAGCCTAGTTACTATCTGCTGAGTTTACTGGACACTTTGCTCTCACGAGCAGAGGACTTTCCTCGGCTGGTTTTGCTGCCTGTGGAGTGGTGGGCGCTGCCCAGTCCCTTGGAGGTGTTTTTACTCTGTTTACTGCAGCAATGATCTTGTTGGCAGGACCTCCTTGAAGAAGAGGACCCAGAGAGGCTGGGGGGCGACTTGCTGCGACCCACGTGTGAGGAGGAGCTTCTGGGGTCATGGTGGTGAGCTCGCCCGGCTCTTGAAGATGAGGAGCTGTTGGTTCGGGGTAAAGAGGAGCTGCGCGGGGAGGCGCTTGGACTGCGTCGGGGAATCACAGGGCTTTTGGGAGGGGTTTTGGGACTGCGCGGGGAACTGGGGCTTTTGGACTGGGAGGAGCTGCGGGGTTTCTGGGATCCATTCTGAAGGATCTGAGCGAGACGGGAGAGGAGGTCCGAGTCCGAGTTGCCGCTCCCCAAAACTTTGTATCGGCGTATCCTTTAATGAAATATACACAGAATAAATAGATATAAAATACACACACAAATAAGCAGATATTAATACTGCGTGTTTATGTCAAGCATTCAATTCCTTTAACCCTTTCACTGCCCGTGGGAGCCGTTTCTCTCTTCATCTCAATATTGTATCAGACTGTACATTGTGTGTTATTGTGACAATGCCTAGAGAGTTAACAAGCAATAAAATCAGTAACAAAGAGAATTTTGTTTGAGAGGATGGTTGAAAAAACATTATGCAAGAAGCAGAACTTACCATACATAGTACATTAGTAAGCAAAATAAAGTGTAATAGGTATCATTACTTATTAACGTTCAATTCACTCGCATAGCTTTTGTTTGTCAAAATATTTGAGGGGACTTTATAATACCAATATTTGTAGTTCGCTATGGAAAGTGATTAACACAATCTTCATTACATAAAAAACCACACTATGCAACTGAAAAATCCTCGCACTGTAAGAGACTGTACAGATGCAAGAGAAGTTCTATTTTCTATTGGTCTTACCGTGCTTCTACTCCAGGTCGGGTTGGTGGCTTTCCAGGTGGTGGTCGGGGAAAGAACTGAGTTGAAGGTGTACTGCTGATTTGATCATTACTTGTCCAAGACACTGGACGTGGTATCTTGCTCTTCCTGGACTGAGGGCTGTTGGAGGATACTGTCCCATCCTCAGATGGCCTGACCACATGTGAATC
Organism: Ascaphus truei; assembly: GCF_040206685.1. Classification (NCBI taxonomy): domain Eukaryota; kingdom Metazoa; phylum Chordata; class Amphibia; order Anura; family Ascaphidae; genus Ascaphus; species Ascaphus truei. Next base: position 31,422,395 of record NC_134491.1, read on the forward strand.
TGTGGCCAGCCTAGGGAAGGGGAAAAAATCTTCAGATAAGCGTACAGCTGCTGGAGATGTCTTCTCCTCCAGTGACTTGTCAGAGGCACTTGAGAGGTCGCCGAAGAACGATTTGATCTGTCGTTTTTCAATGTGCAGTCTGGCCAGGTCTGTCTGGTATGCTTTTTTCAGGAGCAGCTTCTCCTTTGCAGAGATGGGAGATGACTCTGATACTGTATCAACCTCCTGAGCTAGGACAGGGATTCTGCTGTGCCTGGCTGGAAAATAGGACTTTGTCAGATCCTTTTTAAACTGCTGAGATTCGTCACTTTCAAGGTCAAACTGCTCTCCATTTTTTATGTACTTTTGCTCTTTTTCACTTTCCTGATCCAGCAACATCGACAAGCTAATTTTGTGGTCGAGGAAGTCATTAGATGCACCAATGTCCCTTGTATCATGGAAACCATTTTGCTGTACTTCTTCCAATGGGCTCCCTACACCCAATGCCATATAATCAACAGCTTGTCGAACTGAAATGTTTGCAGCCTCCGCTGCTTCTGGCATTAGTATTTGAAGGTCCGAGTCTTCATTTGGCACAGAGCAGAAAGTTCTTGACTCAACAGGTTGATTAGCAGCTGAAATTACATTCTCAGAGGGTTTGTAGTGTCCTGGTGGTGAACATCCATGGGGGTATAGTCTTTTGTTTTGTTCTTTGTTGGCATCAAGAAAACCAAGGAGAGGACTCTCTTGGGCATTTATTGCGGGCTCTACATATTTTTTCTCCTGCAGCATTTGGTCACACTCATTAAAGATATTTTGGCCAGACTCTGGGTGTTTGACACATACATTCGCCTGGCTAGTCTTATTCAATTCAAGCACCAGATCTGCTTTGCATACACCAGTGGCTAACACATCCGCCGATGCACCAAATCCTGCTATGTTGTTCAATGGGGATAACATTTCCTGAAGACGGGTGTCCCCATCTCTTTTCTCGAAATGGGGACCACATGGAAGGCTTTCTGAAGCAGACTGCGTGGAAGTTACTGAAGGCCGGGGAATTGTCATCTATATTTACAGAAGTCACACAAAAATGAAAACAAATCCAAGGTTATTTAAGAAATCTGCAGCTGTGATGCAACCATAACCTAAATATCTAAAGCAACTATAAATGTGTGAATGAAAATTAAGGTGTGGAAAGCAGGAAAGTGTGGAAAGCATTCAAATAAGTAGTGGTATGGAGCACAAACAGGAGCATTATGCTTTTTAATAGTGGAGGTGGGGGCGAGGCTAAGATCTTTACATACAGCTTTTACTGTAAATCTAATATGTTGTATACAAACAAAAAAGTTACACTTTTTTTTAAAAAGTTTACATTTGTGTAATTCTTTAGCTCCTTGTGTCCTAAGAACTTTGACCACTGGGGGAAACGTAAATAAAAAGCGCAACAGCATATATTGTACATGAAGAAATTACCAAATTATTCTACAATTTCCAAGTCACCAAACTCCATACAAACGGCTACTCTACTTACCTGACCCGTAAATTAATTTATGTTAATAATTCTTATAGTATTTTTTTATTTTATTTTTAAATCTGTTACACTGCAATGCAAGAAGTTACCTGGCACAGTCAAACGTGTGGCCCATGAGTAGTCTACACTAATCTTCTACAAACAAGTTTACATTTCTAAAAGTACATCACTTGTTTATCTCTGTCAGTTGCATAGATATAGTGTATGAATTTTAAGTGCAAAAGGGCATGTTTTGGCTTTGGGCCTAAACACACTTAAGGAAAGTTTGGCTTGGGATGCTATAGATAGAATGCAGAATGTGTGAAAATCATGTGTAGCAATTGTCACTTTTCAAACTGTTCATATGCATAAAAACATGCTCATCAGACCTTAGGCTAATGCCTTAAGGTAGCAAAAAGAACCATAATTATGCGCAGAGTTGCAAAGCCCACCAAGAACCTTTACATCGGAAGCTGAAATGACAATGTTTAAAAATTTGAATAACCTGGTTAATTTTGTGCAAGAGAAACTTGTACAAATCCAAAGAAATGATTATGCTCTTCCAAAACTGGTTTGGGTCTTTTATTTCATTACAACTGGGACATCGTCTTAAAAATTCTTACTGAAAGTAGGACATGACGAGCTTGACATGGATGGACAACGGAATGGTTGGTTTATGGACACAGCGATTTATTCACCTGCGATTCAGATATTCGAATTACAGAGGTGTACTTGGCGCCACTGCTGGGCGGGACAGGCAGCTTCCTGCGGCCGGCCGAACGGGAGTAGCTCTCTGCCGACTGACTCCTGGGAATGCAAACATCTTTCTTGTGCAGAGACATTGAACGGATGGACTGGGAGGTTATGGAGCTCGTGAGGCGCATGACAGAGCTTTGAAGACTTGAGGTGGATGAAAGCAGGATGTGAGAAGCACCAATCTGTCGGAATATATGTGATGTAGGGGGGAAGAATAATGTTGTGAATGCCAGTATCTACCAATATTGATAGAGCAGTAACTGCATGTCGATCATGAAAGCAGCGTCACATGTTTGTCACCTTAAAGGTATGTTTTTGTATATTGTATAGACCTATTTGAACTCCGATATACGGGTACAGTTTCACTTTCTAAGTCAATGAATTATAATCACTAAAAAAAAGTTCAGGATTGCTCCACAAATGTAGAATTTACACAACCAGCAGTAGAAAGTAAAACTTCCCTTACCGTTCCACGTGTTGACTGACCAAGACAGAATTTATAAATAGCAAACTTATCATTGATATTCTGCCTGTGGAAGAAATAGGGATTTCAACTGAGCTTGCTGCAATCGATCCTTTTCTTATCAGCCCTCAACATCTAAAATTAGGAATGCTAAAATGATGTAACTGATCAACGTTCTTTGTTCTGTATGCTGACAGACATTACATTTGAGGAGTAATTACTCCGTTGCATATCTTCATTTGCTGAAGTCTTCCCTAATTAGTTCTGGACAGCTTTCTGTTTCTATGGAGGGATGACAAATAATACTGAAGAATGTGAAAAAGAAGCTACACTTGGCTACCTTGATCTACATGGGAAGGTACAATGTAGAAGATACTGGTGCGGTTGGGGACTTGTCTGACCACCAAATTTTCCTTACATTTAGGTTCAGCATTGCTTACACAAGAATAGTCACGGAGCAGAAAATGGGTGTACCAGAAGACACAGAAGTCAGTGGCAGCAGTGGGTGTGAAATGAAGGACATTGGCCTGTCTGCAAACCGGTGGGTGAAGGTTTCAGACTATTATGACAAACATTTATCAGATCAGTGGGGTGTATCAAGAGCAAGACCAGCAAAGCTAATTTAAGACACATGGCTCATGTCAGAAAAGACAACTCCCACATATCTGAAAATGAATCATACAAAACTGGGTGAAGGCAGAGCCGGGGTAATTGGAGGAGGCAGAAACCAGACCGAATGAAATAAAAGCCCAAGCACAGTGCTGAATAAAATCAGATCATTGCTAATCGATTTGTGAATATGAGAAAAAGTATTATGTGGTGCACAGCAACAAGACCAGGTCATGTGGCAAATAAAAATTCTATTTATTTCAACTGCATAAAAAAAAAGGTAAGAGTACAGCCCTCCTACGCGTTTCGTGCTTTTGGCACTCCTTGATAAAGTGCCAAAAGCACGAAACGCGTAGGAGAGCTGTACTCTTACCTTTTTTTTTATGCAGTTGAAATAAATAGAATTTTTATTTGCCACATGACCTGGTCTTGTTGCTGTGCACCACACAATACTTTTTCTCATATTCCCGGATCCTGGACCTGGTTGCACGCTTCAGGACCTACAGGGGACAAACAGTGAGTACACATGTTTTATGGAATGCCCTAAGAAGAGGTGAATGGATGAGCTTCTCACCAAGGGATCAATGTGTTAATTCATGCATCATTGGATTTTGAGCATCTATACTTCAATCACAATATGTCCCCTGTATGGTATCCTCTGCATAGACTATGAAAGCTAAGGGTCATAGTATTTGAACTCCCACAAAACCCTATACATACTAATTGATTTGTGATCAGTAAATGGCGTTCACCCACATCTAATGTGAGGAAATTGGTTATTTTGTCCTTTTCTTTTCATCCACATCAGTAATAAAACACTCTAGGGTACTTTCAATTATGGCTCTCAGCATGTTGAGCAATACTGCTTATATTTCTGGAATATGGTATATTAACAGGGGACAAGAGAACACATTAAAGGACAATCTTACAAAGTAGAGCTGTTTCAGAAGACATTTTCTGGCACCGAAAGTTGGAAAAGCAGCGCTTCATATACATGGGCCTAAATAGTGCACCAAAAAAAAAAGGTTTGCTAGTGTAACGTCTGACAATTGTTAGATATTATTATCTCCTTAAAAAGGTGTGTGTCAGTTTTTTTCTTAACTAATAACTAATAATGGAGACTCCTTTCTCCCCCATCAAGAGTCTCAGGGAAAAACTGTATGCAAGAAGGTAGGATTACAGAGTTTTATGTACATCCCCAAACTGTGCCAGTTAGTGAAAACCGTAAACTTATATTATGAAACACAGCTGTTCCGCCACAATTTTATAGGAAATGTCTGCGGTTATCAAACAAATATGCATGTGTTCAATTACCATGAAGTTCCCTAGAGGCTGCCAACACAGGGGATATCTTAGGGGGGAGTTCTATATTCTGAAGCGGTTGATAGGAACCTCCATTTAAGTCAATGGGGGTAGCGATCGGCCGCTTCGAATAACATGGGGGGTAATTCTGGTAGCTCTATAGTCTTTTATAAAAGAGTAAATTAGATTGTTCTATTGTGTTGAAGTTTGCACCTTTAATAAGTTACTTGGCAAGTATATATTGATTGGGGAATGTGATCAGCAATATACTGACAGTCAGTGCAAGAACCACAGAATCAAAAGGTGTGGAAGAGTTGGTAAATACAAATGAATGTAGTTGCTCTGCAGAAGTTATTTAATAATCTCCGTAGGTATTATAATATGTGCCCTCCCAAAAGCCGAGGCATATACAGGCATATGGAAACAAAGAAAAGACAGCGCAAAAAAACCATAGTGTAGTATATTTAAAAATATTATTTATAAAGTGGGGGTGAGTATTGCACGTACATCAATATAAAGGGTTAATAGCATGACATGTTAGGGACATGTTACCACTCTGCGGGGACAGCAGGACACGAACACAGGTTTCTTGGACGTCCTCTCTTTAGCTGCTGGTATCCAGAATCAATGTATACAGCTCGGCGTTGGGGGACCTTCCCGCATGTTCAAGGAGCTCCAGGCGGTGGTTCAGAAGGGATGATCTCCCAGTTGTTTCCGGGTTAGTCCACGCTCACGTGTGACGTCATCCGGCGGCGTCTCTCGGCCGATCGCGTCTTTAGTGCGTCACTCCTTGGCGATATTCGATCGAGTGGTCAAATAAGTCCCAAACAAGTCTCACAGTAGAACAAATGTTCAAATATAATACCGCAATGGGGATAAATGCAGAAAATGAAGGAACGCGCCCTCTCCTAGGACCTCCGTTCCTTCATTTTCTGCATTTATCCCCATTGCGGTATTATATTTGAACATTTGTTCTACTGTGAGACTTGTTTGGGACTTATTTGACCACTCGATCGAATATCGCCAAGGAGTGACGCACTAAAGACACGATCGGCCGAGAGACGCCGCCGGATGACGTCACACGTGAGCGTGGACTAACCCGGAAACAACTGGGAGATCATCCCTTCTGAACCACCGCCTGGAGCTCCTTGAACACGCGGGAAGGTCCCCCAACGCCGAGCTGTATACATTGATTCTGGATACCAGCAGCTAGAGGGAGGACGTCCAAGAAACCGGTGTTCGTGTCCTGCTGTCCCCGCAGAGTGGTAACATGTCCCTAACATGTCATGCTATTAACCTTTTATATTGATGTACGTGCAATACTCACCCCCACTTTATAAATAATATTTTTAAATATACTACACTATGGTTTTTTTGCGCTGTCTTTTCTTTGTTTCCATGTAGCCTGGTGTTTGAGCCATTCCAACTGACCAGCAGCACAAAACCTTACCCTATCAGGTTGTATCATATAACCTCTAATTAAGTCACTATCTTTCATCACAGATCACTTATGAGCGCAAGTTTTTTGTTTTCACTATATACGTGTAATACACATCCCTTTTCACAAATACACAAAGACTTAATGATGGTCAGTGTATTGGTGTGTGTATAGGAGTTGTGAGAATGCATATCCTAAGAGGGAGTCGGGTAACCAGATCGATTCGACACTTTGTGAATTGTGATTTATGAAATGAGTGCTGTGTCATATGCTTTAAGGTTTGGAAGAGCACATATCATAATACATGGAGTCATCACAAGAACAACTCTTTTACGTATCGTGGTGAAGTCAATATTTCACAGACCATTTGGCATTGGGGGTGCCAAAGCACGGTATACAATGTTAATCATTACCAGAATTTCATACTGAATTGCAACCAGATAACTAGATTTCTATGTACTAGAAGAGTCCTTCCTTACCGGGGTAAGAGCTCCTTCTGCTTGGGCTTCCATTGGACTAGTGGGTGTGGCTATAGGCAGCTGACCAGCAGCTCCTGACATGGGGTCCAGTTGATCAGTGTAAGGACCTGAAGAAACTGCCATCTCAACTCCAAGATTTTGTTTGATATGGAAATTGTTATCTGTCCAAGTGCCTAGTTTGTGATGACCTTCTTCAGGACTGTCCTCCAGTACTTGAAGCACCTCTGGCTCTTCTTCTGAAGGACTTCCTGTCAGCTTCTGACCTGGATTTCCATTTGTCCCAAAATCCTTCAAATCACGGTCCTTATCCACTATGACCCACTCTTTCGAATCAACCTCCTGCCGGCAGGAGCTCAGATTCACTGCTACAAACCCGTTGCTAACTAAACCATCCAGATGCTCTGGGGTGTTGGCCGACTCAGGTTTTGAGCCCTCTGGGAGATACGCCTCATCACAGCGCCAAACGTGGTCAGCGTGGGTTGCTGTGGGAAAAGCAATGGTCTTCCGAGGTTGAGATGGCGAAGGAGCAGAACCAACAGGAACTGCTGCTGCATTCACATTTGGCTCCTTCTGCATCTTCTCAACACTTAGCAGGACAGAAAGGAGTGAAAACTATAGTAACTAATAAAATCTTCATATAATCCCTCAAACACAGGACTATGACAATTTTTTTACATTTTCTTTTTATGATTGGTTATAACTGCGAATTCTCCAAAACTGGAATAATCGCTGACAAACACTCCCCAATGTATCCGCTCTGACAAACACATTATGGCAGAGTATATTTATTTCGTGGATTCAAGGAAATATAACAATTAATGACAATGGACCATAAAGGCACATATTTAGTAAGCGACACTATTCCGTGGCATACCTTCCAGTGCTACAAGTCACTGTACGGCCTATTCACGGGAAAAGGCAGCAAGGCGTTTTCCGGTGCCAGAATGCAGTATGTGGAATAGCACTGCAACATAAACATGAGCCAACAGGTCTTCAAGCTGGAAGGTGCCTTACGGCAGGAGGCACAAACTTTCTGCGCTGCGCCCCTCGGCCTGCTCAGCCCCAGTGCTCGCGCCCCCCAGCCTTCGGCATAGCACTTAGTAAATATGTCCCATGATGCTTTGCCATTCATGTTATCGCTTTGCTGTCAACTATAACCAATAAAAATGAAAACACAAATATGTATTTAATATAATAGAAACCAATGCGCTCACAATACTAATAAGATACTTCGTAGGTTGTGATACTTTTTAGTGGACCAACATATTAAATCACAAGGTTTTCTTGTGTATAAGAAAGAATTATTCTGCGGTCTTGAAAGCTTATGCACAAGAACACTTTGTACAATTGATAGGTGGATCCATTAAAAAGGTATCAAAACCTACAACATATCTTGCTCTTTCTGGGACCAATACTGCTACTAGCACACTTTGATGACAATATTGATAAAAAATACATGTGCCTTTTCATACCAGCTTTCCAAAAATTTGTCAGCATCTGGCTTTGATTCGAGTGTCAGACGCTTCTCTAGCTCGAAGCTATGAATGGTGCGCAACTTGCGCAGGAGAGGGACATCCCTGTCCAGCTGGGCAATTTCTGAACGTACCCGGATGGGAGAACCAAGGCTTGGCACATTATGTAGACCGTTTGCATGGCCATTACTATGCTCTTCCTCCGTAGCAGCCTAAGAAACAAGAGGAAACATGTTGCATACTAGTAAAACAAGTAGCAGGCAAGGCAGCATTGGAAGAAAATAACCCAGCCATGCAAATCTGAATCCCAGTCTTAATCAAGGGTTGAAGATCAATACTTTCAAACATTTATTGCCAGTCCAGTGATGAGCCAGGCTGTTTATTAGGGGTTCTAAAACAAGGCGCCAGCAACCTAATATTTCTTGCTTGTTTCTCATTGGCCACCAGATGTCCGACAGCAGTTGTGGTATCGTTTATTAAGTCTCCCAACAGGGACATGGATTAATAATAATGAGTGTATTTCACACTGCTTAAAAACAGACATATTTCAAGGTGCCTGGATAACTTGTGGCATCTTTATAAATCTCCCAATGTGTTGGTACCTTGCAAACCCCCATTTTTATTTTGTTCCTGTTTGCGTCCATCTCCTCCCAGACATCCTTCTCCTGCAGACGCGGATGGCCGGGTGACCCAGGTATTTTCTCTGGGGAAACCATGATTGGGATTCCGTTTTCACCATCACTGAGTTGCTCATCCGGAAACACTTCGTCAGTGTTTTCACGCAGCATGTCTCCTGGGATGGGTGTGGCATTGGCAATTCTGAAGATTAGAAGGAACAAGCTTTCAAAAACCTTGCATGCTAAAATTTCAAAGCTGCATTTTAAATCATGGGGAGGAGGGGGGTGGAGGAGAGGGGGATGGAGGAGAGGGAGGGAGGGGAAGGAGCGAGGTTGTCCATAACAGCAAAATTGATTTGTAACTAGCAAACAAAAATGTGTTGTTAATTTTGGTTAATACTGAATGGCTTTAATACTAAATAAAAAACTCAGTTAATGGGCAAAACTCTAGTTCTTGGCATTTTACTAAAAAATGGACACTCAAAGATGTCCGAAAAAGTAATTGTGTTCATCTACCTATGCTTTACTAGAGGGGCTGCAATACACATTTATTAAAAACACATTATCACCCTTTGTAGAGGAGAGATATACTATGTACCCATCAGGGCCGTGCTTTCTTTGTGGTCTTAACTGGGACTTTGATCAATGAAAATCCTAAATATACAGATGTAGTAAGATTTACTGCCGGCTTGGCCGCGAAGATCTATGTCTAAATCCCCTGCACTTGTTTACGTATCGTAGGGTGGTCGCAACTGACTCGCGAGTGCACCGCAACTGGGACATTTTTAGTTTTAGTTGCACTACTCTGCAGTAATGATAGGCGGTGCTAGAGTGCATCTGTACGATAACGTTTGTTTCCCCGAAAACTACTGATGCCTCAAGTCACTGCTGCACAAAGAATCCATTTTATTCAGTTACTCGCACATAAACAAAGGCGGACCCTTTTGACCTTACACATCTAGCCCTGACGTCTTCCTCAGTGACGTTTCTATTATTCTTTGTGCAGCATTGCTGCTTGGCTGTATAGTTTATGACTTGGATCGTGACCTGGCGGCGGTCTGCACGGCAAACATGCTGAAGAGACGAGGCTTGAGCCGATGAGTATGGTCTGCGTGTTCTTTTAAAAATGGATACTTTCTTGTAAGAAGCTGTGTGTTCCAGAAAGCCCTGCCACACATTTCCTGACCATTGATAGTTTAATACCACTGGTCTGCATGCATACCCAATGGCGGCAGGAGTCAGGCGAGTGTGAAGCTGAGGGGTAGTTGATGTTGTTGTTGTAGTTAAAGAGCCGTCTGTGCCACACTTTTCCCAGTCAAAGGGGTCGCTGTCCACAACTCCAAACGTCTTCATGCTGGTGTCAAAGACAGACACGAGGAGCTATATGTAGAGGGAAAAGGTTTAGACGAGGATTCAAAAGGTAACTTAGCATTTGTTGCAAAGGATAAGGGAAGCGGCAGAGTTCGCTGTAAAATCTTAGTGTATAAAGAAGTAAACTAATGGATTACAATCCTCAAAAAAAACATGGTTAGCAAACCATAAATGCAAATGATCAAGAAAGTACCAATAAACTGTTTGATAAAGATGACCACTTCATTGAATAACTGTCAGATAACTTTCTAGTCTCAGCCACTAATAAAAATCACATTATCCAGATCTAAAAACTGTAGACATGATTAAAAAGATGCTCAAAAAAATCAGGAATTAAACAGCGAATTTCAATTTTCTTACTTTCCAAACTGTCTTGTATGTACCGTACAATGTAATCATTTTTTGCCAGTGCACAACTTTACCTTTAGTGCCGCATGAACCTTGCCATTGTACCAGCAACAGTGTGCCTAATGTTACAGTGTTATATTGTTTTATGGGTTTACGAATCACTAAATGACGATCCACTATTACTAAACTACTACTTGGACCTATTCATTTTTTGTTCAGAAACCTTTTTCAGTGCCACAGGGGCTTACACTATAAGTAAATTGCTGTAAGATGGCAAAAAATGGCATGATCACTTAGGTACTGTATTGAATGTAATCTCTCCCTCTCTCTGTAGATCAGCAGTGGCCAACTTCAGTCCTCAAGGGCCAACACTAGGTCAGGTTTTAAGGATATCCCTGCTTCAGCACAAGTGGCTCAGTCATTCTCACTCCTGCTCTAAATACAAAAACACACATAGACCAATAGAAATAAATAATACCACCTAGCATTGGTATATCCCAATAGCTGTAAGACAATGTAAAAAATTAATGATATAGATAGAGAGATACATACCTCGTAATCTGGTTTTGTTAAATAGTCTAAGGCGAGAATGTGATCCAGGAACACAGAGAACTCTGGGGGAAGATGTTTCAACATAAGGCGATGCTCATATCTCTCCTTGATGGAACCTACTTGTTCCTATGAAGACAGACACAGGATGGTTAGAAGCAAAGCGTTTTCAGTTTCATCAGCTACATTTCAGAATGGAAACCCAACCTCAGTTGGCAGGTTATCTGCTTTTTTACTTTGTAGAAATATTGTCAGCATCACGGTCAGTTGGCTACATAGTCACATGAGCAGAATTGAATGTTTAGGCATTTGTCTATAAAATATGTCAGCATAATTTATATTTTCTACCTTTCATGCCAAGCTTAACTAGTCCTTGATAAAAAGAGAATGAAACTGCAATAAAACAAATTTCTATAAAAAGCTAAAAAAAACTTTGTGACCCAGTCTCTACAATTTTTAACACTAGTTCCATATTGCAAGATAATGGCCTTCCAAATGAACAGAGCGCTAAACAGCAAAAATATACAATACCTACTACCTATAAAAACCTAACCACACCTTACATGAGACATTGGTAATTGCATCACTTTAACATCTATCTAAAATGGAAATTCACAGAGGACACTAATTACATCTTGTCAGGATAAAACAAATATTAATGAAAATACATATTTGGACAAATGTATTAGGACATTATTACTAATTTCAATGCATTGCTTTCCTCTGGATATTTTATTTCTGTGGAAAATGGAGATTTACAATATGATTATGATCCAAAGTCAAGTAGAGAACATTATAGAAGATAAGAATTTATAAAGCATTAAAAATGACAAGAAAGGAACTCAAAATAGGTAAGAAGTCAGATTTTAAAACAATATAAATTGTACATATGGGAAATAAGAAGAACCTTTTGACTCCCTTGCTTTTTTTATCTGCTGTCATCACAAATAGTTTTTATGGATAGTGATATGGTATGCAGAGAATTAATGTGTAATAATTACAACCAGTGTGGACGTTTGATTACTGTACACTAGCTGTACCCGGCATAATATATGCCGATCTAGCAGATCTTAAAGGTTATTAAAAACATTACTCTTTTTTACCCGTCCCCGAAATGCCTTGGCGTCTCGTCCCCTCTTCCCCACCTTACTCTCTCCTCCATCATCCCCTGCTCCTCTTTGCACTCTTTCCTCCCATCTCTTTGCTCTCCCTGCCTTACTGTGTCTGCTCCTGTCTGTGCATACTACACTCCCTCCTCTCCTACTCATCTCTAATCCTCTCCTTGCCGTCTCCCAGTTTCGTCCTCTCCTTGCCGTCTCCTCTTTTTGCACTCTCCTGTCCCATGTGCACACTGCTCTTAATTCCCTCCTCATCGTACATACGTACACGTCTAGAACATGAGCAGAGTATTTTTAAAGTGCATAAAAGAAAGGTTTGTACCTCTTATTAATACCTTCTGAAATAAGTCCTGTGACAACCACATTTACCTTGTCCTTTATTTTCCTCCAAGGAAGCTGGCCAACCACAAACTCCACAAGCATATAAAATAGCGACCAGAGGTCATCATGCCGACCCATCTCCTGGAGAAACAAAAACATAGAACATTAAACTGAGGCGTCCAGATGTCCGACCCATATCCACTTTAAGAAATGGACGTAATTAGACGTTAATCCCCTTTTGAGCACGAGAGGCTAGGAATGCAAACAGTACAGTTCATTGCAGGTCCCTCCAAGAGTACAGGGATTTCTTCCAAAACAGATTTATCTGTAGTTAAACTTAGAAGTACACTTAACCCTTTGAACCTTTACACTGTAACATTTTGTCACTCAAACCATCCAATCCTAATCTCTCTGGATTTGAAATTGGTGAATTAGAGACGATAATATGCGGACGACATTCTTTTATCCTTGGAAGATTCGAATGCCTTCCTGTGGCATGAATTACATAGCGTGTAGGAATTTGGGTAATACTCTGGATTAAAGATCAACTGGAACAAATTAAATGTATTCTCTTTTGATCCCTAATATAGAACGGAGGAGATTTCTGACCATTCTTTAGTATAGGTAAATAAATTCAAATACTTGGGTGTTTTGATATCAAAAGGATCCAGGATGAATTGTCCACGTTGAATCTACAACATACTGTATATTAAATTACTTCAGGCAAAAATTCAATAGCTTGTCTCAATAGCCCGTAACTATTGTGGGGAAAGTAACATTTAGTCAAAATGATTCTTGTCCCCCGAAACCAATGTAAGTTTTCCAATCCACTCCTGTTCGAATTTCTTCAAAATACTTTATATGCCTTAAAAATATACCTTGTCCTTGCTTTGGGGAGCAAAAAGATCCCATATCACTCCGAAACATTATTGATGAGGGGGTCAGACATTAAGAGATTTATTTTCTATACTATCTTTCTAACTACAGTACACGTATTAGTGGTTGCAGGAAATATGTTACTGCCATTGGTTGATTTTGATCCTAGGAAGGTCGATACTTAGAAATTGGGTGAATGCTCCACTGCTACTAATTGCCTGCCGCTGATAGCCCTGCTCACAGCATTAGTACTTTGGTGTACACTAGGTTCCATGCCTGCCCTTTCACTCACCCGGTTCCTGTGTGCGTTGACAGAGGCATACCGTACTGTTCCACGAAATCCAGCAACAGCTCGTGGCTATGAAAGAAACACAAAACTAGTCAGTGTTATGGCTCCCCTGTATTAGTTGCATTATGTCAACCAGGTACTGTATTTCTAAATAAATATTAAATATGGGTGATATCAGTGCATAAACACTGTACTGTGGTGTAGTTAGAGCCCAACATATTGGCTTTGAGAGTTGCTCCGGCTCTAGATCCAGCTTCTGTTTACAACTTACGATTTGCTAAATGCTTTTGCTGTATGTAATACAATCTTCACAGTTACAGAATTGGAGCGAGTCCTCGCAATTGTTTATGTTCATTTGTCCTCATAAAAGACAATCAAGTCTGCCACCCAAAATTACAAGATGTGGTCCTGGCCCATACCAAGGTGGAAGAATGGCTTGTCATACATCAGGAGATAAAAGTACAGGCACTACGGTCTTCCAAATAAAATAAAAAAAAGTGTTCAATAAGCCATGATTATCCAACGTTTCGGCGGCAACAAAGGTGAGGGCTATACATAATACATATATACCATCTAATTACCTGCCTCACCAAACAGAGTCAGCATCCGAAGGCCGACGCTGTGAGTGACGTCATAGCGCTGACGCCACATCACAAGATGCCGGCCTGCGGTTGCCATGGAGACCAGAGACGCCAACCTAAAAGCATCCACCGTCGTCACGGCAACAAAGATGCCAAGTCAGACTGTGGGGATTCCCCAAAGTGCACTTAGTAATGCCAAAACCACTTGCGGACATTTGAAAAATCAAAGATACCCAATATAGGTTACATATTGCAAGCCATGAGATGGCCAGGTAACCCTTCTGACTGGGCCGCCATCTTGGGCCGCAAGTGGACTTAACCTTTATAGTGGAAAAGATGAATTGCAGAACTCCAATGGTCTTCGGCAAAAAATTCAAAAAAAATATATATCAACTATATATGTCAGAATGTCAGTCTCTTTATGCACACCCAAACAATAAGATCTAGAACAACCAAACTTGGAAGGATTACTTTATATATCAAAATAAGGATCATCGTTTGGATCCTCTTGAACACTCCAAAGGGGGAAGGGGGAGTGGGGGGGGCGCTGCTAAGAACATTAGAGTTATTACAATTTATCAAGCATGTCAGCCACTGGGTGTTGGACCTGGTAGGATATATATCTGGCACGTGACATATTGGTGACATCATAACACAAATAGCCTGGTGGCAAATAAGGAGTCAGATAGCTATAAAGTATACAAAAAAAAAAAGCAGACGGAGAAAGAGGAAGTCAGTTGGCACGTGAAGAGAAAGTAAGAATGCTGGAGAAGGGGAGAGAGGTGGAAAAAATTGGGGACATCAAAAAAGATTTAAAGGAAAATGATGGGAGGAAGAGAGATATGGGGGGGGGGGAGAAGATGAGTAGGGAGCAGGGTGAGAGGAGTAAGGAAAGGGAGAATGAGAGAGAGGGGGAGAGAGGCAGACCGTGAGAAACCGAGGTTTACGACTCCAGAGTACTAAACTCATGCAAAGCCACGCACTTTATCTAGTATATACTGCACATATTTTTGGCATAAGACCATTGGAGTGCTGCTATTCATCTTTTCCTGATGTTTTCATATTTTCCTGGCTGATGGAATTGATCTTGATATGCACCCGTGGCAGTGTATCTACAGTATCGAGTAAGCTTTTCTCTGGATACAAACCTTTATTGTACCATGCCACGCTGACCCAACTGTCACAGTGATTATATATTCAAAGCGGTCAATTTCAACTCCTTTGATATTCACCATTTGTGTAATCCTTGAGGCCAAGTGTTACGCAAATAGGTGGGATAAAAGTAGACACCTCTGTCTAGTTCATATCCCTAATGCAAGCAGACCAACCACAATATAAATCTGCTGCCTTTTAATTTGGATACTTGTTATATTTTGCTTTGTTAAACCGTGCAGTCAGATAGACAAAAAAAATGGAACAAGAGTGTTAAGTTTCTGGTAATTTATCTGATACTAATAATGGCAGTATGATTATTTTATATTTTAAAAAATAAAATAAAAAAGGCTAACAGTCTGATCACAAATGGAACTGAACACTCATGAGCATTTGGTTACCAGGAAAACATTAAAAAGTAAAACAAATATTTCAAATAAGCCATCTATTCAATCATCCACTTTTAGCCAAATAAAGACATTCCCTACCATTAGTTCACTATCATCCAAGTAATAAACTAAATAATTCTAAATGGTTTATTTTATGGATTGTTACAATTTTATATGTCCCTCACTGTATTTTTCATTTGATTCTGTTAATTACATTTTGTAAACAATTAAAACAGTCAGTCACAAATAGCTTACCATTAGACAAACCCAAAAGGGTGGCATTGCCAAGGACAGCACCAAAAGGCATTATCAATGGTGACTTTGTTATGGTGAGCAGATGATATAACTTTTCACTTAACATTATCCTGATGAACGCTTTTGTTCAACAATATCTATGGCGTGACATCACTCTGGCAGTAGCATTTGAACAGCTTTTAGAACTATATGTGCAAATGTATCCTGCCTGACGTAGGCAAAATAAGTTAAAATGGTCGTTCCCATAATCTGAAAATATAATACTTCTCCTGCAAGAAACCAGGGTTTATAGGCTCATAATTTGTCCAGAAGAAAAAAAAACTAAGTCAAGGTAAAGCCTCATTGCTATGTCTTAACATGTTAGAAATCCATTTATTATATTAAAATGTATTAATGAGAACTTATATCAAGACAATTGCATGAGAATATGCTGTAATATTTAGAATTCATATGTAGCCAAAAGAGCTGAATTCTAGTGCAGGTTTGATGCATAGCAGATGTTAGAGGTTGGCTTAAGGATAGGATTTCAAGGCTAGGTATGAAATCTGAGCCTGAAGTCGTTTAGAGTTTCTTATTTAGGCTGTGATTCTACCAGACGCCGCTGGGCAGCAGCTCGATCCAGTGACGTCATCCTCTCGCTGCCGCCGAGCGGCATCTGAACAAGCAGAGGAGACAGGCGAGGAGGCAAGTAAACATGGCCGTGAGCAGTTCGCCCTCATTGGCCGAATCGCTCACGTGAAGTGGCCGTCACCTGCCAAGAACAAATTCCTCTCCAGTCTGCCGCCCTGCAGCTCCAGGCGGTGCGCACGTCGCTCAAGGTATGTTTACCTAAATTGGATTTGTGCGTTTTGTTTTTGAGCTGTGCGGCGCCACGCGGCGTCACCGGCGTTTTTTTGAATAATCACTTCCTTGGTCTCAAGTGGCCATGAGGAGAAAGGGGGCAGAGTTACTGATCAATAAATACAGTTGTGTTCTGGTCACTCTCTCTCTGCATGTAACATCTAAGCAGCATGTGAGTGAACAAAGGTGTCTCTGTCATTGTACCAACTAAGCACAGGTTTGTCATCATTGATTGAACTTTCATCTGTAAGTAACACTAAGAATAAACTAACTTTGTCTGCTGAACAAGAATCTTCTGAAGTATTGGAATCTTTCTGAATAAGAAATAAGTGGAATTATTATTTAACAACATACCTGCAGTATTTATTAGTTATCTCCTAGAGCTAATGCACAACATTGTATGTAAAACAAAAATATATATATAAAAAAAAGTTATTAGGAATTCCCTATTCGTTACCTATTGAGTGATTAAGAGGTGATAGCATGGAGCAAGAAAAACAAAAATGTAGTGACATTCTACAAAACACGATCCAGCATACACACCTGCAAACTTACCTTATATTTACACAAATTACACACTTAACTGCAAACAGATAAATGGAAGGTAACATGCGAAATAAAGTGAAATTAAAAGATGTCAAAGTATGAACAAGGAAGTGCACAATTCTGCCGACACGAGCGCATATTTATCGAGCTGCGCTATGCCATAAATCAGGGGGGCGCAACCCCAGTCCACCCAACAGGTCA